>NC_053024.1:142320570-143039979 GCF_003073215.2 Triticum urartu | reverse complement strand
ACCTAAAGCATTCTTTTCATGATCTACAAACATAGAAAATTTACTACTCTCCACATAAGCAAGATTCTTCTCGTTCGGAATAGTGGGAGTATCATAAGAGACTCGAATACTATAAATTGTTTCCACACTAAAAGAGTAATGTTCAAATAAAGGGTATTCGTAATCATGACAATTTTTAAAAATATAATCATCACTACGTTTTATAGAATAAGTTTCATCACAATAATCATCATAAGTAGAAAGCATGCTATCATCATTATAAATTTGCATATCAAAACTTGGGAGACTAAAAATATCATCTTCATTAAATGTAGCATCCCCAAGCTTGGGACAAACATTAATTGCAGAAAATATATTCTCAAAAACATCATCTTCATCAAACATAGCATCCCCAAGCTTGGGCATTTTCATATCATAAGCATAATCACTCTCATAATTAATAGTATGGATAGCACCAATAGTGTAGCAATTATCATATTCTTCCAAGCAAGTGCCAAAAAGATTTTCAAGATCATAAGAAGTATCATTATCTTCCACAATTATATTTTCATGAGGCAAAATTGTAATAGGAGCAACATTATTTGGGAGATATATCTTTTTGCCCCTCTTCCTTTTTCTTTTCTTCTCCTTCACCACATCATGTGTGGGTTCAATCCTCTTTTTGGAGCTCCTTATTAATGAGATTGGTTGAATAGGAGGCTCCTCCTCGTTACCTGATTCATCATAAGAAATAATAGGAGGGTATTGGGAAGTCTCTTCCCTTTCATTAGTATTCTATTCATCTTCTATTTGTTTTCTTTTCTTTATGTAGTTGGCAATATAAGGATTTTCAATACAATTCACCGCACAATACATATAAATCTTCTCTAGATCAAAATCAAGAAATCTATCAAGATTAAACTTTGGAATACGCTCAGTTATACGTTTCATTTCCTCATACCCCAAAAGAAGAGTAAGCTCTTTATGATGCTCAAGGGTAATCAAATTATCACAATTTTTGGATACGATTCGGTCATGAAACAATTTGCATTGGAGATTTAAATGACCATGTTCATTGCAAAGTTCACAAGGGGCGCGAAAAATATTGAATTTTTCAGCACAAACATCAAGACTTTCTTGCAACAATTTAGTTTCTAAGTACTTATGCATCTTGCAATATATATCTTCCCTATTTGGTGTGTACTTACAAACCCAATGCACTCCACAAAAATTGACATGTTTATAGGAGACATTTTCATCATAACTAGTGCAATCATCATTAGTACCATGGATATTCAAGGAGTTCACACTAACAACATTGCAATCATGCTCATCATTCAAAGATTTAGTGCCAAACATTTTAATGCATTCTTCTTCTAACACTTTGGCACAATTTTCCTTTCCATCATACTCATGAAAGATATTAAAAAGATGAAGCGTATGAGACAAACTAAATTCCATTTTGTTATAAACTAAACTAGTGATAAAACAAGAAACTAAAAGACTCGATTGCAAGATCTAAAGATATACCTTCAAGCACTCACCTCCCCGGCAATGGCGCCAGAAAAGAGCTTGATGTCTACTACACAACCTTCTTCTTGTGGACGTTGTTGGGCCTCCAAGTGCAGAGGTTTGTAGGACAGAAGCAAATTTCCCTCAAGTGGATGACCTAAGGTTTATCAATCCGTAGGAGGCGTAGGATGAAGATGGTCTCTCTCAAGCAACCCTGCAACCAAATAACAAAGAGTCTCTTGTGTCCCCAAGACACCCAATACAATGGTAAATTGTATAGGTGCACTAGTTCGGCGAAGAGATGGTGAGACAAGTGGTATATGGATAGTAGATAATGGTTTTCGTAATCTGAAAATATAAAAACAGCAAGGTAACTAATGATAAAAGTGAGCATAAACGGTATTGCAATGCTAGGAAACAAGGCCTGGGGTTCATACTTTCACTAGTGCAAGTCCTCTCAACAATAATAACATAATTGGATCACATAACTATCCCTCAACATGCAACAAAGAGTCACTCAAAAGTCACTAATAGCGGAGAGCAAACGAAGAGATTATGGTAGGGTACGAAACCACCTCAAAGTTATTCTTTCCAATCAATCCGTTGGGCTATTCCTATAAGTGTCACAAACAGCCCTAGAGTTCGTACTAGAATAACACCTTAAAACACAAATCAACCAAAACCCTAATGTCACCTAGATACTCCAATGTCACCTCAAGTATCCGTGGGTATGATTATACGATATGCATCACACAATCTCAGATTCATCTATTCGACCAACACATAGAACCTCAAAGAGTGCCCCAAAGTTCCTACCGGAGAATCACGATGAAAACTTGTGACAACCCCTATGCATAGGTTCATGGGCGGAACCCGCAAGTTGATCACCAAAACATACATCAAGTGAATCACGTGATATCCCATTGTCAGCACAGATACGCACGGCAAGACATACATCAAGTGTTCTCAAATCTTTAAAGACTCAATCCGATAAGATAACTTCAAAGGGGAAACTCAATCCATTACAAGAGAGAAGAGGGGCGAGAAAACATCATCAGATCCAACTATAATAGCGAATCTCGGGATACATCAAGATCGTATCACCTCAAGAACACGAGAGAGAGAGAGAGTCAAACACATACCTACTGGTACATACCCTCAGCCCCAGGGAGAACTACTCCCTCCTCGTCATGGAGAGCACCGGTATGATGAAGATGGCCACCGGAGAGGGATTGCCCCCTCCGGCAGGGTGCCGAAACGGGTCTAGATTGCTTTTTGGTGGCTACGAAGGCTTCTAGCGGCGGAACTCCCGATCTATTGTGCTCCCCGAACGTTTTGGGGTATATGGAGATACATAGGCGGAAGAAATACGTCAGGGGGGCCACGAGGGGCCCACGAGGGTGGAGGGCGCGCCCAGGGGGGTGGGCGCGCCCCCTGCCTCGTGGCTTCCCTTACGTGGACTCCAAGTCTCCCGGGTTGCTTTCCTTCCAAAAATATGTTCCGTGAAGTTTCAGGTCAATTGGACTCCTTTTGATTTTCCTTTTCTGCGATACTCTAAAACAAGGAAAAAATAGAAAACTGGCACTAGGCTCTGGGTTAATAGGTTAGTCCCGAAAATAATATAAAATTGGATAATAAAGCCCATAAACATCCAAAACAGAGGATAATATAGCATGGAGCAATCAAAAATTATAGATACGCTGGAGACGTATCAGCTCTCGCCCCTCCCATGCCATGGAGGCCAAGGACCAGAGGGGAAACCCTTCTCCCATCTAGGGAGGAGGTCAAGGAAGAAGAAGATGAAGGGGGCCCCTCTCCCCTTCTCTTCTGGTGGCGCCGGAACACTGTCGTGGCCATCATCATCATCACTGCGATCTACACCAACACCTCCGACATCTTTACCAACATCTCCATCACCTTCCCCCTCTATCTACAGCGGTCCACTCTCCCGCAACCCGATGTACCCTCTACTTGAACATGGTGCTTTATGCTTCATATTATTATCCAATGATGTGTTGCCATCCTATGATGCCTGAGTAGATTTTCGTTGTCCTATCGGTGGTTAATGAATTGCTATGATTGATTTAATTTTCTTGTGGTTATGTTGCTGTCCTTTGGTGCCCATCATATGAGTGCGCACGTGGATCACACCCTAGGGTTAGTTCTATGTTGATAGGACTATGTATTGGAGGGCAAGAGTGACAGAAGCTTCAACCTAGCATAGAAATTGATGCATACGGGATTGAAGGGGGGCCAATATATCTTAATGCTATGGTTGGGTTTTACCTTAATGAACGTTAGTAGTTGCGGATGCTTGCTAATAGTTCCAATCATAAGTGCATAGAATTCAAAGTCAGGGATGACATGCTAGCAGTGGCCTCTCCCGCATAATACTTACTATTGGTCTAGTAAAGTAGTCAATTGCTTAAGGGGCAATTTCACAACTCCTACCACCACTTTTCCACACTCGCTATATTTACTTTATTGCTTCTTTACTTACAACAGCCCCTACTTTTTATTTACGTAATCTTTATTATCTTGCAAACCTATCCAACAGCACCTACAAAGTACTTCTAGCTTCATACTTGTTCTAGTTAAAGCGAACGTCAAGCGTGCGCAGAGTTGTATCGGTGGTCGATAGAACTTGAGGGAATATTTGTTCTACCTTTAGCTCCTCGTTGGGTTCGACATTCTTACTTATTGAAAACTATTGCGATCCCCTATACTTGTGGGTTATCACGCGATGGCCAAGAATTTCCCCAACCCCAATAAGGAGGAGAGGGTGTGCTTCGTCCCATTCTTGTTGCGGGGCCTAGCCTTTCCGATCCATCCCTTTCTCAGGAGGTTATTGGAATTTTACGGCATCCAACTACACAACCTCACCCCAGGTTCGATTTTGCACATCTCAGCCTTTGTTGCCCTCTGCGAGCTATTTTTGGGTATTGAAGTCCACTTTGAATTATGGAGGAAGTTCTTTTGTCTTGTTCCTCGCCATCGAGGAGGCTCTATTTTTGATGTGGGCGGTGCCGAAGTATGGCGTATAGCCGGGTCCGGATACCTTGTAGGAACACCTAAAGAGGTATACCCGCAGTGGACTTCAGAATGGTTTTATGTGGACGATGTCCCACTGCTGGACCCAGTTCCTAGTGGCCTCCCTGAATTCTCCAGTTCTCCTTTAAGGAAGCGCCTCAACTGGTGTCCCCGAAGTCCCAAAGAAGAGGACAGCGCGGAGATATAGCGGTTGGTCAGCAAGGTCAGGCTGTTGGCCCACTCCGAACTCTCAATAGTAGAAGTCATGGTGATCATAATAAAGAGGTGCGTGCAGCCCCTCCAATCCAGAGTAACTCCTTTATGGTGCTACAATGGAGAAGACGACGCGCCCCGTTACAGACGGCAGGGTCAGGATACCCTGATACGTCTCCAACGTATCTATAATTTTTTATTGTTCCATGCTATTATATTATCTGTTTTGGATTTTTAATGGGCTTTATTATGCACTTTTATATTATTTTTGGGACTACCCTATTAACCAAAGGCCCGGTGCAAATTGTTGTTTTTTTCCTCTTTAAGTGTTTCACTGAATAGGAATATCAAACGGAATCCAAACGGAATGAAACCTTCACGAGGATCTTTTTGGAACAAACGCAATCCAGGAGAGTTGGAGTGGAGGTCATGGAAGCAACGAGGCGGCCATGAGGTAGGGCAGCACGCCCAGGAGCAGGCGCGCCCCCCACCCTCGTGGGCCCCTCGTAGCTCCACCGACCTACTTCTTTCGCCTATATATACTTTTATACCCTGAAAACATCCAGGGGAGCCACGAAACCATTTTTACACCGCCACAACCTTCTGTACCCGTGAGATCCCATCTTGGGACCTTTTCCAGCGATCTGCCGGAGGGTGATTAGATCACGGAGGGCTTCTACATCAACACCATAGCCTCTCCGATGATGTGTGAGTAGTTTACCACAGACCTTCGGGTCCATAGTTATTAGCTAGATGGCTTCTTCTCTCTCTTCGGTTCTCAATACAAATTTCTCCTCGATGTTCTTGGAGATTTATTCGATGTAATACTTTTTGTGGTGTGTTTGCCTAGATCCGATGAATTGTGGGTTTATGACCAAGATTATCTATGAACAATATTTGATTCTTCTCTGAATTCTTATATGCATGATTTGATATCTTTGCAAGTCTCTTTGAATTATCAGTTTGGTTTGGCCTACTAGATTGATCTTTCTTGCAATGGGAGAAGTGTTTAGCTTTGGGTTCAATCTTGCGGTGTCCTTTCCTAGTGACAGTAGGGGAAGCAAGGCACGTATTGTATTGTTGCCATCGAGGATAAAAGGATGGGGTTTATATCATATTGCTTGAGTTTATCCCTCTACATCATGTCATCTTGCTTAATGTGTTACTCTGTTCTTATGAACTTAATACTCTAGATGCATGCTGGATAGCGGTCGATGTGTGGAGTAATAGTAGTAGATGCAGAATCATTTCGGTCTACTTGACATGGACGTGATGCCTATGTTCATGATCATGCCTAGATATTCTCATAACTATGCGCTTTTATATCAATTGCTCGACAGTAATTTGTTCACCCACCGTAATATATGCTATCTTGAGAGAAGCCACTAGTGAAACCTATGGCCCCCGGGTCTACTTTACATCATATAAGGTTCCGATCTACAATTCTAGTTTACTATTTATTTTGCAATCTTTATTTTCCAATCTATACAACAAAAATACCAAAAATATTTATCTTATTATCTTTATCAGATCTCACTTTTGCAAGTGGCCGTGAAGGTATTGACAACCCCTTTATTGCGTTGGTTGCAAGGTTCTTATTTGTTTGTGCAGGTACTAGGCGATTTGCGTGTAGTCTCCTACTGGATTGATACCTTGGTTCTTAAAAACTGAGGGAAATACTTACGCTACTTTGCTGCATCACCCTTTCCTCTTCAAGGGAAAACCAACGCATGCTCAAGAGGTAGCAAGAAGGATTTCTGGCGCCATTGTCGGGGAGATCTACGCTCAAGTCAAGACATACCAAGTACCCATCACAAACTCTTATCCCTCGCATTACATTATTTGCCATTTGCCTCTCATTTTCCTCTCCCCCACTTCATAGCCATTTTATTCGCCCTTTTTCCGTTCGCCTCTTCTCACTTGCCTCTTGTGTGTCCGTGTGTTAGGTCGTTTGTTTTGTTGTCATGGCTAGCACTTTCTCCCTTCCTTCGTCTCCTGATTTTGAATTTCTTCACTTCAAACAAAGACAAGGAGAAAATAAAAGATGCTTGGTATAGGATGATAGAATCTTATCGTAGTTGCACTATAGGGGGACATTTCAAGATTTTACTTCGTAATTTTTATGTTGGGCTAACCATTTGCCATAGACAACTCTTGGATTTTGCCGCTAAAGGGAATTTTATTGAAATTGATCCCAACATTGCTTATGAAATTATAGAGGGAATAGTAGGAGTACTTACCCCACAAAAGGAACTACATCTTACTTAAGAAGGAACCCAAATTTTAGAGAAATTGTGTGAATTGCAAAAATCAATTGAGCCTCTTAAAAATGTTGCTGGGAACCTTCACCGTATGAATATGTTGATCACTCTTTGCAATAAGCGGTTGGATAATCTAGATCTAAAAATCTCCGAGCATGAAGGGAAACGTAAGGAACCTCCCGGATCCTAGCATAACTCCATTAAAAAGATAAAGACCAAAGAGGGCAATACCTAGATCTATTCTTGTTTTTATGCCTAGCTAGGGGCGTTAAACGATAGCGCTTGTTGGGAGGCAACCCAATTTTATTTTTGTTCCTTGCTTTTTGTTCCTGTTTAGTAATAAATAAATCATCTATCCTCGATTATGATTGTGTTTTTTATGTTTTAGTTAGTGTTTGTGCCAAGTAAAGCCTTTAGGATCTTCTTGGGTGATTGTTATTTGATCTTGGTGAAAAAAACAAAAAGTATGTGCTCACGAGAATAATTTTCATTTTTTTACCAGAGAGCGATAAAATACCAATTCCAACTGTATTAGATAAATATACAAATTATTTAGGACGTCCAAATTTCTCAGGACTTTTGGAGTTACAGAAGTATTCGAAACCTACAGGTTACTACAGACTGTTCTGTTTTTGACAGATTCTGTTTTTCGTGTGTTGTTTGCTTATTTTGATGAATCTATGGCTAGTATCGAGGGGTATGAACCATAGAGAAGATGGAATACAGTAGGTTTAACACCAATATAAATAAAGAATGAGTTCAATACAGTACCTTGAAGTGTTGGTTTGTTTTCTTATACTAACGGAGCTCACGAGATTTTCTGTTGAGTTTTGTGTTGTGAAGTTTTCAGGTTTTTGGGTAGAGATTTGATGGATTTTGGAATAAGGAGTGGCAAGAGCCTAAGCTTGGGGATGCCCAAGGCACCCCAAGGTAAAATCCAATGACAACCAAATGCCTAAGCTTGGGGATGCCCCGGAAGGCATCCCCTCTTTCGTCTTCATCTATCGGTAACTTTACTTGAGGCTATATTTGTATTCACCACATGATATGTGTTTTGCTTCGAGCGACTTGTATGATTTGAGTCTTTGCTTTTTAGTTTACCACAATCATCCTTCTTGTACATACATTTTGGGAGAGACACATGAATCAGAATTTATTAGAATACTCTATGTGCTTCACTTATATCTTTTGAGCTAGATAATTTTGCTCTAGTGCTTCAGTTATACCTTTTTAGAGCACAGTGGTGGTTTTATTTTATAGAAATTATTGATCTCTCATGCTTCGCTTATATTATTTTGAGATTATTTTAGAACAGCATGGTAATTTGCTTTGGCTATAAAATTAGTCCTAATATGATAGGCATCCAGGATGGGTATAATAAAACCTTTCATATAGAGTGCATTAAATATTATGAGAAGTTTGATACTTGATAGTTGTTTTGAGATATAAAGGTGGTAATATTAGAGTAGTGCTAGTTGAGTAATTGTGGAATTGAGAAATACTTGTGTTGAAGTTGGCATGTCCCGTAGCATGCACGTATGGTAAACGTTGTGTGACAAATTTGAAGCATGAGGTGTTCTTTGATTGCTTTCCTTATGAGTGGCGGATGGGGACGAGCGATGGTCTATTACTACCAATCTATCCCACTAGGAGCATGTGCGTAATTCTTGGTTTTGATTACTTGTAGATTTTTTCAATAAGCATGTGAGTTCTTTATGACTAATGTTGAGTCCATGGATTATACACACTCTCACCCGTCCATCATTGCTAGCCTCTTCGGTACCGTGCATTGCCCTTTCTCACCTCGAGAGTTGGTGCAAACTTCATTGGTTCATCCAAACCCCATGATATGATACGCTCTATCACACATAAGCCTCCTTATATCTTCCTCAAAACAGCCACCATGCCTACCTATTATGGCATTTCCATAGCCGTTCCGAGATATATTGCCATGCAACTTTCCACCATTCTGTTTATTATGACACACTCCATCATTGTCATATTGCTTTGCATGATTATGTAGTTGACATCATATTTGTGGCAAAGCCACCTTCATAACTCTTTCATACATGTCACTCTTGATTCATTGCACATCCCGGTACACCGCCGGAGGCATTCACATAGAGTCATATTTTGTTCTAAGTATCGAGTTGTAATTCTTGAGTTGTAAGTAAAATAAAAGTGTGATGATTTTCATTATTAGAGCACTGTCCCATGTGAGGAAAGGATAATGGAGACTATGATTCCCCCACAAGTCGGATGAGATTCTGGACGGAAAAAAAGGGGCCATAAAAAAAGAGAAAAAAGGCCCAAACAAAAAAATAAGAGAAAAGAGAGAAGGGGCAAATGTTACTATCCTTTTTCCACACTTGTGCTTCAAAGTAGCACCATGATCTTCATGATAGAGAGTCTCCTATTTTGTAACTTTCATATACTAGTGGGAATTTTTCATTATAGAACTTGGCTTGTATATTCCAATGACGGGCTTCCTCAAAATGCCCTAGGTCTTCATGAGTAAGCAAGTTGGATGCACACCCACTTAGTTTCTTTTGTTGAGCTTTCATATATTTATAGCTCTAGTGCATCCGTTGCAAGGAAATCCCTACTCCTTGCAATGACATCAATTGATGGGCATCTCCATAGCCCGTTGATTAGCCGCGTCAATGTGAGACTTTCTCCCTTTTTGTCTTCTCACACAACCTCCATCATCATATTCTATTCCACCCGTAGTGCTATGTCCATGGCTCGCGCTCATATATTGCGTGAAAGTTGAAAGATTTTGAAAAGGCTAAGTATGAAACAATTGCTTGGCTTTTCATCGGGGTTGTGCATGATGGGAGAATTTTGTGTGATGAAAATGAAGCATGGCCAAACTATATGATTTTGTAGGGATAAGCTTTCTTTGGCTATGTTATTTTGATAAGACGTAATTGCTTGGTTAGCATGCTTAAAGTATTATTATTTTTATGTCAATATTAAACTTCTGTCTATAATCTTTTGGATCTAAATATTCATGCCGCAATAAAGAGAATTACATTGAAAATTATGTTAGGTAGAATTCCACATCAAAAATTCTGTTTTTATCATTTACCTACTCGAGGACGAGCAGGAATTAAGCTTGGGGATGCCTGATACTTTTCCAATGTATCTATAATTTTTTATTGTTACATGCTATTATATTATTTGTTTTGGATGTTTAATGGGCTTTATTATGCACTTTTATATTATTTTGGGGACTAACCTATTAATCGAAGGCCCGGTGCAAATTGTTGTTTTTTTGCCTATTTCAGTGTTTCGTAGAAAAGGAATATCAAACAGAATCCAAATGGAATGAAACATTCGCAAGGATCTTTTTTGGAACAAACGCAATCCAGGAGACTTGGAGTGGAGGTCAAGGAAGCAACGAGGCGGCCACGAGGTAGGGCGGCGCGCCCCCACCCTCATGGGCCCCTCGTAGTTCCACCGACCTACTTCTTTCACCTATATATACTCTTATACCCTGAAAACATCCAGGGGAGCCATGAAACCACTTTTCCAGCACCGCAACCTTCTATACCCGTGAGATCCCATCTAGGGACCTTTTCCGGCGATCCGCAGGAGGGGGATTCGATCACGGAGGGCTTCTACATCAACACCATAGCCTCTCCGATGATGTGTGAGTTGTTTACCACAGATCTTCGGGTCCATAGTTATTAGCTAGATGGCTTATTCTCTCTCTTTGGTTCTCAATACAAAGTTCTCCTCGATGTTCTTGGAGATCTATTCGTTGTAATACTTTTTGCGGTGTGTTTGCCGAGATCCGATGAATTCTGGGTTTATGATCAAGATAATCTATGAACAATATTTGATTCTTCTTTGAATTCTTATATGCGTGATTTGATATCTTTGCAAGTCTCTTTGAATTATCAGTTTGGTTTGGACTACTAGATTGATCTTTCTTGCAATTGGAGAAGTGTTTAGCTTTGGGTTCAATCTTGCGGTGTCCTTTCCTAGTGACAGTAGGGGCAACAAGGCATGTATTGTATTGTTGCCATCAAGGATAAAAAGATGGGGTTTATATCATATTGCTTGAGTTTATCCCTCTAAATCATGTCATCTTGCCTAATGCGGTACTCTGTTCTTATGAACTTAATACTCTAGATGCATGCTGAATAGCGGTCGATGTGTGGAGTAATAGTAGTAGATGTAGAATTGTTTCTGTCTACTTGACATGGACATGATGCCTATGTTCATGATCATGCCTAGATATTCTCATAACTATGCGCTTTTATATCAATTGCTCGGCAGTAATTTGTTCACCCACTGTAATATATTATCTTGAGAGAAGCCACTAGTGAAACCTATGGCCCCCGGGTCTACTTTACATCTTATAAGTTTCTGATCTACAATTCTAGCTTACTATTTATTTTGCAATTTTTATTTTCCAATCTATACAACAAAAATACCAAAAATATTTATCTTATTATCTTTATCATATCTCACTTTTGCAAGTGGCCGTGAAGGGATTGACAACCCCTTTATCGTGTTGGTTGCAAGGTTCTTATTTGTTTGTGCAGGTACTTGGCGATTTGCGTGTAGTCTCCTACTGGATTGATACCTTGGTTCTCAAAAACTAAGGTAAATACTTACGCTACTTTGCTGCATCACTCTTTCCTCTTCAATGGAAAACCAATGCATGCTCAAGAGGTAACATACCCCAGCCAAACTAGCCTCTACTTTGGCTGATCTGTACAAGGGAGAAAAAGAAGGTTTTCTTCGTTTAAACTGTCGGGAGGCCTATTCCATGTACACCCCTATTTAATGGGTAAGATCTCAATTCATATGTGCTTATTTTACTGCATCACAGACACTAATCAAATGTACCTTTCATTGCCACCAACTTTAGTCATGGAAGAGGAGGACCGAGGACATGCACTGTCCTGCTCCTCAGCCGGAGGATCATAATCGCGATAAGGATCCTGGCTTTTGCGAGGATCCGGATATATATAGAATTTGACGATGGGGTATTCTATCAGGCGAGCCTTGACGGTTCGGAAGTGGCCATTATCGCCAACTACCCTCGCCTTTACCCATTCTGCATCATGAGTATCCAGAGGCTTCCTAAGAAGAGATGCTCATTTGTATCCTTTCATGTTGTACTAACCCGGATTTTATCTAGATCGGCGTTCCAAGGACCGTCACTCCTCGAGGGCATCGCCCGTGCAAGGCCCTCGTTCAAAACGGAAAGGAGCCGGGAGTACTGCGGAGACTTCACAGTCTTCCAAGAGGTATTTGTACTTAATGCATGCCTAGGCATGAGTATGGATTGTTTAAGGGTCTCCCCTTCTTTACCTTTTTATCTTTAGGAGGAATACATGACAAATGGTGGGAAAGCGCCCAGTTAGCCAAATGCCCACTAATCTGGTGCCGAACTCCCCAATTAGGACGCGAGCAAATGCCGCGCCCGTTCTGCCTCTTCAAGAGGATTCGACTGATGTGTCGGTCACAAATTCCAAAGTGGAGAGCGTGATGAATCACCGTCGCTTGAAGGAAGCTAGGCGTACGCAGGCCTTGTCTGAACAAGAATTCACCGCACAAAATTCGACGGATGCCTATATCTGGGCCGCTCGAGACAGCCTTGCCAGAATTATTCAGCTGTTCTCAAAGAAAATACAGGTGAAATTTGACACAATTTGACATGGTCATATGCCAGTAGCCCCCAAGACTTGAAGCAGTTGGCCCAACTGATTGAAGCATTGTTATATCATTAGGTACTCACGGAGAAGAATAACACATTGTCCAAGGATCTTGAAGAGTGTCGGACCAAGCCAACTATTGTCACTGCTGAACTGGAGAGTTTGACGAATTCCAAAAAGGCATCTGATGGTAAGCACAACAGTGTCCGGGAAATACGGTTCTGCGCCAGGAATGATTTTGAAATATGCATTGTTTTGTTTTCAGCGGCAGGATCGACAGAGCAGTTGGACAAAAGGCTAAAGGCTGGTCAGGTGGACAAGGAGCATGGCGAAGGGCAAGAAGACGCTGGTCAACGTATATTAACACACACCATTGATGAGAAAAACAAATTACAGGATGCAAACACCAAGCAAGCCGAAGAGCTAAAGGACATACGAGCCCAACTATAGGATGCCATGAAGGAGAGTCGAAAGCTGAAGGGAGGCATATTTAGCATGTCCCTAAACCTAACTTTCATAAGATCCCCTAATGGGAAAAAAATTACGAGATTAGTGCCTGCAGGTTTGTTAACTAGGCGGCCCAAAGGAGAAGTATCCGGATTCCAAGGTGGCATGCTGCAAGAGCTATCCAAGGTGCACGAGCAAGCTCGGAAAGCCATGAGGAATATAGCGAAGGCTTTATGGCCATCCGATTCTCCTCCAAGAATGATGGGCGAGCTCGCAGAATTATTCAAGGGAGCTCGTCTTTGATTTGAGTTGTGGAAGGCATCGGCATGTCGAGAAGGTGCACGAGAGGCCTGGGCGATGGTGAAGACACGGTATACCGGACTTCATCTGAATCATATGGCCTGGGTCGGACCCCAGGGACCAGACTGACAAGAAATTCCGGTTAGCTTGGTGTATGATCAAGTAAAGATAGCTGCCAAATTTTCACAGCAGGATTGTAAACTAGAGAGCCTGATAGATGGCATAGATAAGGAGTAGGTGTATGATTCTATGTGACAATGCACTTTATCAGCAAACTTATCTCTAGCCGAATTGAAAAGGATTGTCGTGGCAGACCTTCCGCTTCCAAACTTCGGAACCCAAGGGTGGAGTGTTTCTGAATACTATACCTGTGGGAAACACCAAGTATGTTCAGAAACCAGGCGATCCGGTCATAATGCTTGAACAGACAAACTGTATTCGGGGAGTTATGTTATATTACGGTTTAACGTAAGAAACATCTTCTAGAAAGAATAATTCCGTTAAGGGTTCCTCTCCCTGGGTCGGCATGACTAGGCCATGATGCGGAAGAATCGCAGAAGTCTTTATGTGTTAGTAGTTTATATTGCTGCAAAGGCAGCTCGTCTTTTGTCCGCCGACCAATTATTTCCTTAAGAACGCTAGCTTTCGGCTTCACCCGTCTGAGGTACATGTCCAGGTGACCCGGTTGTAACAATCGTAGAGGTGCTCCCTTTATGCCGTAGCCAAACAATCGGGAACGTAGGGCATAAGCACAGGAGCCAGGCAACCCAGCTTGGCAAAAACTTAAGTCATAGAGGTGCATATAATGGCAAAGACAAGACGTATATGAGTAAGCCATACATATATATGGTGAGCCTTATGCTCGAGATAATAAAGAGGTTCTATTTGAAGGAAGCCCCTAGTTATAGTGGGGTGTGTACATTTAAAGATGTATTCCCCATAAGTGTGTGGCTTACCCGAACACACGCTAGAAATTGTAAAATAAACGAAAATAAGAGAGGGAAAAAAGAGAAAAAGGTAATGAACATTATGCCCGGACTTAGGCGTAGAATCTTCGGAGTCTGGCAACATTCCATGGGTTCGGCTCTAAGAGATTGTCCAATGCATTATGAACGCGATAGGCTCCTCCAGTGAGAACTTCATCTATAATGAAGGGACCCTCCCATTTGGGCTTCAGCTCATCCTTTTTCTTCTCTGTTAGGCGTAGAATGAGTTCACCGACATTATAAGTCTTGGCCCACACTTCTCTGCTTTGGTATCTTCGAGCTTGTTGTTGGTAGAATGCGGAACGAGCTTTTGCGGCATTGCGCTCCTCCTCTAGGCCATCTAAGTCATCTTGCCGATCGAGCTCAGCCTCTTTCTCTTTGTACATGCGCACTCGAGGTGAGTCATGAATAATATCACAGGGCAAGACGGCCTCTGCCCCGTACACCATGAAGAACGGTGTGTATCCGGTCATGCGATTGGTTGTGGTCCTCAGTCCCCAGAGTACGGAGTCGAGCTCCTCAACCCAGTGTTTATCGGACTCCTTTAAGGATCGCACTAGTCTGGGTCTAATGCCGCTCATTATCAGGCCATTGGCCTGCTCAACTTGACCGTTTGTTTGAGGGTGATATACGGAGGCGTAATCGAGTTTAATGCCCAGATTAGCACACCAAGTTTTTACCTCGTCAGCTGTGAAGTTAGAGCCGTTGTCAATAATAATACTGTGTGGGACACCATAATGGTGTACAACACCGGATATAAAGTCTATCACCGGTCCGGCTTCAGCCATTTTAACTGGTTTGGCCTCTATCCACTTGGTGAATTTATCTACCATAACCAGCAAGTATTTTTTCATATGGCTTCCCCCTTTAAGGGGTCCGACAATGTCCAGCCCCCAGACCGCGAAAGGTCAAGTAATGGGGATTGTTCATAGGGCAGTGGGCGGCATATGGCTTTGATTGGCAAAAAACTGGCACCCGACACAGCATTGTACAAGGTCTTGCGCGTCTTCTCAGGCCCTGGGCCAAAAGAAACGTGTACGAAAGGCCTTACTTACAAGGGCCCGAGCTGCGGTGTGGTGGCCGCCAAGACCAGTGTGATTTCAGCCAAGAGCTGTCGTCCCTCCTCTTCGAAGATACATCTTTGAAGGACTCCGGTAGTGCTTTTCTTGTAAAGCTCTCCTTCATGAACTTTGTAGGCTTTCGAATGTCGAAAGATGCAACGAGCCTCATTCTGGTCCTGAGGGAGCTCCTACCTATTAAGGTAGGCCAGGACGGGTTTGGTCCATGGGGCAATTACTGCCATAATTACATGGGCGGAAGGTGTTGGATCTGTACCCGAGCCATCTATGATGTCTGAATCGTGTTCGGCATCTGAGGGTGTGATCGGCACTAGACTGGTATTTCCGCTCTCGTCCTACCATACCATGGATGGCTTGAAGAGCCTTTCCACGAAGGTGTTAGGCGGGACGGGGTCGCGTTTAGCGCCCATTCGAGCAAGGATGTCCACTGCTTGGTTACTCTCTCGGGCCACGTGATGAAACTCGAGTCCCTCAAACCGAGCTGATATTTTGAGCACATCATTGTGGTAAGCTGCCATCTTTGGATCTTTTTCATCGAATTCTCCATTTATTTGGGATATTGCAAGGTTTGAATCCCCGCGCACCTCGAGGCGTTGTATTCCCATAGAAATAGCCATCCGAAGACCATGCAATAGTGCCTTATATTCGGCTGCGTTGTTAGAGTCTGTATACATGATTTGCAATACGTAGCGGACTGTGTCCCCTGAAGGGGATGTTAGGATGACACCGGCCCCCAATTCGGCTAACATTTTAGAGCCGTCAAAGTACATCACCCAGTTGGAGTATGTGCCGTACTCTTTAGGGAGTTCGGCTTCTGTCCATTCGGCGACGAAGTCGGCTAACACCTGAGATTTAATAGCTCGGCGTGGCTTGTATGTTATTTCAAATGGTAAGAGCTCGATAGCCCATTTTGCAATTCGGCCGGTGGCGTATCGATTGTTTATGATGTCATTGAGGGGTACCTCGGAGGCCACCGTGATCGAACACTCTTGAAAGTAGCGTCGCAGCTTCCGAGATGCCATGAAAACCGCATATGCTATATTTTGATGGCGCTGGTATCGGGATTTGCATGGTGTGAGAACCGCCGATACATAGTATACTGGTTTTTGGAGCGGGAATTTATGTCCCTCTTCCTCTCGTTCAACGACGAGCACCGCGCTCACCACCTGGTGAGTTGCAGATATATACAGTAGCATGGGTTCGCCAATGTTAGGTGCGGCAAGGATTGGATTTCTTGCAAGCAGAGTTTTTATTTCTGCCAGCCCAGCTGTTGCCGAGTCTGTCCATTCAAAGTGGTCGGTACACCGAAGCAGGCGATATAGTGGCAGCGCCTTTTCCCCTAATCTGGAGACAAAGCGGCTTAAAGCTTCCATGCACCCAACTAGTTTTTGGACCTGTTTTAGGTCTGTTGGTATCGCCAACTGTGACAAGGCTCAGATTTTGGCTGGGTTTGCTTCGATTCCTCTATTGGAAATGATGAACCCGAGCAACTTTCCGGCCAGAATGCCGAAAACGCATTTTTCCGGATTGAGCCATATGTCATATGTTTGGAGGTTGTCGAACATGAGACGTAAGTCATCCACCAGTGATTCGACGTGTTTGGTCTTGATGACTACATCATCAACATATGCCTCCACCGTCTTGTCAATTTGTTTTTCCACGCATGTTTGAATCATGCGTTGGTAGGTGGCACCGGCGTTCTAAAGTTTGAAAGGCATAGTGTTAAAGCAGAAAGGCCCATGATACGTCCATTTTGCATCATGCTTTTATATCAATATTTATTGCATTATGGGCTGTTATTACACATTATGTCACAATACTTATGCCTATTCTCTCTTATTTTACTAGGTTTACATAAAGAGGGAGAATGCCGGTAGGTGGGATTCTAGGCTAGAAAAGGAGCAAATATTCCGCACAGCTCCAAAAGTCCTAAAACTTCACGGAAGATGTTTTCCAAATATATAAAAAAATATTCAGCAGAAGAAACTCACCAGGGGGGCCACACCCTGCCCACGAGGGTGGGGGCGCACCGTACCCACCTGGGCGCACCCCCCTACCTCATGGGCCCCCTGGTGGCCCTCCGGTGGTCATCTTCTGCTATATGGAGTCTTTCGATGGAAAAAAATCATAAGCCATCTTCTCAGAGGAAACTCCACCGCCACGAGGCGGAACCTTGGCGAAACCAATCTAGGGCTCTGGCGGAGCTGTTCTGCCGAGGAAACTTCCCTCCCCGTGGGGGAAATCATCGCCATCATCATCACCAACGCTCCTCTCATCGGGAGAGCGCAATCTCCATCAACATCTTCATCAGCACTATCTCATCTCAAAACCCTAGTTCATCTCTTGTATCCAATTCTTGTCTCCAAGTCCGGGATTGGTGCTAGTAGGTTGCTAGTAGTGTTAATTACTCCTTGTAGTTGATGCTAGTTGGTTTAATTGGTGGAAGATCATATGTTCAGATCCTATATGCATATTAATACCCCTCTGATTATGAACATGTTTATGCCTTGTGAGTAGTTACTTTTGTTCCTGAGGACATGGGAGAAGTCTTGCTATTAGTAGTCATGTGAATTTGGTATTCGTTTAATATTTTGATGAGATGTATGTTGTCTCTCCTCTAGTGGTCTTATGTGAACGTCGACTACATGACACTTCACCATTATTTGGGCCTAGAGGAAGGCATTGGGAAGTAATAAGTAGATGATGGGTTGCTAGAGTGCTAGAAGCTTAAACCCTAGTTTATGCGTTGCTTCATAAGGGGCTGATTTGGATCCATATGTTTCATGCTATGGTTAGGTTTACCTTAATAATTTTGTTGTAGTTGCAGATGCTTGAAATAGAGGTTAATCATAAGTGGGATGCTTGTCCAAGTAAGGGCAGCACCCAAGCACCGGTCCACCCACATACCAAATTATCAAAGTACCGAACGCGAATCATATGAACATGATGAAACCTAGCTTGATGATATTCACATGTGTCCTCGGGAGCGCTTTACATCATATAAGAGTTTGTCCAGGCTTGTCCTTTGCTACAAAAGGATTGGGCCACCTTGCTGCACTTTATTTTCTTTTGTTACTTGTTGCTCGTTACAAATTATCCTATCACAAAACTATCTGTTACCACTTATTTCAGTACTTGCAGAGAATACCTTGCTGGAAACCGCTTATCATTTCCTTCTGCTCCTCGTTGGGTTCGACACTCTTACTTATCGAAAGGACTACGATAGATCCCCTATACTTGTGGGACATCAAGACTCTTTTCTGGCGCCGTTGCCGGGGAGTGAAGCGCCTTTGGTAGGTGCAATTTGGTAAGGAAAAATTTATATAGTGTGCTGGAATTTACTGTCACTTGTTACTATGGAAAGTAATCCTCTGAGGGGCTTGTTCGGGGTATCTTCACCCCGACTAGTAGAGCAAAGAGTTGCTCCTCAACCTACTAAACCTACTGAAAATGAAAATGCTTGCTTTGAACTTCCTGCGGGTATGATAGAAAAACTTCTAGCTAATCCTTTTTTAGGAGATGGAACAAAACATCTGATGAACATCTCATATATGTGGATGAAGTTTGTGGATTATTTAAGCTTGCAGGTGTACCCGGAGATGTTGTTAAGAAGGTCTTCCCTTTATCTTTGAGGGGAGATGCATCGACATGGTATAGGCTGTGTGATGATATGAGGTCTTGGAATTACAAATGATTGAAATTGGAATTTCATTAGAAGTTTTATCCTATGCATCTTGTTCATCGTGATCGCAATTATATATATAATATTTGGCCTCGCGAAGGAGAAAGCATCGCTCAAGCTTGGGGGAGGCTTAAATCAATGTTATATTCATGCCCCAATCATGAGCTCTCAAGAGAAATGATATTCAAATTTTTTATGCTTAGCTTTCTGGTAACAATCGCACCATGCTTGATACTTCTTGTGCTGGCTCTTTTATGATGAAGACTATTGAATTCAAATGGGATTTATTGGAAAGAATTAAATGCAACTCTGAAGATTGGGACCTCGACAATGGTAAGGAGTCAGGTATGACACCTAGTTTTGATTGTGTTAAATATTTTATGGATACCGATATTTTTCGTAAATTTAGCACTAAATATGGACTTGACTCTAAGATAGTAGCGTCTTTCTGTGAATCTTTTGCTACCTATGTTGATCTCCCCAAGGAGAAGTGGTTTAAATATCATCCTCCCATAGAAGTAAAAGTAGCTGCACCTATTAAAGTTGAATAAAATACTATAACTTATAATGATCCTGTTGTTCCTACTTGTTATGTTGAGAAACCACCTTTCCCTGTTAGGATAAAGGATCATGCTAAAGCTTCAACTGTAGTTCGTAAAAGCAATATTAAAACATATACACCTCCTGAGCAAGTTAAAGTTGAACCTAATATTGCAATTGTTAAATATCTCTTGTCTGATAATATTGATGGGCATGCTATTTATTTCTGTAATGAAACTGCTAGAATTGCTAAACCCCGTGATAAAGATAAACCTAGACCTGTGGTAGGCATGCCTGTTATTTCTGTTAAAATAGGAGATCATTGTTATCATGGCTTATGTGATATGGGTGCTAGTGCTAGTGCAATACCTTATTCCTTATACCAAGAAGTTATGCATGATATTGCACCTGCTGAGATGGAAGATATTGATGTCACAATTAAACTTGCCAATAGAGATACTATTTCACCGATGGGAATTGTTAGAGATGTTGAAGTCTTGTGTGGGAAAACTAAATATCCTGCTGATTTTCTTGTTCTTGGTTCCCCACAAGATAGCTTTTGTCCCATTATATTTGGTAGACCCTTCTTGAACACTGTTAATGCTACCATAGATTGCAAAAGAGATGTTGTTACTATCGTTTTAGATGATATGACTCAGGAATTTAATTTTTCTAAATTTAGTAGAAAACACCGCGAAGAAGAATTACCTAGTAAGGATGAAATTATTGGTCTTGCTTCTATTGCCATACCTCCTGGTGATCCTTTAGAACAATATTTGCTAGACCATGAAAATGACATGTTTATGAATGAAAGAAGGGAATTAGATGAAGTATTCTTTAAATAGGAACCTATTCTGAAAAACAATTTACCTGTTGAAATCCTAGGGGATCCTCCTCCACCCAAGGGTGATCCCTTGTTTGAGCTTAAACCGTTACCTGATACTCTTAAATATGCTTATCTTGATGAGAAAAAGATATATCCTGTTATTATTAGTGCTAACCTTTCAGAGCATGAGGAAGAGATATTATTGAAAACTCTGAAGAAGCACCACGCTGCTATTGGGTATACTCTTGATGATCTTAAGGGCATTAGTCCCACTATATGTCAACATAAAATTAATTTGGAAGAAGATGCTAAACCAGTTCGTGATCATCAACGCCGGCTGAATCCTAAAATGAAAGAAGTGGTAAGAAAGGAGATACTAAAGCTCCTTGAGGCAGGTATAATTTATCCCGTTGCTGATAGTCAGTGGGTAAGCCCTATTGAGGGAGTCCTGGATTAGGGGGTCTCCGGACAGCCGCACTATATCTTTTGCCGGACTGTTGGACTATGAAGATACAAGATTGAAGACTTTGTCTCGTGTCTGGATGGGACTTTACTTGGTGTGAAAGGCAAGCTAGGCAATACGGATATGTATATATCCTCCTTTGTAACCGACCTTGTATAACCCTAGCCCCCTCCGGTGTCTATATAAACCGGAGGGTTTTAGTCCGTAGGACAACAGACAATCATGCCATAGGCTAGCTTATAGGGTTTAGCCTCTCTAATCTCGTGGTAGATCAACTCTTGTAATACTCATATCATCAAGAACAATCAAGCAGGACATAGGGTATTACCTCTATCAAGAGGGCCCGAACCTAGGTAAACATCATGTCCCCTGCCTCCTGTTACCATCCGCCTTAGACGCACAGTTCGGGACCCCCTACCCGAGATCCGCTGGTTTTGACACTGACATTGGTGCTTTCATTGAGAGTTCCACTATGTCGTCATCATAAGGAAGATGGCTCGCCTTGTTGTCAAGGACAACATCACCTCTGGGGGAGCCCTGGCTGTAGGCCAAACTCTCCGACTAGGCGGCTTCGTCATGACCGCCCGCTCGACCTCTGCGCCAACGATGACCTCTCGGGTCATCGAAAATAGCCTCCACATCGGCTCAAAATTCGCCGAGCAGATGGATCCAATGGATCTCTCCTCTTTGAACGAGCTCCTGGATCACATTGCCGCTCTGGGAGTCGCTACGGACTATGATCGGATCGGGCTTAAACCCGACCAAAGGGAGATTAACTCTCCGCCGGTGACCCATCAAATAGCGGTGGTGGAGGAGCAATGCGGCGATTCTCCCACTATCCTGAGGATGAACTATGTCCGAATTCCCAAGCTCTCCGAATAGGATACGCGCTCGCGGGAGGACGCCGCTGTGACGCCCTCGATGCGGATATATCTCCCACGTGTCGAAGCACGACTTAGAGGCATAACCGCATTGAAAGCAATGTCGCAAGTGAGGTAATCTTCACACAACCCATGTAATACATAAGGGAAAAGATACATAGTTGGCTTACAATCGCCACTTCACACAATTACAATACAACATCCAAATTCAATCAAGGTCCGACTATGGAACCAAAAGAAAAGAAGAACCCCAAAAGCGACAAAGGTCCCCGATCGACCCCAACTGGGCTCCACTACTGATCAACTAGAACGAAACAACACAAAGGACAAGATCTTCATCAAGCTCCGGTTGCGTCACCTGCTCGGTTCAACGGCACCTGCAAACTGGTTTTGGAAGTATCTGTGAGCCACGGGGACTCAGCAATCTCGCACCCTCGCGATCAAGACTATTTAAGCTTATAGGTAAGGTAAAAGGTATGAGGTGGAGCTGCAGCAAGCGACTAGCATATATGGTGGCTAACATACGCAAAAGAGAGCGAGAAGAGAAGGAAAAGCACGGTCGATAAAAGTATGATCAAAAAGTGATCCTAAATCAACCTACGTCAAGCATAACTCCAACACCGTGTTCACTTCCCGGAATCCGCCGGAAAGAGACCATCACGGTTACACACGCGGTTGATGCATTTTAATTAAGGTCAACTTCAGGTTTTCTACAACCGGACACTAACAAATTCCCATCTGCCCATAACCATGGGCACGGCTTTTGAAATTTCAAATCCCTGCAGGGGTGTCCCAACTTAGCCCATCACAAGCTCTCACGGTCAACGAAGGATATTCCTTCTAGCGGGAAGACCCGATCAGACTCGGAATCCCGGTTACAAGACATCCTCGACAATGGTAAAACAAGTCAAGCAAGACCACCCGTTGTGCCGACAATCCCGATAGGAGCCGCACATATCTCGTTCTCAGGGCACACCGGATAAGCTAAGCGTACGGGAGCCAACGTAACCCAAGTTTCCAAGGGATGGCCCCGCACGGTGCGCTGGGTTTGACCAACACTTAGAGAAGCACTGGCCCGGGGGGTTTAAATAAGATGACCCTTGGGTTGGCCTAACCCAAGGGAAAAAGAGGCTAGGTGGCGAATGGTAAAACCAAGGTTGGGCCTTGCTGGAGGAGTTTTATTCAAAGCGAACTGTCAAGGGGTTCCCATTATAACCCAACCGCGTAAGGAACGCAAAATCCGGGAACATAACACCGATATGACGGAAACTAGGGCGGCAAGAGTGGAA
This sequence comes from Triticum urartu, assembly GCF_003073215.2. NCBI lineage: Eukaryota > Viridiplantae > Streptophyta > Magnoliopsida > Poales > Poaceae > Triticum > Triticum urartu. Next base: position 143,016,816 of record NC_053024.1, on the reverse strand, counting down.
CAAAACACCAGGCATAAGGCCGAGCCTTCCACCCTTTACCAAGTATATAGATGCATTAATTAAATAAGGTATATTGTGATATCCCAACAAGTAAACATGTTCCAATAAGGAACAACATCTCCATGTTCGAACAAGGAACAAACTTCAATCTTCACCTGCAACTAACAACACTATAAGAGGGGCTGAGCAAAGCGGTAACATAGCCAAACAACGGTTTGCTAGGACAAGGTGGGTTAGAGGATTGGTTCAACAATATGGGTGGCATGATAAGCAAGTGGTAGGTATCGCAGCATAGGCATAGCAAAAGAGCGAGCAACTAAGCAAGCAAAGATAGAAGTGATTTCGAGGGTATGGTCATCTTGCCTGAAATCCCGCAAGGAAGAAGAACGAGTCCATCAAGAAGACAAACGGGCGTAGACGAACGGGTCCTCACAAACGCGATGGTACCGGAACCAACCCGAAGAAGCAAACACCGGAAAGAAGCACACAACATAGTAAACAAACCACACATGAACATGGTATGATATGCGAGATGCGGTATGCGATGCATATGCATGATTTGACAAAAGATGAATGAACCTGGCCTCAACTTGGAAATCCAAGTGTGCCACTGGAAAGGTGAGGTGAAATCGCTTGAAAACAATATAAAGAACGCCGGAATCGGAGTGACGGTTTGGAAATGGCAAGCAATTCAAATATGGCACCGGTCTGCGATTTACAGCAAGTAGCCAACTAAATGCAATGAGATGAACATGCTACAGCACTCAAACATGGCAGCAAAATACATGGCAGGAATCCATTCATGATGCTTAACAAAAGACTAGCACTAAGCTACGGCCAATACATCCATTATCAGGTTCAAACAAGCATGGCAAAAATGCATTTGGCAAACAGATCTCAGACTTAGTGAAATTAACACTTGTCTGGAATTTCAGATCAGATAGCACTCTTTGGAGCAACAAAACTATATGCTACAGGACCTGAACATGGCAAAGTAAAGCATGGCATCGAGCTACTCAAATAGCTTAACAAAAGTCCCTTAGTGACCTTGAGCCAAAAGGTATCAGAAAATACAATTGCAAGCATGTGAACATGGCAAAAAACATAAACAGATCACAAACTTAGTGAAAACTGGAGCATGCTGAAACAGATATCAAGTAGGCATGTTTACGAGCTCGATGCACTCACTACAGAGCATGTCATGACAATCTAAGCAGGCACCATCAATAATACACATTATACAAGCTATACATGGCAAGAACAATAACATAGCATGCACGGATCAACAACAACATCATCGGCAAAACCGCTAACAAGTAGATAATCTGCCCAGATTCACAAAATAGCAAAAGTAGAGCTCGATTGACTCAAGCTAGGGTGCTCCATAATTGCAAACAAAGACATGGATGGATAGAGCACTACATGATTAACAAAACATCCTTACTGATCATCCTCAAAAGAGGCACGGATCACTAGGAAACAACATGAACATATGGCATAATGAGATAAACAGACCAAGGACTTAGTGGAAATGTTAAGTCCCTGAAATCAGCATTAACAAGTGCACCACTTTGCAAGCTTGTGCTAGTCACCACACACATCACAAAAATACAAGGGTTGCACCTCTGGATAGATGGCAAAACATATAACAAAACACATGTAGAGCACAGGGGCATATCATGCACACATTAATCATGGCAAAAATGACAAATAGCTAATTGGAGCAGCAGATCTCATAATTATCTCAACTAGCATACTTCCAACAGCATTTCGGGCACCAAGATGAACTCAAATAAAAATGACGCAATGAGATGAAATGATGTGCTCTCTGAGGCGAACATTTTGATATGCTATATGCATGAATCGGAGCTACGGATGCAAAGTTACGGCATGATGAACATAGGCATGTGAATCTGGGAATTTCGGGGACTTAGTAGAATTTATACCTCCCGAAACGGATCTAGGGTTTCGGGCACGCCGTACGAGGTTCGCCGGAAAGTCACCGGAGGAGAGGGATACGACGCCGGAGTTGAGGAAAAGTTCGCCGGAGTTGTCGGGGTTGCCGGATCCGGTCGCTCCAGGACCGGATCTGGCCGGGGAAGAAGCGGAGCGAGGTGCCGCGGCGGAGACGGCGCCGGCGTCCTCCTGCAGTGGCGGCGCGGCACGGGAGCTCCGGCGAGCTCCTGCGGCAGGGCGGCGGTTCGAAGAGGGCCGGCGAGCACGCGGGGCTCGTCCGCTCGGGGACCCGGCGAGGACCCTGCGACGGTTCGGGTAGCGCGCTCCGGCGAGGACGGCGCCGGTCGGCGGCGGAGCGGCGAAGCGCGGTGGCGGGGAGGTGCAGGGCGGCGGCCGGCGGTGAGACACAAGGCGGCGGCGCAGGGAAGGCTCGGGCGGCGGACCGCGGGGGGCGGTCCGGGCTCTCGCGGGCTTGGGCGGGCCCCGGATGGGCCTGCAGGGCCGCAGCGGCGAAGTGGGCACGGCGGGGACAAGTGGCGGCCTGGGAGTGGCTGGGCACGGCGGCCGGCTGATGTGGCGGCTCGCTATTGGCCGAGGCGACGTGGCGGCGAAGTGGACGCGTCCGCCGGTGAGACGGACATGTCCGGCGGCGCTGAGGGAGGAGTTTTAGGGTTTCGGGGCAAAGATCCAAAAACGAAAATGAAGGGGTCTATTTATAGAGGTAGAGGGAGCTAGGAGACTCCAAATGAGGTGCGGTTTTCGGCCATGCGATCGTGATTGTGATCGAACGACCGAGATGATGGAGAGGGTTTTGGTGGGTTTTGGGCCAAATTGGAGGGGTGTTGGCCTGCAACACACACGAGGCCTTTTTGGTCCCTCGATTAACCGTTGGAGTATCAAACGAAGTCCGAATGGTAGGAAACTTGACAGGCGGTCTACCGGTAGTAAACCAAGGCCTCTTGGCAAGTCTCGGTCCAATCCGGAAATGTTTAATCACCACACACGAAAGAAAGGTAGAAAGGGACACCGGATGACATAGGGGCGCCGGATTGCAAAACGGACAACGGGGAAAAAGCTCGGATGCATGAGACGAACATGTATGCAAATGAAATGCACATGATGACATGATATGCAATGCATGACACACAAGCAATGACATGGCAACAACAGCGAATAACTGGACGACACCTGGCACATCGGTCTCGAGGCGTTACAGCCGCCCTAACCCTGAATCCAGAATCAGGCTACATACCGAACCCGCAGGGCAATATCCCGGAGCCCGAACTTCCAAGATCGGAAACTCCTCTGCCCCGGGATCACAGATTGGGTCAAGGTCCGGACTTCAATCCACCCACCCACCCAGATACAAACTATCTTTCCCACATTAGGCAAGTGCCCCAAGAGACAGTACATCACTATTGGGCCAAATTCCTCCTTGTAATGAACAAGGTCAAGGACTGTCGCGAGGAAGATGCAATTTCGCTCTTTTGCAACAATTGCACGGACAAGGGAGTCCTCAACGCCATAAGTCGCTGTGACGTAGCACACTTCGCTGACTTGGCAGACATTGTACAGAAATATTGTGCGATGGAGAGTGCGTGGAAAACCCAAACGCAATTTTGGGATAATCCGGCTCTGACAAAACCCCCAGACCGAACTAAAGGGGCACACTCTTATAAGTCGCCCGACCCAATTACAAAGAAGCAAAATCCCACTACAGGGCATGGAACCGTATTGGAGGGATGGCTCAACGAGCCCTGCAAAATTCATAGTACAGCGGATACCATATCAACACACAACCTTAGAGCATGTTGGGTACTCCGACAGGTTGCCAAAAGCAGTGAGCATCTCCTCACCCAAAATACCTCAGAGCACCTCCCCACGGATAACAACACAGTATTAACAGTCTTCGAGACCTTCGCCTCAAATAATAGGCGTAAGCGAGCACTCTGCGGCCTTGCCAAAGTCTACCACGTGGCAGCAATAAATCCATGGAGCGACACGGCTATCACCTTCAATGCTAGTGATGAACCTAAGTTCCGAACAGCCCGAGCACCAGCCGCTTTGGTCCTCAGTCCAATTTTGGGCGGATGACGGCATCGGATTAAACCTCATCTATGAGGAAACTCTCCAAAAGATGAACATAAACAAAAACCGTATTAAGCAAAGCAGTACGACCTTTCGATGTATCATCCCTAGTCGGGAGGCACCTTGCGCTGGGAAAGTCACACTTGATGTGGTATTCCACACTCCGGAGAATTACAGGTCCGAAGAAATTACATTCCAAGTGGCCCCGTTCAGTAGCGGATACCACGCCCTTCTAGGGCGGGAGGCATTCACGATTTTTCAAGCCATACCCCATTACGGGTACATGCAGCTCAAAATGCCCATAACCAAGGGAATTATCACTCTAGCTAGTGATCCGGACATAGCACTCCGCGCCGAGAACAAAACAGACGCACTAGCCCTCGAGGCATTATCTGAAGCCCTTGTGGCGAAGGAGTTAACCGTGTTGCGCTCCACGGTGGACAGGGACGACATGATACTAGACAAAAGATCCAAGTCCACCTCCTTTAAACCAGGGGACGAAATAGTTAAATTACAAGTCCATCCAACGGACCCTACAAAAACAACATCCATTGGGGCACAGTTAGACCCCGCTGTAGACGCCGCACTACGGGAGTTTCTGCGTGAGAATTGGGACATATTCGCCTGGCATCCTTCAGACATGCCAGGAATCCCACACAGATTGGCCGAGCATAGCCTTACTATTCTAAAAGGATTCAAGCTGGTCAAGCAGACGCTTCTCTGAACCTAAGAGACAAGCCATGGGAGAGGAGCTGGCCAAGCTACTGGAAGCCGGATTCATTAAAGAAATAAAACATCCGGATTGGCTAGCAAACCTGGTGATGGTACCAAATAAGTACAAATCATGGCGCCTATGTGTCGACTTCAAAGACCTTAACAAGGCTTGCCCAAAGGATCCCTTCCCACTCCCTCGCATCGATCAAATCATCGACGCTACCGCAGGACACGAATCACTATGCTTCCTCGACGCATACTCCGGTTACCACTAGATTAAGATGGCGGAGTCTGATCAAGCCGCAACAGCATTTATAACACCATACGGCCCCTTTTGCTTTAACACAATGCCCTTTGGGCTCAAAAATGCCGGTGCGACATATCAGCGCATGATCCAGATATGTCTGGAAAAGCAGATCGGCAAGACTGTGGAGGCATACGTAGACGACGTGGTCATTAAAACCAGACACGTCAACTCTTTAATAGACGACTTGAGGCTCACGTTCACCAATCTCTGAACATACGACATTAAGCTCAATCCAAAAAAATGCATCTTCGGCGTTCCTGCCGGAAAGCTCCTGGGCTTCATCGTCTCCAGTAGAGGAATTGAAGCAAATCCGGCTAAAATCCGAGCTCTGTCACAGTTGGCTACCCCAACTGGCCGACTTCATAGCCAAATGGACAGAGGCCAAACTCCCTAAAGAGTATGGCGCATACTCCAATTGGATCATGCACTTCGACGGCTCTAAAATGCTGGCTGGTCTAGGGGCTGGCGTCGTCCTGACGTCCCCCACCGGAGACACGGTGCAATGTGTGCTCCAAATACTATATATGGACTCCAATAACGTAGCCGAATACGAGGCCCTACTACACAGCCTCCAGATGGCGGTCTCCATGGGCATCCAACACCTAGAGGTGTGTGGGGACTCGAACCTCGCAATATCCCAAATAAATGGAGACTTCGATGCCAAGGATCCGAAAATGGCGGCATATCGCAACACCGTCCTCAAAATGTCAGCTCGGTTCGAGGGGCTGGAATTCCACCACGTGGCTCGGGAAAACAACCAGGCAGCGGACATCCTAGCTCGCATCGACACTAAACGCAACCCTGTCCCACCAAACATCTTCCTGGAAAGACTATTTAAACCATCCGTGGTATGGGAAGGGGACACCGGCAAAATTAGTCCGGACCCGGCCACAACCCCAGATACCGAATACTCTGACACAATCGGAGGCTCTACCACCGAAATAACACCTTCAGCCCACATGATAATGGTCGTCATCGCCCCGTGGACAGAACCATTCATGGCCTACCTAACTAGACAGGTATTACCCGAGGACCAAAACGAGGCTCGTTGCATAGTGCGACAATCTAAAGCCTACAAGGTCCATGAGGGAGAGATTTATAAGAAAAGCACAACTGGAGTCCTTCAAAGGTGCATCTCCGAAGAGGAAGGGCGGAAGCTGTTGGCGGAAATCCATGCCGGACTCAGCGGCCAACACACAGCAGCCTGGGCCCTTGTAAGTAAGGCCTTCCGTACAGCTTTTTATTGGCCGACGGCCCGGGCAGATGTACAGCATCTAGTTCAACACTGTGTTGGTTGCCAGCTTTTTGCAGACCAAAGCCACATGCCACCTGCCGCCCTCCAAACCATCCCCATTACTTGGCCCTTCGCGGTCTGGGGGCTCGATATGGTCGGACCCCTCAAAGGGGGAACCCACAAGAGAATATACTTACTGGTCATGGTGGACAAATTCACCAAATGGATAGAGGCCAAACCTGTCAAAACAGCTGAATCCGGACCGGTGATAGACTTCATATCCGGGGTTGTACACCATTATGGCGTTCCCCACAGCATCATCACTGACAATGGCACAAACTTTACAGCCAACGAGGTGAAACTTTGGTGCAGCAACATGGGCATCAAGCTCGATTATGCTTCTGTCTATCATCCGCAAACTAACGGTTAAGTCGGACGCGTGAATGGTCTTATCATGAGTGGTATTAAACCTAGATTAGTCCGGTCCTTAAAGGAATCACACACCCATTGGGTAGAGGAGCTCGACTCCATACTATGGGGGCTGTGGACCACGCCGAATCACACTACCGGATACACACCGTTTTTTATGGTGTACGGCGCTGAGGCGGTACTGCCTTGCGACATAATCCATGACTCACCTCGAGTGCGCGTGTATGAATAAAGAGAGGCCGAGCTCGATCGGCAAGACAGTTTGGATGCCCTGGAGGAGGAGCGCGACGTGGCAAAAGCCCGTTCCGCATTTTATCAACAACGGGCTCGAAGGTATCAAAGCCTATAACGTTGGTGAACTAGTTCTGCGCCTGCCGGAGAAGAAAAAGAACAAGCTCAAGCCCAAATGGGAAGGTCCCTTCATTATCGACCAGGTTCTGACCGGTAGAGCGTACCGTCTGCGGGATGCATCGAACAATCGACTTGAGCCAAACCCATGGAACGCAGCCAAACTATGAAGATTCTACGCCAAGAGCCGGACTCTATGTTCGTCTGCTTACCTCCATGAATTTTTTGCACATCTGTTTTTTCCTCTTTCTTTCTCTATTTTCTTTTCAAAGCCCTAAAGGGCTAAACCTGTGTCTTGGTTACACAATCTTGACACGCTAACCACGCTCAATATACCTAGGGGCTTCCCATATAGAAGCTTAATCTAATTATTTTTCCGGGCTTCATGCCCCGCACATGTGTCATCCTCCCGCATGTACCTTTTTTCGCCATTATATGCATCAATATGACTTAAGTTTTGGCCAAGCTGGGTTGCCTGGTTCTTGTGTTTATGCCCTATGTTCCCATTAATTCGGCTAGGGCATAAGGGGAGCACCTCTGCGATTGTTACTGCTGGGTCAGCCGGATGTGTACCTCGTACTGGGTGAAGTCAAAAGCTAGCGTTCTTAAGGGAATATTCGGTCGGTGAATAAAAGATGACTTTCATTTAAATTACTACACGCCCCCAGATGTTTTTAACCTGCGACTCGCAGCCCGAACATGCACATTAGGGCATGCGTACCCAGGGAAAGGAACCCTTAACGAAACTATTCTCCCTGGAAGATGTTTCTTACTACCCATGTAATATAACATAGCTAGTTGGGTACTTGTCTGTTCAAGCACTTATGACCCCTACGACTGGTTTCCATGCATACCCCGGTTTTTATATAACCGAGTGGGTATTCGGATACACTCTGGACTATCGGGTCCAGAGGTCGAAGCGAAAAGGTCCGCCATGACAAATGATTTACAATCCGGCTAGGGACATTGCATATGTCACTTGAAGTACACAATCACTAAGACTGATTAAATTCTTCTTCTATACCATCCAACAAGCTGTCTAGCCTACAATCCTGTTGGGAATACTTTGCGGCTAACTCTACTTGATCATACACTAAACCGACAAGGATTTCTTTCTCATCGGGCCCCACAGGTCCGACCTCGGCCATGTGGTTTGGGTCAGCCTTGGTGTATCGTGTCTTCACCATAGCCCAGGCTTCCCGCGCACCTTGTCGACAGGCCGATATCTTCCATAACCGGAAGCACCGCCGTGCTCCCTTCAGCTTCTCTATAAGCTCCCCCATGCCTCCTGGCAGGGACGCGGACGGCCACAAGGCTTGGGCAATACTCTGCATCACCTACCGAACTTGTTCGTGCAGTTGGGAGAGCTCTGACAGAAGATCACCCGAGGACCCAGGCATCTCCGCAGGACGACCCGTCAGCATACCTGCAGATATAACGCTGTTAGCAGGCTTCTTCGCCGAACTCCTTTAAAAAGTTCATTCAAGTACTTACTAAAAATGCCGCGCTGAAGCCATTTATTCTCGTTCACGGAGTCCGCAAGCTAGGCTCGGACATCCTTCAGTTCCATGCTCAGCCGCATATTGGCATCTTGGAGATCGTTTTTCTCCTGCCTGACTCGCGTTAGCACGCGCTCGCTAGCGTTTCGCTGTCGATCATCACGTGCCGTATCCGCCTCCAGGGCCTCCGGATTCAATCCGGGGCCACGTGCAACATCTATTGTTATGTGTGCATGTATGCCGCATACTACCTGGTACTGATATTCTTTGCAATAGACAAAAGAGTTACCAGGGGGACCCTTTTTGGACTCCTTCAATGCGGCAACAGCGGCTTCCAGCTGGGCCTTACACTCATCCAGCTCTTGAGACAGTTGGGAATTCTTCTCGGTAAGAACCTGCACAAATATTGATCCTTAAATCAGTTGTGTAAACTGTTTCAAGTCTCAGGGGCTACTGATACATATAATTGTCAGATTTACTTACCCGTACATCCCTTACATACTGGTCCGTGGCTCTGGCTAGACCATTTTGAGCAGCACGGAGGTACGCGTCTCCAGAATTGAAGGCATCAAATGCCTCTGGTGAGAAGCAAGCGTCACAGAGTACGGCCCGGCGATGCCTATGATTCATGGCGCTCTCCACTTATGAATTTGTAACGGACAGTCTATCCGCATCCTCTGTAGGAGGAGGATCCGGCGTCCGCCCCATGTCGGCTTCCGCCTCTATGTCCGGCCCTGGAGCCCGACTGGTGGAAGCATGATCGGCAGCCTCTCCGGACATATTCCTGCGAGCGTTTTTTCTATTAAAGAAACATGGACGTCATTACATTTTGAGAAAGACGACAACCATGGAGCAGGATTTTTTGTCATACCTCTGCGCCGGCGTCTCTGTCCTGACCACCTTCCTTTTTGGCCTACTCGGCCTCGGTGCCTCTTGTTGGCGAGTTGCTGCGGGTTTGGCACGGTGTCCCGGATGCCTTCCCTGTAAAACACCATATGTATATGGTAGGTGAAGTGTCTAAAAGGGGATCCTAGGTTTTGGAGTTGGGATTTTGGTTTTTCTTACATGCGATGCAGGGAGCAGTCCGGGATAGTTGGCCGTAATGGCCACCACGGCGTCATCACAACTCAATTGATAGAACTGCCTGTCTATCAGCTCCATGAATATGTCTGGATCTTCTTCAAGTCCGGGACCGAGGGCCCGGTCAGGGTCCTCTAGTTGTGGAGATGGGCGGTTGACCTCCCTTACAGCTTTTCGCAGTTCCTGCCGTAAAATGGCAAGGTAAGTACCTACGACAAAAATGCGGGAAGAATGGGAGTAAGGAGATATAACTCACCCAACTTGGGGGGTTGTACATGAAGAATCCATCCCGTGGCTTGATGCGGATGAACTCCTCTTCCTCTCCCTTGAACAACTCGGACAGAAATTTTGCTAAAGCAGTAGTGGAGTCCGGTCCCTTACGCGTCATCTTCCCCGTTAAAACACCACAGGGGGTGCCCTTGATATTGAAGCGGCTACCCCCCCCCCCCCCCCCCCCCCCCCCCCCCCCCCCCCCGCGCGCATTATGCATATTGACATAACTTTGATTACTGACAATCTTGATTGAGCCAGCGCTTTAATCCAGTTCATCGGGTAAAGGACTTCTCCGTTGTCTTCCTCCTGGGGGCTCCGTGGGCGCCAGCTTCGGCGTTTCTTCAGAGGAGCATTGTTGAACTCAGGAAGACCCTGCCAAACAGGGTCCGAAAGAGGGACGTCCTCCATATAAAACCATTCCGAAGGCTAGTCTTCGGACGTCTTCTTTGGAGTACCGGACAGGTATCTGGTTTCGGCGATGCGCCATATTTCGGCTCTACCCACTTGATAAAGTGACCCCTTCTGTGTGCGAGGGACGAGGCAAAATAACCTCTTCCACAGCTCGAAATGAGCCTCACAGCCCAGGAATAACTCGCAAAGGGCAACGTAGCCGGCGATGTGTAATATGGAAGCAGGGGTGAAATTATGCAGTTGGAGGCCATAAAACTCCAGGTGCCCGTGGAGGAACGGATGAATTGGAAATCCGAGTCCCCATAATAAGTAGGGAACAAGGCACACCCGTTCCCCCGTAGAGGGGCTGGGGAAGCTCTCCGCTTGCTCCCCGCCATTATAGGTGGCGAGCCCGGCTCAGACGGGAACCATATACGCTGGAGGGAGGAATCCCTGAATCTGCAGTTCGACTAATCGACTGTGTGGGACGGAACATCTCTCCCAATCACCAGGCTTATGGCTACGGGGGCGGGAGGAGGAGCTGCGGTGGCTGGCCATGTTGGAATGGATTTTTCCGAAGCACGCTCCGATGGATTCTCGCTGTGGGAGGGTGGTATGGATTGGATCTAAGAATCCTCATCCCTTTAGTAGACGATTTATTTATCTGGCTAGGGGGTGAATGTAAAAATGCCCTGGCTCCTCGTATTCATTTGACGCGTGGAGGATAGCCCTTATTGGGCACAGAAGCCAAGAAATCCAACATTTATGGGTCCGGACACTGCTTGACAAACATTCAAAATCCGAGAAGAACCCGCCTTACAATGCCGAAGACAATACTGCGTGCCGGACTTGACGTCATTGAAGCCTGGTTCGGGGGCTACTGAGGGAGTCCTGGATTAGCGGGTCTCCGGACAGCCGGACTATATCCTTTGCCGGACTGTTGGACTATGAAGATACAAGATTGAAGACTTCGTCTCGTGTCCGGATGGGACTTCACTTGGCGTGAAAGGCAAGCTAGGCAATACTGATATGTATATCTCCTCCTTTGTAACTGACCTTGTGTAACCCTAGCCCCCTCCGGTGTCTATATAAACCGGAGGGTTTTAGTCCGTAGGACAACAGACAATCATGCCATAGGCTAGCTTCTAGGGTTTAGCCTCTCTGATCTCGTGGTAGATCAACTCCTGTAATACTCATATCATCAAGAACAATCAAGCAGAACGTAGGGTATTACCTCTATCAAGAGGGCCCGAACTTGGGTAAACATCGTGTCCCCTGCCTCCTGTTACCATCCGCCTTAGACGCATAGTTCGGGACCCCCTACCCGAGATCCGCCAGTTTTGACACCGACACCTGTCCATTGTGTCCCTAAGAAGGGAGGTATTACTGTTGTTCCTAATGATAAAGATGAATTGATTCCTCAAATAATTATTATAGGGTATAGGATGGTAATTGATTTTCGCAAATTAAATAAGGCTACTAAAAAAGTTCATTACCCCTTACCTTTTATCGATCAAATGCTAGAAAGATTGTCCAAACATACACATTTTTGCTTTCTAGATGGTTATTATGGTTTCTCTCAAATACCTGTGTTAGCCAAAGATCAATCAAAGACTACTTTTACATGCCCTTTTGGTACTTTTGCTTATAGACATATGCCTTTTGGTTTATGTAATGCACCTGCTACCTTTCAAAGATGCATGATTGCTATATTCTCTGACTTTCGTGAAAAGATTTGTGAGGTTTTCATGGACGATTTTTTCGTCTATGGATCTTCTTTTGATGATTGCTTGAGCAACCTTGATCGAGTTTTGCAGAGATGTGAAGAAACTAATCTTGCCTTGAATTGGGAAAAGTGCCACTTTATGGTTAATGAAGGTATTGTCTTATGGCATAAAGTTTCTGAAAGAGGTATTGAAGTTGATAAAGCCAAGTTGATGCTATTGAAAAGATGCCATGTCCCAAGGAGATTAAAGGTATAAGAAGTTTCCTTGGTCATGCCGGTTTTTATAGGAGGTTCATTAAGGACTTCTCAAAAATTTCTCGGCCTTTGAGTAATTTATTACAAAAAGATATACCATTTGTCTTTGATGATGATTGTGTAGAAGCATTTGAAATACTTAAGAAAGCATTGATTTCTGCACCTATTGTTTAGCCACCTGAATGGAATTTACCCTTAGAAATTATGTGTGATGCTAGTGATTATGCTGTAGGTGTTGTTCTAGGACAAAGAGTTGATAAGAAACTAAATGTTATTCAATATGCTTGTAAAACCCTTGACAATGCTCAAAGAAATTATGCTACCACTGAAAAGGAATTCTTAGCAGTTGTATTTGCTTGTGATAAGTTTAGACCTTATATTGTTGATTCTAAAGTAACTATTCACACTGATCATGCTGCTATTAAATATCTTATGGAAAAGAAATATGCTAAACCTAGACTTATTAGATGGGTTCTCTTGCTACAAGAATTTGATTTGCATATTGTTGATAGAAAAGGAGCTGAGAATCCCTTTGCAGACAACTTGTCTAGGTTAGAAAATGTGCTTGATGACCCACTACCTATTTATGATAGCTTTCCTGATGAGCAATTACATGTCATAAATGCTTATTATACTGCTTCATGGTATGCTGATTATGCTAATTACATTGTTGCTAAGTTTATACCACCTAGTTTCACATACCAGCAAAAGAAAAAGTTCTTCTATGATTTGAGGCATTACTTTTGGGATGACCCACATCTTTATAAAGAAGGAGTTGATGGTGTTATTAGACGTTGTGTACCTGAGCATGAACAGGAACAGATCCTACGCAAGTGTCACTCCGAAGCTTATGGAGGACACCATGCTGGAGATAGAACTGCACATAAGGTACTGCAATCTGGTTTTTATTGGCCTATTCTCTTCAAGGATGCCCGTAAGTTTGTCTTATCTTGTGATGAATGTCAAAGAATTGGTAATATTAGTAGACGTCAAGAAATGCCTATGAATTATTCACTTGTTATTGAACCATTTGATGTTTGGGGCTTTGACTATATGGGACCCTTTCCTTCCTCTAATGGATATACACATATTTTAGTTGATGTTGATTACGTTACTAAGTGGGTAGAAGCTATTCCAACTAGTAGTGTTGATCATAACACTTCTATTAAAATGCTTAAAGAAGTTATTTTTCCAAGATTTGGAGTCCCTAGATATTTAATGACTGATGGTGGTTCACATTTTATTCATGGTGCTTTCTGTAAAATGCTTGCCAAATATGATGTTAATCATAGAATTACATCTCTTTATCACCCTCAGTCTAGTGGTCAAGTAGAATTGAGTAATAGAGAACTCAAATTAATTTTGCAAAAGACTGTTAATAGGTCTAGAAAGAATTGGTCCAAGAAACTTGATGATGCATTATGGGCCTATAGAACTGCATATAAAAATCCTATGGGCATGTCTCCGTATAAAATGGTCTATGGAAAAGCATGCCACTTACCTCTAGAACTAGAACACAAGGCTTATTGGGCTATTAAAGAACTTAATGATGATTTTAAACTTGCTGGTGAGAAGAGGTTATTTGATATTAGCTCACTTGATGAATGGAGAACCCAAGCCTACGAAAATGCCAAGTTGTTTAAAGAAAAGGTTAAAAGATGGCATAACAAAAGGATACAAAAACGTGAGTTTAATGTAGGTGATTATGTATTGCTATACAACTCTCATTTAAGATTTTTTGCAGGAAATCTTCTCTCTAAATGTGAAGGTCCTTACGTTATCGAGGAGGTCTACCGTTCCGGTGCCATAAAAATCAACAACTTCGAAGGCACAAACCCGAAGGTGGTGAACGGTCAAAGAATCAAACATTATATCTCAGGTAATCCCATAAATGTTGAAACCAATGTTATTGAAACCGTAACCCCGGAGGAATACATAAGGGACACTTTCCGGAACGTTTCAGACTTCGAAAAGGAATAGGTATGTGGTACGGTAAGTAAACTGACTCCAAAACAGTTTTTAAGGCAATATTTCTCCATTTTGGAATATTTGGAAAAATAGAAAAATAAGCGGCAGTTCGGGAAGGACACAAGGGCTCCACGAGGGTGGAGGGCGTGCCCTACCCTACTGGGCGCGTCCCCCTACCTCGTGGGCACCTCGTGTGCTCTCCGGACTCTGTTTTCTTACACAATACATATTTTGGTCGGTAACAATTCATTATATAATCTCCCGGGGGTTTTGACTCCCGTATCACGCAAAAATCTCTTGTCTTTGTTTCAAGCTATTTTCTGTCAGGGTTGTCAAGGCCAGGCACTATGTCATCTCCCTCCTCCTCCAACCATGAGGGTAACGATGCTTGGCTAATGAAGATAGAGCTGAAGAGAGAAGATCCCATGGAGGCCAACAAGGATGAAGGGATCAAGAAGGCCATGGAGGACCAAGTTCCGGCAACAGAAGACACCCTTCAACTGGATCACAACCTTCTTACCCCAACAGAAATCGAAGCTTTCAAGATTATTGAGTTAGCTCGTATACAAAATAAGTATCTCACACGTGAAAATATTTTGGTGAAGGAGCACATGATCGCACTCAAGGTCATTATCCGCAAGTTAGAAGACCTCCTACGCTCAATGTGCGACTATCCATCATCAGCATCCCCACCTTCTTCACCAACAAAGGAGACACAATCACATGGGTATGGGCACTCCACTTGGCAACTGCCAAGCTTGGGGGAGTGCCCCGGTATTGTATCACCATCACTTTTATCTTTACCATTTTCTTAGTTCGATCCTTTTGGTAATATCTTGATCTAGTAGAATAAAAGTTCTTAGTATGATCTAGTCGTGAGTTTTGCTTTATTATCCTTCTATGTAATCGAGTCCGTGAGCTATATAATAAAGATTAGTGTTGAGTCAAGGGCTTGATTATTTTGCCATGGTCCTAAGTGAATAAAAGAAAAGAGAAAGAAATAAAAAGAAACAAAGAGATCATGTGAATCTTATGGAGAGTAATGAGCTCACATAGAAAGAGTATGATGAACAAAAGTTGTTGAGGGTTGACAAACACAGTTTTGGTCATCGTTGCAATTAATAGGAAGTAATAAAGAAAGAGAGGTCTTCACATATAAATATACTATCTTGGACATCTTTTATGATTGTGAGCACTCATTAAAATATGACATGCTAAAGAGTTGACATTGGACAAGGAAGACAACATAATGGGTTATGTTTTCTTACATCTGAGATGAATTATATTGTATTGGATCTTCCAACATGATGAGCTTGCCTTTCCCCTCATGCTAGCCAAATTCATTGCACCAAGTAGAGATACTACTTGTGCTTCCAAATACCCTTAAACCAGTCTTGCCATAAGAGTACACCATATCTACCTATGGATTGAGTAAGATCCATCAAGTAAGTTGTCATCGGTGCAAGCAATAAAAATTGCTCTCTAAATATGTATGATTGATTGGTGTGGACGAAATAAGCTTTATACGATCGTGTGATATGGAAGTAATAAAAGCAACAGACTGCATAATAAAGGTCCATATCACAAGGGGCAATATAAAGTGATGTTCTTTCGCATTAAGATTTTGTGCATTCAACCATAAAAGTGCATGACAACCTTTGCTTCCCTCTGCGAAGGGCCTATCTTTTAATTTTATCTCCTACATTGCATAAGAGTCATGGTGATTTTCACCCTTCCTTTTTACACTTTATCCTTTAGCAAGCACAATATGTTGGAAAGATCCTGGTATATATGGCTAATTGGATGTGAGTTTTCATGAACTATTACTGTTGACAGTACCCTTGAGGTAAAACATTGGGAGGCAAAACTATAAGCCCCTATCTTTCTCTGTGTCCGATTAAAACTCCATACCCATAAGTATCGCATGAGTGTCAGCAATTGTGAAAGACTATATGATAGTTGAGTATGTGGACTTGCTCAAAAGCTCTTATACATTGACTCTTTCCTATGTTATGATAAATTGCAATTGCTTCAATGACTGAGATTGTAGTTTGTTAGTTTTCAATGAACTTTATGATTCATACTTGATATTGTGATTGAATTATTACTCTAGCATTAGAGATTATATGACAAAGAATTATATGAGTTGCTGTTCTAAGAATGATCATGATGCCCTCATGTCCGTATTTTATTTTTATCGACACCTCTATCTCTAAACATGTGGACATATTTTTCGATTTCGGCTTTTCGCTTGAGGACAAGCGAGGTCTAAGCTTGGGGGAGTTGATACGTCCATTTTGCATCATGCTTTTATATCAATATTTATTGCATTATGGGCTGTTATTACACATTATGTCACAATACTTATGCCTATTCTATCTTATTTTACAAGGTTTACATAAAGAGGGAGAATGCCGGCAGCTGGGATTCTGGGCTGGAAAAGGAGCAAATATTAGAGACCTATTCTGCACAGCTCCAAAAGTCCTGAAACTTCACGGAATATGTTTTCCAAATATATAAAAAATACTCAGCGGAAGAAACTCACCAGGGGGGCCACACCCTGCCCACGAGGGTGGGGGCGCGCCCTACCCCCCTGGGCGTGCCCCCCTACCTCGTGGGCCCCCTGGTGGCCCTCCGGTGGCCATCTTCTGCTATATGGATTCTTTCGATGGAAAAAAATCATAAGCCATCTTCTCGGATGAAACTCCGCCGCCACGAGGCAGAACCTTGGCGGAACCAATCTAGGGCTCTGGTGGAGCTGTTCTGCCGGGGAAACTTCCCTCCCGGAGGGGGAAATCATCGCCATCATCATCACCAATGCTCCTCTCATTGGGAGAGGGCAATCTCCATCAACATATTCATCAGCACCATCTCATCTCAAAACCCTAGTTCATCTCTTGTATCCAATTCTTGTCTCCAAGTCCGGGATTGGTGCTAGTAGGTTGCTAGTAGTGTTAATTACTCCTTGTAGTTGATGCTAGTTGGTTTAATTGGTGGAAGATCATATGTTTAGATCCTATATGCATATTAATACCCCTCTGATTATGAACATGTTTATGGCTTGTGAGTAGTTACTTTTGTTCCTAAGGACATGGGAGAAGTCTTGCTATTAGTAGTCATGTGAATTTGGTATTCGTTCGATATTTAGATGAAATGTATGTTGTCTCTCCTCTAGTGGTGTTATGTGAATGTCGACTACATGACACTTCACCATTATTTGGGCCTAGAGGAAGGCATTGGGAAGTAAAAAGTAGATGATTGGTTGCTAGAGTGACAGAAGCTTAAACCCTAGTTTATGCGTTGCTTCGTAAGGGGCTGATTTGGATCCATATGTTTCATGCTACGGTTAGGTTTACCTTAATACTTTTGTTGTAGTTGCGGATGCTTGAAATAGAGGTTAATCATAAGTGGGATGCTTGTCCAAGTAAGGGCAGCACCCAAGCACCGGTCCACCCACATACCAAATTATCAAAGTACCGAACGCGAATCATATGAACGTGATGAAACCTAGCTTGACGATATTCCCATGTGTCCTCGGGAGCGCTTTACATCATATAAGAGTTTGTCCAGGCTTGTCCTTTGCTACAAAAGGATTGGGCCACCTTTCTGCACTTTATTTACTTTTGTTACTTGTTGCTCGTTACAAATTATCCTATCGCAAAACTATTTGTTACCACTTATTTCAGTACTTGCGGAGAATACCTTGCTGGAAACCACTTATCATTTCCTTCTGCTCCTCGTTGGGTTCGACACTCTTACTTATCGAAAGGACTACAATAGATCCCCTATACTTGTGGGACATCAGCCCATACGGAGTGATAAATGCCGTTGTGGCCTGATCGGATTCCTTCATCTTAATCAGATGGTATCCGGAGTATGCGTCGAGGAAACACAATGAATCGTGTCTTGTAGTTGCATCAATGATTTGGTCAATGCAGGGCAGTGGGAAGGGGTCCTTAGGGCAGGCTTTATTAAGGTCTTTAAAATCGACACAAAGGCGCCAGGATTTGTCCTTCTTTGGCACCATGACCAGGTTTGCTAGCCACTCCGGGTGTTTTATTTCTCGAATAAACCCGGCTTCAAGTAGTTTGGCTAGCTCCTCCCCCATAGCTTGCCACTTGGGTTTGGAAAATCGCTGTAGCGCTTGCTTAACTCGCTTGAACCCCTTCATTATATTGAGGTTGTGTTCGGCCAGTCTGCGTGGGATTCCTAGCATATCCGAAGGCTGCCAGGCGAAAATGCCCCAATTCTCTCGCAGGAATGCTCTTAGAGCAGCGTCGTCCGCCGGATCCAGCTGTGCCCCAATGGCTGTTGTTTTGTTGGGATCCATTGGATGGACTTGGAATTTTACTATTTCGTCTACTGGCTTGAAAGAAGTGGATTTTGGTCTTTTATCCAGAATTATGTCGTCTCTATCCATTGTGGAACGCAGAGCTGTGAGCTCCTCGGCCGTGAGGACCTCAGATAGTGCCTCAAGGGCCAGGGATGTGGTTTTGTTTTCGGCACGGAGTGCTATGTCTGGATCACTGGCGACAGTGATGACTCCGTTGGGCCGGGCATTTTGAGTTTCATGTACCCGTAATGAGGTATGGCTTGAAATCGTGTGAAAGCGTCTCGCCCTAACAGGGCATGATATCCACTGTTGGAAGGTTCCACCTAGAACATTAATTCTTCGGGCCTGTAGTTCTCAGGCGTGCCGAACACCACATCCAGTTTTACTTTTCCCGAACACTGTGCTTCTCGGCTGGGGATAATACCTTGAAAGGTTGTACAACTCTGTTCGATGCGGCTCTTGTCTATTTGCATTTGGTCGAGCGTGTCCTCGTAAATGAGATTTAATCTGCTACCTCCGTCCATGAGCACTTTAGTAAGCCAAAGGCCGTCCACAATTGGGTTTAGGACTAAGGCGGCTAGTGCTCGGACTGATCAGAGGTCCATGGTTCGTCAGTGGCGCTGAAGGTTATCGCCATGTCATTCCAAGGGTTTATTGCAGCAACTTGGTTAAATTCGGTGAGGTCCCAGAGCGCCCTTTTATGCCAACTATATGAAGAAAAGGTCTCGAAGACCGTGAATACATTGAGATCATTATCCTCGGAGGGGTACTTCTCTGGGGTAGTGTTGGTGAGGATTGCATCACCGCTCTTAGCCACCTGCCGGAGTATCCAACATGCCCGAAGGCTGTGTGTTGGTTTGGAATTTGGCATCATGTGTATCTGACAAGGCTTGTCCAGCCATTCATCAAGGATGGTTCTATGTCCCGTTAAGGGCTTGATTTTTTTGTCCATGTAGTGATGATCAGGTGCCCCATGAGGGTGCATCCTTTTTGCCCGACTGGTGGGTAGCTTAAAGGCCGGTGGTTCCCACCGAGCTGTTTGGGCGTTCTAGGCGCTTTCCATTGTATAGTACTTTTGTACTATGTGTGCCAAATCTGCAAAGTGCAATATATGACGTCGGTTGATGGCATTGAGGATCCCTTCATCCGTACAGTTGTGGCAAAAGACTGATACCGCATCATCATCGCAGCAATTTGTAATCTTGTTTTTAAC
Source organism: Triticum urartu (assembly GCF_003073215.2). Classification (NCBI taxonomy): domain Eukaryota; kingdom Viridiplantae; phylum Streptophyta; class Magnoliopsida; order Poales; family Poaceae; genus Triticum; species Triticum urartu. The sequence continues at coordinate 142,997,003 of NC_053024.1, read as the reverse complement.
AAGTAGGAATCTAGCCCAAAAGTGATGGACTGTTTCTCGACGATGTGCAATGAATCAAGAGTGACATGTATGAAATAATTATGAAGGTGGCTTTGCCACAAATATGATGTCAACAACATGATCATGCAAAGCAATATGACAATGATGAAGCGTGTCATAATAAACGAAATGATGGAAAGTTGCATGGCAATATATCTCGGAATGGCTATGGAAATGCCATAATAGGTAGGTATGGTGGCTGTTTTGAGGAAGGTAATGGTGGGTGTATGGTACCGGCGAAAGTTGCATGACACAAGAGAGGCTAGCAATGGTGGAAGGGTGAGAGTGCGTATAATCCATAGACTCAACATTAGTCATAAAGAACTCACATACTTATTGCAAAAATCTATTAGTCATCAAAAAAAGTACTACGCGCATGCTCCTATGGGGATAGATTGGTAGGAAAAGACCATCGCTCGTCCCCGACCGCCACTCATAAGGAAGACAATCAATAAATAAATCATGCTCCGACTTCATCACATAACGGTTCACCATACGTGCATGCTACGAGAATCACAAACTTTAACACAAGTATTTCTCAAATTCACAACTACTCACTAGCATGACTCTAATATCACCATCCTTATATCTCAAAACAATCATAAGGAATCAAACTTCTCATAGTATTCAATGCACTTATTATGAAAGTTTTTATTATATCCCTCTTGGATGCCCATCATATTAGGAATAAATTCATAACCTAAGCAAATTACCATGCTGTTTAGAGACTTTCAAAATGATATAAGTGAAGCATGAGAGTTCAACAATTTCTTCAAAATAAAACTACCGACGTGCTCTAAAAAGATATAAGTGAAGCACTAGACCAAATGACAAACTACTCCAAAAGATATAAGTGAAGATCAATGAGTAGTTGAATAATTATGCAACTATGTGAAGACTCATTCTCATAAATAAAATTTCAGATCTTAAGTACTTTATTCAAACAGCAATCAAAACAAAATAAAATTACATTGCAAGGATAGCACATATCATGTGAAGAAGCAAAAACTTAGGTTCAACCAAAACTGACCGATCATTGTTGAAGAAAGGTGGGATGCCTACCGAGGCATCCCCAAGCTTAGACGCTTGAGACTTCTTGAAATATTAACTTGGGATGCCTTGGGCATCCCCAAGCTTGATCTTTTGTATCTCCTTAATTCCTTTCATATCGCAGTTTCCCTAAATCTTAAAAACTTCCTACCCACAAAACTCAACAAGAACTCGTGAGATAAGTTAGTATAAATCCATGCTAAACTTATCATTCTATACTGTAGAAAATCACTAAAATTATAATATGATATTGCCTACTAAATGCCTCTGCATATTTAATACTCCTATCATCAAATGGAATCATTAAACAAGCAAACATATGCAAACAATGCAATCATAACAGCAATCTGTCTAAACAGGATAGTCTGTAAAGAATTCAAGAAGAATCATACTTCTTTAACTCCAAAAATTATGAAAAAAATACCACACTGTAGATAATTTGTTGCTACTCGTTGTGTAAAAATTTCAAGATTTTATGATGTGAACTCCACAGCCGATCCAGAGGGGCATACCACTGACCCCCAAAGAAAAGAACTCCTAGGCGACTCCTAGGAGACTCCACCGCCGGTGGCCACTCCGGCCCCAGCGTCCACCTCCCTGGCCATCCAATGGCGCCCCCTCTCCTTGACTTTGCTAGAGGTAAGTCCTTTCAACTTGGCATGCGCCAAAAGTTTGGGCATCCGGTGGTTTTCTCTCCTGGTTTTCGCCAACGTGAGTTCAAGCTTGTGGTTTCTTTTGGTCGGGCGTGCTTTCGTCTGGATTGTCACACTGTGAGCATTGTGCTAGAATCTTGCTTTGGTGGATACCCTCAAGGTTTTAGGGTTAAGTTTCTCCGGGACCGTTCTTTTCAGTTTTCGGTTGCCTCAAAATCTGTGGGGTTTGAACTCTACAACGGCGGTCGTATTTCTGAGAGGGATTTTGAGTTGGTTTTTAGCCTCTGGGGTGAAGGAGGTCCCAATTGTCGCCGAGAGGAGCATCTGTTTTACCAAGAAGAGCAAAATTCATGGTCATTAGTCACACGAGGGCCTTCTCGTTCTTGCTCCCAGAGCGGCTCCGGCGATCGCCGGAGGGAGCTGCCCCACCGCGTTTCAGTTTTCCAACGGTTGGCGGGATTACCGGACTCATCTTCGGATTTGCATGTCCCTACTACTGATGAAGGGCGCATTGAGTGTAATATTACACCTCCGATCAATGATCGCGTGGTTCAGGGGGAGGAGGGTGCGAATTCTGGATCTTCAAATTTGGCTATTACATGCTACGGCTGTGGCAATCTGGGCCACATGGCGTGGGCCTGCCCTGAGCCCCGTCTCACTGGCCTTTGGCCATTCTTTAGGGTGGCTACATTTCCTTCCCCCCCTGCTGAGGCCTGGGCCCCTGGGGTGGTGGATGACTGGTTTTCGGCCGTTGGCCCAGCCCAACCGGTGATTCGAGCTTCCTCTTTTAGACAGCTCTGTGAGGGCATGTTCCCGAACTTTCAGCCTAGATTCCCACTTGCCTCTTCGCCTCCTCCCCTGTTTTCCACTGTTCAACCTCGGGCTCGTCGTTCTACCACCTCGCAGTCTGCGGAACCCGCTGCCGGCGTTGAGCCAGCCATGGCCAACATTCCATTTGATCCTCAGCCTTTTGTCCCCCATGGCTTCAATATCCTCAACATCGAAGGCCGCAATGGAGTGGCAAGAGTGGTTCTCCCCCACCGTCAGAAGCGACACGAGGATTGGGCCATCGTCACCATTGAGCCGCTTCCGGATGAGGTACTTTTTTCGAATGTGCAAGAAGTTCTAGGTGAGTTCTTTGCGGATGTTCAGGAAGTGCAAATCAGAGAAATGCAGCGCTGTCCATGGGGGAAGCATATGTGCGTTTTGTCAATCCTAGAGACAGAGATAGATTAGTGCTTCAGAGTCCTCACCAGTTTGGAGATGTTTTTATCTCTTTCCACAACCATGATAATGGCCGCAACTGCAGAAGAACCTAGTTTAATAGAACAGTTTGGCTGCTCATCCTTGCGGTCCCGTTTGATTTTCGCAATTCTGAAGATATTGCCAGGGCCATCAGTCATTTTGGGTGACTAGTCTCTTGGGAGAATGATCCTCTCCATATGGGTAGAGTTATTGCAAAAGCTAAAGTCAGAGATCTGGACTCCATCCCTAAAAGTGTCAGATGGTCTAAAGGTGAAGTTTGGGATGAAGATGCCTGGTCCTCTTCAGTGGAAATTCTTCTATAGCAGATGATGGGTGGGGCCCCCCGCCGATGAGGACCCAATCCCACCTAACAATGTGGACCCACATCCTCTGCCAGGCAACAACAATGCTTTCCCTAGTTTTCATATTAATCCACAGCCTGTTCAGCAAGATGATATGGATGCAGATGAAGGGCACTGGGCTCTGCAGCCTCCAGTTGTTAATAATGTTGAGATTCAGGATGAATTTGATTTTCTGCAAGGTGTTCAGCAAGAAGAAATTGCTTGGGCTGATGGGGAGGAGCTCCCACCACCATTGGAGGGGCACAGCAGCATCACAACAACTGTCTCATTGTCTGAAGGTTTTTCTTCTCATGCTAGTGAGGAAGTGAATCAACTTCCACCTGTGCAGCAAATTCAGGGCAATGGTCTAGAGCTTTTGATGATGGACTACCAAGAGGAGGAGCAAGATGTTCCTGCAATCCCAGTTCCTCAGGCCCCTCTTGCTTTACCAGATCCTCAGGAAGATTTAATACCTGCAGTTCCAGAGGTGGACCCTCAGATTCAGCCAATCTTGGAGAAAGTGAACCAACTCTCTGAGCCAGTTACTGGACTGAACCCTGCTGTGCTTCAGGACCTGTCTCTGGACCCTAGCAGAGGCTTACCTGCTGATAAGGAAGCAGCAGGCCATGACAAGGAACACTTTCAGTTAAAAGCTGTTAATTTGGATGGGGAAGCAGGTGCTAGTTCTCCATCAGTGAACCCACATCTTTTGGATCCTACTGGGGTTCAAAATACTAGCAAAAAAGGTAACTGGATTGCCCAAATTGAGGAACACTTTGAGTTTGCACCCTCCCTACTTGGTTTGAAATCTATTCAGCTAAAAGCTCTATCTAATAAAGATACTTTTCTGTCAGAAGAAGGTCTGGTGATTTGGAAGGAGAACTTTGCTCAAAAACCTTTGGAGGATGTTCCTTCACTTTCTGTTCAAGTCCCAGTAAGTTGGTTCAATTTTATTGTGCACCTTCTAATGACACCAGACAAGTTTAACTGGACACTCAATATGCTTAAATCTCCTTTCTGGGAATTACTTGCTGAAGTAGAGGGCTCTGAAAATTCTTATATCTTTCACATTCCTGACAAATGTATTGCTACTAAGGCCCCTACTTGCAAGCAGCTCATGCCTCAAACTCATCAGCAGGATACAAATAAGGAAAATGAAGGAGATTCCTCCAACCAGTAGGACTTGGACTCCTTGGCCCTTCTTCAACCTTTTGGGGCTGAAAACTCTAAGAAAAGAAGGGGAGGAAAGACACCTCTTGTAGAAACAGAGGTAAGGAGGAGTGATAGAATTAAAAAAGATAATGCTGGGTTTAAAAGAGGTTCTTGCTCTAATAATAAGTGTCTTCCATGTAATGCTGCTCCACCAGTTGTTCAGAAATCAGTGGTTAAGAATCTCATAACCTCATTTTGCAAGGTGGCTGATCAGGAGTTGGAGGGAAAGCTCTCTAAGAAGCCCAAGAGAAGGGTGGGAGAGGACTTGGCTGGGATGCTCCCATCCAATGAGGACAGGCACGACAACCCCAAAAGTGTCTAGATGATCACATTAGGTGCTTTTGTTGAGGAGAGAAAAGGGATTAAAGTCATGAACTGTATGAATGTTCCTTTTGGTTGTAACTGCACCTTATGGGCCCTATGGACTTACTGTAATAGTTAATGTTCTTCTGTCAATGCACTTTGCTACTTTTACTACTCCTAGGTAGTTACCTATTTTGATATGCAGTGGATGATGTGGTTGTTGTACCTGCTGAATTTCCTTTCTCTGATGCCTTGTTGGAATGATTTCCATGGGTGCTGGCCAAGTGGTGGTGCTTGGTCCCTGGTTTCTCTCTTAAACTGTTTCCATGAATAGTCACAACAGAAGCTGGAATATTCTAAAATGGAACATCAGAGGGGTTAACTCACCTGATAAATGGCTTGCTCTAGGGCAAAAAATTGAAGAAAGTGCCTATGCTATTCTGTGTCTTCAAGAAACCAAGAGGGAGCATTTTGATGTTGCTTACATTAAGAACTTTTGTCCCAACAGGCTCAATAAATCTCCCTTCCTGCCCTCAATTGGTGCTTCTAGAGGTCTTCTAATCACATGGAATGGCTCACTATTTGAGGGAGAGGTTATCTTCCAGAATAGATTCTCTCTCTCAACTAGTTTCACTAGTCTTTTGTGCAATCAATCCTGGGTCCTCACCAACATATATGGGCCTTGTGTGCAAGCAAACAAAATTGAATTTATAAATTGGTTTTCCAACATTCATATGCCTCTGGACACAAATTGGATCCTAGTGGGAGATTTCAACTTTATTAGGGCTCCTACTGATAGAAATAGACCCGGTGGGGATGTTAATGAAATGCTTCTCTTTAATGAAGCCATCAGTAATCTAGGTTTAATTGAGCTCCCTCTACATGGCAGAAAATACAGCTGAAGTAACATGCAGCGGAGTCCTTTGTTGGAAAAGCTAGATTGGTTTTTCACCTCTGCCTCTTGGATGACTGCTTATCCTAATACAGTTGCTATGCCTCTTTCCAGGCCTATCTCAGATCATCTTCCATGTGTAATCAAAATTGGGACTTCTATTCCTAAGCCAGGGTCTTCAGATTTGAAAATTACTGGTTAAAGCACTCAGACTTTAAAGAGGTTGTATCTGCAGCCTGGAATATTCCTGTGGGTAATCTTGATGTAGCAAAAAGCCTAAATGCCAAGTTCAAAAACCTTAGAAGGGCTCTCAAACTTTGGGCCAAAAACCTATCTTGCCTAAAATCCAAAATTGCTGGAATTAATGAGGCTATTTTCTTGTTTGACTTGTTTGAAGAATTCAGAGACTTGGGAGATTTTGAGTGGAATTGCAGGGTGATTCTAAAAGAACATTTGCTCATACTACTGAAGAACCAAAAAATTATTGGAAGCAGAGAGTTAAGATCAAGGGTGTTAAGTTTGGTGATGAAAACACAAAAAAAATTCATACAAAGGCTTCTATAAATCACAGGCATAATCACATTGCTATGCTAAAAAATGAGGACCAAGTGGAAATAACAGACCATGCAGGGAAAGCTGCCCTACTATGGAATGCCTTCAAGAGCAGATTAGGAAGGTCTTAGCAAACCACCATGCACTTTCATTTGCCTTCTCTACTGCAACATCAAGCTAGTCCTTCAGATTTTGAACAGCTGGAAATTCCTTTCACTGAGGAAGAAATCAATGAAGTTGTCAAGCAATTGCCTCCAGACAAGTCTCCTGGACCTGATGGATTTAACAATGAGTTTTTAAGAGCTGTTGGGATATTATAAAACCTGATGTCACTAGATTGATACATGAGTTCTATGCTGGGCAAATTTCTCTAGAGAGCATCAACACTTCTTTCATAACTCTAGTTCCCAAGGGGCCTTCTCCTAGTACTGCTAATGATTTCAGACCTATATCCTTACTCAATTGCTGCCTCAAACTCATCACCAAATTTCTTGCAAACAGGTTACAGAAAGTGATCCTCAAAATGGTTCATATAAATCAGTATGGCTTCCTTAAGGAAAGAGCTATTCATGACTGTCTTGGTTGGGCTTATGAGTACCTTCATCAATGCCACAAGTCAAAGGAGGAAATTGTTGTGCTGAAACTTGATTTTGAAAAGGCATTTGACCTCATTGAACATTCTACAATCATTGATATCCTCAGAGCAAAGGGTTTTGGAGAAAGATGGATTGGATGGATTAAAATGCTATTTACTTCTGCTTCATCACAAGTGATTCTCAATGGCATTCCTGGGAAAAAGTTTTATTGCCTGAGAGGTGTAAGACAAGGGGATCCTCTCTCTCCCCTTCTTTTTGTGTTGGCTGGAGACCTCCTTCAGTCAATCATGAACAGAGCAATGAACTTGGGTCTTCTCACCCCACCTTTGCAAGTACAGTCATGTTCAGATTTTCCCATAGTTCAGTATGCAGATGATACCATGATTCTCATGCAAGCTGATGCCCCACAACTCCATTGTCTTAAAGCCCTTCTTCACACATTTGCAGATGCTACTAGATTAAAGGTCAACTATAGCAAATCAAACCTGATACCAATCAATGTGAGTGATGAAAAAATGGAAATTTTGACCGATACATTGAACTGTTTGAAAGGATCATTCCCCTTCACTTACCTGGGCATGCCTTTAGGGCTTCAAAAACCAACAGTGGAACAGTGTTTGCCTTTAGTGAGCCGAATTGCAAAAAAACTGGTGGGCCTATCTTCTTTTATGACACTTGCTAGAAGATTACTGCTAGTCAAGTCAGTGCTAAATTCACTTATTATATACTTCATGGGCTATCTGGATGTTCCTATAACTATCAAAAACCAGGTTAATAAATACTTAAGACATTGTATTTGGAGAGGACCAGATTTCGAGGATCACAGACCAGCTTTGGTAGCTTGGTCCACTGTTTGTAGGCCCAAAATTCAGGGTGGCCTTGGAGTTATGAACATCTTTGTTCAAAACCAAGCCCTTCTGCTCAAAAACCTCCACAAGTTTTACAATAGAGAAAACATCCCATGGGTCAATCTCATTTGGGAGGCTTATTATGACAATGGCATCCTACCAGGACAAAAATGGGAAGGGTCTTTCTGGTGGAAATGTAACCTGAGGCTCATTGATAGTTACAAATCCATGGCAAGATGCACAATAGGTGATGGTAAATCTGCTCTGTTTTGGTCTGACCTATGGCACACTACATGCCTGAACCAATTATTCCCTCATCTTTACTCCTTTGTCAGAGATCTGAATCTTTCAGTGCAAAATGTTCTTATGTTTGAATACTTGGAAGATTTATTTCACCTACCACTGACTCAGGAGGCTTTTCTGGAATTTGAGCTGATGGAAGAGATTTGTGACACCCTCAGAAGTTCTGCATCCAATGAGCACTTGGATACTTGGAGTTATATGTGGGGTAATAATATTTTTTCAGTGGCTAAAGCATACAAAATTTTGATAGGTGTAAAAATTGTACCAGCACAGTTCAACTGGATTTGGAAATGTTCTGCCCAGCCAAAACACAAGGTCTTCTTTTGGAGACTTCTTCATGATAGACTCAATACCAGGAATCTGCTACGAAGGAAAACTTTTCATCTTGACAACTATAATTGTGCTACTCTCAACTGCCAGCAGGAAGAAACACTTCAACACCTCTTTTGGACCTGCCCTTTTGCTTCTGCTTGCTGGGATATTCTCTGCCCTAACAGACAAAGGAACCTCTCCATCATGGAAGCCATTCCAGACTTGAGGAGCAACATACATCAACCTTTTTCCATGGAGATCATTATCATTGCATCTTGGGCCATTTGGATAGTCAGGAATGATAAGATTTTCAATAACATTCCAACCAGCATTGACAGATGGAAATTCATCTTCCTCTCGGAACTGCACCTGCTCAAATTCAGAATTAAGGAGAAGTTTTCAGCTTCTTTCTTTTCTAGGTTGGACACCCTTGTCTTGTAATTTTTGTACTTTTTTTAGTTTCTTTAGTTTTTTTCTAGTTGTTGGCCGTTTTTAAGGCTAGTTTTCCTTCTTTGGGGCTTATCTCAAGCCTTGTATGTTTGAACTCCATTTTATAATAATAATATAAAAATTGCAGTGGGGTTTTGCCCTACTGTGTACAGTCAAAAAAAAGATTTTATGATGTTTTGACTATTCACAAATATTCAAAACATAAGCTATAAAACATGATTACTACAGTAGCATAATCATGTGAACACACAAAAATAGTAGGGGTAAATATTGGGTTGTCTCCCAACAAGCGCTTTTCTTTTATGCCTTTCTAGCTAGGCATGATGATTTCAATGATGCTCACATAAAAGATAAGAATTGAAACATAAAGAGAGCATCGTGAAGAATATGACTAGCACATTTAAGTCTAACCCACTTCCTATGCATATGGAATTTGTGAGCAAACAACTTATGGGAACAAGAATCAACTAGCATAGGCACTACAAAAAAAGACACATCCGTGACATTTTGGGCCGAACGAAATTTTTTTCTGTCATACATATGACACTTCTATGACAATAATTGTGACAAAACCCGGTATCATCATAGATGTGGTGGGCTCCTACTTCTATGACAAAAAATCATGACAGAAAATGGGCTTTTCGTCCAGGGTGGGCCGGAGACGCAGCTGCATGACATTCTTTGGGCCATCCATGATGGAAAAAACTGTGGTAGAAGCGAGGGCGAGGAAAATTTCAGGGAGTTCCCGGTTACGGTGGGAGGTCGGGGGCTGACCGATGCACGTTTCTCTCGTACACGTACGCGCGTGTGTGCGAGGCGTTGGCTCTAACTGAACCCGAGTGAGGCATTGGGATCTAACTGAACCCGAGTGATTGCACTGCAGGCTACGCGTTACTGAACCTGAGCGATCTATCGATGGCTGTTAACTGAACCCGATCGAGCGATTCCTTCGCTACTGCTGCTAACTGAAGCCGATCGATGCTGCCTCTGGATGAACAGTGAGCGTTGCGGGGGGGTTTGGATGAACAGTTCCCGGTGGGGGTGGATGAACAGGACCCCGTGGTGTTGCCTCTGGATGAACAGGACCCCGATCGATCGAGTCGGTTGGGGCTGGATAACAGGACCCCGTGGAGGGCTGGATGAACAAGACCACCCCGTGGAGGGCAGGATGAACAGTAGATGGTGGAGGGCAGGATGAACAGTAGCCCGTGGAGGGGTGGTTGAATAGGAGCCCGTGGAGAGGGCTGGTTGAACAGTAGCCGGTGCAGTAGCGCGCGGTGGAGGCTGGATGAACAGGAGCCCGTGGATGAACAGTCGCAGGTGGAGGCTGGAGGAGGTCGACGGTGGATGAACAGTAGCTCATGGAGGCTGGAGGGGGTCGACGGTGGAGATGAACAGTATCCCGTGGAGTCCCGTTTTGCGGTACGCCACACCCCTCCCGATGAACAGGACCCCCGTTTCGACCGTAGCACTCCAACACAAGTCCGTTTCGTCCATTTTGCGGTACGCCACACCCCTCCCGATCAACAGGACCCCCGTTTCGATCGTAGGAGGTCCGTTTCCTCCGTTTTGCGGTACGCCAGACCCCTCCCGATCAACAGGACCCCGTTCCAAACGTAGGAGGTCCGTTTCCTTCGTTGTGCGGTACGCCAGGCCTCGTTTCCATCGCCTGTTCTGTCCAAGCCCTCCCGATGAACACGACCACGCATTCCGTTCCGACCCAGCCGGTTGGCTCCCACGTGTTCTGTTGTCTCCCCATGAACACGACGCATTTCGTTGCCTCCCCATGAACACGACGACGACGATGTTTCTCCGTTCGGACCCAGCCATGTCAACGATCCCTCACCGTACGTATGCGCGAGTAGGCGTTCGAGACCCCGCCCGTATGTACCCATACGTGGCCGTATTTTCTTTTTGCACCCTGGCCGCCTCTACCATGACACGAGCGCGCCTCTACATCCACCAGTATATATGTACGTACACGTTCGCGACCAGAATGACAACGCTACGTACGCTTCGACCAGGTGGGTCCCGACTGTCAGGCACTTCCTTGCGTGCGAAGATGTAGCTGGTGGGTCCCAGCAGTTGGGGGGGGGGGAATACGGTGTCCCGTCCGGTGGGTCCCCGCTGTTAGGTGGAGGAATAATTATTTTGCACGTAATAAGGAGGCACTTCCTTGCTGCGGCCGTGGACCCAGCTGTCAGCCTCTCCACGTACAGTCCACGTCCGATGGAAGCCGTTCCTTAACCACGTTGACCACGCCGCGTCGAGAGCACCAGGGCGGTGGACGATGGCGAGGCCTAGGAAGGGGACGACGCGGAGCTGGGGAAGACGCGGCAGTGGATGCCCACGCGTAGAGGAGTAGAGGGTTCACTGGTCCGCTGCGGTGTGAGGCTGCCGTTGCCGCAGAATAACAGGGGGTGTGGGTGAGTAGAGGGATGGCCTGGTCCACGGTGGGAGTAGTAGGGGGCGGTGAGGCCTCCACCGCATCGCAGCCGGCCACGGGAGGCAGGAGCACGAGGCACGACCGGCGCTGGCTTGGGCGGCTGGAGCAAGAAGACCAGAGGTTGAAGAAGCACTACGGCCGTTGGATGGACATCGTACGGTCACTGGAGCTAGAATCATGCATATTGACTTAGTTGACAAAGCCCTCCGTCCCCGTCAACTTAGTAGGCCCACAAGTCTGCCTCTCACCAAGGTGGGTCCCAGCTAGCAGGGGGGTATTCATTTTTTTGTGCGTAATAAGGAGGCACTTCCGGTGGGTCCAAGCTGACAATAGGGGGAACGTTTTTTCACGAAATACGGTGGCCTGTCGGGTGGGTCCCAGCAGTCAGGGGCAAACGTTTTTTTGCGATATACTGGTGGGCATCCGGTGGATCCCTGCTGTCAGGTGGAGGAATAATACAGAGGCCGTTTCGGTGGGTCCCAGATGTCAGGTGGAGGAAATCATTATTTTGCACGTAATAAGGAGGCATTTCCTTGCATGCGAGCGTGGACCCAGCTGTCAGCCTCTCCACGTACAGTCCACTTCAGATGCATGTCGGTCATTGACCATGCTGACCACGCCACGCCGAGAGCACCAGGGCGGTGGACAACGGTGAGGCCTAGGAATGGAACGACATGGAGGCAGGGAAGACTCGGCCGTTGTTTTTGTTTCCCATGCGGAGGGGAGTACGACTGTACGAGGGTTTACTGGTTCGTGTGCCATCACCAGAGAATAATAGCAGGTGTGGGTGAGTAGAGGGATGGCTAGGCCAGCAATGGGAGTACAGTGGGGCGGTGAGGCCTGCGCGGCAGCACAGCCGACCGCGGGGAGGAGGGAGCAGGCAGTCCCGCCGGCGCTTGTTTGAGCGGCTGGAGCAGGAAGAGCAGAGATTGAAGAAGCACAACGGCCGTTGGATGGACATCCAACAGTATACAGGCCATCTGTGGAAAGCCTCAAATCTGTGGAAAACAACATATAGCCCATCTGCCATTATTTCAAATAATTTACAGCCCATTTGCTAATTCGTATGGGTTTTTTTGGAGCCCATATTCTTTATGTTAGCATTACAGCCCATATTGTGGCTATGGTTAAAAAATTATACGAAATTTTGCATATTTCGGTGCGGTCTGAACTGTTTTTAATCCCGAAATTTCGAGTCACATTCAGACTGATTTTAAAAATAAATGTATATCAATATAAAATCCAATAAATTGTCCATGCATAAAAATCAATGCAATTTAAAATCTTGAAATGAAAAACAGATATTTGAAAATAATTGCCGGTTTGATGTGTTTTAAAAATGTACAGCCCATTTCTCATTACTGATAGGCCATTTTCTCGGCCAGCCGAATGAAGCTCTCCTTGTCTTGAAAGATTTGCATCCCAATAGGCCTGATAAAGCGACTTACTTGAGAAATCACAAAAGAACTGGGCTAGCCATTTTCAGAAAGAAAAAAAGAACTACTGGGCTGGTTTGTGGTAAACATAAAAGAAAAGGCTGTCTAGACAGGCCAGAGTGTCCTGCACAGCCCAGTTGACACCCTGCTTCCATCTCAAAAAAAATTAGATAAATGCCACTCTCACTATGGCGATTCATAAAAATGCCACTGCAATTTCCAAACTTTGAAAAATGCCACTGCAATTTTTGCAAACTTTGAAAAACGCCACTGCAGTTTGCAAACTTTGAAAAACGCCACTCCAGACTTCAAAAAATGCCACTAGAAATGGCATGAAATGGCATTTTTCAAAGTTTGGAAATTGCAGTGGCATTTCTCGGATACACCAGATTTGGAGTGGCATTTATCAAATTAACCCAAAACAAAAATAACTGGGCGAGCTGCTGGGTCCCTGGTGTCAGCCGCTCGTTGTGCAATTCTCTCGTTTATTGACTACGTTGACAATGGCATGGGACCCAGATGTCAGAAATCCACTAGGAGGAGCCATTTTTTATTGGCTTGAAATAAGGAGGCACTTGCTTGCGTACTGCCATGACCTTGGCGGGTCCCTGCTGTCATCCTCTCCATGTACAATCATCTCCTGATTGTGTACGCGTCAACTTGCTAGGCCCACAAGTCAGCCTCTAAACCATGGAGGACAAATACAAGCCATTTAAAAAAATAACAGCCCATTCCATACGTTCAAACGGAAAGTTCAACATTCATACCAAAGTAACAGGTCTGATCCTCATATAGAGTACTGAACTTCCACGTTGACAACCATCATAGCCAAGTTAACTATCTACTCCCACTAACACTCTAGTAGCGTACAAGTACTAACTTACTCTTAGCTAACTAGACGATGCCGGCCGCCATCTGATGTCCATGCTAAACGCCGGCACCGGTGTCCTCCGCCTCGCCTCGGACTTGCCAGAGGTGCGATAGGGCGCGTTGCTCGCGCGCGTTGGCCCTTTCCATGCCGGCGTGGTCCACCGAAGCTTTGGCTTCCAAGCAGGAAACCCACTTGACGAGCTGGTAGTAAAAATCGGCGTCGCGAACGCGTGCGTGCCCGACAGCCTCCAGGGCTATTTTCTGGGCGTCGGCCTCCACGTAGTCGGCCCAGTTGCGACCGCTCTGCTCGCGACTCAGAGCGTCGGTGCGCTGCTGCTCCATGTCCCGCTGGCGGCGCAAATCAGCGATACGCTGCTCCTCCGCCAGGCGGTCGCGCTCCAACAACTCCTGCTCCTCCGCCATGCGGTCGTGCTCCAATAACTCCTCTATCTCCGCATTGCCATCTAAAGACAGATAGAATGCCTCCTCCCTCTGTCTGCCCTTCCGGTGAAAACCTGAACACTAGTTCCGGCGGTGACCGCCTCCGGCGTCGCCTACCGCGGACAGGCGGGGGCATGGCGGAAGTGGCGAGCGACATCAGGCCGGTGGGGGCTTATGAGGATATGGCGAGTTGGGTCACGGTGGCACCTAAGAAGGCCGGGAAACAGTACTTATAGGCGGAAGGTAGAGCGACGGTCATCGGAATTCAATGCATAATGGCTTAGCGCGCTAGCTTGCCGTGGAAAACTAGAGAAATTGAAATTATGACTGTGTCGTCACATCCCGTTTGGGTTGCACGCCGGCATGGCGGTCAAACAAGTGCACTCGAATCATCTCCCTCCTTGTCAATAATGATTCCATGGATTTAAAGCGTATCTTTTTTTGCATCAGTTAGCTGCCTTAATTATGGCTGGCTGCATGCAGGCACTCAGAATCGCTCGTAGGCAGTACGCGAAGCAGCATGCAACGAGTCACAGCCGAGGGCGCGCATGCAGCCACTTAAATCGCTGGAATTAATTAGGCTTAAACTTCTGCATGCCGTTAATTATTGCCATGCCTTGGTCTTGCTGCTTTGCTAACGGGACTAATAAATCCCGGACGGAGGGAGTACCTTGGTTGGTGAGAGGTTTGAATTAAGCCCTGCAAACCGGAAAGGAGGTACTCCCTCCGTTTTTATTTAGTTCGCATATTAGCTTTGGTCAAAGTCAAGCTTTACAAACTTTGACCAAGTTTATATACAAAAATATTAAGATATACAATAACAAATCAACAACAAAAATATTAATATATACAATAACAGATCATATACAAATATGTAGCTCCAAAAGCAGAGATCTAGAAAAAACATCTGTTCTTCCTACTAACATGGATGCTTCTCTTGGCCAACATTCAGTACAGACTGAAAGACAAATTTGTTTGTGAAGTCTACAATTCCTCTTGCAAACGTAAGTGGTTTCACCAACAGCTGGAACCATGAGAATGAACCACACATGATGGAGGAACATCCACTGCAATATGATTTGGTCTTCTCTCGATCACACCGCGAGACTATTTTCGGAATACAAACTTTAACTTAGGCAAAATGATGCCCATTGTATAATCAGACCAAAGCAATGAAGCACCTAGTGTTGGCCAATAAATAGTACAGTACTACTTTTCTGCAGTCCATGAAGTGACTATCCAATCTTTCTGTGTCTATTTTCAAATGGCACTGCATGCAGTGACTATACTATTCTCTTGTGCAGTTCAACCAAAATTGCGGACACTTTGTTTGTTTGCCAAATAGCAACGGGCAGACATCTCTGTCTGCACAAATATCAAGCAGCTAGTAAACATATACCACACCTTGTATTTTCGTTTTAAACATGTCTCTTCCGCTTAGCATCTGTCATGTTCTGCACTGGACAACCTGATACAGTTATGTTTTGCACTGGACAATTTCATACTGAATTGATTTGCTGGTTCAGAGCAGAAATATAGCGCCTATTCTTCATCAGACCAAGGATATCCATGTTTGCAGTGATGGAAGAGGTGAAATCAATACAACCGGAATTGAGCATCCAATCATTGAATCCTATCCTACACCTCCAATGTAGGTCCACCCTGCCAATAAATTCACATGCAAACCACTAGTATTACTATCTAATGACAGTACAAAAAGAGTAGCAAGATAGTAGCAAACCATGTACCTTCGTAATGAACAGCTCATAGTGCCACCAATTGGATGTAAAGGTTTGGAAAAAAACATGCTCCTAATGTTGAACCAGTTGGACTTTTTGTGCAGTTCCACTAAAATTGAGCATCCCTGTTTGCATAGATATTGAAAGTGTGGTTACTCTAAAAGTGGCACTAGTTGAAGCATAGACTCACAAATATAAGCATTCCAATTTCATAATGGGAAAAGGTAGCAAGACTGTTTCTAACCACCTGTTTGAAGGAATAAATAAAGCAACAACGGCTGATGTCAGGAAGGCATACATACTTTTTTCTGAAAAACTGAGCCATTCCTGACCTTTCCTCTTCTTTTAAGCAAATTTTGTGCAGTTCTACTAAAATAAAATGCCATCACCACCTTGACAATTCGGTGACACTGTACAAAAGGAAAATGACTTAGCATTACATCATGATGTCGGGTATGTAGTCGACAGGCATTAGAGACAAACATACAGACCTCCTCCGATAACATAATGAACATTAATTTTAACAAAGGTGTGACTAGCTTTACCGGGATAATTTGAGTGAACTCTACACCCTTTGTTCCTTAATATAAGACGTTTTTGTGGTTCAATTTATAGTACCCAAACGTCTAGTATTTAGAAAAACAGGTAGTAGTTTTCTTGAGCACATATCTGGGAAAGCTTGCCACACTTTATTTATGTCCATACACTAATGCAACACCATTCGAATACTACAAATATACACTAATCCAGTGGCTAGTGCAACAGTAGAGTAGTTAGTTTATTACAGGGTACAGTACAATGGTTTTACTGAACAGATTTCAATAAACTCTAGCACTGGAAGGTTTCTATAAGAATTAACAATACAAAATGTAAAGGTAACAAGTTTCAGCATTGGTATACTAGCTCTGCATGAGCATTAAACCAAATACAAAAGTCTGAAGGTAACTAGCATTATTAACTAATGAAAGTATAAAAAAATTGCAAACCATGTACCTCCAAGGTAAATATCATTTCGAACTCGGGGGGACCTTAAAAATTGCTATCCCAATCTTGATAATCGATCAAACATAAAAACTTGATCTAACGAATCAAGAGAACAGCCGGAGGAGGAGGTGCCCACTCTTGACCTTTCCTCTTGTCTTCATAATTGTCTGTGCAGTTTAACCAAAATAAAATGACATCAGTGCCTTGGCATTTTGGTGACACTGTACAAAAAAATTAACTTATCTCATGAAAGTGAGGTATGTAATCTATAAGCATTAACAGTGCAAAAATCTGAAGGTAGTAACAAGTTTCATCGTTGGTATACTGGCTGTGAAACAACATTAGAATGCCTTAGCTGAAAAATATTTAATACATCCACAATCAACAGCTAACCCTGAAATAATCCAGTGACATTAAATAGCATTACTTAAATTTATCGGTGGCATTAGACTGAGAGCGGCATTAGTTAAATGTGGCATCACTTTAGCAGTAGCATTGCTTGACTTGACTGTTGGCATTATACTCACAGCAAAAAAAAGTGGCAATAAGAGCATGGGAGGCCCATTCAGACAGTGGGCGCACTAGTACGATGTACCTCCACGGACGCAGAGTGGTGAGGGAGGTATGGTTGCCCAGAGCAACAAATGTCCAGGCAGCATATGTGGATTACATCCCATTTTTGCTCTCTTTAGCCACCTTTTCCTATGCGAGGACAATAAATCGATTGACCTGGTCATTCTCTATTGCGTTGTCATGCCTTTCTACCCTTCTTCAACCAAGAGACACGAGACTTGTTCCTTAGCTACTGATTTTCCCCTTTTCAACCTAGATGCGGGTTCGATGCCTACTCTCTTGGACACTACAATCTCCCTTCCTTTCCTTATTCAACCCAGACATGGATTAGTCTGCATGAAGTAGGGTTTCCTTTAATAGTGCAAATTATGGTTTTCGTCTGCGTGGCCAGCAGAGCAGAGGATAGCAAATTGGGAAGATGGTGGAGTGGAAAAAGATCCACATGCAACGACGTGGCAGATGGGGCAATAGAACAAGGTTATGGTTCGAAAAGAGGTAGCATACCTGAGTGTCGGCGGGAAGTGGCTTCGCTCATGGTCGTCATCCTCCGCACAAACTACGGCAGCGAGCTTGGGGACGGAGGCCATCCCACGCGGGCGCTAGGTCTAAGAGGACGGCCTTGTCGTCAATGCGTGACCTCGCTCGCCGACGACAAGTGCGTCAACGCTGCACGTCCTTTTCTTCCCCGGCGAATCTGTGACCACCGGTGAGGAGGGAGAGAGGGGCCGTCTTTTTTAGATCTAGAGAGAGGATGGTAGTATGAGAAACAAGTGGGTAGCCCTTAGCAAGAAAGCGCTCAAGCTCCACCCTATATATCTTTTTTATACTACTAGTACTAGAGGTGGAGTAGTGGTAGAGTAGTTTATATTTTCTCTGCGTACAGTACCAGTTAGTTGTGCTTCAAAACTGATCAGCACGCCATTAAAAAAATAAAGGTCGATAACTAATGCGGCACCTCGGGCCAACGCGGCCAGATCGCATTTTGCACGAGAAATTACACACCATGTTTCGTTGACATGTGGTCCCCTTCCAACATATCAGTGAGACGACGGCGAGTAGTAGGAGTATTTCTGAACGGACGTGTAGGCCGGGGCGCCTCTTCGTGAACCGTGGGAAACTCGCAACCGTCCACCGACTCTTCGCCTTTCCCTCTCGATTTGGAACTGATGTCGCACGCTCTTCCTCTCCCTCCTCCATTTTCCTTCAGCCCTTCACCCTTTCTTCTGCCATTGTTCGATCATCTTCTCCATGGAGGGAACAGGCCGAAAACGACCCCGGTATTCTTGCCCCGATCTGAAAGATGACGTGGTCGAGGAACTCATTGATTGGTGCGACGTCATCACCTCGGCTAGCATGGCAGGTTCATTTAATCCCATTCTCGACTCAACTAATAACATCATTACAAAGAACCCAAGAGTCAAGGAGCGGTTTGATCTCCCCTATCTTCTTCACCGTGACCCTGATGATGACTGGCGCCGGCACAACGGAGGCCTCGCCCTGTGCAAGTTGACGCCGCTTGATAATGATACGTATATGTTAAGATGCCATCGCTTGAGGGCAAGGCTTGGGCGGGCTCAAATGGAGATTGGGTTGTTTACATTGGGTCCAACTGCGAGCGGGAACTTGTGAATGTGTACACTCGTCACCGGGTTCCACTTCCAAAACTCTTAGTACACTGCCCAGAGGTTGAGCACACCGGTAATGTACGCACGTTCAAATACGATCATGGTGACTGTATTCTACGGAAGATAGCAATTTGTCGAGTTCCCAACCGCTCTTGGAATTACAGCAACTATGATGTTGTTGCTATCTTCAACAAGCTTGTCGCCGTCCTTGATGGTTTCACTCAATGGATATTGCTCAAAAATCAGTTTCTGTACACGGATGAGTACTGTGATGCAATTCAATACGAGCGCCTTGTGTTTGCCGCCACCACTCGTGGCACTGTTTTTGCATGGCATCCTCATAGTTTCGGTACGTTTGTCTTCCACCATAATTATAATTGTTTCATCCACATGTATGCGGGTTAGCAAGTTTCCCTTTACTAATTAACCTTCTTCTTGTGTTTCCAAGGTTCTGTGAACATCCCACCACCTATACTTGAAAAAAAATTATAACCAAGGGGGAGATGAAGATGGTGATGATCACGAGCATGAGGACGAGCAGCGCCCATATACTCTATGGCGCCTGGCAACTAATTCCGATGGATCACCTCTTCTTGTGTGTATACAGCCCACTGATGATGTTACTGCTAAGGAAGCAGGTGTCTCCCATGGTCGCACTCTCTGGACCTATTCCAACACCCGTTGCATGGTATTCGGGATGGATACTAGTGTGCTAGCGCCAACTCCTTCTCCCTGG
Organism: Triticum urartu; assembly: GCF_003073215.2. Lineage (NCBI taxonomy): Eukaryota > Viridiplantae > Streptophyta > Magnoliopsida > Poales > Poaceae > Triticum > Triticum urartu. Next base: position 142,977,357 of record NC_053024.1, on the reverse strand, counting down.
TACAGAATTGATAGTCTTGGAGAAAACTCGCTCTTCCTTGGACAAAACTATCCGATGATGGTGAAAGGCGATCCAACTAATGTTGACACATTTATGAGAAGCAACTGTGTCTATACCTCGGACATTTGTGTGGTTCCCTACCCTGGTAGGGATATAGTATGCCGCTTTAGCCTGGATGATCAGTCCTGTGTTGGTTTCCAAATCAACAATCGAAGGCCCATCCCAGAGAATCACTTGTGGTTCAAAGCAAGCGTTTCCAACGCCGAGGAATGGTTGAGTTGAAGTTCATTTCATTGCTTGTTATTTGTTGTGTGGTGAAAACTTTAGTATTTATAATGTATCCTCGTTGTCGATGTGGGTTGATGACCTGTTGTATGTAATAAAATGATATGCGTGTGATAAACTTACTAAATTTATGAATGGCTTTCGAGTCGCTTCTCTAAGTGAGTGGTGCGACGAGGCAAAAAAATATTTTCCGAATACATAATTGTACGTGCATTGCAACAGGTTATCGGATGAGGCCAATCAACAATAGTAGTACACTATTTGTACTAGCTTCAGATGCTTCGCGCGTCGGGCGGGTGTTTTTACTGTAGCCATATGTTAATGTGTTCGCTGTACGTAACCAGCACCTCGAATCCTCGATACTAGTACTATATAGTAGGAGTAAGTAGTAGGGAGTAGTAGGGTGGCATGGGCCAGAACAAGCATTCACGTCTAGGAGTACGGCACACGCCACCACCACAACATCCATCTGACACCATATTATTTCTTGGAGTCCGTGCTAGAGCAATCTCTTCAACCTCGTCGTTTCTCTAACTTCAGCCATCGCGCGGCGGGCGAGGTAGGGGTTTGCCGATAGTCGGTTTCCTTAACTGCGGTCCCACTTGTAAGGCCAACTCCAACGCACGACCCCAAATGCACCTCCGTTTTGCACGGACTCCAACAATAATTTTGACTAGAAAAGCAAGACCAAAGAAAACAAGAACCACAAGAATACATTTTACTACTCCTGTAAGTTTGATTAGTGCCTTCTCGATGCATTCATTGTTGATCTGCGGAGGCTCGATCTTGCGTCTGTGCTAGCTAAAAGTGATAGAACATCTACTAAATTGTGCTCTATCAATATATGGATGTACTCTTCTTCCCAATACAAAAACTTGCATCCATTCTACTCCCTCTGTTGCACAATACATGCCTTCTATTTGTCAAAATATATATGTATCTAGACATGTCTTAGTATATAGGTACATCCATTTTTGGACAAATGGAAGTCAAGTATTTTCGAACGGAGGGAGTACACAATAAAAATTTTAAGTTAGCACAACTAGTCTAATCCGAGAGAACCGAAGATTTGGTCGGGTTCTTCCTCCTTTTACCGACACGTGGGACATCCAGCATCCAGGTCGTGTCATGAAAGAAAATAGAGTGGTAGTTGAAGCCACGAGATGTGCATCTTGGGTTAAACTCTAAATAGAATCTTACTACTCTTGAGTAACTCCAAAAGCGGCCACCGAAGATCTTTATTGGATTTGTTTTTCATCACCAGCACGTCGAGGTGAAAGATGTGCAGGTTCAGTGGGTCCTCTTGCATTTTCACTGACATGTGGGGCCGCATGTGAGCAAACAGGCGATGGGCTCCGCACGTCCGCTGGCTGGCTGAGAAGAGAGATAGAGGAGGGTTGAGCACGGACTACAGGAAATTTGTTCTACGTACCTCGATATAGGCTAGATATAGAGGGGTGGCATGGGCCATAACTCAGTAGCATTCACGTCTAGCAGTATGGCACACACCACCCACACGAGTCCCATCCGACACCAATTTTCTTAGAGTCCATGCTACAGACATCTCTTCTCCCTCCTGTTTTCTCAGCCATCGCGCGGTGGGCTGGGTTGGGGTTTGCCGATAGTCGGTTTGCTCAACTGCGGTCCCACTTGTAAGTGAAAATGCAACACCGCACGCATTTCCGCTTGAGCGGCGTGCCGGACCAACCGTGTGGGGGTGCGACGCGAACACAGCAGGCTTTTCCTTTTGAACTCGTAACTTGTAAATTTTGGTTCTGCTCCATGGCGCGACCGATAGATAGAAAATAATGATTTTGCCTAGAGTAATGAGAAGTTTGGTTCTGGCGCCGTTCATGCATGGAGTACGTACGAAAATTATGAAGTTGGTGCGAAAGGTAAGATAATTACTGTAGTATCATATACTACTACATGGATTTGACGGAAATATAAAAATACATACGGATCCATCAACGTTTAACGACATCCTCACGCCCTAGTGTGCCGGGTCACCAACCGACGTGTGAGGAGCAGCGGCATTGGCGGCGAGCTCAACGTCCTTCTGAACAGTGCCATCCAAGGTTGCCCTGCGCTCCAAGAAGGCCAGTGTCCTATCGTCCTCCTCTTGCATGTAGTAGTCCTTGTGGACGATTTGCGCGTAGATGTGGGTGATTATGTCGATGGTGTCTTGCTGCGCCAGGCGCTGCGCGGCGAGCGTGACCTCGAGGTGGACATTCTCCGGCGCGACGGCGGGCAGTCGCAGGGCCACCAGTGCGTCGAAGAAGTTGTTACCATAGTGGCCGTTGAGGGTGGCGGGCATCACAGAGCCTGGGCGCGTCGGCTGGAGGCTTACGTCAAAGTCGTCCGCAAGCTTCTTGACGACGGTGAACTTGTCGAGGAAACCGAGGAGGACCTCGTCGAACAAGGAGACGAAGCTGTCGTCCAAGCGGCCCCTCTCCCTGGCGGCCTCAAGCAATACTACCTGGAGACGTTCCTCGGTGCCGGTGGACGTGGTAGTACTCCTAAATCCAGACGGTGGTGCTACTAGTACTAGTAGTAGTACTACCAATGTAGTAGTAGGAGTACTAGCACTGTACTACCCGATGGTCAAATTATTACGTGCTGCTCCTCACAGTGAAGTGACAAGACCTTGCGCCGAAGATGACACCTGAGTATAGGCGCCGTGTTCGGCATACCATAGTCAGCCTCACCGTCTGCAGTCACTATCATCATGGCTGTAGAGCTAGCCTGCTTACAACTAGCCCTGTTCGACATAATTTCCCATGCGTAGATGCCCGTGCATTGCACGGAACACCAAGATTGGGGGTGGACGGCTCCGGCAGCGGCCATCGCGCCAGATTTTTCCACGGCCTTCTACTCCTAGATGTGTACACGTGTGCTGGTGTGTGTTGTGTGCTGGGTGTGTGCGAGTGCGTCCTTCTGTGCATGCCGCCGCGCAGTGGTGAATTGTGCGCGAGTGCATCCTTCGCGCGCAAGAAGTTTGTCCTCAATGCGCCCTCAATTTACTAGCGTGCGGGGTGCTACCCCGAGTGGTTTCAACTTTGTTTACATCACCGCGTGTCAGATGGGCCTCTAGTTTACTTATTTTCACCCACTGCCACATGGGCCAGCACACGAAGATACAGAACACGAGCTGACAAGGCAACATGTGGATTGGTTGACCGGTCAACTAAACAATATACGGAGCTATACGCTGACACAGTGAGCGTATAATCCGTCGGTATAGAGAGTTCCAGTGAGAGGGGAGGCCCGTGAGAGATAGCAGAGAGAGAGAGAAAGAGCTACTCCCTCCGTTCGATAATGTAGTTCCAACATTTTTTGAAGTCAAACTTTTGAAACTTTGACCAAGTTTATAAAGAAATTACTTATATCTACAATATCAAAGATAAATGATAGTATGAAGTACGTACATGTTGTGATGAATCTAATGATCGTTCCAGATGTAAATGTTTTTCTCCACATATACCTGGTCAAACATTTCTGAGGTTTGACTTTTCAAAACATCCATATGCTTATGGACGTGACAGAGTCCCTAACAAGAGAGAGAGAGAGATAGAGAGAGAGAGAGTGAAAAAAGTGTGTGTGCGTGTGTGAAAGAGACATGGACAACACACGATAAAAGTAGAGAAAAAGCGTGTGTGTCTTATGCAAGCATATCACACATGCATCTTCGACAACGGAGGCAAGGTGAGGAGATAGTGTGTGGTTGTTTGGAACCGAGAGAGCAAGACCCCTAGCACGTGGCCAAGAGGGGTCTAAAAAACAAGGGAGAGAGGTCGAGAGAGACGTACGGAGAAAATGCAGACATGGGGAGGAGAGAGTGTATGTTTGTCATAGAGAGATCCCCTGGAGATCGTGATGGGACTACATGGGTGGGAGATCGAGTGAAAAGGTGTGTGCGCTATAGAAGATGCCCCGAGATATATCGAGATAGACATATGGATGGAAGGAGACAATACATGTGTTCCTGTTGGCTAGTAAGAGATAATCATACTTAGGAGGGGGGTGCTTGCACCTATGATGGATTGAGGGATTATGGTACTTAGGGGGGTGCGTGTCACATGGATAGAGAACAAGGGCGGAGAGTGTTGGATGGGTCTATATGTATAGCGCGAGCGAGACATGTGTATGTGTGAACCAGGGAGATATAAGGCCAGTTTGGCTTGCGTCCTGAGCATCTTTTGCCTGGCCTGGGGTTGTGGCTGGATTTCATGCACGCTTGTTTGGTTGCTACCCTGTGAAAAAGAAAGCCCGCCTGGCCTGGGTTCCCTTGCACTTTAATTAGCCTGGCCCAGCCGACCGATTTCGAATGCCTGGTCGTGCCTGGTCGTGTGGCCACGAGGCTAATAGCAACATGGATGGATATTAGCATTAAATAATGGATGCATGGATTGATTGATGGGACGTTAATGCTTTGCCTGGCCCAAGCATGAACCAAATGCTTCAGCACCACACAAGCCTGGCCAGGCAAAAACATTTTACATCTCACGGCCACACCAAGCAGTACCGGCCATCAAGGCATGAGGGTCAGGTCACGAACCAAACTGACCAATAAAGTTTGAGAGAGGTTGAGGAGCCCCGATAAGGCTGAGTGGTGCGTCAGATAGCTGAGAGGGGGAAAGAGATATTCCATCCGCTCGAAAATGCAGTGCATGTAAATTTTTTAGAAGTCAAACTTTGTAAACTTTGATCAAGTTTACACAAATGTTATTTATATCTACAATACCAAATATACATCATACAAAACTACATCTCATGGTGAATCTAATGGCATATGTTTGCCGTACTAGATGTAATTCTTTTTCTCCACGGACATGGTCAAACTTTGTTTTGTTTGACTTTTCAATAAATCTATACGCTATGGACCGAGGAGAGTGCCTCAGTCGAGACAGATCAAGTGCGTGTGAAGGAGAATGAGTAAGTGTGCAAAAAGAGTATGTGTGTGAAATAGAAAGTGACAACAAACGATAAATTAGAGAGAGTGTGTGTTTTTTCGTTTCTTATGCGAACATATCACGCATGCATCTCCAAGATGGAAAAGCGAGGCGAGGAGATACACGAAGATAGCTAGTGTGTGATTGTTTGCAACGGAGAGAGACACCCCTGTAGCACATGTCCAATAGAGGTGTGGCCAACAAGGAACAAAGGTCGAGAGGCACACATGGATGGTATGGACGCATGAGGAGGGAGAGAGGGTGTGTTTGTGATAGAGAGATCTCGTTGATATCGTGAGGGGACTATATGGGTGGGAGATCGAGGGAGTGCATGTGCGATAGAAAGATGCCCCGAGAGAAACCGAGATAGACCATGCACATGTTTGTGATGGAGACTAAGATTAGCTAGTCATATACATATAGGGGGGACTGCGTGTGCCTACAATTGAGTGAGAGACCATCATACTTGGCTAGCTGGGTATGAGATTGTGTGTGTGCGTGTGTGAGATGGAGAGAGAACGAGGGGGAGATAGAGTTTTAGATGGACCTATCAAGTGTGAGTGAGATATGCATGTGTATGTGTGACCCAGGTGGATGGAGAGTTTGAGAGAGGGGGGGAAGAGATCCGAGACGACATAGTGGTGTGTGAGAGAGTTACAAGCAAAGAGCCAAGGAATCTGTGTGCGTACGATGAGTGCACCCAAGATATCTAGCTTGGACTAGCTAGAGTATCATACATAGTGTGCGAGAGAGACCTATAGATGGTGTATATATGCATGCGAACTAGAAAGACCCCCCCCCACACACACACACAAAGAGAGAGAGAGAGAGAGAGAGAGAGAGATGGAGAGAAAGGGAGAGGGACGAACAAGGTTTTTGTGTCGGATGCGTGCGACAGAATTGAAGATTGTCGGTGAGACAGAGAGAGAGAACAGGAGTCCGGGAGAGTGGAAGGTCGCGTTTTATGCATCAAAGACTGATATAAACCATGTTTTGATATAAACTTGCATTCAAATTTTTAAATTGGAGAACATGTTATCTGCAGTCCACACATGAACGGATATATGCGTATATCAAACAAGTTCATTAATTTGACTTTCAACATGTTCATGGAGGTGATCAATTTTGGATTTAGTTCACTATTTTCACCTACTGAACGAGCTATTTCATTGAATCAGATATTTCATTTTGGGTTTGATTCACGTTTTTGAGTGGGTCAACTATTTGTCATATAGTAAATCGCTAGCAACGAGCATGTAAAAACACATTACTCCCGAGCATCATCTCTCCATCTAAAAAAGAAGTGGCAAGCTAATATTTCAAAATTTGATCCGAATCGACTTGGTAAGGTAGACGTGGATGCTCGTTCTCCCAAAATTTGAACAAACCGTTAAACATCCTCTATGCTCGGTGGAATTCGCCCGATTAAATAAATGGGAGACACGAAATTACCGTCCTATCTGGGACACGCATCAATTGGCCCGTTGTACATCGAGGGTAGGTTTGTAACTTCATCCAAGCACGCCTTCTCCTCGGCCGAAATGACATGTGCCGAATAATTCATAAACCATGGTCGGAAAAACACGCTCTCCTCGCCCGAAATAGCTCGCGCCCACTATTTCAAAACATGTTGTCCTCGCCCGAAATCGCTCGCGCCCACTATAGTTCAAAACACGCCCTCCTCGCCCGAAATCGCTCCCGCCCAGAGAAGCAAAGTTACTCTACTATCCCTAACCCTCAGTACACAGACCCAAGCCGAGAAGCCTATAGGCAAGGATAGAACGGTAACTCCCCCTCACATTTCAGACAAATGCGTCTGTAAGACATGGTTCCACTCCCCTCCCAATTTCCCCCGCCCGCCCCCATTCATACCTCGTGGGCGCCAAATCACCTTCTCCCCGGGAAGCTCCCTTCTCCCGAGCCGCGAAACCTCATCCCCACCTCCATGGCGCCCCCCACCGCACCATTTTCACAGCCACCCTCCTCCCTAATGCCGGAGACGCTGTCCATTTGCCGTCGTGCACTGGGTCGTGTGCCTCTTACTCCGTACTGCTGGTGCTGCCTCGACGACAGCCGCGTGAACCGTACCGGAGCCGATTCACCCCTGCCGTTGTTCACGGCGCCGGAGCGGCTCCAACTTTGGATTCGTCCAGAGTCCTGGTGCTGCTTCGGTGTAGCCGTCGACCGTCGCGACATCGCTCTTTCCATGCCGCCGGTCACCACTGCAACCACGCCGGCCTCACCGACTCGGCAGCTGGACCTGCCTACTTCACCATGCCGCCAGATAGGTCGCACCCTCATCTCAAATCACTTTATTTAGGCGTCAGTTGTCTGAATTTTTATTCTGGGCCAATCGATTTGCAATGGGAAGCAACACCCCTCGAGGCGGCGGAGCTCCTAGGCTGCCGGTTGGCTGGTGTCTAACGTAAGGGTGCGGGGCCGCAAAGTTCAGTGCTTAGATGGCTATCTTTTAGAGTTGTGTGGGTTGAAAGTACTGCCGCCGTCGGATCTGGATGATGGGGAGTCTTTGTGGATTGGCCCGGGGGCAGTGCAACCACGGCAGTGCGGTGGGGCGGGGAGCGGGGTTTTGGCCAGGGCCACAGACGGTGGAGGCAGGCTGCTCTGCCGTTGGTCACTGGCTCTTCGGGGAAGATTCCAAATAGTGTCAGCCGGGAGGCACAAGACGGCCAGCCATCCGGCGTAGATCGGACAGTACCAAAATAAAATAAAATCGTGTGACCCCAATTTAGTCTTCAGTCAAGAGACGTGTGACCACTCTCGTACCTTGCTGTTGATCTCTTAGTGTATTTCTTCAGATCAAAGAGATATGTCGTTCTTAACATTATGTGTTATTTGCATCTTCAGACACACCGTCTTCTGACTCACCGCAGCTGCTCCAACAAGGGAAGCATACACCAGAAGGGAGCTATAGTCCCCACTCAACAGTTCCCTGCATCGAATGCGCGTGCCCGACATGCATAGCCACAACAACTGTAGGGCCATCCACAAGTCAGCACATGATGCTCACTCCTATGGATGGCAGCCAGATAGGTTGTACCCTCATCTTACTTGTGTGCAACATTTATGGCTTTGTTATTCATCTAAGCATGGAAAATAGATCATCACATTTCACAGTATATTCATGATGATCTCTTACGAGTCTTGTTCAGGAGTTAACGTTGTTCCATAGTTCAGCTAAGATACTTGTTCTTTAGGTAACACTGTTCCATAGTTATCATCCATCAGCCAATGCTATCCCACAGGCTGGTGATTATAGGATTATACCACTTCTAGTATTTCCTATGTTGTTCTTTAATACTTTTGTGTGCCATCTAGTTAATCTCGTGTACAAATGATACATATTCTGTAGCTTTCATCTGTGTTCTCCCTTTAGTTTATGAGACCTGTTGCTGCTAGTTAACCCCAGTCCTACTATTTATGTCGTCTCCTACAGGCACTCATTACATAAATCTAACTACTAGTTGTCTTCCATGCATGTCAGATATAATTGTACACACTGATATATCCACAAGAACCTCACGGAGCAATACAAAGGCCGATAAACTTGATGTCAATGATACACAATATGATGGAACATGTAAAGGCTGTTCTTCAGAAGACTTGCAGAAAGATGATGAATCCTCTTCACCCCACAAGGTCCTTGCTCTAACTTGGCCTGTGATATGGGTACAACATGCATATAATGTCCTGGAGTGTATCTATCTGTTACAATGCCATGTGCTTAGCATGCTGATCATGCATGTAAATATGTCATGCCTTCCTGTTTTTCAGTACCTATTCCATTCATGATAACATGTTTTCAAATTTAAGTACTTTCATTCTACTCTATCGCAATGCCATCTACTTAATTTGGACATCATGCTTCTGAATATCTTATGCATTGTTATTCATCAGTATGTACTTCATCTGTCTGCCATACCCTGTTTTTTTACATTGAAGTGATGTTCTAGTGCTCTGTTGCAATGTCATCTTATTTTCCCAATCATACACGTGTATGCTGCCTTAGTTATTTCTGTATGTATTCCGCTAGCATACAGTTTTACATTCAACTAGTGTTTTTTTGCTGTGTTGTCCTGTCGTATCCCTAGCTCTTACACCATACTCCCTCCGTCCGGATTACATGTTGCCCAAATGGATAAAAAATGATGTATCAAGAACTGAAATACGCCTAGACCCATCCATTTTTTCCGGATGGAGGGAATACATGTCAATATGTCATGCCTTTCTATTCTTCAGTACCTATTCCATCTCTCTGTTGCCGCATGTTTTATAATTAAAGCACCATTCTTCTATACAATGCATGCAATGAGAAGACGACTATGTTAGAATCTGAAGGGTTACAAACAAGGCCTTTGCAAAAGATCCAAATGCCAGGAGATAATAAACCAACTCCAGTTTTTAAAGATACTGCTCCAGCACAGAGAAACCCAACTCCTACTGATAATAAGCAGATTCCAGTGGCCAAAGAACTAGTCCGCTCCAGTCCAGCAAAAATATGTCAACTCAATTCTAAGAAGCGTGTGCGTATCCTTGCATCATGAAATTGTATAGCATGCTGATCATATTTTCTACATGTTTCTTACCCATCTCTCTTTTAGAAAATAAGCTTAACAGATAGAAGATTTTCTGCAATGGTATCGTTTATGAGGAAAGATTCTTGCAGGAATTCTCTGTGCTCCAATGTAGATGTAAGTACCTGTTGTATATCACTATATTTTTACATCAGCATGTATTTTGTTAATCGGCATGAATCCAACCTTTATCTGATCTAAATTTAGTTGTAGCAAAATGTATGATTAAAGGCCACAATGTTGATTTTTGCAAGGAAAACTGCTGGTAGTTTTGCATCCTGAGCTGCATGAGTGTACTATCTCATATCAGTGGTTTTGAATACTTTGGTTCTGCAGTGGGTTTTTCAGTGTTTTTTACTGTGTTGTCCTGTCGTATCCCTAGCTCGTACATCATACTCCCTCCGTCCGGATTAAATGTCGTAGAAATGGATAAAACTGGATGTATCTAGAACTGAAATACGCCTAGACCCATCCATTTATTTCCGGATGGAGTGAATACATGTCAATATGTCATGCCTTTCTATTCTTCAGTACCTATTCCATCTCTGCTGTAGCATGTTTTATAACTGAATCACCATTCTTCTATATTAGGCATGCAAGGGGAAGATGACTATGTTAGAATCTGAAGGGTTACAAACCAGGTCTTTGCAAAAGATCCAAACGCCAGGAGATAATAAACCAACTCCATTTTTCATAGATACTGCTCCAGCACAGAGAAACCCAACTCCCACTGATAATAAGCAGATTCCAGTGGCCAAAGAACTAGTCCGCTCCAGTCTAGCAAAAGAATGTCAACTCCATTCTAAGAAGCGTGTGCGTATCCTTGCATCATGAAATTTTATAGCATTCTGGTCATATTTTCTACATGTTTCTTACCCATCTCTCTTTTAGAAAATAAGGTTAAACGATACAAGACTTCCTCCATTAGGATCGTATTCGAGGAAAATATCTTGCAGGAATTCTCTGTGCTCCAGTGCTGATGTAAGTACCTGTTGTATATCACTATATTTTTACATCAGCATGTATTTTGTTAATCGGCCTGAATCTAACCTTTATCTAATCTAAAATTAGTTGTAGCAAAATGTTAAAGGCGCCAATGTTGATTTTTGTAAGGAAACTTGCCTGGTAGTTTTGCGTACTGAGCTACATGAATGTGCTATCTCATATCACGCACATTACTGAATTGTAGTGCTTCTCTGGTTGCCCATTCATTCATTGTGTCAATGTTGCTTTCGTATTACCTTACCTGGCTGATGATAGCTATTCCATATTGTGTTAATTTGGTGTAGGCTAGTTGCCCAAACGTTCATTGTGTCAATGTTGCTTTCCTATTATCTTACTTGGCCAATGATAGCAATGCTAGTGTGTTAATTTTGTGCAGGTTGCTGAAGATAAGAAGACAAACTCTGAAAATAGCAAGGCAACCCCATTGTTTCTTTCCAGTAAATCTAGGCCAGGTAATATGGCAATAACTCATGATTAATCTGTTTGGTTCACATCCTAATTTATGTTATGATGCAGTGGTCAAGACACTCTCCACTATCTATAATACAAGCCTGCCAAAATCGCCATCTGAATCTGTTCAGTATCCTCTGTCTCGAATGTGACAGAATAAATGTATGTTTGTGAACCAATTAATGGTTGAAGCAATGATGGAAATGGTGGATGAATCAGAGGTGTAGAGTCGTGCGACACAACAACTGATCAATGTTTTCAGAGACAGTGTGGCAAAACAGCAAGAACTTGCCCACATGCTTATGGGCGTCATCTGTGCTGAGGTTGCAGATTGTGACATTGTAGATGGTTAGGTTCTGCTCATTTATTTGCACTGGCATCAATCTTTGATTGCCCAGTGGATGTAATTTCCTGTAATATATTCTAGATGTGCAACGTTATTCCCTGTATGTCGTACCTTTGCTCATCGTAATGGGCTCAAATTATCTAATTTGGCCTAAAGACATGAACGAACTTTAGTGGGCCCATTAAGTTAATGGGCCGTTACTAGGCCGAAAGTTAATGGTCGGCCCTCTTACCTCCCGGGTCGTTAACAGGCCGACATCGAAGCGGGCAACAGGTGGCCCCAATTTATTTCACGGGCCGTTAACAGGCCATTACTAAGTTTGGGCTACATATGGCCCAACTATACTGTAGGCCTTTAGCAGGCCGAAAGAGACAGCGGGCTTGTATTGGACCATGAAGAGCATGGGCCGCTAAGAGGCCGAAAGTCAGGTCGTATTGTAAACGTCCCAACTGTGTTGTGGGCCTTTAGCAGGCCGAAAGAGAAACTGGGTTGTATTAGACCATGAAGGGCATGGGCCATTAGGAGGCCAAAACTAAGGTCTGACTACAAATGGCCCAACTCATTTATGGTCCGTTAACAGGCCGAAAGGCACACAAGGCCGGGAATTGGCCCAACACTTAGATGGGTCGCTAAAAGGCCAAAACTCAGGTCCGACTACAATTGGCCCAACTGATTTATGGGCCGTCAACAGGCTGAAAGTGACACCGGGCCCGAAATTAGCCCAACACTTAAATGGGCCGCTAAAAGGCCGAAACTCAGGTCCGACTACAAATGGCCCATCAGATTTATGGGCCGTCAACAGTCTGAAAGACACACCGGGACGGAAATTAGCCCACCATTTAAATGGGTCGCTAAAAGGCTGAAAGATGTACATCCTGAAAATTGGCCCATCCATTAAATGGGCCATTAACAGGCTGAAATCTCATCAGGCCGATATTGAGCCCAAATATATAGCGGGCTGTTAACGGGCTTGAACTGACGATGGGCTGCAATGGTGTCAAATCTTTAATGGGCCGAATTGGCACATCTCGTATGGGTCGTGGGCTTAAATGGACCTGACACAAGTAGGCCTTATATGGGCCAGCCTGCTAATTTTTACTGGGTCGACCTTTTTCATCGGAATGGGACACTGTTGGGCAGTGCCACGTGTCGACCTATCATAGGCGCCTCATGTCCAATGAGTGGATGACATCTGTCCCAACGATGAGCCGACACGTGTTTCCTCTAGCCAATGATGATTTTACACGTGGAAAATCCCCATTGGTCGGGGCTATTAACGGGTTATCGGATCCAAAAACCGACCCGATAGCTTAACGGCGTTCCATTACGGTGGATGCCACGTGTTGGTCACCCTTGACGAAAGCACTTCTGTGACACGCGATTTATCGTCATGGAAGTGGACACTTCCGTGATGGTAATTTTGGTAATGTCATGGAACACTTCTACGACAGCACAGGTATGACTATCTTGATTCTGTCATAAATTTGTCATGGATGTACATGCATGACAAAAAAAGCGACCTACTGTGACAAACACGTATCATCATGGAAGTGTACTTTTTGTAGTGAGGAAAGCAAAACAAGCATAACTTCAAGATTTTATGCACATAGAGAGGAAACTTGATATTATTGCAATTCCTACGAGCATATATTCCTCCCTCGTAATAATTTTCTATAGCATCATGAATGAATTCAACAATATAACCATCAAATAAAGCATTCTTTTCATGATCTCCAAGCATAGAATTTTTATTACTATCCACATAAGCAAATTTCTTCTCATGAATAATAGTGGGAGCAAACACAACAAAATAACTATCATGTGAGGCATAATTCAATTGAAAGTTAAAATCATGATGACAAGTTTCATGGATATCATTATTATTTATAGCATACGTGTCATCACAATAATCATCATAGATAGGAGGTATGCTTTCATCATAATAAATTTGCTCATCAAAACTTGGGGGACAAAAAATATAATCTTCATCAAACATAGCATCCCCAAGCTTGTGGCTTTGCATATCATTAGCATCATGGATATTCAAAGAATTAATACTAACAACATCGCAATCATGCTCATCATTCAAATATTTAGTGCCAAACATTTTAATGCATTCTTCTTCTAACACTTGAGCACAATTTTCCTTTCCATCATTTTCACGAAAGATATTAAAAAGATGAAGCATATGAGGCAACCTCGATTCCATTTTTTGTAGTTCTCTTTTATAGACTAAACTAGTGATAAAACAAGAAAAAAAAGATCCGATTGCAAGATCTAAAGATATACCTTCAAGCACTCGCCTCCCCGGCAACGACGCGAGAAAAGAGCTTGATGTCTACTACACAACCTTCTTCTTGTAGACGTTGTTGGGCCTCCAAGTGCAGAGGTTTTTAGGACAGTAGCAAATTTCCCTCAAGTGGATGACCTAAGGTTTATCAATCTGTGGGAGGCGTAGGATAAAGATGGTCTCTCTCAAACAACCCTACAACCAAATAACAAAAAGTCTCTTGTGTCCCCAACACACCCAATACAATGGTAAATTGTATAGGTGTCACATCCCTAATTCTGGTCTGACCTATGCCAGCTTCCATGTGTGCATCATGTTTAAATTCAAATGAAATTTGAATTGAGGAATTTTAAAAGCCTCAGAAAACCCCTAAAAATAACCAACATTTAAATCTCATCAAATGAGTCCAAGAAAATGTTCTTGTTATTCTGTGAGAATATTGGCATGACGTGAAATTCAAACCAATATTTTTGGAGTCACAGAAATAATTTATTTGGGCCTTGATTTAAATCAATAATATATTTGGGTTGGAATTATTTCTGTTATATAAGAAATAATGTCCAAATAATCCTAAACTGAAATGTTCCATGTTGGGTTTATTCCATACAATGAGCATGAGCAGTTTGGTGATTTTTGGAAGTGCCTACGTATTTTTAGAAAAGCCACAAACTTGCAGACATATTAGAAAACAGAACAAAATAGAAAAAGCAGAGAGAGAGAGTTACCTGGGCCACTTACATGTAGCAGCAGCCCAGCAGACAGGTCAAGCCCACTGGCCACTGCCAGTCATCCCCAACCTCCCGCCAGGAGGACTGGGGCGCGTGCTCGCTGCGCGCTGGCCACACGCCACGCCACCTCCTGCTTCCGCCACTTCCCCGACGCGGCTGTGAACGAACTCCCCTTGGCCCCCCTCCCACTCTCCCCGCGCTCATCCCCTCCCCTGGACCTCTCTCTCTCACCCACCCGAACGGGTTCATCGCCGCCGCTCGCCACCACCACGGCCATCGCCGTCCCGACGACACCCCGATCAGTCTACGAGCTCCGCCCCGATGCCCTCTTCCTCCTCACCGCCTCACGATGTCAGAAGCCCCTGGACGCCGCAAGCACCGTCGTTTCCCTCGTCGGCCACCCGAGATCGCTGGCAACCGCGCGCCGTCACCAACCCCTCCTCGAGCCCGCTGACCTGCTCGACGTGACCACCGTGAGCATCTCTCCCTGAAACCCCCCTCCTTTTTCTCCAACGTCATCGTAATCGTCGTTTCCGTCGGGCCCGAGAGCTCCCCGCTGCCGACCTTGTCGCCACCGTGGCTGCGGCCGCGCAAGCTCGCATCCGAGCTCACCGTTGCACTCACTGCACTTCCGTGAGTCGAACACGACTAACCACAGCTCCTCCCTTGCTCGGCATCGCCCAAACCATTGCCGGCCGAGCTCCGGTCACCGCACTTGTCGCCGTTGTCATTGCTACGGGCCGCCCTAGCCACTGATGCTTGCACTGCTCGATGCGGACGAGCACAAGCAACGCGTAGATGCCCTCCGCCGCGCTTTAGACCGCCGGAGGAGGAATTCCGGTGAGCCTCCGCCGTGCGTGCTGTCGCCGCCGGCCAAACTCCGGCCTAACCACAAGTTAATTAGACTAATGACCCTGCTAATCTAATCCTGGGTCATTGACATGTGGGCCTCGGCCCCACTGACATTTTAGTTAGGTTTAATTTAAGGCTAATTAACTATATTAATTAGCTGAGTCAAAGACATATGGGTCCCACTATCAGGTTTGACTCTGGTTAGGCGTTGTTGACCAGCTGACATCATAGTGACGCAGTGCTGACGCAATAACTCATTTTCTGGATTTATTCTTATTCAGGAAATTCCAGAAAATGCCCTAAACTTCTAAAATTCATAGAAATTCGACCATAACTCAGAATGAAATAAGTTATATATGAAAAATGATCAGAAAAATCCAATCCATCCATCGGTACTGGTTTTATGCATGTTAGAGCAACCTAACCTTGCTGTTTAGATGAAACAAGTTAATGCACTAGTATGACCTTTTATTTTGGGTTTGCATTTGAATCTTTGGTTCAAATGAGCTCAAACTAACCTGTTCCAAGTTGCATTAGCCAAAACACATTCATATTGCCATGTCATAGCATGAATCATATTGTTGCATATCGTCATGTGTTGATTGTGTTCGACGTATCTTACGTGGTAGGTTCTGCCTCTGAGGATACCTGCGATTATCCGACTGAAGGGCAGTATCCTACTACCACTCCATCAGGCAAGCAAAACCCCCTTGTTCATTCCGATACAATCCCACTCTCTCGCTCCTGCTCTCTTTTACTGCATTAGGACAACAACGATTCAACTGTTACATGTTGCGGTAGTTGAACCCCTTTCCTCTGCATGACTTGTCATTGCCACAGTAAATAGAAGAAACCCACTAGCATGAGTAGGAGTTGTTTGAGCCCTGATGTGCCTACTCATTCATGCTTGTTTGTCATGCCTGCTACTTCTTAGAGTTGAGTCAGATCTGATTCATCGGGGATGAATTGGAATAGTGATGAACATGTCCTACTGTGTGTGAACTAAGTGTGTAAACACGATTTGGTAAAGGTAGCGGTGAGAGGCCATGTAGGAGTACATGGTGGGTTGTCTCATTGAAACCGTTCTCAGGAACTGAGTTCTGTGTTTGTTAGCCATGAACAGCTACTACCATGCATTGGGCCCGAAACCAATGGACCCTCTCGACTTATTAACTGCCCTTGCCCTCTGTCTAGGAGTTGCAACTAGTTTCTGGTGTTTGTAGGATATGTGTTGGCGGTCGTGCGTAGCGCTGACCCTAGGGGTGGGCTATGATGCCGTAGATACACCGTGGCATGGTGTACCGAGCGCCCGTTTGGTGTCTCGGGAACCCTGCACACATCGTTTGGGGCTGTGAGCGAAACTCTGGCCGGATCTCCTCGCGGATGGAACCCGAATAGGCGATCAACCTGGACTAGAGACTTGTGTGGTTAGTCAGGTCGTGGCCGACTCCCTCGCCAGGCTTCCGCTTGAAGGTTGCTGAGATACACAATGTGTACATGGTGGTAAGTGGCGAGAGCGTGTGTGAAGGAGTACACCCCTGCAGGGTTATAAATGATCTGTTCGAATAGTCGTGTCCGCGGTAAAGGACTTCTGGGTTGCCTATACAGTTCATAGATAACTTGAAGTGGATACTCTAAAACTCGCAAGATAAGTGTGAGTGTTATGGATGGCCTTCTCGTAGGGAGACGGGAGGGGATCCATAGTGGTGTATTGAATGGTGAATATGTGGACTCGTGTGCGCCACCTCAAAAGAGTTGCTTGCAGTCGTAGTTCAGATTAGCCACTGAGTCAAAGCTGGCTTGTTGCAGTTAAACTCCACCACCCCCTTGTTGATACCCATGCATACGTAGTTAGTTCTGATGTAAGTCTTGCTGAGTACATTTACTCACATTTGCTTAATTTATGTTTGCAGAGAGACATCAGTCTCACTAGTAGTTCGGTGTGGACTTCGACGTTTAGCTTGCTACCTCAGCTACGATCTTGTGCTCTCGGCAGGGTCTTGTAGATAGTCAGGCTTCTCAGCCTTCTTCATTTGTAGTTGTCTGTACTCAGACAGGTTAAGCTTCCGCATGTGCTTGTTGCTTGTATGCTCTGTATGTTGGGTCATGAGACCCATGCTTGTAATACTTGGCTCCTCGGAGCCTAATGGATAAATACTTGAGTCGTAGAGTTATGTTGTGATGCCATGTTGTATTCGCACATATCGAGCATATTGTGTGTATGATTGGAATGCTTGGTATGTGTGGGATCCGACAACCTAGTTGTTTATCCTTGGTAGCCTCTCTTATGGGGAAATGTAGTCTTGTGCTTCCATGATGCCATAGTAGTCCGCTACAGCCCGGTTCACCGAAGTCCTGCTAGCCCAGCACTACTGCTCTAGAACACTTGACTGGCCGGGATGTGATTCACTTCGTTCCTGTGTCTGTGCCTTCGGGGAAATGTCACGTGGTGACATCCGGAGTCCTGCCTAGCCTGCTACAGCCTGGGTTCCCGGAGTCCTGTTAGCCCAGTGCTACAGCCCGGATTCGCACGCTACTGACCGACATGCTCGTTGTTGATTCATGTATGATTGTCCCCGTAAGTTGGTGCCACTTTGGATTCACAACTAGTCATGTCGGCCTGGGTTCTCTGTCATATGGATATTAGCGACACTATCATATACGTGAGCCAAAAGGCGCAAACGGTCCCGGGCCATGGTAAGGCGACACCCGTCGGAATACCGTGCGTGAGGCCGCAAAGTGATATGAGGTCTTATAGGCTAGATCGGTGTGACTTAGAATCAGGGTCCTGAAAGCTTTGGTATCAGAGCCTAACTGCCTGTAGGATTACGAAGCCAAACTGGTCGAAGTTGAGTCTGGAAATGCTTTAGTTATATATGGGAATTGATTGTGGAAGGGGACGTAAGGCTCTTTTTACTCCTTTACCTTATGCCTTCTGATCTAAGTCATCCTATTCTCTTCTACGGGGATTAAGAACTAGGTCTTATCATCTATCTATCAGGATGACGAGTTACTATGTTAGAGACTTATAGGATTGCTGGATTCAAGCCTCAGTTCAGTCTCTACTTCTTCCGTGTGTTCATAGTTGGCCTCACAACCTTGATATGATGTTGTTGAGTGGTTATGCCACCTTTTTGCAAGATGTCTCAAATATTTTTGAGCATTTACAGCCGTTATGCTGTCCGAGTCATCCCAGGTTTCTAAATAGTCTGATGCATTTGCAAATCCCTTATTTCTGTTCTCGAAGTTCCTTTGGGCCAGGTTAATCACACTAATTGCTGAGTTGAGGTATTCTATTGCCTCGACATATATGTTGGAGTTATTATTATGACCCTAGGTGTCTTCGAGGATCACCTGGCAATCTAGCCATGTTTTGTGTTCCCAATGTGGTGAATCTGGCCACCATTCTGGAAAGCATCTCGTGATGTTATTAGCTAGCAGGTATTCCATCTCTGGGTTCCTGAACCCAAGATTCGCTCTACTTACTTTCTGTTGATAGTGTTGCTCGTTCCTTTAGGATATTAGTAACCTTTGCGATAGTCCTCGAGGTCTGTGGTATTTCCTTCTTCCAAATACCATGAACCACTAAGGCAGAAGTTCTTTGAACCAAAAGCTCACAACCAGGGTGCTCTTGAGGAGTACTCCATTCATATTATGACTTTGCCAGTTCTATCATTATGCATGGGTTATTCGGAAGAAATTTGTTGAACTCGTTTGACATACTAACCCATGAATCCACAACTCAGAAAGTTATATATTCCTTGAGTTGTTCTCTTTAGTTGTATTCTGACCCCCGTCTATCATTTGATACTCAAGATTATGCGTGCATTCGCTGTCGATGCATATTATTCTTGTGGTCTGTCAAGCCATTCTATTCCGGAATGACTAGGAGAAACAAACTCCAGTACCTCATCCATATCTAGGATTGGGTCAAGCAGTTGTATTCCGCAGATCAAAATGCCAATCCAGCTTTTGTTCTATTCTACCTTGGAGTGTTGCCTCCTTATGTCAGAATTGTCATGAGAATTGCACCACCTCTTATGAACTCTTGATGTAGTGATATTTCTCTCAATCATTATTCATTCCTCGGTTCCGTGTTGTTGCAACCGGAATACCGACAAGTGAACTGTGTTGTGTGAAATCAATACTCCTAGCAACTAGTTGCTTGGTAGTAAATGGACAATATTCTCATTCTTAGCGTGTTAGTTATTGAATCATCATTCTAAGATAGATTGTGCTACCTAGTCCTTATTTCCGGTGCACTCTTCGATCAATGAGTTAGGATTATTCAATCCCTTGCTTATTTGATCATATCGTCTTGCTCTGAAAAGCAAGATTGTTCTCGAGCTTAGTAACATATCGGTGGTTCGTGATGTTCCGAATATCTTCTTGGAAGTATTACTAGGTTGTCACCTGACCGCTATGTTGAGTTCGTGATCATGTTGGTTTTTCCTCCAAACCACCCATTCTCCAAGAATCTGTGTTGGATACCCTGAGCTAGTTGGTTAAGCCAAACAACAACTTGGAGAGTTGGAAGATAAAGCTTGTCTGACTTAGTTCATGTTAAGGGATATCTTTGTGTGTGTGTTGAGGAAAGATGATATATCCATCAATTGGTCCTCGTGATCAGTTGTTGGATATATTTCCTTGTCAAAACTTTGACTTGAGTATGGGATATCGTCAACTCAAATCAGAACCAACGATGTTCGTAATGTTGTCTTACTCATGGTTGATCCCTCGAGCATACACCATTACATCTTTTGGTCTGACCAATGCTATCACCATGTTTACATGATGGTGGAAGTCTAGTGATATGGA
Source organism: Triticum urartu (assembly GCF_003073215.2). Taxonomy (NCBI): domain Eukaryota; kingdom Viridiplantae; phylum Streptophyta; class Magnoliopsida; order Poales; family Poaceae; genus Triticum; species Triticum urartu. The sequence goes on along the minus strand of NC_053024.1, from coordinate 142,957,039 downwards.
AGCTCCGATGAGTTGTTGTTGAGCCCATCAGCAGCATTGTGTCTCCCCCATGATTCATGTTGAACATTACACTAGTATTGGAAACTTTGTAAGCATTGCCTTCATATTCCGCTCATGAGGTATACGTTTGGATGAAAGGAGTGACTTCCTCTAATTCACGTGCATTTGATGTAAGTTGCCACCGTGAATTCGAGAAAGCTTGTTTTTCCTTCCTTCGGAACCATCCCAAGTCAGTCATGCATATGTGCGAAGTATTCCATGGTTTGAAGACATGCAACCTTTAGCCCATATGTATTCCCTAGCACCCCAAGCCACTGATTGATTTGTTCAAGGAAAAGGAGTTGTTGTGCGAATACTAGTTCATGCACAAGACTTCGATATCCTCGTTGATGGTGCCCCACCTGAACTCGGTAGTGTTTTATTATAAGACTACTACGTGGTCATGCTTGTCTGGGACAATGTGTTCACTTGTATGTAGCAGAACCAGCTCATGTTTTGGAGCTTGTTATCTTAGTTCATTCCTCGAGAATCTCGCAACGCCATCTCGTCGAATTGTGTTGCAAACTTTCTCTTCAGACATGCTGAGTCTGAAGTATCCTATCACCAATCGGATCTCAATCTCAGGCAGATATGATGGTTGGAACATTCCCAACAGTTGCATTTTGTTCCCAGCTTGCACCGCCATTGTGCCAATTACCCATGGGCTGCCCTTCTCGGTAGTTGTTGTCCAATATCATCTTCAAAAGTGGACTTACCATGGGTCCCATCCATTTCCGATGATAAGCTAAAATCATTCCTTGCGTCGTCTTCAACAAGGTAGACCACATCATCCATTCTAGTCGGGGCATGCCATCCCTTCTTACTCCGCCAAACGATTGCTGTGAATTGCCTCAGGCTGGTGAGAAGAGTTTCAATGATCTCTGAATCAAAAGTAATTCTTTTTGCCACTTAAGGTAACAATTCTATGAGTCACCTTCTCTAAGATGTCCCGTTACGGTGTCATGGAGACTCAACTCCTCGCTACGTTGACAACCGTTCAACACCTTCTTAAGTGTGGAATTGTTGCCAACCTAGTGAACCCTCGTCATCTACTTTTCCATCACCCTTGATGTGTGTTATGTGTCTCATCTCGTGAGTTGATCGTGAGTTGCTCGATCTTCGAGGAGATTGTTTCCTGTAGAATCTCTTTTCATCGTCATCGAGTTGAATGAAGATCTTGAGAGCAAGGATATCAACATCAACATGAAGCAAGGAACCAACATTCCTATGAAGGGCAGTTGGATCATGAAGATCGTGTTAGCTTTGTATCCCCTTTGTCCTCTTACCTCACGTCTTGAATCTCAGGACGAGATTCTTGTTTAGTGGGGGTGAGTTGTCACATCCCTAATTCTGGTCTGACCTATGCGAGCTTCCATGTGTGCATCATGTTTAAATTCAAATGAAATTTGAATTGAGGAATTTTCAAAGCCTCAGAAAAACCCCTAAAAATAACCAACATTTAAATCTCATCAAATGAGTCCAAGAAAATGTTCCTGTTATTCTGTGAAAATACTGGCATGAGGTGAAATTCAAACCAATATTTTTGGAGTCACGGAAATAATTTATTTGGGACTTTGATTTAAATCAATAATATATTTGGGTTGGAATTATTTTTGTTATATAAGAAATAATGTCCAAATAATCCTAAACTGAAATGTTCCATGTTGGGTTTATTCCATACAGTGAGGATGAGCAGTTTGGTGATTTTTGGAAGTGCCTAGGTATTTTTAGAAAAGCCACAAACTTGTAGAAATATTAGAAAACAGAACAAAATAGAAAAAAGGCAGAGAGAGAGAGTTACCTGGGCCACTTACCTGTAGCAGCAGCCCAGCAGACAAGCCAAGCCCACTGGCCAGTGCCAGTCATCCCCAACCTCCCGCCAGGAGGACTCGGGCACGTGCTCGCTGCACGCTGGCCACACATCGTGCCACCTCCTGCTTCCGCCACTTCCCCGACGCGGCTGTGAGCGCCACGCACTCCCCTTGGCCCCCCTCCCACTCTCCCTCGTGCTCATCCCCTCCCATGGACCTCTCTCTCTCACCCACCCAAACGGGTTCGTCGCCGCCGCTCGCCACCACCGCGGCCATCGCCGTCCCGATGACACCCCGATCAGTCTACAAGCTCCGCCCCGATGCCCTCTTCCTCCTCACCGATCCTCATGACGCCGGAAGCCCTGGACGCTGCCAGCACCGCCGTTTCCCTCGTCGGCCACCCGAGATCGCCGGCCACCGCGTGCCGTCACCAACCCCTCCTCGAGCCCGCTGACCTGCTTGACGTGACCACCGTGAGCATCTCTCCCCGAAACCCCCCCCCCTCCTTTTTCTCGAATGTCACCGTAGTCGTCATTTCCGTCGGGCCCGAGAGCTCCCCGCCGTCGACCTTGTCGCCACCGTGGCTGCGGCTGCGCAAGCTCGCATCCGAGCTCACCGCTGCACTCACCGCACTTCCATGAGTCGAACACGACTAACCACGGCTCCTCCCTTGCTCGGCATCGCCCAAACCATTGCCGGCCGAGCTCCGGCCACTGCACTTGTCACCGTTGCCGTTGCTACGGGCCGCCCTAGCCACCGCTGCTTGCACTGCTCGATGCGGACGAGCACAAGCAACGCGTACATGCCCTCCTCCGCGCTTTAGGCCGCCGGAGGAGGAATTCCAGTGAGCCTCCGCCGTGTGTGCTATCGCCGCCGGCTAAACTCCGGCCTAACCACAAGTTAATTAGACTAGTGACCCTGCTAATCTAATCCTGGGTCATTGACATGTGGGCCCCGGCCCCACTAACATTTTAGTTAGGTTTAATTTAAGGCTAATTAACTATATTAATTAGCTGAGTCGATGACATATGGGTCCCACTGTCAGGTTTGACTCTGGTTAGGCGTTGTTGACCAGCTGACGTCACAGTGACGCAGTGCTGACGCAATAACTCATTTTCTGGATTTATTCTTATTCAGGAAATTCCAGAAAATGCCCTAAACTTCTAAAATTCATAGAAATTCAACCATAACTCAGAATGAAATAAGTTATATATGAAAAATGATCAGAAAAATCCAATCTATCCATATGTACTGGTTTTATGCATGTCAGAGCAACCTAACCTTTCTATTTAGATGAAACAAGTTAATGCACTAGTATGACCTTTTATTTTGGGTTTGCATTTGAATATTTGGTTCAAATGAGCTCAAACCAACCTGTTCTAAGTTGCATTAGCCAAAACACATTCATATTGCCATGTCATAGCATGCATCATATTGTTGCATATCATCATGTGTTGATTGTGTTCGACGTATCTTACGTGGTAGGTTCTGCCTCTGAGGATACCTGCGATTATCCGACTGAAGGGCAGTATCCTACTACCACTCCATCAGGCAAGCAAACCCCCCTTGTTCATTCTGATACAATCCCACTCTCACACTTCTGCTCTCTTTTACTGCATTAGGACAATAATGATTCAACTGTTACATGTTGCGGTAGTTGAACCCCTTTCCTCTGCATGACCTGTCATTGCCACAGTAAATAGAAGAAACCCACTAGCATGAGTAGGAGTTATTTGAGCCCTGATGTGCCAACTCATTCATGCTTGTTTGTCATGCCTGCAACTGCTTAGAGTTGAGTCAGGTCTGATTCATCGGGGATGAATTGGAATAGTGATGAACATGTCCTACTGTGTGTGAACTAAGTGTGTAAACACGATTTGGTAAAGGTAGCGGTGAGAGGCCATGTAGGAGTACATGGTGGGTTGTCTCATTGAAACCGTCCTCAGGAACTGAGTTTTGTGTTTGTGATCCATGAACAGCTACTACCACGCATTGGGCCCGAAACCAATGGACCCTCTCGACTTATTAACTGCCCTTGCCCTCTGTCTAGGAGTTGCAACTAGTTTCTGGTGTTTGTAGGATATGTGTTGGCGGCCGTGCGTAGCATTGACCCTATGGGTGGGCTATAATGCGGTAGATACACCGTGTCACGGTGTACCAGGCGCTCGTTTGGTGTCTCGGGACCCCTGCACACATCGTTTGGGGCTGTGAGCGAAACTCCAGTCGGATCTCCTCGCGGATGGAACCCGAATAGGCGATAAACCTAGACTAGAGACTTGTGTGGTTAGTCAGGTCATGGCTGACTCCCTCGCTAGGCTTCCGCTTGAAGGTTGCCGAGATACATGACGTGTACATGGTGGTAAGTGGCGAGAGCATGTGTGAAGGAGTACACCCCTACAGGGTTATAAATGATCTATTCGAATAGCCGCGTCCGCGGTAAAGGACTTTTGGGTTGCCTGTACAATTCCTAGATAACTTGAAGTGGATACTCTAAAACTCGCAAGATAAGTGTGAGTGCTATGGATGGCCTTCTCGTAGGGAGACGGGAGGGGATCCATAGTGGTGTATTGAATGGTGAATATGTGGACTCGTGTGCGCCACCTCAAAAGAGTTGCTTGCAGTCGTAGTTCAGGTTAGCCACTGAGTCAAAGCTGGCTTGTTGCAGTTAAACTCCACCACCCACTTGTTGATACCGATGCATATGTAGTTAGTTCTGATGTAAGTCTTGCTGAGTACATTTGTACTCACGTTTTCTTAATTTATGTTTGCAGAGAGACGTCGGTCTCACTAGTAGTTCGGTGTGGACTTCGACGTTTAGCTTGCTACCTCAGCTATGATCTTGTGCCCTCGGTAGGGTCTTGTAGATAGTCAGGCTTCTCAACCTTCTTCATTTGTAGTTGTGTGTACTCAGACAAGTTAAGCTTCCGCATGTGCTTGTTGCTTGTATGCTCTGTATGTTGGGTCATGAGACCCATGCTTATAATACTTGGCTCCTCGAAGCCTAATGAATAAATACTTGAGTCGTAGAGTTATGTTGTGATGCCATGTTGTATTCGCACATATCGAGCATATTGTGTGTATGATTGGAATGATTGGAATGCTTGGTATGTGTGGGATCCAACAACCTAGTTGTTTATCCTTGGTAGCCTCTCTTATGGGGAAATGTAGTCTTGTGCTTCCATGATGCCATAGTAGTACGCTACAGCCCGGTTCACCGGAGTCCTGCTAGCCCAGCACTACTGCTCCGGAACACTTGACTGGCCGGCATGTGATTCACTTCGTTCATGTGTCTATCCCTTCGGGGAAATGTCACGCGGTGACATCCGAAGTCCTGCCTAGCCTGCTACAGCCCGGGTTCCTGGAGTCCTGTTAGCACAATGCTACAGCCCGAATTCGCACGCTGCTGACCGACATGCTCGATGTTGATTCATGTATGCCTGTCCCCGTAAGTTGGTGCCACTTTGGATTCACAACTAGTCATGTCGGCCTGGGTTCTCTGTCATATGGATGCTAGCGACACTATCATATACATGAGCCAAAAGGCGCAAACGGTCCCGGGCCATGGTAAGGCGACACCCGTGGGAATACCGTGAGTGAGGCCGCAAAGTGATATGAGGTGTTACAGGCTAGATCGGTGTGACTTAGAATCAGGGTCCTGACAATTGGTGCACTAGTTCGGCGAAGAGATGGTGATACAAGTGCAATGTGGATGGTAGATATAGGTTTTTGTAATCTGAAAATATAAAAACAGCAAGGTAACTAATGATAAAATTGAGCAAAGAGTCACTCCAAAGTCACTAATAGCGGAGAACAAACAAAGAGATTATTGTAGGGTACGAAACCACCTCAAAGTTATTCTTTCCAATCAATCCATTGGGCTATTCCTATAAGTGTCACAAACAGCCCCAGAGTTCATAGTAAAATAACACCTAAAGACACAAATCAACCAAAACCCTAATGTCACCTAGATACTCCAATATCACCTCAAGTATCCGCGGGTATGATTATACGATATGCATCACACAATCTCAGATTCATCTATTCAACCAGCACAAAGAACTTCAAAGAGTGCCCCAAAGTTTCTACCGGAGAGTCAAGACGAAAACGTGTGCCAACCCCTATGCATAAGTTCACAAGGTCACATAACTCGCAAGTTGATCACCAAAACATACATCAAGTGGATCACGTGAATATCCCATTGTCACCACAGATAAGCACATGCAAGACATACATCAAGTGTTCTCAAATCCTTAAAGACTCAATCCGATAAGATAACTTCAAAGGGAAAACTCAATTCATCACAAGGAGATAGAGGGGGAGAAACATCATAAGATCCAACTATAATAGCAAAGCTCGCAATACATCAAGGTCGTGCCAAATCAAGAACACGAGAGAGAGAGAGAGAGAGATCACACATAGCTACTCGTACATACCCTCAGCCCCGAGGGTGAACTACTCCCTGCTCGTCATGGAGAGTGCCGGGATGATGAAGATGGCCATCGGTGATGATTCCCCCCTCTGGCAAGGTGCCGGAACAGGGTCCCGATTGGTTTTTTGTGGCTACAGAGGCTTGCGGTGGCGGAACTCCTGATCAAGGTTTCTTTTTGGGGGTTTCTGTATTTATAGGAATTTTTGGCATAGGTCTCACGTCAGGGGGGTCTCCAAGTCATCCACGAGATAGGGGGACGCGCCCATGGGGTAGGGCGTGCCCTCCACCCTCGTGGATGGCTCGGGACTCTTCTGGCCCAACTCTTTTACTTCGGGGGCTTCTTTTGGTCCATAAAAAATCATCAAAAATTGGCACGTCAATTGGACTCAGTTTGGTATTCCTTTTCTGTAAAACCCAAAAACAAGGAAAAACAGAATCTGACACTGGCTCTAGGTTAATAGGTTAGTCCCAAAAATCATATAAATGCATATAAAACATCCAAGATGGATAATATAATAGCATGGAACAATCAAAAATTATAGATACGTTCGATACATATCATTGCTCTTCCACGACAGTCACCAGGTGGGTGACGGGTGGGGACTTGATTTCCCTCTGGTCGGGTTTAAGCCCAATCAGATCATAATCTGATTTCCCTCTGACCGTAGTAGGGGATCGGCCATCCAGAGGGACGGATCATTCAGATAACCCTCACACTCACCAGCTCATCAAGCTCAAGAACACCTCACCTCCTAAGGTTGTTCATACATTGTATTAGTTCATCCTCATCCCCCTGAGGCAATCCACCACACACTGGAGTAGGGTATTACACCGCGAGGTGGCCCGAACCAGTATAAACCCCCTGTGTCTCTTGTTCTTTGGGTTCGTCGTGTTAGGCCGTGGAATCGTTGAGTGAGCGAGCCAGGGAGAGAGTGTTCTTCGTGCGCACCCCAGAGTTTGAACCTCTCAACGGTTTACCCGAACCCATAATCCAACAACTCTTTGTTATTTGGTTGTAGGGTTGTTTGAGAGAGACCATCTTCATCTCACGCCTCCCATGTATTGATAAACCTTAGGTCATCCACTTAAGGGAAAATTGCTACTTTCCTACAAAACTCTGTGCTTGGAGGCCCAACAAGAGTCTACAAGAAGAAGGTTGTGTATTAGACATCATACCACACCCTCCCGAAACGATTGAACACATGTCTCACCATCAGGAACCGGTGACAGAATTGATGTGGTTTTAAGAGCGCGACATTCTCAAAATAGTCGGCATACAACATAGCCTGCTCGCGCTCCCTATTGCGGTCAAGGCCGGAGCATGGCCCGAGATTGACCCCATGTGCCGAGGCCGCTGTCTAGCAATGTGGTCGTTCATGACCAATGAAGCCACCATAAGGTCTTCGTCATCCGAGGATGAACCATCCGATGAACAAATGAACTTGTGGAATAAAACTCATCCCCGCTGTCCATGGTACCTTGTGAGCAAAGTGTCGAACACCTTGAGGTCATGGTAGAGACGCGACCGGAAAGACCACCTAGTACCACCCAAGCAGGCAGTAGGGAAGGGTGGCATCAACGACAGGTGTCCGGCGGCCGTTGCAACACCCGCCAGAAGGTGTTGGGGTCGATGGGCGTGGACGGCGGCTGCAACTCCCTTGGAAACGGATGTGGCGAGAACCCCTATGGAAACACTGGCAGAAACTCCTATGAAACATGGGCGTGTGCCGGCTATGGCGAGCTGTGGTCGTAGTTTGGGCTACCGGGTAAGGCAACGAGGACGCGTTCTAAAAATGGGCGGTGGGGGCTATGGCAGGCAGGGGGTGGGAGATCAGGCCTCGTAGGGGAGAGAAAATGAGCGACTGTTTCCTGACGGGTGGGCTAGGGGAGGACAAGGGTGCACATCCCACCCATTCGTGTGGCGTCCGCTTTGACGCAACCGCGGCCCAAATTTGGGACGGGAATGGGTGGAAAGCAGACCGAAAACGGTCATTTCTCCATTTGCTCCCGCATATTGGGCCGCGTTTTTGTCCGTTTACCCCCAAATGGACGCGGCTGGACCATTTGGGGTCGTGTGTTGAAGTTGGCCTCAACCATGTGGATCCTCCAGATCAGCCCATCCACGATTATTTTTATTGAGTACATCCATCAAATTTTCACTCTTTTGGATGGTTGCTCATAATTTTCACTTTGACAAGCACTCTGAGGATGACATTGTGTGAAAGCACACGAGTTGGTGGGCACTGCTCGATAGTCTCCGCTAATAAGGCACAATTCCAATGCTTTGTGCTATCTCCCATAGAGCAAATGGCTTGAAATGTTTGGGCTTGTTAAGCTTCATGCACTATTCAACGCAACCAAAAGTATGAACTAAAGTCAATGGGCATGTTTGGTTGCTTGCATCATTTTTTCCTCTTTGTGTACTTGTCTTAGTTGGGTTTGGTTGAGCAAATGTAGGCAAAAAAACAACATCTGCATGTTGATTGGTTGCCTTCATCCCCTCTAGCCTGCATGTGCCAAAATGGAAGGCAGACTGTTTGGTTGCGGACTTGTTTTATGGGAAACACAAGTCCACTTGTTTGGTTACATCCATGACAATTATGTGGTAACCTCGTCCTCAATGTGGTGAGATTACCAGAGACACACATGGATAGCTAACAACAAAACTAGAGCAAGAAGAGAAAACTTAAGCACACATAAGTCTTAACCACGCATAGAGGTTTAACATAGTATGATAAGTTCAAAACGAAACCGGAGCACAAAATATAGTCTTAAACCAACAACCAACATAGAACGGGCAACATGAGCTCTCTAGGCGGTCACGGCGAAGGCCTCATTGTGCTTCTTGCACTTGGTGACCACCTCCATATCGTCTTCGTTGAAGACGATCACCTTCATGGTGTCGGGGGTCAGCAACTTGAAGGTCACCATGTACCCGATCATGATGTGGTGAATGGTGGTGAAGGTGGCCCAACCTTGATAAAGGGTGACCCTGTCGTCGATCACCCTGACCGTGACCCTCCATGCGCAAACGATGTTTGCCTTGAGATTGAACTCCGTAGGGATAGTGGGGAAGTGCTTCATGAACTCCAAAGGCAATGGCAGACTCTCCAACTTCGAAGCAAGGATAACCTTGCAGAAGTAGCTTGATCCTAACTCCTCATGGTAGTGGTCGTAGTTCCTCCGCTTTTCGCTTGGGGTGATCCTGCATCGGCACATCGACCAATGGCGGCACGACCTCCTTGCCCTTCTCCAATGGTGGTACAACCTCCTTGCCCTTGTCGATTTGCATTATGAACATCGTATAGTTCGAAGGTCAGCATTCATTCTTATGAGCCTAACGCTCCTATATTAACCCACACTACTTACCCAACACCGCACTCGAGCCCTCTCTGTTTCACCACCTCTCCCTCGTCATGAACTCCAACCGCAACCATTTCCCCTTGGGCATTGGATGGAGGGCCTTCTTCGTCGGGTGCTCATTTCGTGACCGCACGAAGTTTGAAAACACCATGGAAGTGTGCTCGAACTTCAACAACATAGAAGAAATGCAAAAGGAGTCCGACACTATGATTAAGAAGGCTATGATGGATGACATGAAGACATTGATTCCTAACCCAAACAAGGGCGCAATGTCAGTGGGCATCCTGCGCTGGGCCATGAATCAGGAAGACTCTGGCGACGCTGGACAGAGGGCAAGATGGGCCAAGTGCACTAAGTACAAGGCGCCACAAGACCAGTGTGCTACTGCTTTCAAGGTGCGGTAGGTTTGATTTGCAAACAGGGTTTGAGTGTTAGGGAGGTGATGGGACACATCAGGTGGGGTTGGTTTAGGGGAAACACTGGCGTTGAACCCTCGAATCCATCGGTTCTGCACCGATGGCTTCTAGGGTTCTTACGGTCATTTTTTATTACATCTGGGGTGGGGATTAGGGTACAAACTTGTTTAGAAGCACCTAATCCTAGCCACGACGACTGCAGCACCCGCAGTCTCGTCCTCACCGTCTTCATCAAGAACGATGGGTCTTACACGGCCGTCTACCGCCGGTGCCCTGGCCACCATCTACACCGTGTCGTTGTATTCCTCCAGCGACACCAACGTCCTAGTCCAGTACACTGTAAATCAAGAGACATGGTAAGGGCTTACCGCCATGGCCTATGCGTTGGTAAATCTACTGCTCATCGCCGTCTCGGATCATCTTCCAGTCGCTCCGGTGCTCGCCGCCGCCGGTATGAGTGGGGAAGAGGGAGGGGAGAGGTGAGGAAGGGGTGAGGGTAATTTATGACGCGGCTTCCAAAAACAAGGCGATGTCTCAAAACTGCATCCACGCGTGCAACCGCCCAAACCCACGTGCCTACGATAGCACCGCTTGGGCCTGGGTCTGAAAAATGGCCGATTTGAGCGTTCCTTTGGATGCAGGCCCAAAAGTGCTTTAAGTTCTATGAGGGCCAACTTTTAGATGCAACTCGAGCAATCAAACAAGCGGAAAACTATCTGGGCGGGCCTGGCTAGGCCTAATGCAGGTAACCAAGCATGTCCCATGTCAATAGATTCAGAGGTATGGCTCAAGAGGCCTATACGTGGACACAGAGGGGGCAGGGCAACAACAATTTTTGAATAAATTGCAAAAGCTAAGACTTGAACTCAAGATCTTAGGCTCTGGTGCCATGTTAAGCTTCGTACACTAGCCAACACATCCAAAAGTCTGAACTAATAGAAAGGGCTAGAAAATCCACATATACACTTCAACATGGCTCCACCCAAGATTAATGTCTTTGTCCAGCTGGCAAGTAAAGATAGAATTTGCACTGCCAATAGGTTGGCCAAGCAGGGGTGGACAAATTATGGTATTTGCCTCCTTTGCAAGAGGGGGGGCAAATGTGGGGAACATCTTTTCTTCAAATGTTGTCACTCTCTTAGGATTCAAAACTTGTTCATTAAGAAACTTCACCTTGATAACATTAACACGTCTTCAAGGCCTACCGAGGACTCCGAATAACTGTTGATTAAGTAGAATCTGCATCGGCCCACCTTAGCGAAAAGGCATGACTTCGCTTACCATGCTATGTCTTGGACCATTTGAAATGATTGAAACGCCTGGGTATACCGTCACAAGAGCACCCCACCGCCAATATTACTCAACATCATCATGATCAAGATGAACTTGTGTATCACCGCGGGTGCGAAGAAATTAGAGTCAATTGTATTGCGTGAGTAGTCTTCCATGTGGCACTCGAGGGTTATTTGTAACAAACTCTACTCCCCCTTAATTAATAAATGAGGCATATGTTTTTCCTATAGTTCAAAAAAATTGCTCTCAACCACGCGAACACGCTAGGCTGGCAAACTAGTGCGGTAGAGGCTAACCGGGCGGCTCGAGTTGCAGGTCCATTGACGGCCCCTCGTCAAGATCTGGAGAGGCCAAATCTGACGGGGTGTGTTGGGGAATGTAGTAATTCAAAAAAATTCTAAGATCATGCAAGATCTATCTAGGAGATGCATAGCAACAAGACGGGAGAGTGTGTCCATGTACCCTCGTAGACCGAAAGCGGAAGTGTTTAGTAACGCGGTTGATGTAGTCGAACATCTTCATGATCCAATTGATCCAAGTACCAAACTTACGGCACCTCCGTGTTCAGCACACGTTCAACACGATGACGTCCCTCGAGCTCTTGATCTAGTAGAGGGTCGAGGGAGAGTTTCGTTAGCACGACGGTGTGGTGACGGTGTTGATGATGTGATCCGCATAGGGCTTCGCCTAAGCACTACGACAATATGACCGAGGTGGTAAACTGTGGAGGGGGGCACCGCACACGGCTAAGATAATTGATGTTGTGCCTCTGGGGTTCCCTCTTCCCCTGTATATAAAGGAGGGGGAGGAGGAGATTGGCCAAGGGGGGAGTCCTACTAGGACTCCAAACCAAGTAGGATTCGTCCCCCCCTTCCTTCCAACGGAGAGGGAGAAGGAAAGAGGGGGGTCGCGCCCCCTCCCCTTGTCCAATTCGGATTGGGGCAAGGGGCGCGCCCCACGTCCTGTGGTCTTCCTCCTCTCCTCCACTATGGCCCATTAGGCCCAATAACTTTCCCGGGGGGTTCCGGTAACCTCCTGGTACTCCAAAAAATCTCCGATCTTCTTCGAAACCATTCCGTGTCCGTATATAACCTTCCAATATATTAATCTTTACCTCTCGACCATTTTGAGACTCCTCGTCTTGTCTGTGATATCATCCAGGACTCCAAACAAACTTCGGTCATCAAAAACACATGACTTATAATACAAATCGTCATCGAACGTTAAGCATGCGGACCCTACGAGTTTGAGAACTATGTAGACATGACCGAGACACATCTCTGGTTAATAACCAATAGCGGAGCCTGGATGCTCATATTGGCTCCTACATATTATACAAAGATCTTTATCGTTCAAACCGCATAACAACATATGTCATTCCCTTTGTCATCGGTATGTTACTTACCCGAGATTCGATCGTCGGTATCATCATACCTAGTTGAATATCATTACCGACAAGTCTCTTTACTCGTTCTGTAATACATCACCTCGCAACTAACTCGTTAGTCACATTGCTTGCAAGGCTTATAGTGATGTGCGTCACCGAGAGGGCCCGGAGATACCTCTCCGATACTCGGAGTGACAAATCCTAATCTTGATCTATGCCAACCCAACAAACACCTTCGGAGACACCTATAGAGCATCTTTATAATCACCCAGTTACATTGTGACGTTTGATAACACACAAGGTATTCCTCCGGTATTCGGGAGTTGCATGGTCTCATAGTCATAGGAACATGTATAAGTTATGGAGAAAGCAATAGCAACAAACTAAACGATCAACGTGCTAAGCTAACGGAATGGGTCAAGTCAATCACATCATTCTCTAATGATGTGATCCTGTTAATCAAATGACAACTCATGTCTATGGCTAGGAAACTTAACCATCTTTGATTAACGAGCTAGTCTAGTAGAGGCTTACTAGGGACACTGTGTTTTATCTGTGTATCCATACATGTATCAAGTTTCCGGTTAATACAATTCTAGCATGAATAATAAACATTTATCATGATATAAGGAAATATAAATAACAACTTTATTATTGCCTCTAGGGCATATTTCCTTCAGTCTCCCACTTGCACTAGAGTCAATAATCTAGTTCACATCGCCATGTGATTTAACACCAATAGTTCACATCACCATGTGACCAACACCCAAAGGGTTTACTAGAGTCAATAATCTAGTTCACATTGCCACGTGATTAACACCCAAAGAGTACTAAGGTGTGATCATGTTTTGCTTGTGAGAGAATTTTAGTCAACGGGTCTGCCACATTCAGGTCCGTATGTATTTTGCAAATTTCTATGTCTACAATGCTCTGCATGGAGCTACTCTAGCTAATTGGTCCCACTTTTAATATGTATCCAGATTGAGACTCAGAGTCTTCCAGATCAGTGTTAAAGCTTGCATCGACGTAAGTCTTTATGATGAACTCTTTATCACCTCCATAACCGAGAAATATTTCCTTAGTCCTCTAAGGATAATTTTGACCGTTGTCCAGTGATCTACTCCTGGATCACTATTGTACCCCTTTGCCAAACTCATGGCAAGGTACACAATAGTTCTGGTATACAGCACAGCATACTTTATAGAACCTATGGCTGAGGCATAGGGAATGACTTTCATTCTCTCTCTATCTTCTGCCGTGGTCGGGTTTTGAGTCTTACTCAAGTTCATACCTTACAACTCAGGAAAGAACTCCTTCTTTGACTGATCCATTTTGAACTCCTTCAAAATCTTATAAAGGTATGTACTCATCGAAAGTCTTATCAAGCGTCTTGATCTATCTTTATAGATCTTAATGCCCAATATGTAAGTAGCTTCATCGATGTCTTTCTTTGAAGAACTCCTTTCAAACACTCATTTATGCTTTCCAAAAAATTCTACATCATTTTCGATCAACAATATGTCATTCACATATATACCTATCAGAAAGGTTGTAGTGCTCCCACTCACTTTCTTGTAAATACAGGCTTCACCGCAAGTCTGTATAAAACTATATGCTTTGATTAACTCATCAAAGCATATATTCCAACTCCGAGATGCTTGCACCAGTCCATAGAGGGATCGCTGGAGCTTGCACACTTTGTTAGCACCTTTAGGATTGAGAAAACATTCTGGTTGCATCATATACAAATCTACTTTAATAAATCCATTAAGAAATACAGTTTCGACATCCATTTTCCAGATTTCATAAAATGCGGCAACTGCTAACATGATTCGGACAGACTTTTAAGCATCGATACGAGTGAAAAAATCTCATCGTAGTCAACACTTTGAACTTGTCGAAAAACCTTTTGCGACAATTCGAGCTTTCTAGATAGTAACACTACTATCAGTGTCCGTCTTCCTCTTGAAGATCCATTTATTCTCAATGGCTCACCGATCATCGGGCAAGTCAATCAAAGTCCATACTTTGTTCTCATACATGGATCCCATCTCAGATTTCATGGCCTCAAGCCATTTCGCGGAATCTGGGCTCATTGTCGCTTCCTCATAGTTCATAGGTTCGTAATGGTCCATGACTTCCAGAACAGGATTACCATACACTCTAGTGCGGACCGTACTCTGGTTGACCTACGAGGTTCGGTAATAACTTGATCTGAAGTTTCATGATCATCATCATTAGCTTCCTCACTAATTGGGGTGTAGGAATCACTGGAACTGATTTCTGTGATGAACTACTTTCCAATTCGGGAGAATGTACAATTACCTCATCAAGTTCTACTTTCCTCCCACTCACTTCTTTCGAGAGAAACTCCTTCTCTAGAAAGGATCCATTCTTAGCAACAAATATCTTGCCTTAGGATCTGTGATAGAAGGTGTACCAAATAGTTGCTTTGGGGTATCCTATGAAGACACACTTCTCTGATTTGGGTTCGAGCTTATCAGTTTGAAACTTTTTCACATAAGCATCACAACCCCAAACTTTAAGAAATGACAGCTTTGGTTTCTTGCCAAACCATAGTTCATACGGTGTCATCTCAACGGATTTACATGGTGCCCTATTTAACGTGAATGCAGCTGTCTCTAATCCATAACCCCCAAAATGATGGTGGTAAATCAGTAAGAGACATCATAGATTGCACCATATCTAATAAAGTATGACGTTCAGACACACCATTACGCTATGGTGTTCCAGGTGGCGTGAGTTGTGAAACTATTCCACATTGTTTTAAATGAAGGCCAAAACTCGTAACTCAAATATTTGCCTCTGCGATCAGATCGTAGAAACTTTATTTTTCTTGTTACGATGATTCTCCACTTCACTCTGAAATTCTTTGAACATTTCAAAATGATTCAGACTTGTGTTTCATTAAGTAGATATACCTATATCTTCTCAATCAACTATGAAGGTTAGAAAATAACGATACTCATCGCGAGCCTCAACACTCATCGGACCACATACATCGGTATGTATTATTTCCAATAAGTCAGTGGCTTGCTCCATTGTTCCGGAGAACGGAGTCTTAGTCATCTTGCGCATGAGGCATGGTTCGCAAGCATCAAATGATTCATAATCAAGTGATTCCAAAAGTCCATCCGCATGGAGTTTCTTCATGCGCTTTACACCAATATGACCTAAAGAGTAGTGCCACAAATATGTTGCACTATCATTATCAACTTTGCATATTTTGGCATCAATATTATGAATATGTGTATAACCACGATCGAGATTCAACAAACCATTCACATTGGGTGTATGACCATTGAAGGTTTTACTCATGTAAACAGAACAATAATTATTCTCTGACTTAAATGAATAACCATATTGCAATAAACATGATCCAATCATATTCATGCTCAACTCAAACACCAAATAACATTTATTTAGGTTCAACACTAATCTCGAAGGTAGAGGGAGTATGTGATGGTGATCTTATCAACCTTGGAATCACTTCCAACACACATCGTTGCCTCGTCCTCAACTAGTCTCTGTTCATTTTGCAGCTCCTATTTCAAGTTACTACTCTTAGCAACTGAACCAGTATCAAATACCGAGGGGTTTCTATAAACACTAGTAAAGTACATATCAATAATATGTATATCAAATATATCTTTGTTTACTTTGCCATCCTTCTTATCCGCCAAGTATCTAGGGCAGTTCCACTTCGAGTGGCCATTTCTTTTGCAATAGAAGCACTCAGTTTCAGGCTTGGGTCTTGCTTTGGGCCTCTTCATGGGAGTGACAACTTTCTTGCCACTATTTTGAAGTTTTTCCTTTCTTTCCCTTGCCCTTTTTCTTGAAACTAGTGGTCTTGTTAACCCTCAACACTTGATGTTTTTTCTTGATTTCTACCTTCCCTGATTTCAGCATTGTGAAAAACTTGGAATCGTTTTCATCATCCCTCGCATATTATAGTTCATCATGAAGTTCTAGTAACTTGGTGATAGTGACTAAAGAACTCTGTCAATCATTATATTATCTGGAAGATTAACTCCCACTTGATTCAAGCGATTGTACTACCCAGACATTCTGAGCATATGCTCACTAGCTGAGCTATTCGCCTCCATCTTGTAGGCAAAGTACTTTGTCAGAGGTCTCATACCTCTTAACACGGGCATGAGTCTGAAATACCAATTTCAACTCTTGGAACATCACATATGCTCCATGTTGTTAAAAACATTTTTGAAGTCCCGGTTCTAAGCCGTAAAGCATGGCACACTAAACTATCAAGTAGTCATCATATCGAGCTTGCCAAACGTTCATAACGTCTGCATCTGCTCCTGCAAAAGGTCCGTCACCTAGCAATGCATCAAGGACATAATTCTTCTATGCAGTAATGAGGATAATCCTCAGATCACGGATCTAGTCTATATCATTGCTACTATCATCTTTCAACTTATTTTTCCCTAGGAACATATCAAAAATAAACGGGGAGCTATAACGCGAGCTATTGATCTACAACATAATTTGCAAATACTATCAGGACTAAGTTCATGATAAATTAAAGTTCAATTAATCATATTTCTTAAGAACTCCCACTTAGATAGACATCCCTCTAGTCATCTAAATGATCACGTGATCCATATCAACTAAACCATGTCCGATCATGTCACGCCCCGGATACAACTTTCCATATTTGTAACTCCGACTCTTGCCTTTTCTGGAGATGCGATATGTTATTCCCTTCGTGGTTGGGTTTTGTCCTCGTTTTGCATTTTGTTCATGTCATGCATTTCATATCATGTCATCATGTGCATCTCTTTTGCATACGTGTTCGTCTCATGCATCCGAGCATTTTCCCCGTTGTCTGTTTTGCAATCTGACACTGCTATGTCCTCCGGCGTCCCCCTTTTGTCTCTTTTTGTGTGCGGGTGTTAAACTTTCTCGGAATGGACCGAGATTTTCCAAGCGGCCTTGGTACACCACCGGTAGACCGCCTGTCAAGTTTCGTGCCATTTGGATTCCGTTTTATACTCCAACGGTTAACCGGGGAACCGTAAAGGCCTCGTGTGTGTTGCAGCCCAACACCCCTCTAAAGTGGCCCAAACCCATCCAAACCCCCTCCATCCTCTCGGGGGTTCGATCATGATCACGTGTCCGAAAACCGCTCTCCATTTGGACACTCCTACCTCCTCCTAGCTATAAAAGGCCTCCCCCGTCCAAAATCGCAGTCTAACCCTAGATCCATCTTCCCCGCGCCGCCGGACATGTCCGCCCGGTGGCCGGACATGTCCGCCGCCTCCCGCGCCCACTCAGGGGCCGCCACCTGTCCCGCCGCTGTCCTCCCACCGCTCGGCCCAGGAAAGCCCATCACGGGCCCGCTCGGGCCCGGATCTGCACGCCGCTGCCCGGGAGTCGTCGCCGCCCGTCGCCGAACTGCTCCGCCACCAACGCCGGCCGGACCAACCCCGCCGCCTCACCGCCACCCGCGCTCTGCGGCCTCGCCTCCCTGTGCCGCCGCCACGTGCCTCGCCGCGCCGCTCCTCGCCCCCCACACGCCGCTTCTCCGCCGCCACGGCACCGCGCCACCACCCTGCTCCCGCGCCGGCCATTGCCACCGCGCCTCGTATCCGCCGCCGCTCGCCGGAGTCCACCCCGTTGCCGGATCCGAAGAAGAGGGACCAAATCCACCGGGCCCTCCTTCCAAACGTCGTCCCTGCTTTCCTGGATCCTGCCGTCCCGCTCGCTCTCATCCCACGTTGACTTTTCCCGAGGTGAAAAATCCACCAAGTCCTTTTCCTCCTCATGTTTTCAGGCCCTGTTCACCATGCCATAACTTCTTGCATATTGCTCTATTTCATGCGCATGTTATATCAAAATGTTCATCAGGATGTGTTATTCATTTTGTTCCATTGTGACCTGCTTGTTTGAGTCCATCTTGATGCCCAAATTGTTGACGCAAAAGTGCTATAAAATGTTAGTTCCTGTTTCTTAGCAGAGTATGAGCATTTGTCATTTTTGCTACATTTATTGTGTGCTGCATATGATCATGAGCTCTACATGTGTTTTGGGCTATGCCATGCCATATTTACAGGGGTGTATGTCATGTATTTTTGTGATCTTTGTGGTGACTAGCACAAGCATGCAAAGTAGCTCCCGTGATATTGCTGATTTCAGGAACTTAGAATTTGGCTAAGTCTTTGCTCTGCTGTTATTTTTATGCCATGTATTCATGTTGCTACAGTGAGATCCATGCTTCTTTTGAGTATGTTCAGTAAGGATGATTAGGACATATGGTTGTGCTCTATCCATCCATGTCCCTGGTTGCATTTATGGAGTGCCCTAGCATTACTAAATCTTGCTCTATTTTTGCTATAAAATGTTCCTGGAAGATTGTTTACGTGTTAATCAATTTTGCCAAGGTTGTTGTACTTGATCCATGCATGCTATGAGATTGTTCTTGCCATGGTTAGCTTCATGAACATGTATTCTTGCTGGTAGTATGCTTAGCTTGTCATGCAATGCCTTGTCGTGAGTGAATCGAGCTCGCAAAGAGGCCTTCATAATTCTGTTTTTACCATGTCCAGTTTTCTGCTAAGTCTGAATATGTTAATAAAACTTGCTACGTTTAGATGGGTGCCATCATATCTTCTGATCCTTTTTGTCTTATGGTCAGTAAGGGACTTTTGTTCTATGCTTTGAGTAGATTCATGCCATGCCTTGTATTGTTATGTTCTGTTCATGTAGCATGTTGTTATCTTGCTCTAAACATTGCTTCCTGATGTTAATTCCTGACATGTTATTTTCACTAAGTCTGTGATGCTGATATCTTTTGCACTTTTGCCATGCTTCTTTGAACATGCTCTTGTGTGATTTAGCCGTAGCTCAGTGTTCATCTTTTGTCAAGCATCATGATTAGATCACTGCCATGTGCTTTGTTGTTATGTTGGAGTGCAGTAGCTTAGTTTCTTGTTACATTCTAGATGGCATCGTGCTGTTAATCACAGAATGGTGCCATTATCGTTTTGCTTGCCATTTGCAAACCGTGCATCCGATTCCGGTGATCTTTATATCGATTTCGACTGAAATCAACTCATATTTCCAGCAACACACTCGTTTTGCCAAGTTGAGGCCTGGTTAAATCTTTCCCTTCCGAAGCATGCATATGCATTGCATATCACATCCCGCATGTCATGCCATGTTTTGCATCATGTTGAGTGTGCATTGAACCATGGTTGATTGTTGGTCCTTTTGTTTGTGTTCTTCCTTTGGGTAGAGCCGAGAGACGAGTACGTGATCGAGGAACCCGTTAAGTACACTTACGTGGACCAAGCTTTCGTCAACTCGAAGAACTTTGCAGGCAAGATGACCATACCCTCGAAATCACTTATATCTTTGCTTGCTAGTTGCTCGCTCTATTGCTATTCCGCGATACCTACCACTTGCTATATCCTGCCTCCCATATTGCCATGTCAAGCCTCTAACCCACCTTTCCTAGCAAATCGTTGTTTGGCTATGTTACCGCTTTGCTCAGCCCCTCTTATAGCGTTGCTAGTTGCAGGGGGAGATGAAGTTTGTTCCATGTTGGAACATGGATATTATTGGGATACCATTATTATCTCTTATTTACTTTAATGCATCTATATACTTGGTAAAGGGTGGAAGGCTCGGCCTTATGCCTGGTGTTTTGTTCCACTCTTGCCGCCCTAGTTTCCGTCATACCGGTGTTATGTTCCTTGATTTTGCGTCCCTTACGTGGTTGGGTGTTATGGGAACCCCTTGACAGTTCGCTTTGAATAAAACTCCTCCAGCAAGGCCCAACCTTGGTTTTACCATTTGCCACCTAAGACTTTTTCCCTTGGGTTCTGCAAACTCAAGGGTCATCTTTATTTTAACCCCCCCCCCCAGGTCAGTGCTTGTCTAAGTGTTGGTCCAACCCTGTCAGCAGCCGGTGGCCACCATGGGCAACTCTGGGCTGGCCTACCGGAATCTTGTACAATCCGATGTTGCCCTGAGAACAAGATATGTTCAGCTCCTATCAGGATGTCGGCACATCGGGCGGCTTTGCTGGTCTTGTTTTACCATTGTCGAAATGTCTTGTAACCGGGATTCTGAGAGTGATCGGGTCTTCCCAGGAGAAGGAATATCCTTCGTTGACCGTGAGAGCTTGTGATGGGCTAAGTTGGGACACCCCTGCAGGGTTATGAACTTTCGAAAGATGTGCCCATGGTTATGGGCAGATGGGAATTTGTTAATGTTCGGTTGTAGAGAACTTGAAACTAAACTTCATTAAAATGAATCAACCGCGTGTGTAGCCGTGATGGTCTCTTTTTGGCGGAGTCCGGGAAGAGAACACGGTCTTGTGTTATGCTTGAACGTAAGTAGCTTTTAGGATCACTTCTTGATCACTTCTACTTCACGACCGCTGCTTCGCTTCTCGTCTCGCTCTTATTTGTGTATGTTATCCACCATATATGCTAGTGCTTGCTGCAGCTCCACCTCACTACCCCTTTCCTACCTTTAAGCTTAAATAGTCTTGATCTCGTGGGTGTGAGATTGCTGAGTCCTCGTGACTCACAGATACTTCCAAAAAGTTGCAGGTGTCAATGATACCAGTGCAGGTGACGCAACCCAGCTCAAGTGGGTCCTCGATGAAGATCTTGTTCGTTGTGTTGTTTCGTTCCCTGTTGATCAGTAGTGGAACCCAGTTGGGTCGATCGGGGATCTAGCATTTGGGGTTGTCTTCTTTTACTTTGGTTCCGTAGTCGGACCTTGATTGTATTCTGGATGATGTAATGCTATATTTATGTATTGTGTGAAGTGGCGATTGTAAGCCAACTCTCTATCCCTTTCATATTCAGTACATGGGATGTGTAAAGATTACCCCTCTTGCGACATGCCTACTATGCGGTTATGCCTCTAAGTCGTGCTCCGACACGTGGGAGATACAGCCGCATCGTGGGTGTTACAAGTTGGTATCAGAGCCTTCCCCGACTTAGGAGCCCCCTGCTTGATCGAATTGCTGACGTTGTTGAGTCTAGAACAAAATGTTTTGAGTCTTAGGTTTATATATATCGGAGAGTAGGATTCTTTTTACTTCTCAGTCCCTTCGTCGCTCTGGTGAGGCCTCCTGACGTAGAGTTTTGACCCTTCTCTTCTCAAATTTCACGAAAAAAAATTAGGATCACGCGGGTATCTTGGAATCATTTCGATGGTTTTGTGACGAGAACATTGTGCTTGGTGCCTCCTGACATTTAGGGGTTGTGGCAGTGTCACGGGGAGTTGAGCTCCGAGGTGTTGTCGTCACAATTTTATCGTTTCAATTCTGGAATACCTGAGTTTCGCCGACATCGAAAATCTCTTTTATGCAATTGTTGGTGAGATAACCTCGACGCCACCCAGTACTAGGGCGGGAGTTCAGGAGTATTGCCATAACTCGTATATCGGATGCTTTTCGAAGGTTGAGGTAGATGATTTCCGAAGCTTTCTTGAAGGATGGATACAGCTGGATGTAGGATTTGCTAGTTTTGGGTGAGATATTATGCTTCCCCTATATCTTGCTACGTCTTGAGCTTGCGTTGGTTTTCCCCGAAGAGGAAGGGATGATGCAGTAGAGTAGCGTAAGTATTTCCCTCAGTTTTTGAGAACCAAGGTATCAATCCAGTAGGAGGCCACACTCAAGTCCCTCGTACCTGCACAAAACGATAGCTACTCGCAACCAACGCGATTAGGGGTTGTCAATCCCTTCACGGTCACTTACGAGAGTGGGATCTGATAGATATAATATTTTTGGAATTTTTGGTATAAAGATGCAAAGTAAAAAGTAAAAGCAAAGCAAGATTAAAGTGATGGAGATTGATATGATGAGAATATACCCGGGGGCCATAGGTTTCACTAGTGGCTTCTCTCAAGAGCATAAGTATTCTACGGTGGGTGGACAAATTACTGTTGAGCAATTGACAGAATTGAGCATAGTTATGAGAATATGTAGGCATGATCATGTATATAGGCATCACGTCCGTGACAAGTAGACCGAAACGATTCTGCATCTACTACTATTACTCCACTCATCGACCGCTATCCAGCATGCATCTAAAGTATTAAGTTAAAAACAGAGTAACGCTTTAAGCAAGATGACATGATGTAGAGAGATAAATTCATGCAATATGAAATAAACCCCATCTTGTTATCCTCGATGGCAATGATGCAATACATGCCTTGCTGCCCCTTCTGTCACTGGGAAAGGACACCGCAAGATCGAACCCAAAGCTAAGCACTTCTCCCATGGCAAGAACTACCAATCTAGTTGGCCAAACCAAACGGATAATTCGAAGAGACTTGCAAAGATAACCAATCATACATAAAAGAATTCAGAGAAGATTCAAATATAATTCATAGATAGACTTGATCATAAACCCACAATTCATCGGTCTCAACAAACACACCGCAAGAAGAAGATTACATCGAATAGATCTCCACAAGAGAGGGGAGGACTTTGTATTGAGATTCAAAGAGAGAGAAGAAGCCATCTAGCTACTAACTATGGACCGAAGGTCTGAGGTAAACTACTCACACTTCATTGGAGAGGCTATGATGATGTAGAAGCCCTCCGTAATGACGGCCCTCTTCCGGCGGAGCTCCGGAACAGGCCCAAGATGGGATCTCATGGATACAGAAAGTTGCGGCGGTGGAATTAGGTTTTTGGCTCCTGCTCTGATCGTTTGGGGGTATGTATGTATATATAGGAGGAAGAAGTACGTCGGTGGAGCTCCGAGGGGCCCACGAGGCAGGGGCCGCACCCTAGGGGGGCGCCCCCCACCCTTGTGACCGCCTCTTTTGTTCCTTGGCGTAGGGTCCAAGTCTCCTGGATCACGTTCGGTGAGAAAATCACGTTCTCGAAGGTTTTATTCCATTTGGACTCCGTTTGATATTCTGTTTCTTCGAAACATTGAAATAGGCAAAAAAATAGCAATTCTGGGCTGGGCCTCTGGTTAATAGGTTAGTCCCAAAAATAATATAAAAGTGGAAAATAAATCCCAATATATTCCAAAATAGTAGATAATATAGCATGGAGCAATCAAAAATTATAGATACGTTGGAGACGTATCAGGCATCCCCAAGCTTAATTCCTGCTCGTCCTCGAGTAGGTAAATGATAAAAAGAGAATTTTTGATGCGGAGTGCTACTTGGCATAATTTCAATGCAAATCTTCTTAATTGTGATATGAATATTCAGATTCGAAAGATTCAAGACAAAATTTTATATTGACATAAAAATAATAATACTTCAAGCATACTAACAAAGCAATTATGTCTTCTCAAAATAACATGGCCAAAGAAAGTTATCCCTACAAAATCATATAGTCTGGCTATGCTCTATCTTCACCACACAAAGTATTTAAATCATGCACAACCCCGATGACAAGCCAAGCAATTGTTTCATACTCTAACTTTTTCAAAACTTTTTCAATCTTCACGCAATACATGAGTGTGAGCCATGGATATAGCACTATAGGTGGAATAGAATGGTGGTTGTGGAGAAGACAAAAAGGGGAAGATAGTCTCACATCAACTAGGCGTATCAACGGGCTATGGAGATGCCCATCAATAGATATCAATGTGAGTGAGTATGGATTGCCATGCAACGGATGCACTAGAGCTATAAGTATATGAAAGCTCAAAAAGAAACTAAGTGGGTGTGCATCCAACTTGCTTGCTCATGAAGACCTAGGGCAATTTGAGGAAGCCCATCATTGGAATATACAAGCCAAGTTCTATAATGAAAAATTTCCACTAGTATATGAAAGTGATAACATGAGAGAATCTCTACTATGAAGATCATGGTGCTACTTTGAAGCACAAGTGTGGTAAAAGGATAGTAACATTGTCCCTTCTCTCTTTTTCTCTCATTCATTTTTTTATTTGGGCCTTTTCTCCTCTCTTTTTTATGGCCTCTTTTTATTTGGGCTTCTTTGGCCTCTCTTTTTTATTTATTTTATTTTTCGTCCGGAGTCTCATCCCGACTTATGGGGGAATCATAGTCTCCATCATTCTTTCCTCACTGGGACAATGCTCTAATAATGATGATCATCACACTTTTATTTTTCTTACAACTCAACAATTACACCTCAATACTTAGAACAAAATATGACTCTATATGAATGCCTCCGGCGGTGTACCGGGATATGCAATATGACAATGATGGAGTGTGTCATAATAAACGGAATGGTCGAAAGTTGCATGGCAATATATCTCGGAATGGCTATGGAAATGCCATAATAGGTAGGTATGGTGGCTGTTTTGAGGAAGGTATATGGTAGGTGTATGATACCGGCGAAAAGTGCGCGGTATTAGAGAGGCTAGCAAAGGTGGAAGGGTGAGAGTGCGTATAATCCATGGACTCAACATTAGTCATAAAGAACTCATATGCTTATTGCAAAAATCTATAAGTTATCAAAGCAAAGTACTACGCCCATGCTCCTAGGGGGATAGATTGGTAGGAAAAGATCATCGCTCATCCCCGACCGCCACTCATAAGGAAGACAATCAATAAATAAATCATGCTCCGACTTCATCACATAACGGTTCACCATACATGCATGCTACGAGAATCACAAACTTTAACACAAGTATTATTTAAATTCACAACTACTCAACTAGCATGACTTTAATATTATCACCTCCATATCTCAAAACAATTATCATGCTTCAATCTTTTCTTAGTATTCAACACACTCAAAAGAAAGTTTCACAAATCTTGAATACCAAGCATATTATTATTAAGCAAATTACCATGCTATTAAGAGACTCTCAATATAATTTAAGTGAAGCATGAGAGATCAATAGTTTATTTAAAACAAATCCACCACCATGCTCTAAAATATCTAAGTGAAGCACATAGAGCAAAATTATAGCGCTCAAAAGATATAAGTGAAGCACATTGAGCAAAACTACTTAGCTCAAAAGATATAAGTGAAGCACATAGAGCAAAACTACATAGCTCAAAAGATATAAGTGAAGCACATAGACTATTCTATCAAATTCTAATTCATGTATGGCTTTCTCAAAAGGTGTGTACAGCAAGGATGATTGTGGCATACTAAAACACAAAGACACAAATAATACAAGATGCTCCAAGCAAAACACATATCATGTTGGTGAATAAAAATATAGCTCCAAGTAAATTACCGATGGAAGTGGACGAAAGAGGGGATGCCTTCCGGGGCATCCCCAAGCTTCGAATTTTTGGTGTCATTGGATTATCTTGGGGGTGCCATGGGCATCCCAAAGCTTAGGCTCTTGCCACTCCTTGTTCCATAATCCATCACAAGAATTCACCCAAAACTTGAAAACTTCACAACACAAAACTTAAAGTAGAAAACTCGTAAGCTCCGTTAGCGAAAGAAAACAAAAGACCACTTCAAGGTACTGTAATGAACTCATTATTTATTTATATTGGTGTTAAAACTACTGTATTCCAACTTCTCTATGGATTATAAATTATTTTACTAGCCATAGATTCATCAAAATAAGCAAACAACACACGAAAAACAGAATCTGTCAAAAACAGAACAGTCTGTAGTAATCTGTAGCTAGCGCAAGATATGGAACCCCAAAAATTCTAAAATAAATTGATGTACGTGAGGAATTTATCTATTAATCATCTGCAAAAATAATTAACTAAATATCACTCTTCAAATAAAAATTACAGCAGTTCTCGTGAGCGCTAAAGTTTCTGTTTTTTACAGCAAGTTCAACAAGACTTTCCCCAAGTCTTCCCAACGGTTCTACTTGGAACAAACACTAATTAAACACAAAAAACACAACCAAAACAGATGCTAAATAATTTATTTATTACTAAACAGGAGAAAAAAGCAAGGAATAAAAATAAAATTGGGTTGCCTCCCAACAAGCGCTATCGTTTAACGCCCCTAGCTAGGCATAAAAGCGAGGATAGATCTAGGTATTGCCATCTTTGGTAGGAAATCCATAACTGGCTATCATGATAGTTTCATATGGTAATTTTATTTTCTTTCTTGGAAAGTTTTCCATGCCCTTTTTTAATGGAAATTTAAATCTAATATTCCCTTCCTTCATATCAATAATCGCACCAACCGTTCTAAGGAAAGGTCTACCAAGAATAATAGGGCAAGAAGGATTGCAATCTATATCAAGAACAATGAAATCTACGGGCACATAATTCCTATTTGCAACAATAATAACATCATTAATCCTTCCCATAGGTTTCTTAATAGTAGAATCCGCAAGATGCAAGTTTAGAGAGCAATCATCAAAATTACGGAAATCTAGCAAATCACATAAAGTCTTGGGAATAGTGGTGACACTAGCACCCAAATCACACAAAGCATAAAACTCATGATCTTTAATTTTAATTTTAATAGTTGGTTCCCACTCATCATAGAGTTTTCTAGGGATAGAAACTTTCAACTCAAGTTTTTCTTCATAAGATTGCATCAAGGCATCAACAATATGTTCGGTGAAGGCTTTATTTTGACTATAAGCATGTGGAGAATTTAGCACGAATTGCAACAAGGAAATACAATCAATTAAAGAGCAACTTTCATAATTAAATTCCTTGAAATCCAATATAGTGGGTTTAGCAACATCTAGATTTTTATTTCTTTCAATCCCACTTTCATCAATTTCATCATAAATATCTAAATACTCCGAATTTTTAGAACGCCTTCTAGGTAAAGGAAGATCATATTCAGTTTCATCAAGATTTATATTGGAAAATAAAGATTTAATAGGGGACACATCAATAACTTTTAGATCTTCATCTTGATTTTCATAGGAATTGGAAGAACACGCTTTAATAAAGGCATCTTTGGAAGCACGCATCCTAGCGGTTCTTTCCTTGCACTCATCAATGGAAATTCTCATGGCTTTGAGAGACTCATTGATATCATGCTTAGGAGGAATAGATCTGATCTTTAAAGAATCAATCTCAAGAGAAATTCTATCAACGTTTCTAGCCAAATCATCAACTTTAAGCAATTTCTCTTCAAGCAAAGCATTAAAATCTTTTGTGAATTCATAAACTCTTTAACACTATTCTCAAATTCAGAGGGTATCTTATTATAATTTCCATAAGAGTTGTTGTAGGAATTCCCATTATTATTAGAAGGATTACTAGGATATGGCCTAGGATTAAAATTCCCTCTATAAGCGTTGTTACCAAAATTATTCCTACCAACAAAATTCACATCCATAGATTCATTGTTATTCTCAATCAAAGTAGACAAAAGCTTATCATTGGGATCAGAAGAAACACCCTTAGTAGCAAATAATTTCATAAGTTCATCCATCTTTCCACTCAACACATTGATTTCTTCTATCACATGCACTTTTTTATTAGAGGATCTTTCAGTAGAATAATTAACCATAATATTATCTAGGAGTTTAGTAGCATCTCCTAAAGTGATTTCCATAAAAGTGCCTCCCGCGGCCGAATCTAAAAGATTTCTAGAAGCAAAATTCAATCTGGCATAAAAAATTTGTATGATCATCCACAAATTCAAACCATGAGTAGGGCAATTACGTATCATTAATTTCATTCTCTCCCAAGCTTGTGCAACATGTTCATGATCAAGTTGCTTAAAGTTCATAATATCGTTTCTAAGAGAGATGATCTTAGCGGGAGGGAAATACTTAGAGATAAAAGCATCTTTGCACTTGTTCCAAGAATCAATACTATTTTTAGGCAAAGACGAAAACCAAGCTTTAGCACGATCTCTAAGTGAAAAAGGAAATAGCTTCAATTTAACGACATCATTATCGACTTTTTTTTCTTTTGCATATCACATAAATCAACGAAGCTATTCAGATGAGTAGCGGCATCTTCACTAGGAAGGCCGGTGAATTGATCTTTCATACAAGATTCAACAAAGCAGTATTAATTTCACAAGATTCAGTATTGGCAAGAGGAGCAATTGGAGTGCTAAGGAAATCATTATTATTGGTATTGGTGAAGTCACGCAATTTAGTATTATCTTGAGCCATCGCGACAAACAAGCAATCTAACACACGAGCAAACAAGAGCAAACGGGAAAAGAGGCAAATAGAGAGGGAGGATAGAGAGAGGGAGAATAAAACGGCAAGGGTGAAGTGGGGGAGAGGAAAACGAGAAGCAAATGGCAAATAATGTAATGAGAGAGATAGGGATTGTGATGGCTACTTGGTATGTTGACTTTTTGCGTAGACTCCCCGGCAACGGCGCCAGAAATCCTTCTTGCTACATCTTGAGCTTGCGTTGGTTTTCCCCGAAGAGGAAGGGATGATGCAGCAGAGTAGCGTAAGTATTTCCGACAATTTTTGAGAACCAAGGTATCAATCCAGTAGGAGGTCACGCTCAAGTCCCTCGTACCTGCACAAAACGATAGCTACTCGCAACCAACGCGATTAGGGGTTGTCAATCCCTTCACGGTCACTTACGAGAGTGAGATCTGATAGATATAATATTTTTGGTATTTTTGGTATAAAGATGCAAAGTAAAAAGTAAAAGCAAAGCAAGATTAAAGTGATGGAGATTGATATGATGAGAATAGACCCGGGGGCCATAGGTTTCACTAGTGGCTTCTCTCAAGAGCATAAGTATTCTACGGTGGGTGGACAAATTACTATTGAGAAATTGACAGAATTGAGCATTGAGGGAGTCCTAGATTAGGGGGTGTCCGGATGGCCGGACTATACCTTCGGCCGAACTCCTGGACTATGAAGATACAAGATTGAAGACTTCGTCCCGTGTCCGGAAGGGACTTTCCTTGGCGTGGAAGGCAAGCTTGGCGATACGGATATGTAGATCTCCTACCATTGTAACCGACTCTGTGTAACCCTAGCCCTCTCCGGTGTCTATATAAACCGGAGAGTTTTAGTCTGTAGGACGAACTATAATCATACCATAGGCTAGCTTCTAGGGTTTAGCCTCTCTGATCTCGTGGTAGATCTACTCTTGTACTACCCATATCATCAATATTAATCAAGCAGGACGTAGGGTTTTACCTCCATCAAGAGGGCCCGAACCTGGGTAAAACATCGTGTCCCCTGCCTCCTGTTACCATCCGGCCTAGATGCACAGTTCGGGACCCCCTACCCGAGATCCGCCGGTTTTGACACCGACATTGGTGCTTTCATTGAGAGTTCCTCTGTGTCATCACTTTTAGGCCCGATGGCTTCTCTGATCATCAACGGCGATGCGATCTAGGGTGAGACTTTTCTCCCCGGACAGATCTTCGTATTCGGCGGCTTTGCACCGCGGGCCAATTCGCTTGGTCATCTGGAGCAGATCAAAAGCTACGCCCCAGGCCATCAGGTCAGATTTGGAAGTTTGAACTACACGGCCGACATCCGCGGAGACTTGATCTTCGATGTATTCGAGCCATAGCCGAGCGCGCCGCACTGTCACGATGGGCATGATTTAGCTCTGCCGCCGAACAGTGCCCTGGAGGCCGCACCTGTGTCCGCTCCGACCCCTAGCTCGGAGCTGATCACACCAACTGAGGATGGGTGGTTAGACACCGCCTCGGGGGCTGCAATCTCTACAGCGATCGAGCCGAACACCAGCCCTATTCTCTGCGAAGCCCGTGACTCCAAGGAGCCGGACTCCTCTCCAAACTCCGAGCCCTCCGCGCCCCAACCGATCGAACCCGATTGGGCGCCGATCATGGAGTTCACCGCCACAGACATCTTTCAGCACTCACCCTTCGGCGATATTCTGAATTCACTAAAGTCTCTCTCTCTTTGTCAGGAGAGCCCTGGCCGGACTATGGTCAGCAAGGTTGGGATGCGGATGATGAAGAAATTCAAAGCCCACCCACCACCCACTTCATAGCCACTGTCGATGATTTAACCGACATGCTCGACTTCGACTCCGAAGACATCGACGGTATGGACGCCGATGTAGGAGATGATCAAGAACCAGCGCCTATAGGGCACTGGAAAGCCACCTCGTCGTATGATATATCCATGGTGGACACCCCAAAAGAAGGCAATGGCGATGGAACAGCGGAGGATGACCCCTCCAAGAAGCAGCCTAAGCGCCGGCGTCAACGGCGCCGCTCTAAATCCCGCCAAAACAAAAATGGTGATTCCGGCACGGGGGATAATAACACCCCGGACAGTGCCGAAGACAACCACCTCCAGCAAGATTCAGCATAGGAGGATAGAGAAGCCAGCCCTCATGAGAGAGCGGCAGATAGAGAGGTCGAGGACGATAATTATATGCCTCCCTCCGAAGACGAGGCAAGCCTCGACGACGACGAATTTGTCATGCCGGAGGATCCCGTCGAACAAGAGCATTTCAAACGCAGGCTTATGGCCACGGCGAGCAGCCTCAAGAAAAAACAGCAACAGCTTAGAGCTGGTCAAGATTTGCTAGCCGACAGATGGACTGAAGTCCTTGCGGCCGAAGAGTATGAACTCGAACGCCCCTCCAAGAGCTACCCAAAGCGCAGGTTTCTACCCCAATTAGAGGAGGAAGCACTTAAACCTACATCACCAATGCATGATGCGGCCGACCGGCCACCCCGTGGCCACGACAAAGAGGCCTCTCGGCCCTCCACTCAAGCCGCACCCCGGCGCCGCTCAAAAACCACCAAGGCATGGGAAAATGCGCCAGACCTGCGAGATATATTGGAGGACAAGGCAAGGCAAACAAGATTGATCTACGGATCACGTGGGTGCCCCACGGCACAAGACGGTACTCGTCACGCCGGATATAGTAAATCCGGCCAGGCCGAACACAGTAGACAAAGCTCGTTTGAGCTGCGTCGTGATGTAGCCCAATACAGAGGCGCCGCACACCCACTATGCTTCACAGATGAAGTAATGGATCATCAAATCCTCGAGGGTTTCAAACCTGTCAACATCGAATCATACGATGGCACAACAGATCCTGTGGTATGGATCGAGGACTATCTCCTTCATATCCACATGGCCCGCGGTGATGACCTACATGCCATCAAATACCTCCCACTCAAGCTTAAAGGACCAGCCCGGCATTGGCTTAACAGATTGCCAGCAGAATCAATTGGTTGTTGGGAGGACCTGGAAGCCGCATTCCTCGACAATTTCCAGGGCACTTATGTGCGACCACCAGACGCCGATGACCTAAGCCACATAATTCAGCAGCCAGAGGAATCGGCCAGACAATTCTGGACACGGTTCCTAACCAAGAAAAATCAAATCGTCGACTGTCCAGACGCAGAGGCCCTAGCAGCCTTCAAGCATAACATCCGCGATGAGTGGCTTGCACGGCACCTAGGATAGGAAAAGCCGAAATCTATGGCAGCCCTCACGACACTTATGACCCACTTTTGTGCGGCAGAAGACAGCTGGCTAGCTCGCAGCAATAACATGACCAAGAGCCCTGGTAATTCAGATTCCAAGGAAAGCAGTGGCAGGTCGCGTCGCAACAAGCAAAAGCGCCGCATTAACGGTGACAATGCTGAGGATACGGCAGTTAATGCCGGATTCAGAGGCTCTAAACCCGGTCAGCGGAAAAAGGCATTCAAAAGAAATACTCCGGGCCCGTCCAGTTTGGACCGAATACTCGACCGCTCATGCCAGATACATGGCACCCCCGAAAAGCCAGCCAATCACACCAACAGGGATTGTTGGGTGTTCAAGCAGGCAGGCAAGTTAAATACCGAAAGCAGAGACAAGGGGCTGCATAGCGATGATGAGGAGGAGCCTCGGCCGCTGAACAATAGTCGACAAAAAGGTTTTCCCCCACAAGTGCGGACGGTGAACATGATATACGCAACCCACGTCCCCAAGAGGGAGCGAAAGCGTGCGCTAAGGGACGTATACGCGATGGAGCCAGTCGCCCCAAAGTTCAACCCATGGTCTTCCTGCCCGATCACTTTTGATCGAAGGGACCACCCCACTAGCATCCGTCATGGCGGATTCGCCGCATTGGTTCTAGACCCAATTATTGACGGATTTCACCTCACTAGAGTCCTTATGGACGGCGGCAGCAGCCTGAACCTGCTTTATCAGGATACAGTGCGGAAAATGGGCATCGATCCCTTGAGGATTAAACCCACCAGAACGACCTTTAAAGGCGTCATACCAGGTGTAGAAGCCAACTGTACAGGCTCAGTTACACTTGAAGTGGTCTTCGGATCTCCGGATAATTTCCAAAGTGAGGAGTTAATCTTCAACATAGTCCCGTTCCACAGTGGCTATCACGCACTGCTCGGGCGAACCGCATTTTCCAAGTTCAATGCAGTGCCGCACTACGCATACCTCAAGCTCAAGATGCCAGGCCCTCGAGGAGTCATCACAGTCAATGGAAACACCGAACGCTCTCTCCGAACGGAGGAGCATACGGCAGCTATCGTAGCGGAAGTACAAAGCAGCCTCTCAAGGAAATTCTCTAGTCCGGCCATTAAATGTCCGGACACCGTCAAGCACGCCCGGAGTAACCTACAACAAGACCGCCTGGCACGTTCCGAGCAAGCGTAGCAATGCGGCCCCAACCCCAGCCCTCGCAAACTTGCGAAACCAGTGTTGCGCATACATAACTACGCTCTAGAAATACCATGGGCATAGGGGGAGGGGCACCATCACGGCACGCCCGAAACGCAGCTTAAACCGCACTAGGGGCTGCCAATTTCTTAATTTTCTCTTATTTTCAGGACTCCATTCTTCGGAAGGCTTGTCCGGCAGTACAATTGCCGCACAAACGATACAACCAGGGAAGCAGAAAGCTACGCCGCACTACGGAACTCTAAGGTGGTCTCTATAACGAGCAGTATACCTGTTTCGCATAACATTCCGCAGCTCGCCCCTGGAAAGGACATATTTGATAGTCCCATCTTTTGCTTATCGCACTATTTGTATCGTTCTGCTTTGATCGCAGCTTTTTTAAATAAACAATGCATAGCTTCCGTCTATTTTTGCATTACCTCTTTTTTACGAATATATGTTCATTAATGACATGTTGCACCCGTACACTTTGGTACGGCCAATACGCCAGGGGCTTAAGTACCCCACAACATGGTGTGAGAAGTCCGAACACTTTCACAAGTGCGGCACCCCGAACTTATAGCATTATATGCATCGGCTCCGAATCATGTCTTGGGTCAATAGTTGGGTTTGCCCGGCTCCTATGTTTTGGTACCTTACGTTCTGTTATATCGGCTAAGGTAGCACTAGGAGAACTACTGCGATTGTGCCCCAGTTGAGCTGGGCTAAGCACCTCAGTAGAGAAAGCTAAAACTGACCGTCATGATGAGGCGAGAGCTGGTCGCTGTTCGAGAGGTTTTCGAGTCCCTAAAGACTTATGCCACTTAGAGCGAGGAGTCGGCTTTGTCCGGCCTAGGCGTGGATAGCACCCCGAACTCGGTCTTCCGAACAGTAGGGGCTTCGCCGAAATTTAAAATTATAGAATTCTATGGCTAAGTGAGAGTGTTCAAGCATTATAGTCCGATTGCCTTGTTCATTGTGTTGAGCGCCTCCCTCGAAGGACCCAAGAATGGGAAAAAGAGCGCTCATGTTTATCCCGAACACCCCAGCACTTGTGCCATGGGGGCAGAAGCCGACGACTCGCCATCTCTCAAATTTGATAAACGGCCGCACAGAAGGTAATATTTTAAATTCAAAAAGCATTGCTTAGCGCACATGAACAAGTTTTCAGCACACAGGACAAAACGAGCGAGTTCACTGAAAAATTACATTCATGGAACATTCATCCGCCACAAGGCGGGCACCCTTCAGAACGCCCTCATAATACATCTCGGGCTTGCGATGCTCCTTGCCCGACGGTGGCCCGTCCTTCGCAAGCATCTCAGCATCCAGCTTGCCCCAGTGCACCTTCGCACGGGCAAGCGCCCTACGGGCACCCTCGATGCATACGGAGCGCTTGGTGACTTCGAGCCTTAGACAGGCCTCCACCAGCCGCCTCACCAGCCTGAAGTAGCTCCCAGGCATGGCCTCTCCAGGCCATAGCCGGACTATGAGGCCCTTCATGGCCTGTTCGGCCACCTTATGGAGCTCGACCAGCTGTTTCAGCTGGTCGCTTAAGGGCACCGGGTGTTCGGCCTCAGCATACTGAGACCAGAACACCTTCTCCGTCGAGCTTCCCTCCTTGGCTCGGTAGAAGGCGGCGGCATCCGACACGCTATGGGGCAAGTCTGCGAATGCTCCTGGAGAGCTCCGGATTCGGGTAAGTGACAAGTAATTCACTTTTACGTGCTTGCTTCGCATAAAGAATGCCTTACCCGCCGCTATCTTTTTTATTGCCTCAACCTCCTGGAGGGCCTTCTGGGCTTCGGCCTTGGCAGACTTGGCATCTTCAATGGCCGCCGCGAGCTCAGACTCTCGCGTCTTCGAGTCAAGCTCCAAGCTCTCATGTTTTTTCATGAGAGCCTGGAGCTCTTGCCGCACCTCGCCAACCTGCGTCTCATGCTTCTCCCGCTCGGTGCGCTCCGCGGCCGCCCTCTTTTCGGCCTCGGACAGCGCTTGCTTAAGGGTCGCCACCTCAGTTGTGGCCCCTATAATAGCCGCGTTAATCCTATCACTTTTTGCAATTGCACCTTTCACATATTTCAATAAGGTATTCCTTACCTTCCTTCTCCTTGAGCTTCTGCTTGGCTAGGCCGAGCTCTTGCTCAGACCGCTCGAGGTTCTGCTTCAGCGTATCCACCTCCGCAGTCAGTGCGGCGGAGGCCAGCAGCGAAGCCTGCATACGCATATTGACTTGATCATGTTAGACTCCTGCGAATGTTATTAGATCCTCTATTCGGCTTTTCTTTCCGAACGCAGAACAGAGCATCAGGGGCTACTGTCTATGCGGTAATATTTTTACATATTCTTTACTTACCTCAAAGCCTGTTAGAAGGCTGGCACAGGCTTCAGTCAGTCCGCTCTTGGCGGACTGAACCTTCTGGATCACCGCACTCATAATAGTGCGCTGCTCCTCGTCGATGGAGGCGTCGTTAAGCATCTCCAGCAAACTGTCCGGTGCCTCCGGTTGGACGGAGGTCACCGGCTCGGTAGGCTTGCTCCTCTTGGAAGGAGGCTGCCTACCGGAGTCCGGAACCATTGAAGGTTCCGGCGCGGTGTCTGCTCAAGGCCGGACATGGAGCCCTTGGGGGTTCTATCCCCTTTACGCCTGGAGTCCGGGAGGTTGCCTTGCGGCGCCTCTAGGACCACCTCCTCCTGGCTTGGAACCTGTTGGGACGCCACCTCGGTGCCGTCCGTAGGGTGGGGGGAGGAAGCCGTCGGAAGTGAATTCACATCTGACGAATCCAAAGAGCCGCTCGACAACTTGTCGAGCCCGGCCTTGGGCGGACTGCACAATCATGTTCGACGTAAGGAAAAACTGTGCAATGGGGAAATACTATGAATCACTCTAGTATCCGGATACTTACGATCTCGCTAGGGGCTTGACCCTGTGCGGCCACTCCACTTCGCCGTTGTCGGCGTTGGTGGAGTACTCCGGAGGAGGGGTCTTCCCCCTCTTGGACCCTTCGGCCTCCCCGGTTGGGGCGGCCTTCCTTTTCTTCCCTCCCCCCGCTGGAGGGGGAGAGGCCTCTTCTTCCTCCTCCTCGTCTTCACGGGAGGAGTGCGCCTTGGAGTCGTCGGATGATGAATCTGACACCTCCTGGCGCCGGGCACTCTTTCGAGTCCCCGTGGCCTTCTTCTTGGCCTTCTTCTTCGGCACCACGTAGGGTGCCGGAACCAGCAGCTTCGCCAAGCGAGCGTCCGCTAGGCCTTCGGGCAAAGGAGCCGAACAGTTGATCTATCCGGACGTCTCCTGCCAATCCTGTCAAAGGTAAGGGATCTTAGATCCTGCATGGAGTCAAACTATAAAAAACTAATACCCTGTAAAAGGTAAAAACAGCTTACTGCATGAGCGTGACGCTGCGTGCTGAATCCGCGATCCTCGGTAGCGGATGCGAGGGCCTCGGCGCCCTTGAAAAGCACCTTCCAGGCATCTTCGTACGTCGTGTCGAAGAGCCTACTCAGAGTTCGGTGCCGCGCCGGGTCAAACTCCCACAGGTTGAAAGCCCGTTGTTGACACGGGAGGATTCGGCGGATGAGCATAACCTGGACTACGTTGACAAGTTTGAGCTTCCTGTCCACCAGGGTTTGGACGCATGTTTGTTGTCCGGTCAGCTCTCCTTTTTTACCCCACGACAGGCCCGTCTCTTTCCAGGAGGCGAGCCGCATAGGGGGTATGGATCAGAACTCAGGGGCTGCGACCCATTCAGGGTCGCGCGGCTCGGTGATGTAAAACCACCCCGACTGCCACCCCTTTAGGGACTCCACGAAGGAGCCCTCGAACCATAGGACGTTGGGCATCTTGCCCACCATGGCGCCTCCGCACTCCGCTTGGGTGCCGCGCACCACCTTCGGCTTGACATTGAAAGTCTTGAGCCTTAGGCCGAAATGGGGGCAGATACGGAAGAAAGCCTTGCACATGACGATAAACGCCGAGATGTTGAGGACAAAGTTCGGGGCCAGATCGTGGAAATCCAGGCCATAGTAGAACATGAGCCCCCGGACAAATGGGTGGAGAGGGAAGCCCAGTTCGCGGAGGAAATGGGGGAGGAACACCACCCTCTCATGGGGCCTAGCGGTGGGGATGAGCTGCCCCTCTTCGGGAAGCCAGTGCACAATGTCGTTAGACAAGTATCCGACCTTCCTCAGTCTTTTGATGTGTCCCTCCATGACGGAGGAGACAATCCACTTGCCTCCCGCTCCAGACATGGCTGGAGAAGGTTGAGGTGGGGTGTGCGGACTTGGGCGCTGGAGCTCGAGTGCGCGGAAATGGATAGGCAAAGGAGGAAGAAGGCGTGGATGAAAAGGCGGATCCTTATCCCCTTATATGGGCGAACGCAACTATGCGCCCCCACCAGCCTGGTAAAACTCGCTTATCTCCCAAGCGCCGTAGTCAATGGCGCGGTTGGGTTACCCACACTCGTATTGATGAGAATCCCGGAATAAGGGGACACGATCTCTTCTTTAACAAGACGTGCCAAGGAAACCGCCTCGCTAAACGCGCTGAGGTGGGACAGTAAAACGATTCGAATAAAGACTTGGCTGTGGTGTGATGTCACGCTACGGAATACGTCAGCAGATTAGATTTGTGTAAATATTATTCTCTCTATGGCAATATGTGGAAACTTATTTTGCAGAGCCGGACACTACCTTTGTGTTCAAAATCTTCTATGAAGCACTTGGAGGAGGAACCCGCCTTGCAATGCCGAAGACAATCTGCACGCCAGACGCGTCGTCATTGAAGCCTGGTTCAGGGGCTACTGAGGGAGTCCTGGATTAGGGGGTGTCCGTATGGACGGACTATACCTTCGGTCGGACTCCTGGACTATGAAGATACAAGATTGAAGACTTCGTCCCGTGTCCGGAAGGGACTTTCCTTGGCGTGGAAGGCAAGCTTGGCGATACGGATATGTAGATCTCCTACCATTGTAAACGACTTTGTGTAACCCTAGCCCTCTCCGATGTCTATATAAACCGGAGAGTTTTAGTCTGTAGGACGAACAATAATCATACCATAGGCTAGCTTCTAGGGTTTAGCCTCTCTGATCTCGTGGTAGATATACTCTTGTACTACCCATATCATCAATATTAATCAAGCAGGACGTAGGGTTTTACCTCCATCAAGAGGGCCCGAACCTGGGTAAAACATCATGTCCCCTGCCTCCTGTTACCATCCGGCCTAGATGCACAGTTCGGGACCCCCTACCCGAGATCCGCCGGTTTTGACACCGACAAGCATAGTTATGAGAATATATAGGCATGATCATGTATATACGCATCACGTCCATGACAAGTAGACCGAAACGATTCTGCATCTACTACTATTACTCCACTCATCGACCGCTATCCTGCATGCATCTAGAGTATTAAGTTAAAAACAGAGTAACACTTTAAGCAAGATGACATGATGTAGAGAGATAAATTCATGCAATATGAAATAAACCCCATCTTGTTATCCTTGATGGCAATGATGCAATACATGCCTTGCTGCCCCTTCTGTCCTGGGAAAGGACACCGCAAGATCGAACCCAAAGCTAAGCACTTCTCCCATGGCAAGAACTACCAATCTAGTTGGCCAAACCAAATGGATAATTCGAAGAGACTTGCAAAGATAACCAATCATACATAAAAGAATTCAGAGAAGATTCAAATATTATTCATAGATAGACTTGATCATAAACCCACAATTCATCGGTCTCAACAAACACACCGCAAAAAGAAGATTACATCGAATAGATCTCCACAAGAGAGGGGGAGAACTTTGTATTGAGATTCAAAGAGAGAGAAGAAGCCATCTAGCTACTAACTATGGACCCGAAGGTCTGAGGTAAACTACTCACACTTCATTGGAGAGGCTATGATGATGTAGAAGCCCTCCGTAATGACGGCCCTCTTCCGGCGGAGCTCCAGAACAGGCCCCAAGATGGGATCTCATGGATACAGAAAGTTGTGGCGGTGGAATTAGGTTTTTGGCTCCTGTTCTGGTCGTTTGGGGGTACGTATGTATATATAGGAGGAAGAAGTACGTCGGTCGAGCTCCGATGGGCCCACAAGGCAGGGGGCGCGCCCTAGGGGGGCGCCCCCCACCCTCGTGACCGCCTCTTTTGTTCCTTGGCGTAGGGTCCAAGTCTCCTGGATCATGTTCGGTGAGAAAATCACGTTCCCAAAGGTTTTATTCCATTTGGACTCCGTTTGATATTCCGTTTCTTCAAAACACTGAAATAGGCAAAAAACAGCAATTCTGGGCTGGGCCTCCGGTTAATAGGTTAGTCCCAAAAATAATATAAAAGTGGAAAATAAAGCCCAATATAGTCCAAAACAGTAGATAATATAGCATGGAGCAATCAAAAATTATAGATACATTGGATACGTATCGTATCCCCAACACCTGATTGCATAACCAGAAAGTTTCTGTTGTTTATAAGTGGGAATTCAACTATATCGTAGGATATCTTTCCAACAGACACATGATACGATATGGGATCTATCATATGTTTGTTTCCGGCTTATTTTGCAAGCCAATCCTTTGTTTTGTTTTGAGTTGTGGTATTCAAGTTGCTTCAATGTCAAGTGTTGATTCCATACCTTTCCTAAGCGGTGTTCTCATATTTCTATGTGAATACTAATCCTTCTTGATCATCGAGAATGTCATGTCAATCCTTTTCAACCGGCGTGTTTCTCTTCAACTTGATCCGATCATTTTCAACATCCGCAAGATCAACTCTAAGTTTTTCTCAACGGTCTCCTTTCCATCTGCCCAAGTTGCCTTTGTTTTCCCCCCCTCCCCCCCTTTTTTTTTAAGGACTCAGATTTCTTAATCAAGTATCCTTTTATTGATGTGAAGTTTCTTCTTTCTTTTCTTTCAATGTTCTTATCCGATGATTCTCAGGAAGATACTAACGAAGCTTCAAGTTTATTATTCTTCGTTCTCTTTTCTTCTCCGGTGGATTAAATTCAAGCTTTCTTGATAATATCCTTTTTCTCGTTTCAAATGTTTTCTCATGCCGGTGCACTTCTTAATCATTCACCTCTCGCTATTCATTTGTTCCGGAGTGCTCAAGATATCTCGAAGATTCATGTTTCCACTCTGCTTTTGTTCAAGCTCTTTCGAGGATGTTATCTCATTCAAGCCATTTAATTCAACCGGTGTTATCTCTCTTTTCAAGCAATCATTCAACGGTGTATCTTTTGAGTGGGCCCTAACCCACAGGTCTTTTTCCAGGATCTTACCTGACTCTTCTAATTTTACCGGAGCTATTCCCAAATCATTCAAAGTTTAACGTAAGAATGAATTATCATCAGTCAGTTGGTTTCTCCAAGATCTTATAACTCTTTTCATTTTTGATTCAACCTTTATATTCTTCATTATTCCGGAGTGTCTCAACAATTCATGGTGGTGTTTCGCATCGTCATCCTCAACATTTGAAGACCGAAGAAGAGTGTTTCCTCTAAATCTTCATCCGTTCTCTCAAAGATTCGTGGTTCTAGCTTGATGCCATCCTCTCATAATTGTTTTCGATTGAGATATTCTTTTCACCCATCCGGAGCAATTCCAGAGTCTTTTCAGTTTCATTCTCTGAAGGCCATCATTTCGGGTTTATTCATTCTCGGCTTTCAGCTCTCGTTCTCTAAATCTTACTGATGCATCATTCAAGTATTATCTAATCAACTCGTGATCTCTTCATTCTCTTGTATTTAAATTTCCCCAAGTATCTTCGTTCGTTTTTCAATTCTTACGCTGGTTCATTCAAGAGTTCTATTTTCTCTTTCTTGGTTATCATATCAATTTATTCGTTGTATTCAATCCTACCGGTGGTTCGTTGAACACCTTCTCAAGATTACGCTATATCTCTCCTGAATCCTTTCTACGAGAATAAGTAGTATGCCAAATCCATGCTTGTCATCAATCTAAATTGATGAAGGTTAAGCATAATGTAATTCTTATTCTTGTTTCACCCAAGTGATTAATTCCTTATTCCGGAGGTTCATCAAAATTCTTGATTTCTTTTGTTCATCTTTCTTTTCCTGGAGTTCCAAGCTCTCATCACCACAAAGATCCATATATATCATTACAAGGCTTCACCTTGTGTTTTCAACTTCTCTTTCCTTTCGTTTGATCATTATTTTGTTACCGGAGTTCTTCATGGAGGCTCAACATGATGGCTCATCAAAGATTTAATCCTTCTCGAGTGTTCATCGAGGTTCTTTTCAAAGCAGCTCAAAGTGTTCTTCATCTTGCATTCCGAAGTGCTATTCTTTCTATCTTATCTTTTCAGGTGGTGTTATGTCATTCTTGACAATTTCCCTTCGTGTTTCATGATTCACAAGTTATCAAGAATGAGGTATTTTAAATCCATCAATCTCTTTGTTGGAGTTATCGTGGGTTATATTTCACCTAAAGCTTTCCCTAAGGATTGTTGCTATTTATGGTGCTAATAAATGGCCCAAGTAATTCATGTATCCTCCTGGTGAAATAAGTTTCTCGTCTGCTTGTTCATATCAATCCAATACATTGTTTTTTTGATAGTGGCAGAATTTCATCTCAAGTTTTCAAGATGTTTTCCATAAGCCCACTTAAAGCTTATCCTTTCGTTGTTGATAATCCAACAACTACGTTCTAGCATTAGTTGTAAGCGTGCTATCTCAAGATCTTGTTTCCCTCCGCTCAATCCATTCCTTCCTTTCATTTCTCCCGGAGGCATAATGATGTTGCTCTCTTCAACCCATCTTCTTGTTTTGTCAAGATCATGTTCTTTCCTTTGCTTATCCATTTAACCGGAGTGTTGTGCCCTCTTCTCAAGTTCTTTTCATCTTATCAAGTCTTGCATCTCTTTTCAAACGGAGTGCTGCCCGAATTTGTTCTTCCTTGTTCCTCTTCTTTGACGGAGATTGTCAACTTTGTTGTATTCTTTTCTTGAAGATGGTTTAGCCTATAAAGGTTCTTTGGTTTCACTCGTTTGTCAAGAAGCAACTTTGTTTTACCTCTCCTCTTCCTCTTCCATTTCCCTCCGGTGCCATCCTAGATCTCGGGACGAGATCCTCTCGTAGTGGTGGAGTGTTGTAACGCCCCGGATACAACTTTCCATATTTGTAACTCCGACTCTTGCCTTTTTCGGAGATGCGATATGTTATTCCCTTCGTGGTTGGGTTTTGCCCTCGTTTTGCATTTTGTTCATGTCATGCATTTCATATCATGTCATCATGTGCATCTCTTTTGCAAACGTGTTCGTCTCATGCATCCGAGAATTTTCCCCGTTGTCCGTTTTGCAATCCGTCACTGTTATGTCCTCCGGCGTCCCCCTTTTGTCTCTTTTCGTGTGCGGGTGTTAAACTTTCTCGGAATGGACCGGGATTTTCCAAGCGGCCTTGGTACACCACCGGTAGACCGCCTGTCAAGTTTCATGCCATTTGGAGTCCGTTTGATACTCCAACGGTTAACCGGGGAACCGTAAAGGCCTCGTGTGTATTGCATCCCAACACCCCTCTAAAGTGGCCCAAACCCATACAAACCCCCTCCATCCTCTCGGTCGTTCGATCACGATCGCGTGGCCAAAAACCGCTCTCCATTTGGACACTCCTACCTCCTCCTAGCATAAAAAGGCCTCCCCCGTCCAAAATCGCAGTCTAACCCTAGATCCATCTTCCCCGCGCCGCCGGACATGTACGCCCGGCGGCCGGACAGGTCCGCCGCCACCTGTCCCGCCGCCGTCCTCCCACCGCACGGCCCGGGGAAGCCCATCGCGGGCCCGCCCGGGCCCGGATCTGCGTGCCGCCGCCCGTCGCCGAACTGCTCCGCCACGCCGGCCGGACCAACCCCGCCGCCTCGCCGTCCGGCCGCGCGCCTCACCGCCACCCACGCTCTGCGGCCTCCCCTCCCTGCGCCGTCGTCACGCGCCTCGCCGCGCCGCTCCTAGCCGCCCCACGCGCCGCTTCTCCGCCGCCACGGCACCACGCCACCGCCCTGCTCCCGGGCCGGCCATCGCCACAGCGCCTCGTATCCGCCGCCGCTCGCCGGAGTCCACCCCGTCGCCAGATCCGGAGAAGAGGGACCAGATCCACCGGCCCCTCCTTCCAAACGTCATCCCTGCTTTCCTGGATCCCGCCGTCCCGCTCGCCCTCGTCCCGCGTTGACTTTTCGTGAGGTGAAAAATCCACCAAGTCCTTTTCCTCCTCATGTTTTCAGGCCCTCTTCGTCATGCCATAACTTCTTGCATACTGCTCTATTTCATGCGCATGTTATATCAAAATGTTCATCAGGATGTGTTATT
The DNA here is from genome assembly GCF_003073215.2 of Triticum urartu. Classification (NCBI taxonomy): domain Eukaryota; kingdom Viridiplantae; phylum Streptophyta; class Magnoliopsida; order Poales; family Poaceae; genus Triticum; species Triticum urartu. The sequence continues at coordinate 142,913,505 of NC_053024.1, read as the reverse complement.
CATTTTGTTCCATTGTGACCTGCTTGTTTGAGTCCATCTTGATGCCCAAATTGTTGCCGCCAGAGTTCTATAAAATGTTAGTTCCTGTTTCTTAGCAGAGTATGAGCATTTGTCATTTTTGCTACATTTATTGTGTGCTTCATAAGATCTGGAGCTCTACATGTGTTTGGGCTATGCCATGCCATCTTTACAGGGGTGTATGCCATGTATTTTTGTGATCTTCGTGGTGACTAGCACAAGCATGCAAAGTAGCTCTCGTGATATTGCTGATTTCAGGGGCTTAGAATTTTGCCAAGTCTTTGCTCTGCTGTTATTTTTATGCCATGTATTCATGTTGCTACAGTGAGATCCATGCTTCTTTTGAGTACATTCAGTAAGGATGATTTGGACATATGGTTGTTCTCTATCCATTCATGTCCCTGGTTGCATTTATGGAGTGCCCTAGAATTACTAAATCTTGCTCTACTTTTGCTATAAAATGTTCCTCGTAGATTGTTTACGTGTTAATCAATTTTGCCAAGGTTGTTGTCGTTGATCCATGCATGCTATGAGATTATTCTTGCCATGGTTAGCTTCATGAACATGTCTTCTTGCTGGTAGTATGCTCAGCTTGTCATGCAATGCCTTATGGTGAGTGAATCGATCTTGCAAAGAGGCCTTCATAATTCTGTTTTTACCATGTCCAGTTTTCTGCTAAGTCTGAATATGTTAATGAAACTTGCTATGTTTACATGGGTGCCATCATATCTTCTGATACTTTTTGGCTTATGGTCAGTAAGGGACTTTTGTTATGTGCTTTGAGTAGATTCATGCCGTGCCTTGTATTGCTATGTTCTGTTCCTGTAGCATGTTGTTATCTTGCTCTAAACATTGCTTCCTGATGTTAATTCCTGACATGTTGTTATTTTCACTAAGTCTTTGATGTTGATATCTTTTGCACTTTTGTCATGCTTTTTTGAACCTGCTCTTGTGTGATTTAGCCGTAGCTCATTGTTCACATTTTGTCAAGCATCATGATTAAATCACTGCCATGTTCTTTGTTGTTATGTTGGAGTGGAGTAGCTTAGTTTCTTGTTACATTCTAGATGGCATCGTGTTGTTAATCGCAGAATGGTGCCATTATCGTTTTCCTTGCCATTTGCAAACCGTGCATCCGATTCCGGTGATCTTTATATCCATTTCGACTTAAATCAACTCATCTTTCCAGCAGCATGCTCGGTTTGCCAAGTTGAGGCCTGGTTCAATCTTTCCCTTCCGACGCATGCATATGCATTGCATATCACATCTCGCATGTCATGCCATGTTTTGCATCATGTTGAGTGTGCATTGCACTGTGGTTGATTGTTGGTCCTTTTGTTTATGTTCTTGCTTTGGTTAGAGCCGGGAGACGAGTACGTGATCGAGGAACCTGTTGAGTACGCTTACGAGGATCAAGGTTTCGTCAACTCGGAGAACTTTGCAGGCAAGATGACCATACCCTCGAAATCACTTCTATCTTTGCTTGCTAGTTGCTCGCTCTATTGCTATGCCGCGATACCTACCACTTGCTATATCCTGCCTCCCATATTGCCATGTCAAGCCTCTAACCCACCTTTCCTAGCAAATAGTTGTTTGGCTATGTTACCGCTTTGCTCAGCCCCTCTTATAGCGTTGCTAGTTGCAGGTGGAGATGAAGTTTGTTCCATGTTGGAACATGGATATTATTGGGATATCATTATTATCTCTTATTTACTTTAATGCATATATATACTTGGTAAAGGGTGGAAGGCTCGGCCTTATGCCTGGTGTTTTGTTCCACTCTTGCCGCACTAGTTTCCGTCATACCGGTGTTATGTTCCTTCATTTTGCGTCCCTTACGCGGTTGGGTGTTATGGGAACCCCTTGACAGTTCGCTTTGAATAAAACTCCTCCAGCAAGGCCCAACCTTGGTTTTACCATTTGCCACCTAAGCCTTTTTCCCTTGGGTTCTACAGACTCAAGGGTCATCTTTATTTTAACCCCCCCCCCCGGGCCAGTGCTTGTCTAAGTGTTGGTCCGAACCTGTCAGCAGTCGGTGGCCACCAGGGGCAACTCTGGGCTGGCCTACGGGAATCTTGGACAATCCGGCGTTGCCCTGAGAACGAGATATGTGCAGCTCCTATTAGTATGTCGGCACATCGGGCGGCTTTGCTGGTCTTGTTTTACCATTGTCGAAATGTCTTGTAACCGGGATTCCGAGACTAATCGGGTCTTCCCGGGAGAAGGAATATCCTTCGTTGACCATGAGAGCTTGTGATGGGCTAAGTTGGGACACCCCTGCAGGGTTATGAACTTTCGAAAGCAGTGCCCGCGGTTATATGCAGATGGGAATTTGTTAATGTCCGGTTGTAGAGAACTTGAAACTAAACTTAATTAAAATGAATCAACCGCGTGTGTAGCCGTGATGGTCTCTTTTCGGCGGAGTCCGGGAAGAGAACACGGTCTTGTGTTATGCTTGAACGTAAGTAGCTTTCAGGGTCACTTCTTGATCACTTCTAGTTCACGACCGCTGCTTCGCTTCTCTTCTCGCTCTTATTTGCGTATGTTAGCCACCATATATGCTAGTGCTTGCTGCAGCTCCACCTCACTACCCCTTTACTACCTTTAAGCTTATATAGTCTTCATCTCGTGGGTGTGAGATTGTTGAGTCCTCGCGACTCACAGATACTTCCAAACAGTTGCAGGTGCCGATGATACTAGTGCAGGTGACGCAACCCAGCTCAAGTGGGAGCTCGATGAAGATCTTGTTTGTTGTGTTGTTTCGTTTCCTGTTGATCAGTAGTGGAGCCTAGTTGGGTCGATCGGGGATCTAGCATTTGGGGTTGTCTTCTTTTACTTTGGTTCCATAGTCGGACCTTGATTGTATTCTGGATGATGTAATGCTATATTTATGTATTGTGTGAAGTGGCGATTGTAAGCCAACTCTCTATCCCTTTCATATTCAGTACATGGGATGTGTAAAGATTACCCTCTTGTGACATGCCTACTATGCGGTTATGCCTCTAAGTCGTGCTCCGACAAGTGGGAGATATAGCCGCATCATGAGTGTTACAGATCATCACGTGAGATGAAGTAGTTTTCGATGGTGAACATCACTATGTTGATCATATCTACTATATGATTCACGTTCGACCTTTCGGTCTCAGTGTTCCAATGCCATATCTACATATGCTAGGCTCATCAAGTTTAACCCGAGTATTCTACACGTACAAAACTGGCTTGCACCCGTTATATGTGAATGTAGAGCTTATCACACCCGATCATCACGTGGTGTCTCGGCACGACGAACTGTAGCAACGGTGCATACTCAGGGAGAACACTTATACCTTGATATTTAGTGAGAGATCGTCCTATAATGCTACCGCCGTACTAAGCAAAATAAGATGCATAAAAGATAAACATCACATGCAATCAAAATATGTGACATGATATGGCCATCATCATCTTGTGCCTTTGATCTCCATCTCCAAAGCACCGTCATGCTCTCCATCGTCACCGGCTTGACACCTTGATCTCCATCGTAGCATCGTTGTCGTCTCACCAACTATTGCTTCTACGACTATCGCTACCGCTCAGTGATAAAGTAAAGCAATTACATGGCGATTGCATTTCATACAATAAAGCAACAACCATAAGGCTCCTGCCAGTTGCTGATAACTGTTACAAAACATGATCATCTCATACAACAATTTATATCTCATCACGTCTTGACCATATCACATCACAACATGCGCCGCAAAAACAAATTAGACGTCCTCTACTTTGTTGTTGCAAGTTTTACGTGGCTTCTACGGGCTTCTAGCAAGAACCGTTCTTACCTACGCATCAAAACCACAACAATTTTTCGTCAAGTGTGTTGTTTTAACCTTCAACAAGGACCGGCCGTAGTCAAAATCGATTCAACTAAAGTTGGAGAAACAGACACCCGCCAGCCACCTGTGTGCGAAGCACGTCGGTAGAACCAGTCTCATGAACGCGGTCATGTGATGTCGATCCGGGCCGCTTCATCCAACAATACCGCTGAATCAAAGTAAGACATTGGTGGTAAGCAGTATGACTATTATCGCCCACAACTCTTTGTGTTCTACTCGTGCATATATCATCTAGGCATAGAGTTGGCTCGGATGCCACTGTTGGGGAACATAGTAATTCAAAAAAATTCCTACGATCACGCAAGATCTATCTAGGAGATGCATAGCAACAAGACGGGAGAGTGTGTCCACGTACCATCGTAGACCGAAAACGGAAGCGTTTAGTAACGCGGTTGATGTAGTCGAACGTCTTCATGATCAAACTGATCCAAGTACCGAACGTACGGCACCTCGTGTTCAGCACACGTTCAGCACGATGACGTCTGAGGGAGTCCTGGATTAGGGGGTGTTCGGATAGCCAAACTATACCTTCAGCCGGACTCCTGGACTATGAAGATACAAGATTAAAGACTTCGTCCCGTGTCCGGAAGGGACTTTCCTTGACGTGGAAGGCAAGCTTGGCGATACGGATATTCAGATCTCCTACCATTGTAACTGACTCTATGTAACCCTAACCCTCTCCGGTGTCTATATAAATCGGAGGGTTTTAGTCCGTAGGACAACATACACATCAACAATCATACCATAGGCTAGCTTCTAGGGTTTAGCCTCTCTGATCTCGTGGTAGATCTACTCTTGTACTACCCATATCATCAATATTAATCAAGCAGGACGTAGGGTTTTACCTCCATCGAGAGGGCCCGAACCTGGGTAAAACTTCGTGTCCCTTGCCTCCTGTTACCATCCGGCCTAGACGCACAGTTCGGGACCCCCTACCTGAGATCCGCCGGTTTTGACACCGACATTGGTGCTTTCATTGAGAGCTCCTCTGTGTCGTCGCCGTCAGGCCCGATGGCTCCTATGATCATCAATAGCGATGCAGTCCAGGGTGAGACCTTCCTCCCCGGACAGATCTTCGTCTTCGGCGGCTTCGCACTGCGGGCCAATTCACTTGGCCATCTGGAGCAGATCGGAAGCTACGCCCCTGGCCGTCAGGTCAGATTTGGAAGTTTAAAATACATGGCTGACATCCGCGGGGACTTGATCTTCGACGGATTTGAGCCACTGCCAAGCGCGTCGCACTGTCACGACGAGTATGATCTAACTCTGCTGCCGAATAGTGCCCTGGAGGCCGCACCCGCATCGGCTCTGACCCTTAGTTCAGAGCCAACTGCGCCGATCGAGGATGGGCGGTTGGACGCCACCTCGGGGGCTGCGATCCCAACGGCGATTGAGCCGAACACCAGCCGCATACTCTGCGAGACTCGTGACTCCAAGGAGCCGGACTCCTCTCCGGATTCCGAACCCTCCGCGCCCCTGTCAATCAAATCCGATTGGGCGCCGATCATGGAGTTCACTGCCGCAGACATCTTTCAGCACTCGCCTTTCGGCGATATCCTGGAGACACTGAAGTCTCTCTCTTTATCAGGAGAGCCCTGGCCGGACTGCGGTCAGCAAGGTTGGGGCACGGACGATGAAGAAATTCAAAGCCCACCCACCACCCACTTTGTAGCCACTGTCGACGACTTAACCGACATGCTCGACTTTGACTCCGAAGACATCGACGGTATGGACGCCGATGAAGGAGATGATGAAGAACCAGCGCCTACTAGACCCTGGAAAGCCACCTCGTCATATGACATATACATGGTGGACACCCCAAAAGAGGGAGATGGCGATGGAACAGCGGAGGATGACCCCTCCAAGAAACAGCCTAAGCGCCGGCGTCAGCGGCGCCGCTCAAAATCCTGCCAACACAAAAACGGTGATTCCAGCATGGGAGATAATAATACTCTGAAGAGTGCCGAAGAAAACCCCCTCCAGCAAGATTTAGCACAGGAGGATGGAGAAACCAGCCCTCATGAGAGAGCGGTAGACAGAGAGGTCGAGGACGGTAATTATATGCCTCCCTCTGAAGACGAGGCAAGCCTCGACGACGACGAATTCATCGTTCCAGAGGATCCTGTTGAGCAAAAGCGTTTCCAACGCAGGCTTATGGCCATGGCAAGAAGCCTCAAGAAAAAACAGCAACAGCTCAGAGCTGATCAAGATTTGCTGGTTGACAGATGGACTGAAGTCCTTGCGGCCGAAGAGCATAAACTCGAAAGCCCCTCCAAGAGCTACCCAAAGCACAGGTTTCTACCCCGATTAGAGGAGGAAGCACTTGATGTGGCCGAATGGCCACCTCATGGCCGCGACAGAGAGGCCTCCCGGCCCTCCACTCAAGCTGCACCCCGTACTAAGGCACGGGAATACGCGCCGGACTTACGAGACATGTTGGAGGACAAGGCAAGGCAAACACGATCGATCTACAGATCGCGTGGGCACCTCACGGCTCGAGACGGTAACCGTCACGCCGGCCACAAATTCGGCAGGGCTGAACACAGTAGACAAAGCTCATTGGAGCTACGTCATGATATCGCCCAGTACAGAGGCACCGCACACCCACTATGCTTTACAGACGAAATAATGGATCATCAAATCCCCGAGGGTTTCAAACCCGTAAACATCGAATCATATGATAGCACAACAGATCCTGCGGTATGGATCAAGGATTATCTCCTTCATATCCACATGGCCCGCGGTGACGATTTTCACGCCATCAAATACCTCCCACTCAAGCTTAAAGGACCAGCTCAGCATTGGCTTAACAGCTTGCCAATAGGATCAATCAGTTGTTGGGAGGACCTGGAAGCCGCATTCCTCGACAATTTCCAGGGAACTTATGTGCGACCCCCAGACGCCGATGACCTAAGTCACATAATTCAGCAGCCAGAGGAATCGGCCAGGCAATTCTGGACACGGTTCCTAACAAAGAAAAATCAAATAGTCGACTGTCCGGACGCTGAGGCCCTAGCAGCCTTCAAGCACAATATCCATGACGAGTGGCTGGCCCGGCACCTCAGACAGGAAAAGCCGAAATCTATGGCAGCACTCACGACACTCATGACCCGCTTTTGCGCGGGAGAAGACAACTGGCTTGCTCATAGCAACAACATGACCAAGAACCCTGGTAATTCGGAAACCAGGGACATTAGTGGCAGGTCGCGTCGCAACAAGCAGAAGCATCGCATTAACGGCAACAATGATGAGGATACGGCAGTTAATGCCGGATTCAGAGGCTCTAAATCCGGTCAGCGGAAAAAGCCATTCAAAAGGAATCCTAGGGGCCCGTCCAGCTTGGACCGAATACTCGACCACTTGTGCCAAATACATGGCACCCCCGAAAAGCCGGCCAATCACACCAACAGGGATTGTTGGGTGTTCAAGCAGGCAGGCAAGTTAAACACCGACAATGAAGACAAGGGGCTGCATAGCGATGACGACGAGGAGCCCCAGCCGCCGAACAACAATGGACAGAAGGGTTTTCCCCCACAAGTGCGGACGGTGAACATGATATACGCAACTCACGTCCCCAAAAGGGAGCGGAAGCGCGCGTTAAGGGACGTATACGCGGTAGAGCCAGTCGCCCCAAAGTTCAACCCATGGTCCTCCTGCCCGATCACCTTTGATCGAAGAGACCATCCCACTAGCATCCGTCACGGAGGATTTGCCGCATTGGTTCTAGACCCAATTATTGACGGATTTCATCTCACTAGAGTCCTTATGGACGGCGGCAGCAGCCTGAACCTGCTTTACCAGGATACAATGCGGAAAATGGGCATAGATCCCTCGAGGATTAAGCCCACCAAAACGACCTTTAAAGGCATAATACCAGGTGTAGAGGCCAATGTACAGGCTCAGTCACACTTGAAGTGGTCTTCGGATCTCCGGATAATTTCCGAAGCGAGGAGTTGATCTTCGACATAGTCCCATTCCGCAGTGGCTATCACGCACTTCTCGGACGAACCGCATTCGCCAAGTTCAATGCGGTACCACACTACGCATACCTTAAGCTCAAGATGCCAGGCCCTCGAGGAGTAATTACAGTCAATGGAAACACCGAACGCTCCCTCCGAATGGAGGAGCACACGGTGGCCCTTGCAGCGGAAATACAAAGCAGCCTCTCCAGGCAGTTCTCCAGTCCGGCCATTAAACGTCCGGACACCGTCAAGCACGCCCGGAGTAACCCACAACAAGACCGCCTGGCACGTTCCGAGCAGGCGTAGCAATGCAGGCCCAACCCCAGCCCTCGCAAAAAGGCAACGCCAGTACTTCGCGTACATAACTACGCTCTAGAAATACCATGGGCATAGGGGGAGGGGCACCATCACGGCACGCCCAAAACATGGCTTAAAATGCACCAGGGGCTACCGATTTTTTACTTTTCTCTTACTTCCAGGACTCTACTCTTCGGAAGGCCTGTTCGGCAGTTCAATTGCCGCACAAACGATGCAAGAACCAGGGAAGCAGACAAGCCATGCCGCATTACGGAACTCCCAGGTGGTCTCTATCACGAGCAGTATACCTATTTCGCATACTATTCCGCAGCTTGCCCCTGAAGCAGACATGTTAAATAGTCCAACTTTTTGTTTATCACATTACTTGTATCATTCTGCGTTGATCGCAGCTATTTTTAATAAACAATGCATAGCTTTTGTCTATTTTTGCATTACCTTTTTCTAAATAAATGTTCCTTAACGACATGTTGCACCCGTACAACTTGGTACGGCCAAAATACGCCAGGGGCTTTTAGCACCCCTCAATATGGTGTGAGAAGTCCGAACACTTTCACAAGTGCGGCACCCCGAACTTATAGCATTATATGCATCGGCTCCGAATCATGTCTTGGGTCAATAGTTGGGTTTGCCCGGCTCCTATGTTTTGGTGCCTTACGTTCCGCTATATCGGCTAAGGTAGCACTAGGAGAACCACTGCGATTGTGCCTCAGTTGAGCTGAGCCGAGCACCTCAGTGGAGAAAGCTAAAACTGACTGTCATGATGAAGCGAGAGTTGGTCGCTGTTCGAGAGGTTTTTTCGAGTCCCTAAAGACTTATGCCGCTTAGGGCGAGGAGTCGGCTCTGTCCGGCCAAGGTGTGGATAGTGCCCCGAACTCGGTCTTCCGAATACTAGGGGCTTCGCCAAAATTTAAAATTATAGAATTCTATGGCTAAGTGAGAGTGTTCACGCATTATAGTCCGATTGCCTCGTTCGTTGGGCTGAGCGCCTCCCTCGAAGGACCCAAATATGGGAAAAAGAGCACCCAGGTTTATCCCCGAACACCCCGGCACTAGCGGCACAGGGGCAGAAGCCGACGACTCGCCATCTCTCAGTATTGATAAACAGCCGCACAGAAGGTAATATTTTAAATTCAAGCAGCATTGCTCAGCGCATATGAACAAGTTTTTAGCGCACAGGACAAAAATGAGCGAGTTTTACTCAAAAATTACATCCCTAGTACATTCATCCGCCACAAGGCAGGCACCCTTCAGAACATCCTTATAGTAATTTTTGGGCTTGCGATGCTCTTTCCCCGCCGCTGGCCCGTCCTTCACAAGCTTCTCAGCATCCAGCCTGCCCCAGTGCACCTTAGCATGGGCAAAGGCCCTACGGGCACCTTCAATACAGACGGAGCACCTGATGACTTCGAGCCTTGGACAGGCCTCCACCAGCCGCCGCACCAGCCCGAAATAGCTCCCAGGCAGAGCCTCTCCAAGCCATAGCCGAACTAGGAGGCCCTTCATGGCCTGTTCGGCCGCCTTGTGGAGCTCGACTAGTTGCTTCAGCTGGTCGCTCAGGGGCACGGGGTGTCCGGCCTCAGCATACTGAGACCAGAACACCTTCTCTGTCGAGCTGCCCTCCTCGGCTTGATAGAATGCGGCGGCATCGGACACACTCCGGGGAAGATCTGCGAACGCTCCTGGAGAGCTCCGGATTCGGGTAAGTAACAAGTAACTCACGTCTATATGTTTGCTTTGCATAAAGAATGCCTTACCCACCGCTATCTTCTTCACCTCATCCAACTCCTGGAGGGTCTTCTGGGATTCGGTCTTGGCAGACTTGGCATTTTCAATAGCCACCGCGAGCTCGGACGCTCGCATCTTCGAGTCAAGCTCCAAACTCTCATGTTTCTTCATGAGAACCTGGAGCTCTTGCCGCACCTTGCCAACCTCGGCCTCATACTTCTCCCGCTCGGTGCGCTCCGCGGCCGCACTCTTCTCGGCCTCGAGCAGCGCTTGCTTAAGGGTCGCCACCTCAGACGTGGCCCCTACAATAGCCATGTTAATCCTGTCATTTCTTGCAATTGCACCTTTTTTATATATATTCAAACAAGGTATTTCTTACCTTCCTTCTCATCGAGCTGCTTCTTGGCACGCCCGAGCTCTTGCTCAGACTTCTCGACGCTCTGCTTCAGCGTGTCCACTTCCGCAGTCAGTGCGGCGGACGCTAGAAGAGAAGCCTGCATACGCATATTGACTCCTTTTGTTAGACTCCTGCGAATTCTTTGATCCTCTATTCGGCTTTTCTTCCTGAACGCCCAACAGAGCATCAGGGGCTACTGTCTATGCGGTAATATTATTTACACATTATTTACTTACCTCAAAGCCTGTCAAAAGGCTAGTACAAGCTTCAGCCAGTCCGCTTTTGGCGGACTGAACCTTCTAGACCACCACACTCATAATAGTGCGGTGCTCCTCGTCGATGGAGGCGCCTTGGAGCGCCTCCAACATATTGTCCGGCGCCTCCTGTTGGACGGGGGCCACCGGCACGGTGGACTTGCTCCTCTTGGAAGGAGGTCCCCCGCTGGACTCCGGAACCTTTGAAGGTTCCGGAACGGTGTCCGGCCTAGAGCCGGACTTGGAGCCCTGGGGGGTATCATCCCCTTTACTCCTGGAGTCTGGGAGGTCGCCTTGCGGCGCCTCCAGGACCACCTCCTCCCTGCTTGGAACTTGTTGGGACAACACCTCGGTGTCGTCCGTAGGGCGGGGGGAGGAAGCCGTCGGAAGCGAGTTCACATCCGACGAGTCCAGTGAGCCGCTCGACGACGCGTCGAGACGGTCTTTGGGTGGGCTGCATAAACATATTCGACATCAGGGAAAGCTGTGCAATGAACGAATACTATGAATTACTCCGGTATCCGGATACTTACGATTTTGCCAGGGGCTTGGCCCTGGGCTGCCACTCCTCTCCGCCGTCGTCGGCGTCGGTGGAGTAGTCCGGAGGAAGGGTTTTCCCCTTCTTGGACCCTCCAGCCTCCTCAGAGAGGGCGGCCTTCCTTTTCTTCTCTCCTCCCGCTAGAGGGGGGAGGTTTCTTCTTCCTCCTCCTCGTCTTCACGAGAGGAAGGCGCTTCGGGACCGTCGGATGATGAATCCGACACCTCCTGGCGCCGGGCACTCTTTCGAGTCCCCGTGGCCCTTCTCGTGGCCTTCTTCTCTGGCACCACATAGGGCGCCGGAACCAGCAGCTTTGCCAGGCGAGGGTCTGCTGGGCCTTCGGGCAAAGGAGCCAGACAGTTGATCTGTCCGGACGTCACCTGCCAATCCTGTCAAAGGTAAGGGAGTTTAGATCCCGCATGGAGTCAAACTATGAAAAACTGATACCCTGTAAAAGGACAAAAATAGCTTACCGCATGAGCGTGATGCTGCATACTGAATCCGCAATCCTCGGTAGCGGACGCGGGAGCCTCGGCGCCCTTGAAAAGCATCCTCCAGGCATCTTTGTACGTCGTGTCGAAGAGCCTGTTTAGAGTTTGGTGCTGCGCCAGGTCGAACTCCCACAGGTTGAAGGCCCGTTGTTGACACGGGAGGATCAGGCGGATGAGCATAACCTGGACTACGTTGACAAGCTTGAGCTTCTTGTCCACCAGGGTTTGGATGCATGTTTGGAGTCTGGTCAGCTCTCCTTTTTTACCCCAAGAAAGGCCCGTCTCCTTCCAGGAAGTGAGCCGCGTAGGGGGACTGGATCGAAACTCAGGGGGTGTGACCCATTTGGCGTTACGCGGCTTGGTGATGTAAAACCACCACGATTGCCACCCCCTCAGGGTCTCCACGAAGGAGCCCTCAAGCCACAGGACATTGGCCATCTTGCCCACCATGGCACCACCGCACTCTGCCTGGCTGCTGCGCACCACCTTCGGCTTGACGTTGAAAGTCTTGAGCCATAGGCCGAAATGGGGGCGGATGCGGAGGAAAGCCTCGCACACGACGATAAACGCCGAGATGTTGAGGATGAATTTCGGGGCCAGATCGTGGAAATCCAGGCCGTAGTAGAACATGAGCCCTCAGACAAATGGATGCAGAGGGAAGCCCGGTCCATGGAGGAAATGGGGGAGGAATACCACCCTCTCATGGGGCCTAGGGGTGGGGATGAGCTGCCCCTTTTCGGGAAGCCGGTGCGCGATGTCGCTAGACAGATATCCGGCCTTCCTCAGCTTTTTGATGTGTCCCTCCGTGACGGAGGAGACCATCCACTTGCCTCCCGCTCCGGACATGACTGGAGAAGGTTGAGGTGGTAGTGCGGACTTGGGCGCTGGAGCTCGAGTGCGCAAGAATGGATAGGCAAAGGAGGAAGAAGGCGTGGGTGAAAAGGTGGATCCTTATCCCCTTATTTGGGTGGACGCAACTACATGTCCCCACCAGCCTCGTAAAACTCGCTTATCTCCAAGCGCCATAATCAAAGGCGCGGTTGGGTTACCCACGCCTGTATTGATGAGAATCCCGGAATAAGGGGACACGGTCGCTGCTTTGACAAGACGTGCCAAGGAAACCGCCTCGCATGACGCCCTGAGGTGGGATAATGAAACGACTCGGATAAAGGCTTGGTCGTGGTGTGTCACACTACGGAATACGTCAGCAGATTAGATTTGTGTAAATATTATTCTCTCTATGGCAATATGTGGAAAACTTATTTTGCAGAGCCGGACACTATCTTTGTGTTTAAAATCTTCTATGAAGTGCTTGGAGGAGGAACCCGCCTTGCAATGCCGAAGACAATTTGAGCGCCGGACTCGTCGTTATTGAAGCCTGGTTCAGGGGCTACTGAGGGAGTCCTGGATTAGGGGGTGTTCGGATAGCCGGACTATACCTTCAGCCGGACTCCTGGACTATGAAGATACAAGATTGAAGACTTTGTCCCGTGTCCGGAAGGGACTTTCCTTGGCGTGGAAGGCAAGCTTGGCGATACGAATATTCAGATCTCCTACGATTGTAACAGACTCTATGTAACCCTAACCCTCTCCGGTGTCTATATAAACCGGAGGGTTTTAGTCCGTAGGACAACATACACATCAACAATCATACCATAGGCTAGCTTCTAGGGTTTAGCCTCTCTGATCTCGTGGTAGATCTACTCTTGTACTACCCATATCATCAATATTAATCAAGCAGGACGTAGGGTTTTACCTCCATCAAGAGGGCCAGAACCTGGGTAAAACTTCGTGTCCCTTGCCTCCTGTTACCATCCAGCCTAGACGCACAGTTCGGGACCCCCTACCCGAGATCCGCCGGTTTTGACACCGACAACGTCTCTCGAGCTCTTGATCCAGTAGAGGGTCGAGGGAGAGTTTCGTCAGCACGACGGTGTGGTGACGGTGTTGATGATGTGATCCGCGCAGGGCTTCGCCTAAGCACTACGACAATATAACCGAGGTGGTAAACTGTGGAGGGGGGCACCGCACATGGCTAAGATAATTGATGTTGTGCCTTTGGGGTGCCCTATACCCACGTATATAAAGGAGGGGGGAGGTGGAGGCCGGACAAAGGGGAGGCGCGCCAAGGGGGGAGTCCTACTAGGACTCCAAACCTAGTAGGATCCCCCCTTTCCTTCCAACGGAGAGGGGGAAAGGGGAAAGGAGGGAGAGGGAGAAGGAAAGAGGGGCGTCGCGCCCCCTCCCCTTGTCCAATTCGGATTGGGGCAAGGGGGGTGCGCCCCACCTCCTGTGGCCTGCCTCCTCTCCTCCACTATGGCCCATTAGGCCCAATAACTTTCCCGGGGGGTTCCGGTAACCTCCCGGTACTTCGCAAAATCCCCGATCTTTTCGGAACCATTTCGGTGTCTGTATGTAACCTTCCAATATATCAATATTTACCTCTCGACCATTTCAAGACTCCTCGTCATGTCCGTGATCTCATCCGGGACTCCGAAAAAACTTCAGTCATCAAAAACACATAACTCACAATACAAATCATCATCAAACGTTAAGCGTGCGGACCCTATGGGTTCGAGAACTATGTAGACATGACCGAGACACATCTTCGGTCAATAACCAATAGCGGAACCTGGATGCTCATATTGGCTCCTACACATTCTACGAAGGTCTTTATCGGTCAAACTGCATAACAACATACGTCATTCCCTTTGTCATCAGTATATTACTTGCTCGAGATTCGATCGTCGGTATCATCATACCTAGTTCAATCTCGTTACTGGCAAGTCTCTTTACTCGCTTCGTAATACATCATCCCGCAACTAACTCATTAGTCACATTGCTTGCAAGGCTTATAGTGATGTGCATTACCGAGAGGGCCCAGAGATACCTCTCCGATACTTGGAGTGACAAATCATAATCTTGATCTATGCCAACCCAACAAACACCTTCGGAGACACTGAAGGAAATATGCCCTAGAGGCAATAATAAAGTTATTATTTATTTCCTTATATCATGATAAATGTTTATTATTCATGCTAGAATTGTATTATCCGGAAACATAATACTTGTGTGAATACATAGACAAACTAAACGTCACTAGTGTGCCTCTACTTCACTAGCTCGTTAACCGAAGATGGTTATGTTTCCTAACCATAGACATGTGTTGTCATTTGATTAACGGGATCACATCATTAGGAGAATGATGTGATTTACATGACCCATTCCATTAGATTAGCACCCGATCGTTCAGTATGTTGCTATAGCTTTCTTCATGACTTATACATGTTCCTATGACTATGAGATTATGCAACTCCCGTTTGCCGGAGGAACACTTTGTGTGCTACCAAACGTCACAACGTAACTGGGTGATTATAAAGGAGCTCTACAGGTGTCTCCAAAGGTACATGTTGGGTTGGCGTATTTTGAGATTAGGATTTGTCACTCCGATTGTCAGAGAGGTATCTCTGGGCCCTCTCGGTAATGCACATCACATAAGCCTTGCAAGCATTGCAAATAATGAGTTAGTTGCGAGATGATGTATTACGAAACGAGTAAAGAGACTTGCCGGTAACGAGATTGAACTAGGTATTGAGATACCGACGATCGAATCTCGGGCAAGTAACATACCGATGACAAAGGGAACAAACGTATGTTGTTATGCGGTCTGACCGATAAAGATCTTCGTAGAATATGTAGGAGCCAATATGAGCATCCAGGTTCCGCTATTGGTTATTGACCGGAGACGTGTCTCGGTCATGTCTACATTGTTCTCGAACCCGTAGGGTCCGCACGCTTAACGTTACGATGACTTTTTCATTATGAGTTTATATATTTTGATGTACCGAAGTTTGTTCGGAGTCCTGGATATGATCACGGACATGACGAGGAGTCTGGAAATGGTCGAGACATAAATATTGATATATTGGAAGCCTATGTTTGGACATTGGAAGTGTTCCGGGTAAAATCGGCATTTTACCGGAGTACCGGGAGGTTACCGGAACCCCCCGGTAACCTAATGGGCCTTAATGGGCCTAGTGGAGGAAGAGGAGAGGAGGCCTAGGGGCTGCCGCGCGCCCCCCCCCCCCCCCAAGTCCGAATTGGACAAGGAGGGGGGGCGCCCCCCCCCCCTTCCTTTCTTCCCTCTCCTCCTTCCCCCCAAGTCCTAATCCAACTAGGGAAAGGGGGGAGTCCTACTCCCGGTAGGAGTAGGACTCCTCCGGCACGCCTCCTCCTAGGGCCGGCCGCACCCCCCTTCCTCCTTTATATACGGGGGCAGGGGGCACCTCTAGACACACAAGTTGATCTTCAAGATCGTTCTCTTAGCCGTGTGCGGTGCCCCCTCCACCATAGTCCTCGATAATATTGTAGTAGTGCTTAGGCGAAGCCCTGCGACAGCAGAACATCAAGATCATCACCACGCCGTCGTGCTGGCGGAACTCTTCCTCGACACTTTGCTGGATCGGAGTCCGGGGATCGTCATCGAGCTGAACGTGTGCTATAACTCGGAGGTGTCGTAGTTTC
The DNA here is from genome assembly GCF_003073215.2 of Triticum urartu. Taxonomy (NCBI): domain Eukaryota; kingdom Viridiplantae; phylum Streptophyta; class Magnoliopsida; order Poales; family Poaceae; genus Triticum; species Triticum urartu. The sequence continues at coordinate 142,897,406 of NC_053024.1, read as the reverse complement.
GGTGCTTGATCGGTCGGGTCGTGAAGACGTACGACTACATCAACCGCGTTGTCATAACGCTTCCGCTGTCGGTCTACGAGGGTACATAGATTACACTCTCCTCTCTCATTGCTATGCATCACCATGATCTTGCGTGTGCGTAGGAATATTTTTGAAATTACTACGTTCCCCAACAGTGGCATCCGAGCCTAGGTTTTATGTGTTGATGTTATATGCACGAGTAGAACACAAGTGAGTTGTGGGCGATATAAGTCATACTGCTTACCAGCATGTCATACTTTGGTTCGGCGGTATTGTTGGATGAAGCGGCCCGGACCGACATTACGCGTACGCTTATGCGAGACTGGTTCTACCGACGTGCTTTGCACACAGGTGGCTGGCGGGTGTCAGTTTCTCCAACTTTAGTTGAACCAAGTGTGGCTACGCCCGGTCCTTGCGAAGGTTAAAACAGCACCAACTTGACGAACTATCGTTGTGGTTTTGATGCGTAGGTAAGATTGGTTCTTGCTTAAGCCCGTAGCAGCCACGTAAAACTTGCAACAACAAAGTAGAGGACGTCTAACTTGTTTTTGCAGCGCATGTTGTGATGTGATATGGTCAAGACATGATGCTAAATTTTATTGTATGAGATAATCATGTTTTGTAACCGAGTTATCGGCAACTGGCAGGATCCATATGGTTGTCGCTTTATTGTATGCAATGCAATTGCGCTGTAATGCTTTACTTTATCACTAAGCGGTAGCGATAGTCGTGGAAGCATAAGATTGGCGGGGCGACAACGATGCTACGATGGTGATCAAGGTGTCGCGCCGGTGACGATGGTGATCATGACGGTGCTTCGAAGATGGAGATCACAAGCACAAGATGATGATGGCCATATCATATCACTTATATTGATTGCATGTGATGTTTATCTTTTATGCATCTTATCTTGCTTTGATTGACGGTAGCATTTTAAGATGATCTCTCACTAATTATCAAGAAGTGTTCTCCCTGAGTATGCACCGTTGCTAAAGTTCTTCGTGCTGAGACACCACGTGATGATCGGGTGTGATAGGCTCTACGTTCAAATACAACGGGTGCAAAACAGTTGCACACGCGGAATACTCAGGTTATACTTGACGAGCCAAGCATATACAGATATGGCCTCGGAACACGGAGCCCGAAAGGTCGAGCGTGAATCATATAGTAGATATGATCAACATAGTGATGTTCACCAATGAAACTACTCCATCTCACGTGATGATCGGACATGGTTTAGTTGATTTGGATCACGTGATCACTTAGAGGATTAGAGGGATGTCTATCTAAGTGGGAGTTCTTTAGTAATATGATTAATTGAACTTAAGTTTATCATGAACTTAGTACCTAATAGTATCTTGCTTTTTTATGTTTGATTGTAGATAGATGGCCCGTGCTGTTGTTCCGTTGAATTTTAATGCGTTCCTTGAGAAAGCAAAGTTGAAAGATGATGGTAGCAATTACACAGACTGGGTCTGTAACTTGAGGATTATCCTCATTGCTGCACAGAAGAATTACATTCTGGAAGCACCGCTGGGTGCCAGGCCTGCTGCTGGAGCAACACCAGATGTTATGAACGTCTGGCAGAGCAAAGCTGATGACTACTCGATAGTTCAGTGTGCCATGCTTTACGGCTTAGAATCGGGACTTCAACGACGTTTTGAATGTCATGGAGCATATGAGATATTCCAGGAGTTGAAGTTAATATTTCAAGCAAATGCCCGGATTGAGAGATATGAAGTCTCCAATAAATTCTATAGCTGCAAGATGGAGGAGAACAGTTCTGTCAGTGAGCATATACTCAAAATGTCTGGGTATAATAATCACTTGATTCAATTGGGAGTTAATCTTCCAGATGATTGCATCATTGACAGAATTCTCCAATCACTTCCACCTAGCTACAAGAGCTTCGTGATGAACTATAATATGCAAGGGATGAATAAGACAATTTCCGAGCTCTTCGCAATGCTGAAAGCTGCGGAGGTAGAAATCAAGAAGGAGCATCAAGTTTTGATGGTCAACAAGACCACTAGTTTTAAGAAAAAGGGCAAAGGGAAGAAGAAGGGGAACTTCAAAAAGAACAGCAAGCAAGTTGCTGCTCAGGAGAAGAAACCCAAAACTGGACCTAAGCCTGAAACTGAGTGCTTCTACTGCAAGCAGACTGGTCACTAGAAGTGGAACTGCCCCAAGTATTTGGCGGATAAGAAGGATGGCAAGGTGAACAAAGGTATATGTGATATACATGTTATTGATGTGTACCTTACTAATGCTCGCAGTAGCACCTGGGTATTTGATATTGGTTCTGTTGCTAATATTTGCAACTCGAAACAGGGACTGCGGATTAAGCGAAGATTGGCTAAGGACGAGGTGACGATGCGTGTGGGAAATGGTTCCAAAGTCGATGTGATCGCGGTCGGCACGCTACCTCTACATCTACCTTCGGGATTAGTATTAGACCTAAATAATTGTTATTTGGTGCCAGCGTTGAGCATGAACATTATATCTGGATCTTGTTTGATGCGAGACGGTTATTCATTTAAATCAGAGAATAATGGTTGTTCTATTTATATGAGTAATATATTTTATGGTCATGCACCCTTGAAGAGTGGTTTATTCTTATTAAATCTCGATAGTAGTGACACACATATTCATAATGTTGAAGCCAAAAGATGCAGAGTTGATAATGATAGTGCAACTTATTTGTGGCACTGCCGTTTAGGTCATATCGGTGTAAAGCGCATGAAGAAACTCCATACTGATGGACTTTTGGAACCACTTGATTATGAATCACTTGGTACTTGCGAACCGTGCCTTATGGGCAAGATGACCAAAACACCATTCTCCGGTACTATGGAGAGAGCAACAGATTTGTTGGAAATCATACATACAGATGTATGTGGTCCGATGAATGTTGAGGCTCGTGGCGGATATCGTTATTTTCTCACCTTCACGGATGACTTAAGCAGATATGGGTATATCTACTTAATGAAACATAAGTCTGAAACATTTGAAAAGTTTAAAGAATTTCAGAGTGAAGTTGAAAATCATCGTAACAAGAAAATAAAATTCATACGATCTGATCATGGAGGAGAATATTTGAGTTACGAGTTTGGTGTACATTTGAAACAATGCGGAATAGTTTCGCAACTCACGCCACCCGGAACACCACAACGTAATGGTGTGTCCGAACGTCGTAATCGTACTTTACTAGATATGGTGCGATCTATGATGTCTCTTACTGATTTACCGCTATCGTTTTGGGGTTATGCTTTAGAAACGGCCGCATTCACGTTAAATAGGGCACCATCAAAATCCGTTGAGACGACGCCTTATGAACTGTGGTTTGGCAAGAAACCAAAGTTGTCGTTTCTGAAAGTTTGGGGCTGCGATGCTTATGTGAAAAAGCTTCAGCCTGATAAGCTCGAACCCAAATCGGAGAAATTTGTCTTCATAGGATATCCAAAGGAAACTATTGGATACACCTTCTATCACAGATCCGAAGGCAAGACTTTTGTTGCTAAATTCGGAAACTTTCTAGAGAAGGAGTTTCTCTCGAAAGAAGTGAGTGGGAGGAAAGTAGAACTTGATGAGGTAACTGTACCTGCTCCCTTATTGGAGAGTATTACATCACAGAAACCGGTTTCTGTGACACCTACACCAATTAGTGAGGAAGCTAATGATGATGATCATGAAACTTCAGAACAAGATACTACTGAACCTCGTAGATCAACCAGAGTGAGATCCGCACCAGAGTGGTACGGTAATCCTGTTCTGGAAGTCATGCTACTAGATCATGATGAACCTACGAACTATGGATAAGCGATGGTGAGCCCAGATTCCACAAAATGGCTTGAAGCCATGAAATCTGAGATGGGATCCATGTATGAGAACAAAGTGTGGACTTTGGTTGACTTGCTCAAAGATCGGCAAGCAATTGAGAATAAATGGATCTTCAAGAAGAAGACTGACGCTGATGGTAATGTTACTGTCTACAAAGCTCGACTTGTCGCAAAAGGTTTTCGACAAGTTCAAGGGATTGACTATGATGAGACCTTCTCACCCGTAGCGATGCTTAAGTCTGTCTGAATCATGTTAGCAATTGCCGCATTTTATGATTATGAAATTTGGCAGATGGATGTCAAAACTGCATTCCTGAATGGATTTCTGGAAGAAGAGTTGTATATGATGCAGCCGGAAGGTTTTGTCGATCCAAAGGGAGCTAACAAAGTGTGCAAGCTCGAGCGATCCATTTATGGACTGCTGCAAGCCTCTCGGAGTTGGAATAAACGCTTTGATAGTGTGATCAAAGCATTTGGTTTTGTACAGACTTTTGGAGAAGCCTGTATTTACAAGAAAGTGAGTGGGAGCTCTGTAGCATTTCTGATATTATATGTGGATGACATATTACTAATTGGAAATGATATATAATTTCTGGATAGCATAAAGGGATACTTGAATAAGAGTTTTTCAATGAAAGACCTCGGTGAAGCTTCTTACATATTAGGCATTAAGATCTATAGAGATAGATCTAGACGCTTAATTGGACTTTCACAAAGCACATACCTTGACAAAATTTTGAAGAAGTTCAAAATGGATCAAGCAAAGAAAGGATTCTTGCTTGTGTTACAAGGTGTGAAATTGAGTAAGACTCAATGCCCGACCACTGCAGAAGATAGAGAGAAAATGAAAGATGTTCCCTATGCTTCAGCCATAGGCTCTATCATGTATGCAATGCTGTGTACCAGACCTGATGTATGTCTTGCTATAAGTCTAGCAGGGAGGTACCAAAGTAATCCAGGAGTGGATCACTGGACAGCGGTCAAGAACATCCTAAAATACCTTAAAAGGACTAAGGATATGTTTCTCGTATATGGAGGTGACAAAGAGCTCATCGTAAATGGTTACGTTGATGCAAGCTTTGACACTGATCCGGACGATTCTAAATCGCAAACCGGATACGTGTTTACATTAAATGGTGGAGCTGTCAGTTGATGCAGTTCTAAACAAAGCGTTGTGGCGGGATCTACATGTGAAGCGGAGTACATAGCTGCTTCGGAAGCAGCAAACGAAGGAGTCTGGATGAAGGAGTTCATATCCGATCTTGGTGTCATACCTAGTGCATCGGGTCCAATGAAAATCTTTTGTGACAATACTGGTGCAATTGCCTTGGCAAAGGAATCCAGATTTCACAAGAGAACCAAGCACATCAAGAGACGCTTCAATTCCATCCGGGATCTGGTCCAGGTGGGAGACATAGAGATTTGCAAGATACATACAGATCTGAATGTAGCAGACCCGTTAACTAAGCCTCTTCCACGAGCAAAACATGATCAGCACCAAAGCTCCATGGGTGTTAGAATCATTACTTTGTAATCTAGATTATTGACTCTAGTGCAAGTGGGAGACTGAAGGAAATATGCCCTAGAGGCAATAATAAAGTTATTATTTATTTCCTTATATCATGATAAATGTTTATTATTCATGCTAGAGTTGTATTATCCGGAAACATAATACTTGTGTGAATACATAGACAAACTAAACGTCACTAGTGTGCCTCTACTTGACTAGCTCGTTAATCGAAGATGGTTATGTTTCCTAACCATAGACATGTGTTGTCATTTGATTAACGGGATCACGTCATTAGGAGAATGATGTGATTGACATGACCCATTCCATTAGCTTAGCACCCGATCGTTTAGTATGTTGCTATAGCTTTCTTCATGACTTATACATGTTCCTATGACTATGAGATTATGCAACTCCCGTTTGCCGGAGGAACACTTTGTGTGCTACCAAAATTCACAACGTAACTGGGTGATTATAAAGGAGCTCTACAGGTGTCTCCAAAGGTACATGTTGGGTTGGCGTATTTCGAGATTAGGATTTGTCACTCCGATTGTCGGAGAGGTATCTCTGGGCCCTCTCGGTAATGCACATCACATAAGCCTTGCAAGCATTGCAAATAATGAGTTAGTTGCGAGATGATGTATTACGAAACGAGTAAAGAGACTTGCCGGTAACGAGATTGAACTAGGTATTGAGATACCGACGATCGAATCTCGGGCAAGTAACATACCGATGACAAAGGGAACAAACGTATGTTGTTATGCGGTCTGACCGATAAAGATCTTCGTACAATATGTAGGAGCCAATATGAGCATCCAGGTTTCGCTATTGGTTATTGACCGGAGACGTGTCTCGGTCATGTCTACATTGTTCTCGAACCCGTAGGGTCCGCACGCTTAACGTTACGATGACTTTTTCATTATGAGTTTAGTTTATATATTTTGATGTACCGAAGTTTGTTCGGAGTCCCGGATATGATCACGGACATGACGAGGAGTCTCGAAATGGTCGAGACATAAAGATTGATATATTGGAAGCCTATGTTTGGACATCGGAAGTGTTCCAGGTGAAATCGACATTTTACTGGAGTACCGGGAGGTTACCAACCCCCCCCCCCGGTAACCTAATGGGCCTTAATGGGCCTAGTGGAGGAAGAGGAGAGGAGGCCTAGGGGCTGCCGCGCTCCCTCCCCCCCCCCCCAAGTCCGAATTGGACAAGGAGGGGGGCGGCCCCCCCCCCCCCCTTTCCTTTCTTCCCTCTCCTCCTTCCCCCCAAGTCCTAATCCAACTAGGGAAAGGGGGGAGTCCTACTCCCGGTAGGAGTAGGACTCCTCCGGCGCGCCTCCTCCTAGGGTCGGCCGCACCCCCCTTGCTCCTTTATATACGGGGGCAGGGGGCACCTCTAGACACACAAGTTGATCTTCAAGATCGTTCTCTTAGCCGTGTGCGGTGCCCCCCTCCACTATAGTCCTCGATAATATTGTAGTAGTGCTTAGGCGAAGCCCTGCGATAGTAGAACATCAAGATCGTCACCACGCCATCGTGCTGACGGAACTCTTCCCCGACACTTTGCCGGATCGGAGTCCGAGGATCGTCATCGAGTTGAACGTGTGCTAGAACTCGGAGGTGCCGTAGTTTCGGTGCTTGATCGGTCGCCGTGAAGACATACGACTACATCAACTGCGTTGTCATAACGCTTCCGCTGTCGGTCTACGAGGGTACGTAGATTACACTCTCCTCTCTCGTTGCTATGCATCACCATGATCTTGCGTGTGCGTAGGAAATTTTTTGAAATTACTACGTTCCCCAACAGACACCTGTAGAGCATCTTTATAATCACCCAGTTACGTTCTGACATTTGATAGCACACAAGGTGTTCCTCCGGTATTCGGGAGTTGCATAATCTCATAGTCAGAGGAATATGTATAAGTCATGAAGAAAGCAATAGCAATATAACTTAACAATCATTATGATAAGATAACGGATGGGTCTTGTCCATCACATCATTCTCCTAATGATGTGATCTCATTCATCAAATGACAACACATGTCTATGGTTAGGAAACTTAACCGTCTTTGATTAACGAGCTAGTCTAGTAGAGGCTTACTAGGGACACTGTGTTTTGTCTATGTATCCACACATGTATCAAGTTTCCGGTTAATACAATTCTAGCATGAATAATAAACATGTATCATGATATAAGGAAATATAAATAACAACTTTATTATTGCCTCTAGGGCATATTTCTTTCAGGGTGTTGGTCGATGCCCTTTCGATGGTGCATGTAAGCAGTCACCGACACAGGGGCATGGCAATGCCCCCTGTCGGGGATTGGATCCCCCTCGTGCGTTGACTTGGTGCCTCTTTGTCGGGCGTCCAGTGTGTTAGGTATGGCCATCCTTCGCTCTTATGTTGTGGGAGGTCGAGTGGGAAGTCCTCTTGCCTTCCTGGTAGGTGATGTCAGCTTGTTTTGGCGTTTCTTGGTCGTGTAGGCGACAAGGGGGGGTAGCATCGGGTAGCCATGTCTCGTGTTTTCCAGTGGGCTCGTCCAGGTCTCCTCATTTTCGTCTCAGATATGAGCTGGGTTTGAGAGGCGTCGAACAGTTTGGACGTATATGACTGGTTTGGTTTGTGGGGACGTATAGAGAGAATTGATAGGTTTGCTGTAGATGCTCTTAGCCGAGCAACGCCATTGTTCTGTTTGTGATAAATGACGGGTCGGAGATTCGTTTCTGGGAGGATAACTGGCTAGGCAATGCCAGCCTCCAAGAACAATATCCTGCTTTGTATAACATTGTTCGTAGTAAGAATGATACTCTCGCACAGGTCCTCAGCACATCCCCACTGAATATTTCTTTCAGGCGGGATTTGATCGGCCCCCGTCTTATGTCATGGAAAAATCTATTGTCCAGATTGGATTCGATTTACCTGACACAAGGACGGGATGTGTTCCGCTGGAACCTCACTACATCTAGGCCATTCACGGTCGACTCTATGTACCATGCGCTCACGCATTCGGAGATCCCAGTGAATAATAACAAGAAAATTTGGAAGTTAAAGATTCCACTAAAAGTTAAAATCTTCATGTGGTATCTTCGGAGGGGAGTTGTGCTAACCAAAGAGGACCTTGCCCATCTCAATTGGCAAGGAAGTAAGAAGTGTAGCTTTTGTACTCACGATGAGACAATCAAACATCTCCTTTTCCAGTTTAAGCTTGCGCGTTCTATATGGTCAATCATCCAAATAGGGTCTAATTTATATCCGCCTTCAAGTGTTGTCAATAGTTTTGGTCATTGGTTGGGCGGTATTTCAAATAGGGTCAAAACGTTATTGAGGGTGGGAGCGTATGCCTTATTGTGGTCGCTTTGGCTAGGTAGAAATAATTTGGTTTTTAATAACATAAACTCTTCTACTTTGCAGGTTATTTTCCGTTGTACGCACACGCTTCGTATGTGGTCTACGCTACAACAAACGGAGTACCAACGCTGTTCAAGGCGGTGTATACGCGGTTGGAGCGAGTGGCTGAGGAGGTTTTTACCCAACATGGGTGACAACATAATCTTGGGATTGGCCCACCACCTTCTTTGACATAGGCAGAGTGTTGGTCCTATATGACTCTACTGTTGCCGATATGTCGGTTTCTCATTTATTTTCATTTTTTTTGTCAGACTCTTGGTGTTTGGTTGTGTACATTTTTGTTATGCAAAGGCCGGGTATTACTCATCATGCTTTGTATCGGTTTGATGCTACATTTTAAGTTAATAAAAGCGTCCTTTATTGAAAAAAAAAGTGAGCAACTAAACTAAAAGAGCATCAGATAACGAGTAGGCAGTAGATTAAAGAGGACACATACGTCACGCGTAACAATTAGTCAGGCGAATCTGCACCACCCGCACACTCCTTGGCGATGCATTTAATTTAATCCAAGCTTTACCCGGCAGCAAACCGCAGATGTTTACTCAAACAAACCAGTCACTAGACTAGAGGAGGTTTAACTCAAACGTAGGCCGAAAGATAAGTCCATCAAGCTTATTTAAACCCGTGTGTCTCTGAGTGATAACAGCCTTCAAGTGGGTAGCCTGTGTACCGTGGGAAGGAGCGTAGTACGCATGTTGGCGCCACACGGACGGAAGCAACAGTAACGTACGAAGCCTCAGCAGTGACCGCACACGGATCGACCTGATGGACGCGAATCTTTGGTCAGCTCAGCTGCATGCACTCCACTACACTACACACGAGTGAAGTGAAAGCTTACACAGTGAACAAGTGAAAGCTTGCAAGCGGGAGCCAGTGTAATTTTTCACTACTTTTCAGCTCAGTATTTTTTCCTTTCTGTTTGCTGGGAACATGCAGCGTACAAACATGCTGTTGGGAGAGATTTGTTGCCTGGTTACCAGCCAACTCGACCCAACACGGCGGAAAGCGCAGCGCACGTACGTACACAGTCCGCCCTGTGGATGGCGCAGCAACGACCCATCCCTTGGTCATGTGCGAACTACCCATTTCGTGCACTTGTCGTAGGCTGCCTGCTGCCATCTGCAGCACTGCGGCACTGCAACCCTCATCTCTGTAAGAAACATGTTCTGTCCGCTGCGCAGAACGCCATGGATCTCGCTCGCTCGGACGGAGCCGAAAACCCAAAAGGTAGTAGGTCCCTTTGGATTCCTGCCAAGATTTACAGAATAATATATCCTGTAGCCCACGATTTTTTTGCAGTAAGTTGTAAAACTGAACAGGCAAAAAGGAATGCGTGAGAAGTTACGGCCTTGCAGTACACTAGGCAAGATAGCACTAGACACTGGTGATGGAGCAGGGCATGTACATGTACATGCACCGTAGGGAGTACCTGTTAGCGGATAGATTCAGAAGATTTGGGTACTGGCATTGTACCTGTTGGCGGAAAGATTCACAAGATCTGTTTCTCTTGGAACAAACCAACTGCTCTTGCAATCTACGCTAGATAACACAGCGCTCCAACAACGGCGTCCGCGGTGCAAAAGCCGAGGGAATTACAGCGTCCACGTTTTGTTCTTACGGCCCAGCAGTTCAATATTCTAACATTGAGTTGTAGTTTTTTTTTTTACACTAGCATTAAGTTATGGTTAGTCAGTAGTGTACATCCGAAGCAACTCCGCAGGTCCACAAAGCAACAAAACATGGCATTGATATCGAAAGAAGAAAAATATGTCAGCATCACACGAACAACAATGAAGCATCATGTGGCACTGAAGTTCAGGTAGCAAGAGTAGGACAGCACAGCGTACACATAGACCATGCTACTCTTCTGTGGCGATGTGTTTCTTATTCCCTTCGACATAGCTGAATCATACGTAGGAACATCTTTTATAGGAAAGATACTATTCGATAAATAAGCCACTGAAGAAAATATTTGATCTGTAACCAGAAAACTCATGGATATCATCCAACAAAGGACATGAGAGAGCATTCCATTTTTTGAGGGGGTCCATCATGATGAAGGGTGCAAATTACAGGGACTGTGATCAGAGTGTACAGATATCAAATTGCAGTGGGTACACATGAAGACCATCAATGCAGGGTGCAAGTGTACAATAAATACAGTGAGATTCAACAGGACCACTTTGGCACAAGACAAGTCTGTATCATCCTTGAAGCAACAATTTCTCAACAAACAGTGATTATCAAACCAAATAACACAGAGATGCCACCACACACCAAACTGTTCCACGGCTCAGAATTTCCGAAAACACGAAGTGCTTACTGTTCTCCGCTGGTGAGCATACACCTCCTCCCAAACCTGCAATGGGACATTGCAGTGCTGATGAGGATGTATGCGGAGAAAAACAGACAACTAGGCCTTTATCTGTCGTGTCAGATGTCGACAAAAGTTCAAAAGCATCGATTGAAAACTGAAACACAACACAGGATTGAAAGTTCACAAGCAGACAGACAGAACAAAGGGCGGTGTCTGCTTGACTGATAGATAGTGAAGACACTTATTCATCTTAAAGAGTTATGACATATAAGAAAAATAGGATCTGCTATAGCCGACTGATGAAAGATCATTTTTATTGAGAACTAGTACTCATATTCAGTTATTGATAGATCCCACGGGACATGTAGAGCTATGAGGAATGGGTCATCCTTTGGATCAACAAAATGATACACAGGAAATCCATATAAATGTTGTCTGCCAGGAATTTCTTGCCAATTCAAGGACATTGTTTAACCAGGATAAATTCAAGCATATGTCACGGGCTGGGGTTGGATTGGACCGGAGGTTGTAGTCGTGGGAGGTCGGAGGACGAGGGCGAAACTCTCGTCGGCCTATGGTTGGAGAAAGAGGTGAGGAGGGGGCGCCGAGGCGCAGGTGCACCAGGTGAGAAGATAGATTATTTTCTGGTTGTACTCATTGATCGCATAGGGGTGGCTATAAGTAGCCTATTACAATGACATGACAGATTCCAACTCTAATTGGGTGTTGGCAGGATAACCTTCTTCGGGACTAAACCTTTCCAACTAAGACCCAGACTCTTTAACCTAAATCTAGAAGGACTCTATAATTAAACTGGGACAGAACTAGGGTGGCGCAGGACCCTTGCGCCTATAAGTCTGGCCCCACATGACATCATAGTCAGGCCCGTTGACAAGGGAGGCCAAATTGGCCGACCGCACAGGGCCCCCAAATTTTTGGGGCCCCCAGTCCAGGAAATATTATGTGTATATATATATGAGAAAAAGGGCCCAGTAAACCAACACTCAGGCAGCCCATTCTAGCAGCCAAATACATGCACGCACGCAGCCTCGCAGCCTGCCTGTTGGCTTGCCCTAACTCCCGATCGCATCGCACGCACTTTCCAGTTTATCCCTGGTTTAGCGATCGCTAGATCGAGGAGAGGTCTCTAGAAGCGCAAGGGGCGGCTGCCGGCTGGGCGACGGAAGCCCGCAGGCGAGGGCGGCAGGAGTAGGAGACGTGCGTACGTGGCCGCCGGCCGGCTACGCTCCACGGCGCCGTATTAGGTATTACAGCCGCTATGGGCATCGTCCTTGCCGGCGTAAATCCTTTTATAAGAAGCCCTATTTTATTTTGCGAGTGTAGGATCGTTTATGTTAAACAATTTTTCAGAATGTTACATCAAGATGAAATATGTTTTATGCAAGGTGAGATATTACATAGAATTCGAAATGATTCATATTGTTTTTGTCTGTTTTATAAAACAGAAAGAGTCATGCATAGAAGGAACTATGATTCAGGTGCTGAAAAGCATAGGAAGAAAACCAAACTGTAAGCGGATGCTTGATCCCAAAAGGGTGCTTTTGATAAATGTCCTGAAAGAATCTGATCGCAAAAAGGAGAAGATTAATTATGAAGGTATGATCGAAGATTTCATTTCAAGAAATACTACATGGGTACCTTTTTTTAGTAGAAATGAGGTCAGATTATTTCAGTACCATCTTTACTATTTTATAATTAGTATTCGGTATATTTTCTAAATATTGTATCAAATAACATGTATTTGAAGTTATATAATTAAATGAGAGTATGCTTTACTTACATTAGTTCTTTAGGTATATGATTTTTTTTAAAATAGGGCCCTACTTTGATTCTCGTCCCGGGCCCCTAAATTTCTGGAGACGGCCCTGATCATAGTTCCCTAGTACTCACACAGAAGATTGCTAAGGATCCATACAAATGACAACATAAACCTTTGTACAGAACACTAGTGATTGGTTATACAGGACTCTGCAAAACACTAACAAGTGAACATTACCTGAATGGGATCAAATCAATGTTTTCACATACAGATCGAGATGTTTATTGAAAAGGTCACACCTGCAAATAAAAATATGTTCAGAAAACACTAGAGAATTGAGCAAAACAAAAGTCAATGTAGCCACTAAGCTTGAACATGGTTGTGTAACTTGTGTATTGTCAACAGAATAATGTTTTAGTTCAGATGATCCTACAAAAGACCATTGTTCTTGATGAAGAGCAAGCAAATAAACTAATACTCCCTCCGTCCCGAATTACTTGTCTTGGATTTTTCTAGATAAGGATGTATCCAGACACGTTTTAGTGTTAGATACATCCGTATCTAGACAAATCAAAGACAGGTAATTTGGGACGGAGGTAATAGAACAGTACGCCCTTATGACTGAATGCAAATTCGATTTCTATAATTTATTATCCTCCATGAAATGAATTCTTCACAGGTAGGATGTTGGCATGTTAGGTAGGTCGAGAGGACTAGGCATGAGAAGATCTAAAATGAATTGTTAATATGTATGTTTCACACAATTCCTTATTTAGGTACATCTTATTTGCAACATCTATATGCTTCCCTAAACAACTCATGAATTTAGCTGTCCAGTTTAACCCACTGCTTTAGCGGGACAATTGCTCAATCATGAAATAAAAAGGTATCCTTGTATAAATAAAGTGACAAAAATGATGCCATCTCCATTCAACTTTCAACCATCCTGGTATTAACAACTGCTTCTAGCTAATCATGTAGCATAGTAATTTTCAATTGATAGGCATGACTTACTTGATTGGGCTGCCAGGAGCATACAGAGGATTCTTTACAACATACTCCACATATAGGCTGTAAATATGCTTCAGCGCATCTCTTTGATCACCAGTCCTTGGATGGGTAAGGAGAATAAGCTGTATAAATTGGAAAATTCAGTGAATGTATATCCTTTTGAACAAAGGATTATCACATACATATCTGCGCTTTAAGTACCATGGTAAAGGTGGAAGCTGACAATCATAGTTCAAAATATGCGTAGTGTGGGCTGTGGAACAGGTCTGCATGAAAAAATGTTGCACTGCTGCTTCTACATTTAAGGTCACACTAGTTAATTGTGGCTTCCATTGAAGTGATACAATGGCTGGATTCACATTAGTTTAAAGTCACTGAAAAACAACCTTAGTCTTCTTCATCCAATACAAACACTTAAAGTGTGGTTATCCAGAAAAGACCTTCAATTTTCACAGGATCTAACCAGCCAAAATAAGAGCATGATGATTCTAAGAATGGAAGAAAGCCAGGGAAGATAATAATAACATATCGACAAACCTTTATACCAGACGGGCTCTCCATGTAGTTCAATTTATATGTGTTTGTCTTGAAACTATGAAATGAACATCCCTGACCTGGCAGTAGTGGCGCCCCAAGATTCGCGTGTTCTGTTCTGCATATGTAAAAGGTGCATGAGCCAAGTATGACTCTAGGATGTGAAGTGCTAAACATGGTATCCATCAACAATTCCAGTTATCTAGGTTATACGGTTATAGATATATTTCTTAGGGCCAAAATTTTGGAAAGAGATAATAGAGAAACAGTGTCCGCCTGTCCGGAGATGAAAATACACAATTTCAGAAGCAGGGGAGCAGTATGGCAGTGCTAGTCATTCTACGGCTAGAGTTTTGAAAGGTTTGTCCGTATCATCTCTTCAGATTTCGCCGTTAAGCTACCTCAGATGCGTACACTGACTTTTGTTGGCAAGTAGTATGCCGCATTTCGAATAACCCTGGTGTTTACATTTTCTGGCTCACAGAAGTATGTACGGAAAAATCTTGAAAGGAAGATCAAATGTCTCCCTTTCACCATTTTTGTTCAGTCACGAACAGAGGTTCTTCACTGTCTGCCTCTCTTACCCTTGGCCCCCCCCTCCCATCCCCTGCCCCACTATCTCCTGTTAATTCGTGCAGCAAAATCATGGAATTTCTGTCAACTACTCAAATTGGTCATAGTGGGGGTTGCTCCTACCGAAACAAAGTCGTGGACTAACATCTACTGCCAATAAACTCATTGGATCTCCATTTCAAGAAGCTTCCAGTCCATTATCACTCACCGACAAATTAGTCAAGATTAGCGAACTCAGTAACCTATGACCGAGATGTGTGTGAGGAGAGAGGTAGGAAGAAGCATACGAGGTGGGGTCGATCTTGGCGGTGAAGGAGCGCAGGGAGAAGAGGAGGCCGAACATGAGCTTCTGGTCCTGGTTGCGGGCGAGCGTGCGGAGCGGGCGGTGCCACTCGCGGTACAGCAGGCACACGCCGTTGCGGTTGAAGACGTAGATCACCTGGGCGTTGGAGCCCGTTCCCGTCCCCGGAGGCGCCGCCGGTGCCGGGCTGGACTCCGGCGCGACGGACGTCAGCGACGACCCGCCGAAGAACTGCATCGCGGAAGCAGCGGCCGAGAGCCGGGCGGAGGGGAGCGGCGGTGTGGCGTGGATCTCCGGCCGGGGAGAGGAGACGACAACGGCGCGGAGCGGAGTTGTTGCTGCTGGAGAAGATCGTGGACCGCTATGGCAAGGAGATTATGGGCCAACGTCGACATAAAGCCCACACGAACGCAGTTTGGTTCGAGGCTCGGTTTCCTTTTCAGTTCTTTTTAATGGGCAGAAACTTGATGCTTTTAATCCTACTAGTAAGCTTGCACGTGCAAATGCACGTCTTGACTAATATTACAAACATATGAAAGAGTTATACAAAAAAAATTGATTGAAATAATAATACAAGTATATTAGTGATGATTTTTTAATAAACAATTGGGCACTTACATTTTTTGTTCAAAACCAAAAATGGTCTGAAAATGATTTTTTTTGGTATGTTTATTTATTTTCCGCAAAAATGTCTGAAATTTCCTGGAGTGGCTGGTGTATTAGTGCTGATTTAGAAAAGCATTTATTTTGACACTTCCTTTTTTTGGGGGGGGCAAAATTTAGCTAAAAAGGGGGGCTGAAATAATTTTAGTGAAAAGGACGTTCATAATAAACCCAATGAATCGAGATATCTTGTCAAGCTCATTTCCCCGTAAGCCTGTCGAAGTAATTCTAAGTTTGAAAAAAAGAACTTACATCACATAGGACGAGTAAGAAACATGCTAATCTTTTCCTTGAAAAAATAAACATTTTAATCTTCACCGGCAATAAAAATAGTACTGGTCAAATATTTGAAACCCCCAAAGATCAACAATCAATTGTGTATCATGGTGTGACTGAACTGATCCGGCAAAGCTATAAAAATATATGAAGGCTTTAGAAGATGTTGTGTGCATGATTGTTTGTTATACTTCAACGATGGATATACTCAATTTGAACTCATAAAAAAAGCTTGAAAGCACAAGAACAAAAATTCAGGTAGCCCTTAAAACACTATGTATTCATCATACATTTGTCATGCTTATGGTAATGAATTTCTCTTAAACAAAAAACAACCAAGAGAAAAAATATCATATGTTAATTCATGGAAGTACCTCGAAAATGCCTAATGATGAGCCACTTCCAATTTTCCAATTTTCCAAATGATAATGCCTAATGCCTAAATTTCTCACAACTCAATGTGTAATTTGGTGGCTGAATTAACGTTTTCTATAAAAATAAGGATTGAGGTGTCATGTAAACATAAGAATCATGAACTCTTAGTCATTCCAAATGGTAATTGGATGCAACTTCAAGTCTGCGTCCCAATCCACCTAGGTGAGTGCCATGTTGTGACGACCTCTCAGAAAAATCAATATTGTCCAAACGGCCGAGAATGTTGGCATGTACACTGATTAACCTGCTTAGTACTATCTCTCTTCAGCTTTCAAAAAATAAATCTAGCAATAACTAAAAGTGCTCCCCTTGCTGCATGCATTCTACAGGTAGACACATTTGTTTCACTCCAGTGCTAGGACATCTGGCACCTGGATCCAAGAACAAGAAAATCCCATGAGATTTGAAGCACAGAGCCTTCAAAACCTGACCATCTGTAGAGGCAATAATAATCATCAATGCCTGCTATTGTTTTCATAAGTATAGACTAATGTTTAATTGCATTAAGGTGAAACTTCAAGCTTTTTTGTTATACCAGTGCCTTTGGAACTAAACACATTTGTCCTAAACACCTTAAATCTGTTTTCTGTAATTATCAGTGGTACATAGGCTTATTATAGTCGTATTCATACATTTCATTACTTATTTGCTTCTATAAAAGAATGTTTGGACCCCACTAATATCATCAGCAGTTCAGCACTATAATCATGTGCTGCATAGTGTACATAATCTCTAGGGTATGTGGTGTAAGTAAAATGCAAACAGTGGGCCAGGATACATGGATGGTCAAAAATTCCTTCCTTCGTGCGGCGAAATAACCCGTATAAATGGGGAACGATCCATAGACGTTGTTGGAACTTCATCTGGATTATTCTTCCTCATCTGGTTGTGAAAGCACAAGTGTTAAAGAACTTGCAACGGATGAAAAGAGATGAATAAGCATGTGCAATGATCAGACATTGGAACAATATGTACATTGAGACTTCAGAATTCGGAGTAAGAAGCATTTCTCAGATGAAGGAGCGTCACCATCGATAGATAAAAATTTAATTTCCATGTATCTGGCTCACAACATGCAATTTATATTCCGATACAATACTGATAATTAAAAAGGATTATAGATATATCAGAATTAAAAAATGAGGTCATCTAAAAATATTAGATCTTTCACTTGCTGAAGGCAATCTCTATATGTATTAGTACAAAATGACCATGGAAATACTCTAGAGTATGAACTTTGTATCACCCAAAACGAAATTGCATCCTTTCTCTCTACGGTCAAGGAAAAAAAGTTGCTTCCGTTCTGAATAGAAAATAAGCACAAAATTCTTCTAATTCCATGCGCCATGGCATCACCATTTTGTCTACAGAAAATTGTTCCAATTCCAGCCATCCACCATTGAAAAAACATGGTTGTACGAGAGTTGTAACAAGGGCAATACAATCAGAGTAGAGCAGAACAGAAAACAGCGTGATTGCTAAAAGTGACTTGTTAATATGAGCGAGCCACACATTGAGATTGTTAAAACTTCAAAGTGACTGGATAATGTCAGTGACCCAGACACGGAGCAGGGCCGCCATCAGCAAGTCTCAAGTAAATCAAGTAAAGTCTCAAGTCTTGCCTGGATTCAGTGAAACAAGTATTGTTTTTGCATATATAAAAAGAAAATCTGAAAATGTGAATAAAAGGAACTTAGATCAGTGGCGAACCTACGTGTTACCTTAGATCAGTGGCGAACCTTAGGTCTTGGTTTGGCTGCAAACATCAACAGATAGCGGTGCCAAGAATAGCCACATTTGAAACTAATCTTATCCTGGAGATCCCCTACACTACCCCAAATATACAACCTGTTAGCCGGATCGCCTCTTGCTCCTCCGGCAGGAATCACCTTCCCTTCTATGTTTCCCCATCTCATCCCTTCAACACAAATAACCGCCTCCTTGAGAGGCGATTCCTCGAACACTTAAAGCCATCAAAACAAACTGGTCCAGAGGACTGCTTACTTATATGTCAACGACACCTAAACCCAGCGCAACGGACAGGGCATGATCGCCTTCCACACCTAATCAGATCAAAACACCCAACACCAGCGAATATTTTGTACAAACTCGTTGTATAATCAGTAACACAGATAGTTCATCCTTAGATCCTAAACCTTCTGAAAAAACTCAAATTCCAAAGAAGAATGTTGTATCTGGGTAAATATTTATGGTGGAATTCCTATTAAATGTTGCTCTGCTCCAGTTGAGCTAATGGTAGCTACACCAGAACATCATGCACTAAAATGACCTCTCTGAGGTATAAACTATACGGTGCCATGGAAAGAAATGAATCCAGCAGCTAGCTAGAAAGAAAGTGAGCAAAACTCCATACATGCACTAACAAGACTTTATGTGAGGGAGAATATTACGTACCTGTGTATGTGAGATTCGGGAATGCAACACCTATGCTTGTGATCCCTGCCAGCTCACCTAAAATTGAAGTAGCCTGCTCAAAAGAAAAGTGGGAATGTCAAAATACATATAATCAAGACCATAGTTCTCCTGCCGAAGTGAGACTTTCCAAAAATCCCTGCCAATTCATGAAGGCAGGACAAGATATTTACATATACACTGATTTTGCAATCACAAGCATGAACTTCTCTTGTGTGCAAGCATCATATCTCAAGCAATACCATCAATTTCAGAACTTATTGAACTATTTTGCCCTCTTTGGAGTCTGGACACAACCACATGTTTCTCCCTCGTGCTTCATCAGTCCATCCAATTGACGGTTCATGCTTTGTAAACTCAGATTCATTTGTTTGCTACAGAGTATGTGCGATTCATTTGCTTGTTGGTCCTGTGAGCTAGCTTCCTACACCCAGCCAACCTCTGAAAGTTAAGGTAAAGAAAACCCTGATGAAAGTTTGCCGGCTTGGTCGCGAGGGCCTGACCGGTTGCGGCAATGAAGTGGGGGGTGAAGGGCAATGTCAACAGTTTAAAGTACGCGTTGCCCGATGCACACAAAACAGACCAAAAATACTTTTGTAGACGTTGTACTCATGCTATCTTGTACAAAAGCAGTAACACATAAGAACATTTAGGCTTGCATAAAAAACAGTTCAGAATTTAGGCTTCAAAGATTACAAGGATCTGAGGAAGGCATACCATTGAGCTGCATTGCAAGTCTTCAGTGTTCAGATCTTATACACGCTATGCTTCTGCTATCCAATCCCTAGCTGATCATGGCTTCACAAAACCTGAAATTGGATATCACATTTCTTTCAACAATGGATGAAACTGCATTCATTTGAATGTATATACATCTCAAATTTCATAGAACAGTTCCACTCTCAATGGGAGAAGTAATCTCAGAAGGGGATGCGGGGTGGCCAGTTGAGATGCACAGCGTGTCGGTTGTTGGGAGGGGATGCAGAGGCCTTCCGGGGCGGGGGTCGGGGGACCTTCAGGTGGACGCGGAGCAGCTGGCGGATGTAGGGCATCGCGGAAGCAGCGAGATGGGGGGACGTCGTGACACGGACGGTGGGCCAGATGTGGGTCGCGACGAGATGCAGGGCATGGCGAGCCGTCGCGGCGTGGCAGTGCCTGCAGGGGGGCTAATCGACGACGGTGAGATGCATGGCCCGACGTGGCGTCGTGGGATGGCAATGGCTGCAGGTCGGTTGCAGAGAGAAACAAGGAAAATCTTTGCCTCCCGGTCCGCCGGCGCGTCAAGTCGTCGAGGGGAAAGAGAGAAGAGGCGGCGTGCGAGGCGTGGGGCGGTGACGGGCGGCAAACTGCCTAGGCGGCGTGTTCGGGAGAGGATGGCGGGAGGCAGTTTTCCTTTTTCTTGTGTAAAGAAAAGAGGCAAGAGAGGTTAGCGACTAATGTCATGGTGGGTAATTAAGGCATAAAACGTGTTTAGTATCATGGAGTGATGTAAACCATCAGATCACAGGATTTGATGCATGGGATTAATTGGTTCTCCGCCCTTTCGTGCTTTTATAGGGGTAGTAGATACGTGGTATCCGTTAGGGGGATCCAATTTCGCCGTACCTCTTTTTGCTGGCAGTAGAGGGCCTTTCGTGCCTTTTAAAATCCAGAGTTCAGTCATCCAGTCTTGCAGGAATACAAGTGGCTTCATTGGCTCCACCGGTGAACCATTTGTTGGTTGCAGATGATAGCCTGCTGTTTTTTAAATCAAATAATAAGGGGGCTGAAGAAGTGTCTCACCTGCTGGAAACCTATGCTAAAGCCTCAGGACAGAGAATTAACAAAGACAAGTCTTCCCTATTTTCAGCAAGGGTTGTCCAGAGGAGGTAAGAGCGGCTATAAAGAATATTCTGAATGTCCCTAATGAACAGTTGAATGAGAAATATCTTGGTATGCCATCTGATGTGGGAGTTTCAAAAAATGGTGCATTTAAATATTTGAAGGATCGCTTGTGAGGTAAAATACAAGGTTGGATGGAAAAACTTCTATCAGCAGCTGGAAAAGAGGTTCTTATTAAATCAGTAGCTCAAGCTATCTCGGTCTATTCAATGTCATGTTTCAAGCTTCCAAGAGGAACGTGCAAGAGTTTGACTTCAATGATTAATGCATTTTGGTGGGGTAGCAAAAGGGGACAACACAAGCCGTATTGGGTATCATGGGAAGTCATGAGTATGCCCAAGTATATGGGAGGTTTGGGCTTCAGAGATTTTGAAATTTTCAATCTTGCTCTATTGGCTAGACAGGCATGGAGAATTCTTCAAGGCCCAGAATCTTTGAGTGCTAGAATACTCAAAACAGTTTACTTTCCGGGAGGTGACTTGCTATCGGCTGAGCTTGGAAACCATCCATCCCAGATTTGGCGCTCAGTCTTAGAGGGGCGAGATACTCTAAAGATGGGCCTTATCAGAAGGGTGGCAACAGGCGCGGCGATAGACATTTGGAATATGAACTGGATTCCGAGGAAAGAAAACATGAGACCCATTGTCTCGCTAGTAGATCAACCCCCACAACTAGTATCTGAATTGCTGGATCAAGGGAACGCTAGATGGAATTCTGAGTTGATACAACAGGTGTTCTTGCCATACTATGCTACCGCCATCTTACAAATCCCAGTATGCACACGGAACATCGAGGATTTCTGGTCATGGGCTTTTGAGAAGAATGGAATATTTTCAATTCGATCGACATATAGGACGATAATGGAAACAAAAAAAAGAGGAGGGAAGATTGGCTGGAAGAACGGCCGGGGGCGTCTGACATGAGCAACATAGAAAAATCTTGGGCCTCCCTTTGGAACATTGCGGTACCAGTAAAAGTTAAAGTGTTTCTTTGGAGGTTATAAAAGAATTCTATACCCACAGAAGACGTCCGCAAGAACAGGAATATGTCGCCCAAGGATGATTGTTTTGCTTGTGGAGCTAGCGACTCCTGGAGGCATAGTCTGCTGGAATGTACCATGGCTCGGTGTGTTTGGGCATTGGTTGATCCTGAGCTGTTGGAGCATATGATAGAAACAAGGGAAGCATCAGCTGAAAGTTGGCTATTCTCTATGTTTGAGACCTTAAAACATGATGAATTAACTCAGATGGTAGTCACACTATGGGCCATTTGATACGCTCGGAGAAAGCTAATCCATGAATCCATTAGCCAGAGCCCATACGAAACATATTCGTTTGTCAAGAGATTTGTCTCTGAGCTTGATCAGCTAAACGTTTCTTCAGTTTCACAAGTAAGAACGAGTCTGCCGAGCCAGCCGAGGGGAAAATGGATTGCGCCAAAGGATGGTCACGTCAAGATTAATGTAGATGCGGGAGTATCATTCCATCACAATATGGGAGTAGCAGCTGCAGTATGCCGGAGTCAGGAAGGAGCATATCTTGGATCATCTCTGTTGTCAGTACAAGGTCTTCTCAATCCAGCAGTTTTAGAAGCTCTTGCATGCAGGGAGGCGCTGGCTCTTGCTCAGGACTTGGGAGTGCAGAACGTTCAAATAGCTTCATACTGTCAGCAAATTGTCAACCATATCCATCAAGGAGTCGGAGGAGGGGATGGAGGAATCATCAAAGAAATTGTAGAAAGCATTAGACTTTTTTCAGCATGTAATTTCTATTATGAATCTCGAATTTCCAATGTAAAAGCTCATAGACTTGCAAGGTTTGGTGTCTCTCTTCCACAAGGGAGACATATTTGGCTAGGATTTCCTCATGATCCTATTGCTATAGCTGTAAACATTTTAGCTAATCAATAAAACCTAGCTTTTTCGCTCAAAAAAATGTGTGTGTATGCTGAATGCTGAATGCTGAGCTTGGAGCTGTTGTGCCATCACTCAATTCTTGAGGGTCGCACCCCTAAAAATTTTTCCTTGAGGGTCGCGACATCATGACACAGGGGCTCATCAGGCGAGTTGGTGACGGTATGTCAACACACACATGGAAGCAAAACTGGATCCCAAAAGACTTTAATATGCGACCGATAGTCAGCAAAGTACCACATCCATCAAGTCTAGTGGCCGAGCTACTCACACCAAATGCATCATGGCACACGGACAAGCTAGCTGAAACTTTCTTGCCCACTGATGCCCAAGTGATTGCGATAATTTTTGTTCGTGGATTCACGAGAAGAATGGTATACTCAGTGTCCAGTTGGCGTACAGAATGCTTGTGTACAAACCTAAGGTGTGAAGCATGGCTAGAGGACGTGTTGATTCGTCAAATTCAAATGCAAAAAAGAAGACATGGACTAGCCAGTGGAAGACCCAAGTGCCATCTAAAATCAAGATATTTTTATGGAGGTTAGCACAGCAATCTCTCCCATCTGCTGATTTATTGCGTCACCGAAATATATCGACTACGTCAACCTGTGGAATCTGCGGTTCAGAAGATTCTTGGCAACATTCCCTCCTCCACTGTCATATGGCGAGGTGTGTTTGGGCCCTCGAAGATCTGAACCAGGTCGAGGCCATGGAGAGCAGCCGAGAACTGGATACCAAAAGGTGGCTATTCACACTTATTGATGTGATGATTTTATCAATGTTGTGGTCACCTTGTGGGCTGTGTGGCACGCATGCAGAAGAGCACTTCAGTAAAAAAAAGTCAAATATAAGATTAAAAAAATTCAGTTACAAGATTAACATTTTTAAATACTCAGTAAATATTTTTTAAACATTTTTAAATGTTTGATCAACATTTTTATATAAAATATTAATATTTTTTAATACATGGTCAATATTTTTTCTATACATATTTAGCATTTTTCAAATACTTGATTAATATATTTTCAAATGCAATATTAACATTTTCTGATACATGGTCAATATATTTTCTATACACATTTATCATTTTTCAAATGCTTGGTTAACATTTTTTCAAATGTAACATTAATTTTTTTTAGTACATGGTCACCATTTTCTCTATATACATTTAACCTTTTGGAAATGCTTGATT
This sequence comes from Triticum urartu, assembly GCF_003073215.2. NCBI lineage: Eukaryota > Viridiplantae > Streptophyta > Magnoliopsida > Poales > Poaceae > Triticum > Triticum urartu. The sequence continues at coordinate 142,873,315 of NC_053024.1, read as the reverse complement.
GACATTTTAAAAATACAAGTTTAACATTTTTATAATAGATTGCAAGTTTATTTTTTTAATACATGGTCAAAAAAAGTTCATATACATGTTTCACATTTTTCAATGCTTTATTAACATTTCTAAAATACTTGTCTAACATTTTTTAAATACACGATCAACTTTTTTCACACTTTGTATTTTTTGTATACATTTTTCGTACACGTGTGAAATATTTTCTCTATACACATTCAACATTTTTCAAATGCTTAGTTAGCATTTTTTTTCTGAATATTTTTTACGTAATTTGTTTTGTAATATTTTTATTTAGAATATTTGGTAGTATAAGCAGAAGTAAAAAAAGAAATAAAAAACATGAAGAAAACCAAGGAAACGAGGCCTTAGCCTCATACGCGGCTGGGCCGACCCATCTGGAGCTCCCCCGACGCGAGAGCTCCCCATTGTTTGGCAACAAGCGAGTCATAGGAGTGCCGCATTTGAAGTGTTTTTCATGTTTCGTGTATTTCCTTTAGGTGAAGTGTTCCTTTTTTTGAAGGAATCGAGGGGAAGTTTTCGCCATGTTAGATTGTGTCTCTTCTACGACGTCTCTACAGTGAAGGCAAAGCATAGATAAAATAAAATCTTATGGCTCTATCGTTTACCTTAGTGTGATCAACGTAGCTTACACCGAATCGGAAGGAAATGGGGCAGCGCTTTAATAAAACTATCATGGTGCTATTTGACGGGAAATTGATCCTAAAATGACGAAACAATGGTTCATTAACCTGCCTTGCAAATCATTTGATCCCATCTGCAATACCTTCTCACATACTAGGACTCATGCATTTTTTATACTCTTTGATGTTAGTCCATGTTGTATATGTTTGTTCATGTACAATGCTAGGCGCTGGTCGGGCCAAGGGTGCGCTAGATTGACTGCCTCTCCCACTACTCGACCCACTTAAAATGACAATTTTGATGCGTCAGATTGTCGCAACCAAAAGGCCCACACATAACGGTTTCTACATATGCAACATCGTAACATCTTTTTCCAGATTATGATATGTGAAAGGACATCGCAACATTTGAAACACATCGATACAATATATATTTATTTGTAAAATAAAATATCCATTGACCACAAGCCATCTTTGGGAATGATGGTTTACAATGTATGCAAACATAGAAGCCAACATTTGCAACAACACGAAATAGCTTGGCAACATGAACATAACACTTGTTATGGGTGTCTAATGCTTATAGTTGTTGTGGCATGTACTTCACGTGTACAGGACCAAATAGCACATGTTTGCATGAAATACCCTTTGAAGAGAACTCTTCTGTGGTCTAGTGGTAGGCAACTTGGCTGGAGCTGTCATCGACCCGAGTTTAAGAACTCATTCTCCTATCAGAATCACATAGTGAGCTTCTTTCCCTCTAATCTCATTTTTTTCTTCTGTAACACCCTTTGGAATATTAAAAAAATATTGATTTCACTAACCTCTCAACATCAATGATGGAGGCACAAACCTCACTGATTCGGCTCACATGACCATGAAATTGTCTTGTTGGAGGCCTGCAACCCCTTTGCACTGGATGAGGGGATCGCGGACTGATCCCCCGTAATCTCCTAGCCTTCCAAGAACTCAACGTTTGGGAGGACTTTGGTTTTGAGCTCCATCATCAGGTCATGGCAATGAGCTCCGTGAGATCGATCTAGAGTAGAAAGGTAGTGAAGGAACGACATAACTGAAAGAATGACACATGATTGAAAAAAAATCATAGAGCAATATGAGAGGCGTGGGAAGAGGAAGAGAGCAGAAAGTGTGCACATGCCATGAGTAATGTGGAGCCAAGGGCGTGAGTGTATCGATCCGACCGATGGAGCGACATGGTGATATCAATCATTTAGGGCTCATTCATTTTGTAGGGATTTTAAAAGATTTCTATAGGATTTTCTTTTGGCATAATTATTTTTCTATGTATGGTAGTGAGATACTAGATATCTTAGGATTGTCTCCATATTGACATACTCCCTCCGTCCCAAAATTCTCGTCTTAGATTTGTCTAAATGCGGACGTATAAAGTCACATTTTAGTATTAGATACATCCGTATCTAGACTAATCTAAGACAAGAATTTTGGGACGAGGGGAGTATTTCCTAAGAAATGGCATTTGATGAGACTTATTTACTTGTCCCTCTATTCATTTTTATTTATAAAATGCTTTAGAAAGTTCAGACAATGTCCGAAATAGTTCAAAGCTAGCTGTCTAAAACATCTTATGAAAACAAACGGAGAGAGTAAATGTTTATTTTTATTTTATTTTCTGAAAATGTCCAGCAATTGCTAGCTATTTCATTGATTCATGGCAGGGAGAAAACATGGTGATAAGAAAGACATGTGGGGTGGTCAGGGACCAAGGATGAAAAGATAATAACATAAAAAAGGCATCTAGAAGCCAAAAATCTCACGGTGGTTCCCCGAAGGGGCTCTCAATACAGTTCGCTCCCCCGAGTCTCCAAAACTCCATCGAGTTTCTCAATTCCCTCACAATGTCAGAGGTGGAGGCTGCCTTGTTTTGGAAGGTGCTTCTATTCTGTTCTTGCCAGATCTCCCAGCATGCTGCCAGCAGCATGGTTTTTGTTCCTTTCCTTTCCCTTGGCACTGCCTTGTTGATGATTTCTCTGATGATCAGCATCGGCTGCTTCTGGCGCCACTCATCCTTCGGTGTGAAGGTGGAGCAACCGCGCCATGATGCCACTTGTTGACACACGCTCCATGCCTTGGGGCATTCCTAGAATATGTGCTTGCTTGTTTCAAGATTTCTGTGGCAGAGTTGGCAGAAGTAGCTGTTCGGCCAGCCCCGACGCTGGAGCCTGTCGTTGGACCAGACTCGGTCATGCAGTAGCAGCCAAAAAAACATCTTGATCTTCCCTAGAGCCCAAGTTTTCCATATGATGCTATCAAACTCTGAAAAGTGCCGGCCCTGGAACTGCATTTTGTAAGCAGAGCTTGCAGTGTATCCCTCTTTTGCCTCCGGGTTCCATCGAATTTGGTCCCTTTCTTCTCCATTGAGTATGATGTTTGCCTCTTGAATTCTCTGGTCCAGCTGCAGGAAATCCGACAGTAGATGGTTGACATCACCATGCTCTGATCCAAGTGTGGTTGTGTAGTGCTTCATAGACAGTCATGTTTTTGCGCTGGGCGTGGTGGAACGGGTTTGGGTACCTCTAAGCAAGGGTTCCTGGTCCCAGCCAGGTTGATTGCCAGAAGATCGTTGTTTTGCCATCACCAACAGTCACCGTTGTTGCTGCGGCAAATAATGCTCTGTCATCCTCGTCGCATGGCGGTGGTGTGCCAACCCATGATCTATCCGGGTCTTTCCATGCAATCCATAGCCAACGTAGCTGGAGGGCTCGGCTGAAACTTTGAAGGTCCAGGATCCCGAGCCCACCCCTCTCAGTTGGAGTACACACCGTTGGCCAGTTTACCTTGCAGCTTGCCCCTGTTATCGCCTCCTCCTACTTCCAAAGGAATCTCCTCCTGCACTTGTCAATCTCCTTGAGCAGCTTTGGTGGCACCCGCAGCACTAAGAGGGCAAAGGTGGGCATCGCCCTGAGGACGCTTCGGACCAGCACTCTTCTGCTGGCAAAAGGGAGCGACCGACCTTTCCATCTTGCTAACCTAGCTCTAATTCTATTGATGAGAAACTGTAGGTGCACTAATCTAAGCCGCGCGGTCATCACGGGGAGGCCTAAGTACTTTATAGGGAAGGATGTAATGGAGCCGCCGAAACTACCGAGGATCTCAGAGAGATCAAAATTCTCGCATCTGATCGGTGTTGCTGTTGACTTCACCGGGTTCACATGCATGCCAGTGGCTTTTTCGAACTCATTTAGGATCTCCATGATGGTGTCTATTTCATGTTGGTCCGGGTTTGCGAAGATGACCATGTCGTCCGCGTAGAGGCTGACTCTGAGCTTGATCTCGTGGGCTGGCAATGGTGTGATTAGGTCTTGCTCCACCGCCGCTTTGAACACTCTATGTAGCGGATCAATGGCTAGAATACATAAGAGCGACAAGAGAGAGGTCACCCTGCCACAGCCCCTTGCAGTGTCTAATCCTTGGCCCTGCGATGCCATTGAGCAGGAAGGTCGACGAGGAGGTGGAGAGGAGGAGAGCAATCCAATCTTGCCATCACGTGCTAAAACCTAGCTGTTGAAGCAACTCAAGCAGATAATCCCAAGAAACATTATCGAAGGCCTTTGAGATGTCTAATTTGAGTAGCAGGGCCGGCGTCTTCTTGGCGTGGAGGGACTTGATGAAGTTTTGCACGTAGAGGAAGCTGTCATGTATGCATTTGGTTCGGAGGAATGCCGTCTGCGCCGGGGAGATCAAGTTTTGAATCACCGTTGCTAAGCGGAGGGAGAGCACTTTCGAGATCAGTTTTGCTATGGAATGTATCAAACTAATGGGCATGTAGTCGGTGATTGTGGCGGCGTCGTCTTTCTTTGGAAGGAGCATTACAGCAGTTGTATTGAGCGGCTGGAAATTGCCTCCGGCGAGGTGGAAGAACTGATGAAAAGCCTCCATGATATCCTTCTTTATGGTTTGCCAGCAAGTTCTGAAGAAAACGCCGGAGAACCCATCCGGGCCAGGTGATTTCTCCGTCGGCGATTGTTTGATTGCTTGCCACACTTCCTGCTCGGTGAAAGGGTTGTATAGCCCACCGCCTTGCACCCTTGGCATGTTGATGTAGCTCCAATCAATTGTGCTGGCTCGGCCCTGTCTAGTCCCTAAAGACCTGTCGAAATGGCTGTGGACTAGTTCCTCCATTTCATCATGAGTTGTGGAAACTCCAGTGGTCCTTGCAGTGAGTGAATGAAGTTTTTTCTGCACCTGGAATTGATCTTGGCATGGAAGAATGCCGTTTGGGCATTGCCTGCTCGCAGCCGGGTTATCCTAGATGCCTGGCGTTTCCAAGCCCTCTCCACCGCCGCTAGCCCTAGTATTCGTAGGTGGAATTCTCCCTCTGTGAGGGGCCGACGTTCTTGTGCGGTGTCCAGGCATAGAACAACTAGCGTGGCCAGTTGTACTTTCATCACTAAACAACGATTTACTCCAAATTTTTAGGTCTCTGGCTACCCGATGCATCTTGATGTTCAGGTGAGCGAAAGCACAAGTTGTTGGGGCTGGGCGCTGCCATGCTCTTTCTACAGTCTCGTGAAAACGAGGGAACCTTGGCCAGAAAGACTCAAAACGAAACCGCGGCGCCTGGTGAGGGGCTGCAGCTGCCGCGAGGAGCAGCGGGCAGTGATTCGAGCACGAGGTGGAAGCCGCGTGCAGCATGAAATCGGGGAACATGCCCTCCCATTCGACCGTGCAGAAAAACTTATCTATGCTCGTAAGAGTTGGATCCTGGCGTTCGCTACTCCATGTAAAATGCCTATTTTTGCATTTAATCTCTCATAGACCATTGGCGTCGATTGCCGCTCTAAATTTTCCCTTGATCCTCCTATTTATGTTGCTATTATTTTTGTCGCGGGAATCGTAGATAATGTTGAAATCTCCATTAAGGAGCCAGGGCTCGCCTTGGGGAGGGGAGCCTCTCACTAGTTCAGCCAGGAAACTATCTTTTCGTGCCCCCTCAGATGGACCATAGACCGTTGTCAGCCAAAAACTAGACCCTGAGGAGAGGACTGAAACTTTGGCCGTGATGGAGAACTCGCCGATCGCATGGGACTAGATTCGGACCGAGGTCGAATCCCAGAAGATGGCAACGCCTCCTCTTGTGACATTAGCTGGCAAGACGATGCAGTCATCAAGTCTCTACCCCTACTTCCCTAGCGATCGTGGCTGTCCGCTCCTCAAGCTTGGTCTCTTGAATGCAAAGAATGGTGAGGCGGTGCGTGTTTGCGGTGTCTTGCACTACGGAGCGTCGGGCGGGGTTGTTTAGGCCCCAGACATTCTAGCTCATGATCGGGCAGGTTCTGCTACTCATTTGGAACCAAGATCATCCGCAAGAGGTTGGCCATGGAGACGAGCCCGACATGGAAAAAAGAGACGAGTACACAATCCTACCATCTAGGGGTTGCCGGCAGCCACCAATAGGCTCAAAACCCTGCCGGCAAACAACTAGCAACCATGCCCAACTACTGTTACAACTCGCGAGCCCTAAGGCCGACATACTACAACCTAACTTCATCCTGCCCATGGCTGGTCGTCGTCGACTATGGTGGTGAACTAATATGGGGAGACTGGGCCGCCGGAGGCCTCTCCTTCAGGGCCTAGCATGCCAGCAGCTGCCTTGAGGGCCTGGGCATCCAGGCGGGTCAGCCGCGTGATCATGACGATGTCATCGTCTGTCAGAGGCTCGTCAAAACGGCGGATGAGCGCCTCAGCCGCCGCCGTCATCTTCTCCTTCGGTCCCAGGATCTCGAGGCCATGCACGAGGCGAAATGTTGCTCTTTGCGCGTGGGCACTGGCGATGGGTTGCTTGCTTGGCAAGCGCTGGCCCGGACTAGAACACTGGTTGCTCTGGTCTTGGAGGGGGGCTTGTCTCTTGTTGGAGGCTTACCGACCACCGGAGTAGGCACGCTAGTGAAGAAAGGGAGGGTTGGTGGCCAAGGCACCTCGCTTCCACCGCCACGTCCAAGCTGCAGCTCGGTCACCTGCCTGGTCACGGCCCCCAGCTGGATCGCGTGTGGTGGTGGGGGTGTGGTGTGTCAGGGACAGCACTGGCCCCATGTCTAGAGACTCCCCGCTTGCTCCATCTTCGTCGCCAAAGTTGAGAGGCTTGTTCAACTTGGCCGCGATGACCTCATCCAGCACCGAAGGCACGGCATCGGGACGCTTGGGTGGAGTCAGCTACTTCTTGGCCCCCTTAAAGAATTCCGCCACTGGGTCGTTCGCCGGCGTGGTTGAGGAGGATGCAGCATCACGGTGCAACTTGCGCGACGGGGCGAGAAGGGACCAGGCGCCCCCCTGTCGGTGTCAAAACAGGCTGATCTCAGGTAGGGGGTCCCGAACTGTGTGTCTGAGGATCAAAGGTAACAGGAGACAAGGGACACGATGTTTACCCAGGTTCGGGCCCTCTTAATGGAGGTAATACCCTACTTCCTACTTGATTGACTTTGATGAGTATAGGGGTTACAAGAGTTGATCTACCTCGAGATCGTAATGGCTAAAACCCTAGATGTCTATCCTATATAATTATGATTGCCTCTATGGACTAAACCCTCCGGTTTATATAGACACCGGAGGGGCCTAGGGTTGCACAGAGTCGGTTTACATATAAAGCTCTTCATATCCGAATGCCAAGCTTGCCCTCCATGCAAAGGAGAGTCCCGTCCGGACACGGGGGAAGGCCTTCTATCTTGTATCTTCATGCATCATTCTGGCCCATGTCTCATAGCTCGAACGCCCGGGGACCCCCTTATCCAGGACTCCCTCAGTAGCCCCTAAACCAGGTTTCAATGACGATGTGTCCGGCGCGCAGATTGTCTTCGGCATTGCAAGGCGGGTTCCTCCTATACTCCAAGGTAGCTGAACAAAAGAACTATATCCGGCTCTGTATAATCAATTACAACCCTGAACCACAAAGGTGAAATACTTAAACAAAACAAGCCATGCCCACTGATGGCTTTTTCGGCGAGACATTATGTTCTGGCCTCATCATTATTTCAAACCGTTTTGTAGCCTCCTGCTCCGCACCTCGAGGCGTGGCCTCTATTGACACGTCTTGTTAAAATAGGGATCGTGTCCTCTTATTGCGGGATTCTCATCAATACGGGTTTGCATAATCCAACCGTGTCGTTTGCACGTCCCCTTGGGAATAGGCGAGTTTTAAGGCCCGTGGGGGCGCTTGATATTCACTGCCTTAATAAGAGGATAAGGATCCATCTTTCTACCCCACGCCTTCCTCTTCCTCAGCCCATCCGCCCTCGAGCTCCAGTGCCCAAAATTCAATCTTTTCCGTTCCCACCAAACACTCCAACCATGTACGGATCTAGTGTGCAGGGCAAGTGGATGGCCTCCTCCATCACGGAAGGGAACATCAAGGAACTCCGGGAGGCGGGGTACTAGGCCACGGAAATCCTCCACCGACTTCCTGCCAAAAAGTAGGTCATCCCCACTCCGGAGCCTAATGAGTGGGTAGCGTTTAACCCCCATTTTCTCTGGGACTAGGGTTTCCCCTTCACCCTTTCGTCCACGGGCTCATGTTCTACTACGGGCTAGATTTTTATGATCGCTCCGAATTCCTTCCTCCACATCTCGGCGTTCATCGTCGTGTGTGAGGCATTCCTCCGCATTCCCCCCACTTCGGCCTGTGGCTCAATGTCTTCAATGTGAAGCCGAAGGTGGTCGATGGTCAACACGTGGAGTGTGGCAGCGCCATGGTGAGCAAGCTCCCCAACGTCACCTGGCCCGAGGGGGCCTTTGTGGAGACCATGAAGGGATGGCAGCAGGAGTGGTTCTATATCACGGAACCTCGCGACGCCACATGGACCTTGTCGGTGTCAAAATCGACAAATCTTGGGTAGGGGGTCCCGAACTATGCGTCTAAGGCGGATGGTAACAGGAGGCAGGGAACACGATGTTTTACCCAGGTCCGGGCCCTCTTGATGGAGGTAAAACCCTACGTCCTGCTTGATTAATATTGATGATATGGGTAGTACAAGAGTAGATCTACCACGAGATCAGAGAGGCTAAACCCTAGAAGCTAGCCTATGGTATGATTGTATGTTGTAGTTGTTGTGTCCTACGGACTAAAACCCTCCGGTTTATATAGACACCAGAGAGGGTTAGGGTTACACAAGGTTGTTTACAAAGGAGGAGATACACATATCCGTATTGCCTAGCTTGCCTTCCACGCCAAGTAGAGTCCCATCCGGACACGAGACGAAGTCTAACAGTCCGGCCAATGGAGATAGTCCGGCTGTCCGGAGACCCCCTAATCCAGGACTCCCTCGGTAGCCCCTGAACCAGGCTTCAATGACGATGAGTCCGACGCGCAGTATTGTCTTCGGCATTGCAAGGCGGGTTCCTCCTCCGAATACATCATAGAAGAATTTGAATACAAGGATAGTGTCCGACTCTGCAACATAAGTTCCACATACCATCGTACAAAGAATAATATTTTCACAAATCTAATTTGCTGACTTGTTTTGGTAGCACGACATTATGTCATGACCCGGTGATTATTCGAACCATTTCCTTTAACTAGCCCCGCACATAATGCAAGGCAGTTTTTTGACACGTCTTGTCAAAGCAGAGGTCGTGTCCCCTTATTACGGGATTCTCATCAATACGGGCGTGGGTAACCCAACCGCGCCATCGATTACGGCCCTTGGGGGATAAGCGAGTTTTACCAGGCTAGTGGGGACGCATACTTTTGTCCGCCCATATAAAGGGATAAGGATTCACCTTTTCATCCACGCCTTCTTCCTCCTTTGCTCATCCGTTTTTGCACACTCGAGCTCTAACGCCCAAGTCCGCACTTCCCACCTCAACCTTCTCCAGCCATGTCCGGAGGGGTAGGCAGGTGGATGGTCTCCTCCGTCACGGAGGGAAACATCAAGAAGCTGAGGAGAGCCAGATACCTACCCGACGACATCGCGCACCGGCTCCCAGATGAGGGGCAGCTCATTCCCACCCCTGGGCCCCATGAGAGGGTAGTGTTCCTTACCCATTTCCTCCACGGACTGGGATTCCCTCTCCACCCATTCATTTGGGGGCTCATGTTCTACTACGGCCTGGATTTCCACGATCTGGCCCCGAACTTCATCCTCAACATCTCGACGTTTATCGTCGTGTGCGAGGCCTTCCTCCGCATCAAGCCCCACTTCGGCTTATGGCTGAAGACCTTCAATGTCAAGCCGAAGGTAGTGGGCGGCCGCCAGGCAGAGTGCGGAGGCGCCATGGTGGGCAAGATGCCCAACGTTACATGGCTCGAGGGCTCCTTTGTGGAAACCATAAAGGGGTGGCAATCGGGGTGGTTCTACATCACCGAGCCGCGTGACCCTGCATGGGCAGCGGCCCCCGAGTTCCGATCTGGCATCCCCACGCGGCTCACCTCCTGGAAAGAGAAGGGCCTGTCCTGGGGTAGTTCGGGAGAGCTGACCAGACTCCAAACACGTATCCAAAATATGGTGAACAAGAAGCTCAAACTCGTCAACGTAGTCCAGGTCATGCTCATCCGCCGGATCCTCCCGTGTCAACAACGGGCCTTCAACTTGTGGGAGTTTGACCTGGCCCAGCACCAAACTCTGAACAGGCTCTTCGATACAACACACGAGGATGCCTGGAAGGTGCTTTTCAATGGCGCCGAGGTCCCCCCACCCATTACCGAGGATCGCGGATTCAGCGCGAAGCGCCAAGCCAGTGCGGTAAGCTGCTGTACCTCTTACATGATACTTATTTTTCATAGATTGACTCCATGCGGGATCTGAACTCCCGTACCTTTGACAGGACTGGCAGGAGACGGCCGGACAAATCGACTGTCCGGCTCCTTTGCCCGAAGGCCCAGCAGACGCTCTTTTGACGAAGATGCTGACTTCGGCTCCTTATACGGTGCCGGAGAAAACCAAGAAGGCCAAGGGAACCTGAAAGAGTTCCCGACGGGGGAGACAAGAAAAGGAAGGTCGCCCCAACTGGGGAGGCCGAAGGGTCCAAGAAGGGGAAGACTCTCCTTCCGGACAGCTCTACCACCGCCGCCGACGGCGAAGACGAGTGGCTGTCCAGGGCCAAGCCCCTGGGGAAGTCGTAAGTATTCAGATACCAGAGTAACTCATAGTATTCCTTTGTCGCACTACTTCACCGAACGCCGAAATATGATTATGCAGGCCGCCCCAAGCCCGTATTGATGTATCATCGGACGGCTCCCTGGGTTCGTCAGATATGGATAGCGATCCAGTCCCGACCGCCTCCTCCCCTCATCCTGCGAACGACGCCGAGGTGCTGTCTCACGAGGCACCGGGTCGAGGGGAGATAGTCCCGGAGGCGCCTCAAGGTGGCCTCCCGGACTCCGGGAGCCGAGGGAACAAGGCCCCCGAGAGCTCCGAGTTCGGCACTCAGCCAAACCCCGCGCCGGAACCTCCAGTGGTTCCAGACTCGGGCAGGCGGCCTCCTTCTAAGAGGGGCAGGACGCCTGTGCCGGTGACCTCTGTCCATCCAGAGGCGCCAGGCAATCTGCTGGAAGCGCTTCACAGCGCTTCCATCGACAAGGAGCACCGTACTATCATGAGTGTGGTGATCCAGAAGGTTCAGTCCGCCAAGAGCGGATTGACTGAAGCCTATGCCAGCCTTCTAACAGGCTTTGAGGTAAGTGTTTAAAATATAGTAAAAATATTACCGCATAGACAGTAGCCCCTGATGCTCTGTTCGGTGTTCACAAAGAAAAGCCGAACAGAGGATCAAAAAATATCGCAGGAGTCTAATATGAGTATGTCAATATGCATATGCAGGCTTCGCTGCTGGCGTCCGCCGCATTGACTGCGGAGGTCGCCGTACTGAAGCAGGACCTTAAAGGGTCCCAGGATGAGCTCGGCCTTGTCAAGAGGCAGCTCGAGGAGAACAAAGGTAAGTAGTACCTAGTCTGCAGATATGTATAAAAAGAGTGCGATTGCAAAATGACAGGATCATCGTGAATTTGCCAGGGGCCATGACCGAAGTGGCGACCCTAAAGCAAGCGTTGTCCGAGGCTGAAGATAAAGCGGCCAAGGAGCGCACTGAGCGAGAAAAGCAAGAGGCTCGGGTGGGCGAGGTGAAGCAAGAGCTCCAGGCTCTCGTGACGAAGCACGAGGCGTTGGAGCTTGACTCGAAGATGCGAGAGTCTGAGCTTGCCGCGGCCCTCGAGAGTGCAAAAAGTGCCAAGGCCGAAGCCCAAAAGGACCTCCAGGATATCGACGCAATGAAGAAGATAGCGGTGGGTAAGGCATTCTATGTGCAAAGCAAGCATGTAAAAGTAAATTACCGATTACTTACCCGGATTCGGAGCTCTCTGGGAGCATTCGCAGATTTGGCCCGCAGCGTGTTGGATGCCGCACAGTTTTACCAGGCCGAGGAGGGAAGCTCAACGGAAGCTGTTCTGGTCTCAGTATACTGGGACCGAACACCCGATGCCTCTGAGCGACCAGCTAAAGCAGTCGGTCGAGCTGCACAAGGCGGCTGAACAGGCCATGAAGGGCTTTATAGTCCGGCTGTGGCCTGGCGACACCCTTCCGAACAGCTACTTCGGCCTGGTGAGGCGGCTCATGGATGCCTACCCATGGCTGGAGGTCGTCAAGCGGTTCGTCTGCATCGAAGGTGCACGCCGGGCTTTCGCCCGTGTGAAGGTGCAGTGGGCCAAGCTAGACGCCGTGAAGCCGATCAAGGAAGGGCCGCCGCAGGGCAAGGAGCATCGCACCCCCGAAATTTATTATGAGGGTGTCCTGAAGGGTGCCCGTCTTGTAGCGGACGAATGTTCAAAGGATGTAATATTTGATTAAACTTGCTCGTGTGATCCTGTATGATGAAAACTTGTTTCTTATGCGCTATGCAACGCTTGTGTGAATTTAAAATATTACCTTCTGTTTGGCCGCTTATCCAATCTGAGAGATGGCTAGTCCTCGGCTTCTACCCCCATGCCACGAGTGCTGGGGTGTTCGGGATAAACCTGAGCACTCTTGTTCCCATGTTTGGGTCCTTTGAGGGAGGTGCTCAGCACAACGAACAAGGCAACCGGACTAATAATGCTTTATCACTCTCACTTAGCCATAGAATCCTATAATTTTAAATTTCGGCGAAGCCCCTGGTATTCGGAAGGCCAAATTCGGGTGTGATACACGCCTTTAAGCCGGACAGGGCCGACCCCTCGCTCTAAGCGGCATAAGTCTTTAGGGACTCGAAAACCTCGCCGAACAGCGACCAGTCTCTCGCCTTATCATGACAGTCAGTTTTAGCTTTCTCTACTGAGGTGCTCAGCCCAGCAGAACCGGGGCACAATCGCAGTAGTTCTCCTAGCGCTACCTTAGCCGATAGAGCGGAACGTAAGGTACCAAAACATAGGAGCCGGGCAAACCCAACATTTGACCAAAGACATGATTCAGAGATGATGCATATAATGCTATAAGTTCGGGGTGCCGCACTTGTGAAAGTGTTCGGACTTTTCACACCATATTGTGGGGTACATAAGCCCCTGGTGTATTGGCCGTACCAAAGTGTATGGTTGCAAGGCGTCATTGATGAACACACACATATATATATATAACAAGAATTGCAATAATAATCGTAATGTTATGCATTGATTATTCAAAAAGGTGCGTTTAAAGCAGAATGATACAGATGGTGCGATAAGCAAAGAGTAGGACTATGTCCCTTCCAAGGGCAAGCTGAGGAATAGTATTAAATCAAATATTTCGCTCGTTAATGTAATCCACCTGGGAATTCCGTGGTGTGACGTAGCTTTCTGCCTCCTTGGTTGCTGCATCATGTGTTCGACAATAGTGCTGCCGGACAGGGTTTCCAGAGATTAAGGTCCTGAAAAAGAGAAGAATAACCAAACAGGAAGCCCCTAGTGCGGTTTAAGCCGCGTCTTGGGGCGTGCCGCAGTTGTGCCCCCCTCCCCACCTGTGCCCATGGCATTTTTAATGCGTAATTATGTACGCGTGGCACGAGTTTCGCCGTTTGGCTGAGACTGGGGTGGGGGCCGCATTGCTACGCGAGCTCAGATCGTGCCAGGCGGTCTAGTTGCCGATTGCTTCGAGCGCGCTTGAAGGTGTCTGGGTCTTGAAACACCGAACTGGTGGATTGCCTTAAGAGGCTGCTTTGCGCTTCTGCTGCGAGGGCCGCGGTGTGCTCCTCTGTTTGGAGAGAGCGCTCTGTGTTTCCATTGACTGTAATAACCCTGCGAGGTCCTGGCATCTTGAGCTTGAGGTATGCATAATGCGGTACCACATTGAATCTCGCAAATGCAGTTCGCCCGAGCAGTGCATGATAACCACTACAAAACGGGACTATATCGAAGATTAACTCTTCGCTTCGGAAGTTATTCGGGGATCCGAAGACCACTTCCAGTGTAATTGAGCCTGTGCAATGGGCCTCTACGCCTGGAATGACGCCCTTAAAGGTCGTTTTTGTGGGTTTGATCCTTGAGGGATCTATACCCATTTTGCGCACTGTGTCCTGATAAAGCAGGTTCAGGCTGCTGCCGCCATCCATAAGGACTCGAGTGAGGTGAACTCCGTCAATGATTGGGTCCAGAACCAGTGCGGTGGATCCGCCATGACGGATACCAGTGGGATGGTCCCTGCGATCGAAAGTGATCGGATAGGAGGACCATGGGTTGAACTTTGGGGCGACTGGCTCCAACGCATATACGTCCCTGAGCGCACGCTTCCGCTCCCTTTTGGGAATGTGGGTTGCGTATATCATGTTCACCGTCCGCACTTGTGGGGGAAACCTCTTCTGTCCTCCGGTGTGTGGCTGCCGGGGCTCCTCCTCGTCATCGTTATGTGGCCCCTTGTCCTTGTTTTCGGCAATTAACTTGTCGGCCTGCTTGAACACCCAACAATCCCTGTTGGTGTGATTGGCTGACTTATCTGGGGTGTCGTGTATTTGACACGAGCGATCGAGTATACGGTCCAAGCTGGACGGGCCCGGCGTACTTTGTTTGAATGACTTTTTCCGCTGACCGGGTTTAGAGCCTTTGAATCCGGCATTGACTGTCGTATCCTCGATATTATTGCTGTTAATGCGGCGCTTATGTTTGTTGCGACATGACCTGCTATTGCCGTCCTTGGTATCCAAAGTACCGTGGTCCTTTGATATGTTATTACTGCGAGCCAACCAGCTGTCTTCTCCCGCACAAAAGCGGGTCATGAGTGTTGTGAGGGCTGCCATAGATTTCGACTTTTCCTGACCAAGGTGATGGGCTAGCCATTCGTCATGGATGTTTTGTTTGAAAGCCGCTAGGGCCTCTGCATCCGAACAGTCGACGATTTGATTTTTCTTTGTTAGGAACCGAGTCCAGAATTGCCTGGCCGATTCTTCTGGCTGCTGAATTATGTGGCTCAAGTCATCGGCATCTGGTGGCCGCACATAAGTGCCCTGAAAGTTGTCGAGGAATGCGGCTTCCAGATCTTCCCAACAGCTGATGGACTCTGCTGGCAAGCTATTAAGCCAATGCCGCGCTGGTCCCTTGAGCTTTAGTGGGAGGTATTTGATGGCATGTAAGTCATCACCGCGGGCCATGTGGATATGGAGGAGGAAATCCTCGATCCATACCACGGGATCTGTTGTGCCGTCGTATGATTTAATATTTACAGGTTTGAAACCTTCTGGGATTTGATGATCCATTACTTCGTCTGTGAAGCATAAGGGATGTGCGGCGCCTCTGTATTGGGCTATATCGCGACGCAACTCGAATGGGTCTTGACCGCTGTGTTCGGCCCGGCCAGATTTACTTTTACTGTATCCGGCGTGACATTTATCGTCTCGCATAGTGGCGCGCCCTCGTGATCCGTAGATCGATCTTCATGCTTTGCTTTGTCCTCCAATATGTCTCGCAGGTCTGGCGCATCTCCCCATGCCTTTTTATTTGAATGGCGTCGGGGTGCAGGCTGAGTTTTTGGCTGGAATGCCTCTCTATCGCGGCCACGAGGTGGCCGATCAGCCGCGTCATACGCTTCTTCCTCCCACCGGGGTAGCAACCTGCTTTTTGGGTAACTCTTGGAGGGGCGCTCGAGTTTATATTCCTCGGCCGCGAGGACTTCAGTTCATCTGTCAGCTAGCAGATCTTGATGAGCTTGAAGCTGCTGCTGCTTTTTCTTAAGGCTATTTGTCGTGGCTATAAGCCGGCGTTTGAAGCGCTCTTGTTCGACGGGATCCTCTGGTACGGCGAATTCGTCATCACTGAGGCTTGCCTCGTCTTCGGAGGGGGGCATGTAATTATTATCCTCCTCCTCTCCATCTGCCGCTCTCTCAGGAGGGCTGGCTCCTCCATCCTCCTGCTCTAAATCTTGCTGGAGGGGATTGTTGTTGTCTTCGGCACTATCCGGAGTGTTATTATCTCCTGTGCCGGTATCACCACTTTTGCATTGGCGGGACTTAGAGCGGCGCCGCTGACGTCGGCGCTTGGGTTGCTTCTTGGAGGGGTCATCCTCCGCTATCTCGTCGCCCTTGCCTTCTTTGGGTGTGTCCACCATGTATATATCGTATGATGAGGTGGCTGTCCAGTGCCCCGTGGGTAGTGGTTCCTCTTCGTCTCCCGCATCGTCGTCCATACCATCGATGTCTTCGGAGTCGAAGTCGAGCATGTCGGTTAATTCATCGATAGTGGCTACTAAGTGGGTGGTGGGTGGGCCGCGAATTTCTTCGTCGTCCGCATCCCAGTCCTGCCGGACATAGTTCGGCCAGGATCCTTCTGACAAGGAGAGAGGCCTTAATGAGTTCAGTATGTCGCCGAAGGAGGAGTGCTGAAAAATATCCGCGGAGGTAAACTCCATGATCGGCGCCCAATCGGATTCGATAGGAACGGGCGCAGGCGGCTCGGAGTCTGTGGCCGGAGAAGGACCTGACAGTTTAACAACATGGCTCTTGTGCAAGGTAAGGTCGATGTTTGGCTCGATCGCCGCTGAGGGTAAGGCCTCCGTGGCGGGGTCCATCCACCCGTCCATGGAAGGCGCAACTGGCTCCGAATTGAGGGTCAGAGCGGCTGCCTGTGCGATCTCCTGAACACTGTCCGAAGGTAGAGCTAAATCGTACTCATCGTGACCGCGTGACGCACAAGGCAGAGGCTCGAATCCGTCGAAGATCAAGTCTCCACGGATATCGGTCGTGTAGTTTAAGCTTCCAAACCTGACCTGGTGGCCAGGGGCGTAACCCAATCTGCTCCAGATGGCCAAGCGAATTGGCCCGCAGTGCAAAGCCGCCAAACACGAAGATCTGTCCGGGGAGAAAAGTCTCACCCTGGACTGTATCGCTGTCGATGATAGTAGGAGCCATCAAGCCTGACGGTGACGACACACAGGAACTCTCAATGAAAGCACCAATGTCGGTGTCAAAACCGGCGGATCTCGGGTAGGGGGTCCTGAACTGTGCGTCTAAGGCGGATGGTAACAGGAGGCAGGGAACACGATGTTTTACCCAGGTTCGGGCCCTCTTGATGGAGGTAAAACCCTGCGTCCTGCTTGATTAATATTGATGATATGGGTAGTACAAGAGTAGATCTACCACGAGATCAGAGAGGCTAAACCCTAGAAGCTAGCCTATGGTATGATTGTATGTTGTAGTTGTTGTGTCCTACGGACTAAAACCCTCCGGTTTATATAGACACCGGAGAGGGTTAGGGTTACACAAGGTCGGTTACAAAGGAGGAGATACACATATCCGTATTGCCTAGCTTACCTTCCACGCCAAGTAGAGTCCCATCTGGACACGAGACGAAGTCTTCAATCTTGTATCTTCATAGTCTAACAGTCCGGCCAATGGAGATAGTCCGGCTGTCCGGAGACCCCCTAATCCAGGACTCCCTCAGACCTCCACCCCTAAGTTCAAATTCGGGCCTCCAATGCGGCTCACATCGTGGATCAAAAAGGGCCTGGACTGAGTGACGTCTGACGAGGTGATGACGCTGCAGAAGCGAGTCAAGAGTATGATAAATAAGGACACCAGTCTTGCCGATGTGATCTAGGTGATGCTTTTTCGCCGGATTCTCCCCTGCCAGCGCCGGACTGGCCATATGTGGGAGTTCAATCTGGCTCGCCCTCGGACCCTGCAGCAATTCTTTGGCACGACGCACGAAGAGATCTAGAAGCTGCTTTTCAAGGCCCAGAAGTCATGATCGGGAACGACTGAAGACCTCGGCCTCGACTACGCTCATCTAGCTACTCCCGTAAGTTTTCAGATTTCCAAACATAACCCCAACTTGTAGATCCAAGGAGTATGCTAAGCCTTCCCCTCATTCTTTAGGGCTGGACGAAGAAGGCGGAGCGAATCCAGTGTCCGGCTCCGCTGCCCGAAGACCTAGCTATTCCTCTACTAACGAAGATGCTGGTTCCGGTGCCATACCAGGCGCCACAGAAGAAGGCCAAGAAGAAGGGCGAGGAGGCCAGAAGTGACCTTCGCCGTAAAGGTACTTCGGACATGGCGTCCGAAGATATCGAAGCTCTCTCCTCCCATGAGGGAGATGAAGATGAAGAGGAGGAGGAGGAGGGCAGTTCTCCCCTTAAGGGAGGAGAGAAGAAAAGGGCGGCGCCAGTGGACCTAGAGGCGGAGGCGTCCAAGAAGGGGAAGATCCCCCTTTCGGACGATTCAGATTCGGACACCGAAGTCATCCCCGAGCGGCGCCTCAGGCCGAAGCCCCCATCCGGATCATAAGTATTCAAAGATACTTTACATATATCTGGCTTTTTACAAATTGTAGGATAACATATCATTTACGTATTTCAGTCCAGCCCGTGATCTCCCCCAACAATCGTCGTCTTCGGGGAACTCGTTGGCGCCGGAGATGATGGAGAGAGAAACGCCTCCGCGGGCCTCTCCACCACATGCCGCAGATGACACCGAGGTGTTGTCCCAAAGGACCTCCCCAGGCCAGGGAGATGTGTGGGAGACCGCTGAAACGACGCTAGAGGGTAATGCCTCGGTTGCTGAAAACATGGGGGCGCAGCCCCCATGGAAACTAATGACGGGAGCCTAGATCTGTCCGCCCCCCAGCCGAATCTAACTCCAGAGACCCTCGGGGCTCCGAAGTCGAGCGAGCAGCCCCCTTTAAGAGAGGGGTAGTGCGGACTCCACCGGCGACCTCTAACAATCCGGAGGCGCCGGATACATTGAGGGAAGCACTTCAATGTGCTTCTGTTGTGGAAGAGCACCGTACCTTGATGGGTACGGTAGTTGAGAAGGTTCAGTCTGCCAAAAGCGGACTGGATGAAGCTTTCACTAGCCTGTTAATAGGCTTTGAGGTATGTGATATAATATAATTAGCCATTTTTCTTATTGGAAGAATATGACTATATATAGATAGCAGCCCCTGAGACTCTGTTCGGCTCTTTGGAAGGAGGAGCCGGACAGAGGATCAAATATTCGCCGGGGATAACGTGTTTATCTGTTGTGATACATAGGCTTCACTGTTGGCGGCTTCAGCCAAGGATGCTGAAGTTTCTGAACTCCGGCGAAAACTGAAGCTGGCTGATGATGAGATCGACCATATTAACAAGCGGTTCAATGAGGCCCAAGGTGTGCTTTTAAAAGACCCGTTATAAGCCTAAATTATAATACGAACTCAGAGTTCAAGCTCATGCGCTGCTATGTATATGTTTATAGGCAACGTGACCGAGGTCGAGGCCCTCAAGAATGCCCTTGCCGGAGCCTAGGAGGAGGTGAGGACAAGCAAAGCGGCTGCAAACAAAGCGGTTGCGGATGTGGAGGCCGAAAAGGTCGCCCGCCGTGAAAGTGCAACTATCCTTGGGTGGTTTTGGTAATTACTAACAACATATAGCTCATTGAACTAATGCTATTTTAAGATGATCATTTCAGAAAGTTCAATGTTGGCATGGCATGGATTAGGAATGTGGACCCCTCAAAATGCTAAGGAGACATATTGGCTCAAGATCAAGACTCTACATTTCCATTTTAGTGATCCAAGATCACATTGAGTCCATAGGAAAAGCCAATACTATTAAAAGGGGATGAGGTGTTGCTTAATTGCTTGCTTGCTCAAAATTCTTAGTGATATGCTCCAAAAGCCCTCAACCAATTTCTCATATCCACATATGTCCCAAACCAAAACTCAAACTCGGCCCTACCGATTTGATCTATCCGGCGCCACCGAGTTCACTTGACATAGCCACTGCCAGAAACCGTAGTCACTTCGGTCTCACCGATAGGGATCTCGGTCCGATATGGTATTGCAAACTCTTTGTTTCCCTTCGTAACGTTTTGGTCCAACCAAGATGAGCGATCGGTGCCACCAAGTTCACAATGCACACTCTCTGTTTCCCTTTCGTAACAACTCGGTCTAACCGAAATGAGCGAATCGGTCCCACCGAGTTTGCCTGACCAACTCTCTATTTGCCTATTACAGAAATCGGTCCTACCGAGTTTATGTGATCGGTCTCACTAAGATTACGTTATGCCCTAACCCTAATGAAATTGGTCCTACCGAGTTGACATGTCAGTCCCACCGAAAATCCTAACGTTCACATTTTGAACTAAATCAGTGTGACCGAGTTTCATGATTCGGTCCCACCGAGTTTGGTGATTTGTGTGTAACGGTTAGATTTTGTGTGGAGGCTATATATACCCCTCCACCCTTCCTTCTTAGTAAGGAGAGCCATCAGAACGTGCCTACACTTCCAACATACATTCTCTGAGAGAGAACCACCTATTCATGTGTTGAGACCAAGATATTCCATTCCAACCATATGAATCTTGATCTCTAGCCTTCCCCAAGTTGCTTTCCACTCAAATCATCTTTTCCACCAAATCCAAATCTGTGTGAGAGAGAGTTGAGTGTTGGGGAGACTATCATTTGAAGCACAAGAGCAAGGAGTTCATCATCAACACACCATCTATTACCTTTTGGAGAGTGGTGTCTCCTAGATTGGTTAGGTGTTACTTCGGAGCCTCCGACAAGATTGTGGAGTTGAACCAAGGAGTTTGTATGAGCAAGGAGATCGCCTACTTCGTGAAGATCTACCCTAGTGAGGCAAGTCCTTCGTGGGTGATGGACATGGTGGGATAGACAAGGCTGCTTCTTCGTGGACTGAGGGAGTCCAGGATTACGGGGTCCTCAGGCGTCCGGGCTATTTGATATGGGTCGGACTGATGGGTCGTGGAGATACAAGATAGAAGACTTTCCCCGTGTCCGGATGGGACTCTCCTTGGCGTGGACGGCAAGCTTAGCGTGCGGATATGAAGATTCCTTTCTTTGTAAACCGAGCATGTACAAACCCTTGCCCCCTCCGGTGTCTATATAAACCAGAGGGTTTAGTCCGTAGAGGAGAGGATAGTCATAATCATACAAGCTAGACAATTAGGGTTTAGCCATTATGATCTCGTGGTAGATCAACTCTTGTAACCCCTATATTCATCAAAGTCAATCAAGCAGGACGTAGGGTATTACCTCCATCAAGAGGGCTCGAACCTGGGTAAACATCGTGTCCCCTGTCTCCTGTTACCTTCGATCCTTAGACGCACAGTTCGGGACCCCCTACCCAAGATCTGCTGGTTTTGACACTGACATTGGTGCTTTCATTGAGAGTTCCACTATGTTGTCGTCGAAAGGCTCGATGGCTCCATCAATCATCTACAACAATGCTGCCGCAAAGGAGATTTTCCTCCCCGTCCAGATCTTTGTATTCGGCGGCTTCGCACTGCGGGCTAACTCGGTTGGCCATCTGGAGCAGATCGACAGCTACGCCCCTGGTCACCAGGCCAGTTTTGGAAATCTTAACTATGTCGCGGATATCCGAGGAAACTTGATCTTCCAAGGGCTCGCGGCCTCAACCACTACTCCGGCCTCAGATCCAGAGCGCGTCATCAGGTCCGAAGACGGGAGTCTAGAGCCCGCCGGACTCTCTGCGGCCTTAGAGCTCAACACCGGAAAACCGGTGAGAGTAGCGTCTCCGGCAACCATTGCAAAGCTGAACTCTTCTCCAGACACTAATTCTGAACCTAGGAGTCCCGCATCATGTGAGCTCGGCCCACAAACTTCTGACCCCGTCCGAACCCCGCTCTTAAACAAGGCTCTGGACTTAATGCAATCCCTCATCATCACAGAGGAACCGCTTCTGAATAACGCCCAGCCCGGACTAGGGGCTGGAAATAGGGAATTTTACTTCCCACCCACCACCCACTTTATAACCACTATCGAGGACCTAGCCGAATGCTTGATTACGCCTCCGAAGACATCGACGTTATGTACAACGATACTAGAGAGGAGTGATAACCCACAAGTATAGGGGATCACAACCGTTTTCGAGGGTAGAGTATTCAACCCAAATTTATTGATTCGACACAAGGGGAGCCAAAGAATATTCTCAAGTATTAACAGTTGAGTTATCAATTCAACTGCACCTGAAAGACTTAATATCTGCAGCAGAGTGTTTAGTAGCAAGGTAATATGATAGTAGCGGTAACGGTAGCAAAAGTAACAGTAGCAGTTTTGTAGTGATTATAACAGTGGTAACGGTAAAGTAACTAAGAAGAGATCAATATGTGAAAAGCTTGTAGGCATTGGATCAGTGATGGATAATTATGTCGGATGCGATTCCTCATGCAATAGTTATAACCTAGGGTGACACAGAACTAGCTCCAGTTCATCAATGTAATGTAGGCATGTATTCCGAATATAGTCATACATGCTTATGGAAAAGAACTTGCATGACATCTTTTGTCCTACCCTCCCGTGGCAGCGGGGTCCTATTGGAAACTAAGGGATATTAAGGCCTCTTTTAATAGAGTAGTGGACCAAAGCATTAACACTTAGTGAATACATGAACTCCTCAAACTACGGTCATCACCGGTAAGTATCCCGATTATTTTCACTTCGGGGTTAACGGATCATAACACATAATAGGTGACTATAGACTTGCAAGAGAGGATCAAGAACTCACATATATTCATGAAAACATAATAGGTTCAGATATGAAATCATGGCACTCGGGCCCTAGTGACAAGCATTAAGCATAGCAAAGTCATAGCAACATCAATCTCAGAACATAATGGATACTAGGGATCAAACCCTAACAAAACTAACTTGATTGCATGATAAATCTCATCCAACCCATCACTGTCCAGCAAGCATACGATGGAATTACTCATGCACGGTGATGAGCATCATGAAATTGGTGATGGAGGAAGGTTGATGATGACGATGTCGATGGATTCCCCTCTCCGGAGCCCCGAACGGACTCCAGATCAGCCCTCCTGAGAGAGATTAGGGCTTGGCGGCGGTTCCGTATCGTAAAATGTGATGAATATTTCTCTCTAATTTTTCTCTCCCCGAACGTGAATATATAGAGTTGGAGTTGAGGTCGGTGGAGCTCCAGGGGGCCCACGAGGCAGGGGGCGCGCCCAGGGAGGTAGGCGTGCCCCCACCCTCATGGACAAGGTGTGGGCCCACTGGTGTTGATTCTTTCGCCAGTATTTTTTATATATTCCAAAAATATTCTCTGTGAAGTTTCAGGTCATTCCGATAACTTTTATTTCTGCACAAAAATAACACCATGGCAATTCTGCTGAAACAACGTCAGCTCGGGTTAGTTCTATTCAAATCATGCAAGTTAGAGTCCAAAACAAGGGCAAAAGTATTTGGAAAAGTAGATACGTTGGAGACGTATCAACTCCCCAAAGCTTAAACCTTTGCTTGTCCTCAAGCAATTCAGTTGACAAACTGAAAGTGATAAAGAAAAAAATTTACAAACTCTGTTTGCTCTTGTTGTTGTAAATATGTAAAGCCAGCATTCAAGTTTTCAACAAAGATTATGAACTAATCATATTCACAATAACACTTAGGTCTCATGTTTACTCATATCAATGGCATAATCAACTAGCGAGCAATAATAATAAATCTTGGATGACAACACTTTCTCAAACAATCATAATATGATATAAGAAGATGGTATCTCGCTAGCCCTTTCTGAGACCGCAAAACATAAATGCAGAGCACCTTTGAAGTTCAAGGACTAACTAAACATTGTAATTCATGGTAAAAGAGATCCAGTCATAGTCATACTCAATGTAAACTAATAATAATACATGCAAATGACAGCGGTGCTCTCCAACTGGTGCTTTTTAATAAGAGGATGATGACTCAACATAAAAGTAAATAGATAGGCCCTTCACAAAGGGAAGTAGGGATTTGTAGAGGTGCCAGAGCTCGGTTTTGAAATAGAGATGAATAATATTTTGAGTGGTATACTTTCATTGTCAACATAACAACCGAGAGATCTCGATATCTTCCATGCTACACACATTATAGGCGGTTCCCAAGCAGAATGGTAAAGTTTATACCCCCTACCACCAACAAACATCAATCCATGGCTTGTCCGAACAACAAGTGCCTCCAACTTTCAACAATCCCGTGAGAGTTTTGTTTGCAATTAATTTAATTTGATTTGAGCATGGGACTGGGCATCCCGGTTACCATCCATTTTCTCGCGAGTGAGGAGCGGAGTCCACTCCACTTGAGAATAACCCGCCTAGCATGGAAGATATAGACAACCCTAGTTGATACATGAGCTATTCGAGCATACAAAACAGAATTTCATTTGAAGGTTTAGAGTTTGGCACATACAAATTTACTTGGAACGGCAGGTAGATACCGCATATAGGAAGGTATGGTGGACTCATATGGAATAACTTTTGGGGTTTATGGAAGTAGATGCACAAGCAGTATTCCCGCTTAGTACAAGTGAAGGCTAGAAAGAGACTAGGAAGCGACCAGCTAGAGAGCGACAATAGTCATGAACATGCATTAAAATTAATCAACACTGAATGCAAGCATGAGTAGGATATAATTCACCATGAACATGAATATCGTGGAGGCTATGTTGATTTTGTTTCAACTACATGCATGAACATGTGCCAAGTCAAGCCGCTCGAATCGTTCAAAGCAGGATACCACCCTATCATACCATATCACAACCATTTTAATAGCATGTTGGCACGCAAGGTAAACCATTATAAACTCCTAGCCAATTATGCATGGCATGAACAACTATAATCTCTAATTGTCATTGCAAACATGTTTAATTCATAATAGGCTGAATCAGGAACGATGAACTATTCATATTTACAAAAATAAGATAGGTCGAGTTCATACCAGCTTTTCTCATCTCAATCAGTCCATCATATATCGTCATTATTGCCTTTCACTTGCACAACCAAATAGTGTGGATAATAATAATAGTGCACGTGCATTGGACTAAGCTGGAATCTACAAGCATTCAATACAAGAGAGAAGGCAAGGTAATATGGGCTCTTGGTTAAATCAACAATAATGCATATGAGAGCCAATTCAACATTTTCATCATGGTCTTCTCCTCTCGACCCCCAAATAAAAGAAAAGAAACAAAACTATTTACACGGGAAAGCTCCCAAAAAACAAAAGAAGAACGAGAAATCTTTTGGGGTTTTCTTTTAATTATTACTACTACAGGCATGGAAAGTAAACTAGCTAAAAGCTACAACTATTTTTTGGGTTTTTCTTAAGGTTTTTCAAACACACAAGAAGAAAGCTTAAAAAGAAAATAAACTAGCATGGATAGTACAATGAAAAAGTATGAGCACCGACAACTGGCATGAGTGTGTGAACATGAATGTAATGTCGGTGAGAAATACGTACTCTCCCAAGCTTAGGCTTTGGCCTGAGTTGGTCTATGCCCATGGATCAAAATGACCCTCTCCGGTGTGCGGAGGAGTGTCGTCTGGGTGCCACTGGTTAGCGATCTCCTCTGGGTTCCTCTGATAAACAGACTGTCGATAAGGGTCAAGTGGTGGTTCTGGCTCAGGTTCTGGAGCTGGTGTCAGGCTCCAGTATGCATAAACGGCCTACGGCAAAATGAGGTACGTGCCTGAAAATATGTTAAACAAAGAGGGCGCAGGCAAGGTAATAATCTCACAATATTTTTATCAAATATCAATCTATATTTAAGCATCTTCTTCTTATCCTTAACAATAAAATCATGTGCTACCATACTCTTATAATCTAGAAAAATAGGAGGCAACAACTTTTCTTCTTTCTCATAATGCCTAATAGGTATGTTAAAGTGTGCAGCAAGGTGCGAAGCAAAGATGCCTCCAAAGATGGGACCCTTCGCACGGTTCAGATTTAACCATTTAGCAACAATAGCGCCTAAACTGAAAGTAGCATCACGAAACAAGGCATGGCGCAAAATAACAATATCAGGGGCACTAAGGTTTCCACTGTTCCCACGACCAATCAAGCATCTACTAGCAAATATTGCAAAGTAACATAGAACGGGAAAAATGTATGCTAGTAATTCTTGCATCGGAAACTTTCCTCGCTTCCCCTACAGCAATCATATCAATAAATCCTTCCACATCATTACGATGTGGTTCCTCTATGCTGCCCACAAAGGGTAACTTGCAAACCGCACAAAAATCATAAAGTGACATCTCCTTAAACTCATCATATAAATAAAAATCCACCGAAGGTGGCGATCTCCTAGCATGGAAATGAAATTTTTGCACAAAAATATTAGTGAGTAGGAGATACTGTTCGCGCTGGTCACGGAGGAAGTCGGTGAGGCCCACATTCTAAACCAAATAATAAAAGTCATCATGAATCCCAGCTGCTCTCAAGAATTCATCACAAGGCCATTCACACGGCCGAACCTCCGCAGTGCGAGGGAGATTATATTTGGGCTTCTTTCTTCACTTTGCTTATCCTCCGAGCTTCGGCTCGAAGAGACCCTCAACAATCTCTTCATCATTTCCTCTGAAGAATTTCTGAAATTTTTAGTGACTCAAAATAAAATTTAATCAAACTCAAAAAGATTGATAGCAACTACTCCCACAAGTGCCTAGAGGCCATATCATGCATTAAAACTAATTTTGACCACATAAATTTGACATGCAAGCTCAAGAACAGGGTCACCTAAGCAGCAAAAATTTGCAATGAATAAAGCACTAGAACAAAAACTAACTGGACCATTGGAGGAGTCACATACCGAAGAACAATTCCCCAAAGCAGTTTTGTGAATGGAGCTTTGAGCTAGGAGATCGAAAAATGGCAGCAAGATGAGCTAGAACTCGGGTTTGAGCTGGAGGAGGATTTTTTTCTGGAGGAAGACGAAGTGTGTGGGTGCAAGAATAAGTGGAGGGGTCCCATGTGGGATCCACGAGGTAGGGGGCGCGCCGCAGGGGGGTGGGCGCACCCTCCACCCTCGTGGGAACATGGTGGGTCCTCCTGGTGTGTTCTCAGCGCCAAATATTCTTAAATATTCTAGAAAAAATCATATTAAATTTTCAGGACATTTGGAGAACTTTTATTTTTGGGGTATTTTTTATTACAAGGATAATTCAGAAAACAGATAGAAGATACCTGGATTCGTTAGGCATGCGACGGGCGAGCAATCTCTTGATACTACGCCTAGCCGTGGGCTTGTTTTTGCTTTATTTAATCTAAATTACAGAAAGTAAAAAGAGGGTACAGAGAGTTGTCCTTCCTAACTTCATCCATCTCATGCTCATCAAAAGGAATCCACTAACAAGGTTGATCAAATCTTGTTAACAAACTCTTTCCGAATAACATGAAACCAGAGAATTTTCGAATAACACTAGGTTACCTCAATGGGGATATGCACATCCCCAACAATAATAATATCATATTTCTTCTTGATAGTCGAAAGAGGAAATTCAAAACCTCCAATAGTAATTGTTGGAATTTTTCCAATAGAATTGATACTGTGGACTTGAGGTTGTTTCCTCGGAAAGTGTACCGTATGCTCATTACCATTAACATGAAAAGTGACATTGCCTTTGTTGCAATCAATAACAGCCCCTGCAGTATTCAAAAAGGGTCTTCCAAGAATAATGGACATACTATCGTCCTCGGAAATATCAAGAATAACAAAGTCCGTTAAAATAGTAACGTTTGCAACCACAACAGGCACATCCTCACAAATACCGACAGGTATAGCAGTTGATTTATCAGCCATTTGCAAAGATATTTCAGTAGGTGTCAACTTATTCAAATCAAGTCTACAATATAAAGAGAGAGGCATAACACTAACACCGGCACCAAGATCACATAAAGCAGTTTTAACATAGTTTCTTTTAATGGAGCATGGTATAGTTGGTACTCCGGGATTTCCTAGTTTCTTTGGTTTTCCACCTTTAAAAGTATAATTAGCAAGCATGGTGGAAATTTCAGCTTCCGGTATCTTTTTTATTTGTAACAATATCTTTCATGTACTTAGCATAAGGATTCATTTTAAGCATATCAGTCAAACACATACGCAAAAAGATAGGTCTAATCATTTCAGCAAAGCGCTCAAAATCCTCATCATCCTTTTTCTTGGATGGTTTAGGTGGAAAATGCATGGGTTTCTGAACCCATGGTTCTTTTTCTTTACCGTGCTTCCTAGCAACAAAGTCTCTCTTATCATAACGTTGATTCTTTGATTGTGGGTTATCAAGATCAACAGCAGGTTCAATCTCTACATCATTGTCATTGCTAGGTTGAGCATCACCATGAACATCATCATTAACATTATCACTAGGTTCATGTTCATTACCAGATTGTGTTTCAGCATCAGAAATAGAAATATCATTGGGATTCTCAGGTGTGTCAACAACAGGTTCACTAGAAGCGTGCAAAGTCCTATCATTTTTCTTTTTCTTCTTCTTAGAAGAACTAGGTGCATCAATATTAATTCTGTGAGAATCTTGCTTAATTCTCTTAGGGTGGCCCTTAGGATATAAAGGTTCGTGAGTCATTTTACCCCCTCTAGTCACAACTCTAACAACATTATCATTTCTCTTATTATTTAATTCATTGAGAAAATCATTCTGAGCTTTAAGTACTTGTTCTACTTGAGTGGTAACCATAGAAGCATGTTTACTAATAAGTTTAAGTTCACCTTTAAATCTAGACATATAATCACTCAAGTGTTCAATCATATAAGCATTACGTTTCAATTGTCTACCAACATAAGCATTGAAGTTTTCTTGTTTAACCATAAAGTCGTCAAACTCATCCAAGCATTAGCTAGCAATTTTAGTAGACGGGATTTCACATTTATCAAATCTATAGAGAGAATTTACCTTTACTACCTGTGTCGGGTTATCAAGACCATGTATTTCTTCAATAGATGGTAAATTCTTAACATCTTCAGCTTTAATAGATTTTTTCTTTCATAGATTTCTTTGCCTCTTGCATATCTTCAGGACTGAGAAATAGAATACCCCTTTTCTTCGGAGTTGGCTTAGGAGTTGGTTTAGGAAGTGTCCAATCATTTTCATTAATCAACATATTATTCAATAGCAATTCAGCTTGATCAACAGTCTTTCCCTGAAAACACAACCAACACAACTATCCAGGTGGTCTCTGGAAGCATCGGTTAGTCCATTATAAAAGATATCAAGTATTTCATTTTTCTTGAGAGGATGATTAGGCAAAGCATTAAGTAATCGGAGAAGCCTCCCCCAATCTTGTGGGAGACTCTCTTCTTCAATTTGCACAAATTTATATATTTCCCTTAAGGCAGCGTGTTTCTTATGAGCAGAGAAATATTTAGTAGAGAAGTGATAAATCATATCCTGGGGACTACGCACACAAACAGGATCAAGGGAATTAAACCATGTTTTAGCATCACCCTTTAATGAGAACGGAAATAACTTAAGGATATAATAGTAGCGAGTTTTCTCACCATTAGTGAATGGGATGGCTATATCATTTAATTTAGTAAGATGTGCCACAAAAGTTTCAGCTTCATAGCCATAGAAAGGATCAGATTCAACCAAAGTAATTATCTCAGGATCTACAGAGAAATCATAACCCTTATCGGAAATACAGATAGGTGAAGTAGCAAAAGCAGGGTCATATTTCATTCTAGCATTCAAAGATTTTTCTTTAAGCTTAGCCAATAATTTCTTAAGATCATATCTATCATTGCAAACTAAAAAGTCTCTAGCAGTTTCTTCATCCATAACATAACCCTCAGGCACAACAGGCAATTCATATCTAGGGGGAGAATCTTCATCATCACTTTCATCAATATTGTCAGTTTCAATAATTTCATTCTCTCTAACCCTAGCAAGTTGTTCATCAAGAAATTCACCTAGTGTCACAATATTATCAAGCATAGAAGTAGTTTCATCATAAGTATCATGC
Organism: Triticum urartu; assembly: GCF_003073215.2. Classification (NCBI taxonomy): domain Eukaryota; kingdom Viridiplantae; phylum Streptophyta; class Magnoliopsida; order Poales; family Poaceae; genus Triticum; species Triticum urartu. The sequence continues at coordinate 142,843,492 of NC_053024.1, read as the reverse complement.
AAAGAAGAAGTGGCATCATCAATAACATGCGACATATCAGAATGAATAGCAGGAGTAGGTGTCGCAAGTTTACTTATAACAGAAGGTGAATCAAGTGCAGAGCTAGATGGCAATTCCTTACCTCCCCTCGTAGTTGAGGGATAAATCTTGGTTCTTCCATCTTTCAAGTTCTTCATAGTGATCAATAGATATAAATCCCAAGTGGCTCAAAGAATACAGTTATGCTCCCTGGCAATGGCGCCAGAAAATAGTCTTGATAACCCACAAGTATAGGAGATCGCAACAATTTTCGAGGGTAGAGTATTCAACCCAAATTTATTGATTCGACACAAGGGTATCCAAAGAATATTCTCAAGTATTAACAGTTGAGTTGTCAATTCAACCGCACCTGAAAGACTTAATATCTGCAGCAGAGTATTTAGTAGCAAGGTAATATGATAGTACAGGTAACGGTAGAAAAAGTAACAGTAGCAGTTTTGTAGTGATTGTAACAGTGGCAACAGTAAAGTAACTAAGCGGAGATCAATATGTGAAAAGCTCGTAGGCATTAGATCAGTGATGGATAATTATGTCGGATGCAATTCCTCATGCAACAGTTATAACCTAGGGTGACACAGAACTAGCTCCAGTTCATCAATGTAATGTAGGCATGTATTCCGAATATAGTCATACGTACTTATGGAAAAGAACTTGCATGACAGCTTTTGTCCTACCCTCCCATGGCAGTGGGGTCCTATTGGAAACTAAGGGATATTAAAGCCTCCTTTTAATAGAGTACCGGACCAAAGCATTAACACTTAGTGAATACACGAACTCCTCAAACTACGATCATCATCAGTAAGTATCCCGATTATTGTCACTTCAGGGTTAACGGATCATAACACATAATAGGTGACTATAGACTTGCAAGATAGGATCAAGAACTCACATATATTCATGAAAACATAATAGGTTCAGATATGAAATCATGGCACTTGGGCCCTAGTGACAAGCATTAAGCATAGCAAAGTCATAGCAACATCAATCTCAGAACATAATGGATACTATGGATCAAACCCTAACAAAACTAACTCGATTACATGATAAATCTCATCCAACCCATCACCATCCAGCAAGCCTATGATGGAATTACTCATACACGGCGGTGAGCATCTTGAAATTGGTGATGGAGGAAGGTTGATGACGACGGATTCCCCTCTCCAGAGCCCCGAACGGACTCCAGATCAGCCCTCCCGAGAGAGATTAGGGCTTGGCGGCAGTTCCGTATTGTAAAATGTGATGAATATTTCTCTTTGATTTTTTTCTCCCCGAACGTGAATATATAGAGTTGGAGTTGACGTCGGTGGAGCTCCAGGGGGCCCACGAGGCAGGGTGGCGCGCCCAGGGGGTAGGCGTGCCCCCACCCTCGTGGACAGGGTGTGGGCCCCTGGCCTTGATGAAAGTGCGTTATATCGACTAGAGGGGGGGTGAATAGGCAATTTTTATGAAATTATTCACTGAGGAATTTGCTGGTGAGGAAATTCCTTAGCGAAGAACTACTAGCATTTGAATAAGTACTCAAAAGTAAATACAACAGAATACAAGCATAGTCATCATGATGAAATGAAGACAGGCACAAAGTACATGAAGCGTAATCACAGGATAACTCAGGATGAAGACAAACAGACTGAAGAATTTGAACTGAGGAAATTGAGAAAGTCTTCATTCGAAGTCTTCAAACACAGATATGAACAAACATACAACACAGTTATGAGGAAATGAAAGAGTTGAGGAAATAAAACCAGTAAGCTCGGTGAAGACAATGATTTGGTAGACCAGTTCCAACTGCTGTCTCAGTTGTATGTCTGGTTGGAGCGGCTGAGTATTTAAACTCGAGGACACACAGTCCCGGACACCCAGTCAAGGACACTTAGTCAAAGACACCCAGTCCTCACCGTATTCTCCTTGAACTAAGGTCACACAGATCTCGTCCAATCACTCGTGGTAAGTCTTCAGGCGACTTCCAAACCTTCACAAACTTGGTCACTCGGCGATCCACTATTCCTCTTGGATGCTCTAGACCATGACGCCTAACTGTCTGGAAGAAGCACAGTCTTCAAAGGTAACAAGCATCGGATCCACTCAGGATCAATCTCTTCAGTGATGCTCAATCACTTGGGGTTTGTAGGTGTTTGGGTTTTGGGTTTTTGGTTTTTCCTCACTTGATCATTTTCGCTCAAAGTCCTCGGAGGATGGGTTGCTCTCAAATGACAAGTGTCAGTTTCTCTTGGAGCAGCCAACCAGCTAGTGGTTGTAGGGGGCGGCTATTTATAGCCTAGGGAGCAGCCCGACATGATAAGACATAAATGCCCTTCAATGATATGACCGTTAGGTGGATAGATATTTTGGGACAGCTGGTGCATAGCACAACAACGGTCGGAATTTTGAGTAGTAAAATCCTCAGGGCTATCATGTTCCTCACTGTGTAGGCAATCCGCACTGGCGAATTCCTAACTCCTCAGTCAAGACAAATTCCTCAGAGACCAGAAGAACTTCGTCTCTGTCACTAAAGAAATTGACTGAACTGTATGAGATTTCCAATGGCTTCACTCGAAGGGATTGGTAGGTGTAGGATTTTGAGTTGAGCATCACATGGAAATTTTCCTTAGTATTTCCTATGACTCAAGAAAGAGAAAAACAAAACTATGAAAACGAAAGTCTTCAAGCTTCATATTCCTCGCATGAATATCAAGTCTTCACGGACACACCAATTTCTTCACTTTCAAAGTCTTCATGAAAGTCTTGAGAAATACCAAAATCTTCAGTCGAAGATATTCATTTTTAGGGGTCGACTTTTCCTGTAAATATCAAACTCCTCATAGACTTATAGAGCTGTGTACACTCACACACTCATTAGTCCCTTAACCTATAAGTCTTCAATACACCAAAATCACTAAGGGGCACTAGATGCACTTACAATCTCCCCCTTTTTGGTGTTTGATGACAATGTAGGTTAAGTTTTCAACGGGAATAAACATATGAAGTGTAAATACTGATATTGAGGAATTTGATTGCAAGATATAGAAGAACTCCCCCTGAAGATGTGCATAGTGAGGAATTTGCTTTTGAAGCAATGCACACTTGAAGAGTTGAATCATGGAGATCTCCCCCTATATCTTGTAATTCATACACGCATTTAACATATAATATGAAGAATTTGAAATGCATGATGAAATATGGTGCCTGATGAAATTCAGCATGCGTGCAATAATATTAACAAGGAATAAGCATGCAGAATAGTGCATCAAGAGTATCAGAGCACAATGCATCAAAAGTATCAGAGCACCATCGGGTTTAAGATTACAACTCAATCCAATAAAGTTTCAGAAGAATGAGAGTTGTAACTTAGCAGATAAAAAACGCCCATATAGTAGACCCGCTTGAAGACTAACTCATATTTCCCCCCTTTATCATCGAATGACCAAAATGATCGAAAATGAGGACTAACGCCCCTGAAGATAATCATGTTGATGAAGGAGCACCAGCGTTGTTGGGGTCGTTTGTTGATGTAGGTCCTGCCGCAGTGTCGTCCAAATCTTCATGTTCATCAGTGTCGCGCGATGAAGAATATGAGCTGGCCACTAGAGAAGGAACCTTGACCTTCTTGAAATTTCTTCGGAGGAGGTACAGACCAGTTAAAATCTTCATTAAGACCCATGTTCTTCAGATCTTCTTCACCATACAGATGTGACAGGATTGCCCAGGTGCGACCGAAGACTTGATGGAGGTAGTAGTGGTTTATCTTCACTGCATTGTGTGTGGCAGTCATGTTGTGAAGAAGTGAACCAAATTGACGCTTAACCCATTTGTGATTTCGATCCACCTTCTGGTGAAGACTAAGCAAAAGTTCACGGTCAGTCATCACGCGATGAGCAGTGGCTTGAGGAGTGGACTTAGGTGCATTAGCAGAGTCATGTGTGGCAGAGTCATCATTGGTGGAATAAGATGCAGCTTTGCGAAACTGACCATCCAATGGACGAATGCCTTCATCAATTACAGCTGGTGCCTTGCCCTTTCCATCAACTGAGGAATATGTCTGCTTGAGGACTTCAATTGGGGGCAAGTAGCTAAGATGATTCTGGAAATCAGCTTTGTAGTTGAGTGAAGACCTTGTCTTGAGGAATCTCATGATCCAAGGTGCATAAGGCTTCAGCTCAAACGGAGACAGTGCAACATTGGCCATAGTCCTCATGAAGAAATCGTGATAATTGACAGGAATGCCATGAATGATGTTGAATACCAGATTCTTCATGATGCCAACAATTTCCTCATCAGATGAGTCGTGGCCTTTGATAGGACTGATTGTCCTCGTAAGAATACGATAGACAGTTCTGGGCACGTACAGCAATTCCTTCACGAGGAATTTGGTTCTTGGTGCTTGACCTGGCTTCAAAGGTTTCATCAGCACCTGCATGTAATGATGTGTGAGCTCAGGTTCACTGTAGATGCAACGAGCTTCTTCAAGGGGAGGACTGAGTGGTAGAGCACGAAGCAATTCAGAGGCTGGTGCAGTGTAGTGAGTGTTTTCAGACATCCAGTCCAGCACCCATGAATTCACATCTTCAGCATCTCCGGTGATGTGCAGCGTTGCATAGAATTGAAGAATCAGCTCTTCATTCCAATCGCAGATGTCAGAGCAAAAGTTGAGCAGCCCAGCATCGTGAAGAACACTGAGGACTGGTGCGAAGCACGGCAGAGATTCCATATCCACGTGAGGAATATGCTCATGGTAGAAAATCTTCTCATTGTTGAACAACACTGAGGAATAGAAGTTTGCTTGACTGGCAGTCCAGAAACGCCTCTTCCTAATGCGAGCAGAGTCATATGGGTTGTAATCTTTGAAGAATACGTGCTCGCCGAAGAAATCATCAGCCTTGAACTTTTGCTTGCGTGAGAATGGATCCTTTGGCTTCAGCAGAGGAGTGTCAGTGAGTTGCATCACGACTTCAGGAATCTCAATCGTAGGTTCTTCAGGTTGAGGAATTTCTGGTTCCTCCTCAGTGGCAGTCTGCGTAGTTGGTTGTGCAGCAGCAGTAGTTTCATCAGCGCTAGTGGCTGGAATTTCCTCATGGACAGATGCAGTGGGATGAGTTTCTTAAGAGCCCATGTGAACAGTTTGTGTGGGGGACTGAGGAATTTGGTGTAAAGGAGTGAACATTGGAGAGTTTGGATGCTGACTTTCCCAGAATTCATCACTGATTACGAGTGTGGAGCAGCCAATGTCCACATCTTCATCTTCCATTTCTTCAACGCCAGCCTCTTCAGCTGTGAACTGAGGCATAGGCGAGGAGATGATAGGTGTTGAAGGGATCGCATCCACTTCAATTTCTTCATCCAACGGTTCAGACGAAGCAGCAGAATGAGTTTCTTCATCAGATCCGCTGGGGATCACATATTCTTCATCAAAAGGAACAAGGTCCTTTGATGGCCTGGTTGAGATGGGAACATCATCAATCGGATGTGCAAATGAACTTGTCATAGGCTTCATTTTCTTCGGAGCTAAAGAATCTGAAGTAGCTGATGCTTTCTTTTTCTTCACTGCAACACGCTCTGCAGCCTTGGTCTTCTTCACATCTGATGCAGATGGAAGGATTGGAGTTAAAGTTGGTGCAGGAGCAGCTGAGGAATCTGGTTGATTTTCTTCAGGCACAACTGATGCAGTTGCCCTGATTTCTTCAGTTTCTTCAGGCGCACCGCAAGTGGATGCCCTGGCAATTTCTTCAGTGGCTGGAGTGCAGTCATCAGCCCTGGAACTCACATTTTCTTCAGCAGCCTGACTTTCATCAGCGGTGCTGGCATGTTCTTCAGTCGGCTGAGCAGATGCTTCAGCCTGAGGAATTTCCTATTGCGTTGGGGCAGCAACATTTGAAGTGAACTGTTCAGTTATCTTTACAAATCTAACTTTGGCTCCTTGCCAATCAGCATAGTAGGCTTTGAAGTCATCGCTGAGGGTTTTGATTTTAGATCGGATTTTTACAAGTTCATCAGTTGTCATAGTGACAATGTTGTTCTTCAGAAATTTCTCCTTCTTGTATTGCACTTTCTTGATCTGCCTGGCCTTCTCAAATTTCCACTTTTCTTCTTGAATGAAGTGGGTCAGCATGTGACTTTGGCCAGGAGTCAGCTTGAAGTCAGGTAAGGGAGTGTTGGGGTCCTTGTGCCAATCATCAATGTAGTCAAGGATCAGCTTGGGATCCAAAAGCAGTGGCACCTCTGATCCTTTGGCTCTAGCGGCCCTGACTTGCCTGTCTCTGATGATTTCTGCAAGTTCATCATCATCAGCTTCGTCTTCATCAGATGGCACTTGGAAAGCGACTTGCTTCTTTTGAGGACTTGGGCGTGGACCTCGTCCAGCAGTGGCCTTTGTCTTCAGTAGTGAGGGGTCAGCTGAGGAACTAGCTGAGACACCTGAGGCAATGGAGATGCCGGCAGTCCTTTGGCACAAAGCGAGATGCACAGGTGCTGAGGATTTGGTCGGAACAGCTGAAGGCTTCGGCGGAGGAGCTGAGGACTTTGGAGGAATAGGAGCAGCATGAGGAATTGGCCGTGAGGGCTTTGATGATTCTGGCCGTGAGGGCATTGCTGAGGAACTTGGCCTTGAGGGCATTGTTGGTGAAGCACTTGGCTTGCGCGCATGCTTCTTTGACATAGCCTTCTTTGGCTTGACAGCAAAGGCCTCAGCAGAGGTAGCAGCAGCAGCAGAGTCTTCATTAAATTTCCTCACTGCTTCTCTGGCTTGCTTAGCTAGCTTGGCTTGGCGCTTGGCCCATTCATTAGGATAGTCATCACCTTGCTTGAGGCTGGTGGGATCAGCAATTTGGCCAGGTGCCAATGGAGCTCTTGGGCATGGAGGATTGAGTGCGAATTTTTTCATATACTTAGGAGTGACATATCTGTACTCTCTCCATTCTCTTGCCCATCTCCTCTCTATTTTCTGAATGCGCACTTTGCGCTCATTCTTGGTTTCCTTAGTAGGTGTGCAGTACCCAGCATATATGTCATAAGGGATCTCAAACGCTGTATTTACCTCAGGCCTCTTTCCTCCCTTCTATGGCCTTTTACCACCAGCCATTTTCTTCGGTTGAGTAATTTGAACAATCAAATTCTCTGAAGAAGTATGCAACTTTTCTTCGAGGAATGCTGCAAATGAGTTAAGTTGATGAGAACCTAGTGATTCAGCAGCTGACATGTGTACCTGTGAACATAGTATAGTTGCGAGGAATTTGGAGAGGTCATATGCGTTCTCAGAAGGTTTTTCAAAATGAACAGGTTTGAGGAATTTGACCAGATGAGTCTTGAAGATTCTCACTAAGCGTTCTTTGTCTTAGGTTACAGAGTTGTATAGATCGAAGATCCACACAATTGAGGAATCTTGAAGAAAAATGATGCTTAGAGAAACGAATCAAGAACAGATGACTTGTGAGGTGTTTAGTGTGTGAAGATATGAAGAAAAACACCTTTGAAGATTTTGTAGATAATCATTCAAATCAACGAGGGCAGTAAAAGTAACTTTTATTTACCCTGGATGAAGAACATGACGAATTGGAGTGAGGAGATGTGAAGTTCATCTGTGCAGATCTTCCACGCCCTAACTTGGCGGAGGAAGACGGCTACGGCGGCGGCGGAGTGAAGATGTCCGCGGTCGGCGCGAGTACGTCGGCGACGAGGTCGAGGCAGTGAAGCTCTTCCTTGCCGGCGGCGATGAAGTAGCGGCGGCGCTAGGGTTTGAGAAGCTCGAGCTGGAGAGAGAGGTCGAGCAGAGTAAAAGAAGTGAGGAAGGGAAGGAGGGGTATTTATAGCCATGGTGAAAAACTGCTCGCCCGAAGAAATTGGACGAACGTGCCCCTGACCCTTCTCATTCGCATGACATGTGTCACCCACGTAGTGAGAGGTGGAGATCGTGTTAGATCGTGGGTGAGTGGATAAGTGTATCGAGGGATGTGGAACGGTTTGAGCGGCAAAACCGAAAATTTCGATAAGATAGGTTTTAAAGTTCCGTTCGCAATTTCTTTAGCTGAGAAGGACACAGTGAAGATTTTGAACGAGTTTCAAATAGAACGCACATGAAGAATTTGTGAACAGATTGGGTTGAGTATAGCATAGAGGGGAAGGGTCCGATCACATTCACTTAGCAGAAAACCAACTTGAAGAAATAGCAATAAGTGAATGCTGTAGAGGACATAAACTCATATATATATATATATCCAATGAAGAAAAACGACGGAACCAGTGAAGACTATGCAAAGTTGAAGAATATGAATAATTTGAGGAATTTCAACTTTTGGTGGTGGCGTGACCCACCGTATAAGAATGATGATTTCAGACACCGGGTACAATTATCGTAGGGTTCTGAGAATCAAATTCTTCGTTAATTTCTTCACACTAAGAGTGTTATTCTTCATTGATTGAGGAAAAACGTTTCTTCATGTGTTGCACATCTAAGTCATCAATTTTGCATAAGTGTTAGGATGAATGTCCTTTTCAAAGAACATTCGAAGATTCTAGGATATTTAGCTCACACCGCAACTTGCTAAATCTCTTCTCATCCAAGGGCTTTGTGAAGATATCGGCTAGCTGTTCTTCAGTCTTCACATGCTCAATAGAAATGTCGCCCTTCAACACATGATCACGAAGAAAATGATGACGAATCTGAATGTGCTTTGTCTTCGAGTGCTGAACTGGGTTGTGAGCAATCTTGATGGCACTCTCATTGTCATAGAAGAGAGGTACATTCTCCATGTTGACGCTGTAGTCCTTGAGAGTTTGCTTCATCCATAGCAATTGGGCACAGCAAGAACCAGCGGCAATGTACTCAGCTTTAGCAGTAGATAGTGATACACAGTTCTGTTTCTTCGAGGACCAACAGACCAAAGATCGTCCAAGGAAATGACATGTACCAGATGTTGACTTGCGATCCACACGATCACCAGCATAGTCAGAGTCAGAATATCCAACAAGATCAAAAGCCGAGCCCTTGGGGTACCATAATCCAAGTGTTGGTGTGTGAGCTAGATATCAAAGAATATGCTTCACAGCCTTATGGTGTGATTCCTTCGGTGCAGCTTGAAATCGGGCACACATGCAAACACTAAGCATTATATCTGGCCTAGATGCACATAAGTATAATAAGGAACCTATCATGGAGCGGTATACCTTATGATCAAAGTCAATACCATTTTCATCAGTGCACAGATGGCCATTTGTGGGCATAGGAATTTTGATGCCTTTGCAATCTTGCATGCCGAATTTCCTCAGTACATCCTTGAGGTATTTCTCCTGAGATATGAATATGCCATTGTGTTGTTGACAAATTTGAAGACCTAAGAAGAATTTCAACTCTCCCATCCTAGACATTTGATATTCTTCACTCATCATATAGGCAAATTCATCACAAGCCCATGGGGCCTGCTTGAGGCCATAGAGGGCCTTGTTGAGTCTGAAGACTTTGTCAGGATTCTTTGGATCTTCAAAACCTGGGGGTTGAGCAACATACACTTCTTCCTCAAGCTTACCATTGAGGAATGCACTTTTCACATCCATTTGATATAGAGTGATATCATGATGGTTAGCATAAGCAAGTAATATGCGAATAGCCTCAAGTCTAGCAACAGGTGCAAAAGTTTCATCGAAATCAATTCCTTCAACCTGTGTGTAGCCTTGAGCTACAAGCCATGCCTTATTCCTCACCACAAGGCCATTTTCATCTTGCTTGTTGCGGTAGATCCACTTTGTGCCGATGATATTGTGCTTGCGAGGATCTGGACGTTTGACCAGTTCCCAGACATTGTTGAGCTCGAACTGATGTAATTCTTCTTGCATGGCCGGAATCCACTCAGGCTCCAGAAATGCTTCATCTACCTTAGTGGGCTCTGTAATAGAGACAAAAGCATACTGCCCACAAAAGTTAGACAAATGTGAAGCTTTTGAGCGTGTGAGAGGACCTGGCGCTTTGATGTCATTGATGATCTTTTCAACTTGCACTTCTTTTGCAATGCGAGGATGAGCTGGTTGTCGTTGAAGAATTTGATCAGTGTTTTCTTCAGCACCATTTTCTTCAGCATTTTCTTCAAGTGCATTAGCTCGACGTTCTTCATGTTCTGGAATGAATTCTTCAGCAGATTCTTCAGTAGGAATGACATCCTCAGTAGCCTTGAACTTGATAGTTTCCTCAGGTGCTGGTTCATCTATCACAGTAGGTAGGTGCTCTCTTTGCGAGCCATTAGTTTCATCGAACCGCACATCTACAGTTTCAACAACTTTGTGAAGAACATTGTTGAAGACTCTGTAGGTGTGCGAGTCCTTTCCGTAACCAAGCATAAAACCTTCATGTGCTTTCGGTGCAAATTTTGAGTTGTGATGAGGATCTCTAATCCAACATTTAGCACCGAAGACTTTGAAATAACTTACATTGGGTTTCTTATCGTGGGGAGTTCATAGGCAGTCTTTTTGAAGAATTTGTGAAGATATACTCTGTTGATGATGTGGCACACAGTATCAATTGCCTCAGTCCAGAAATGACGAGGCGTTTTGTATTCATCAAGTAAAAGAACTGATAAAGCAATATGAGGAAGTGAGAAATGAAAGTTCATTTCTTCATGATTAGCCTGCGTCCTATCAGGCATGCTCAGGTCTCCAGCAAATTCTTCAGACGATTACGTGCGTCTGGAGACCTGACCCTGCAGAAGAGATTAGTTCTTTTTCTTCACCACCCACATCTGAAGGGGTGGGAAAGAGTTCATCATTCTGCGAGCTCCATATGAGAAGGATGGCATAGAAGCCAATCCATTTCGTTTCACATAAGATGGGTTAGAGTAAGCATATGAGTAAGCAGAGAAATTCTTTGAGGACTTATGGACATAATGATTTGAGGAATAATGCACATATCCATAATCCTTAGATCTTCCCTGCAAAACAGACGGGTTAGCATGATGATGTTCATATGAGGACTTTGATCCATATGAGGAATTTGGTCCGTATGAGGAATTTGATCTGGGGTTCCTATTCTTCATAGGTGGCGTCATGATGACATTCACCTGAAGATTTTCAAGGCATCTTTTGGGAACCCAGATTTTCTGCATAGGGGAGCCGTTCCTGCAGTTAGTGCCAACATATCTAGCAAATACTTCACCATTCTGATTTTTGAATAGCTTATAGTTGGAGTCAATTGACTCATCATCAGAATGAGAAGATTCACATGCAAATCCAGATAAGTTAGATGGATCAACTGGAGGTCCCTTTGCAGCAACCCATGTAGTTTTGGGGTACTGCTCAGGCTTCCAATATGTACCATCAGCATTGAGTTTCCTCTCAAAGGCGATACCCTCTTTCCTAGGGTTCCTGTTGAGAATCTGCTTTTTAAGCACATCACAAAGAGCCTGATGCCCTTTGAGGCTTTTGTACATGCCTGTCGTGTACAATTCCTTCAGCCCTGCATCGTCAGTGATACTAGCAATGTCCTCAGATGAGGAATTAGTGATGGCAGAGGCATGTGAAGAATTTGAAACATTAGCAGCATTTGAACATTCAGGTGAAGAATTAGCAGATTCACGTTCAATGCACTTCAAGCATGGAGGAACAAATTCTTCTTGAGATGCGCTGATTTGTTGAGTAAGTAATGAATCACGCTCCTTCTGAAGATCTTCATAACTCACTCTTAGCTTCTCAAGGTCTTGCTTTCTTTGAAGAAATTCATAAGAAAGCTTCTCATGATTCGATAAGAGAGTGTTATGATGACTTTGAAGTTTGTCAAGCTTGGACTGAAGTCTCTGAAGATTTTCAGTCAAAGTTTCAGTGCGATCCATTTCTTCACCCAACATATCATCACTTTTATTTAGCATGTTTTGAACCTTTTCTAAATCCCTTTGTTGTTTTATAGCAATCTTAGCAAGTTTAGAATAGCTGGGCTTAAGGTTTTCATCAGATTCATTCTCACTTGATTCAGAGGAGGTATATTTGAGTACCTTGGCACCCTTTTCCATGAAGCAATAGGTGGGAGCGTAGTCATCATCGCCTTCATCAGCCTTGTTGGTGAGGTCATTTTCTTCAGTGTTGAAGATAGACTTGCTGACGAATGCAGTAGCGAGAGCTAGGCTCGCCACTCCGGATTCAGACTCCTCAGATGACTCCTCCTCCTCATTTTCTTCAGATTCAGCCTCAGAGTCCATTTCCTTGCCAATGAATGCCCTGGCCTTCTTGGAGCTGCTCTTCTTGTGATATGAAGGCTTTGAGGATTTTGATGATGAGGATTTTATGGATTTCTTCTTTTTCTTTGCATCATCAGAACTGTAATCCTTGTATTTCTTCTTCTTTGATTCCTTTTCCCACTGAGGACAATCTTGAATGAAATGTCCAAGTTTTTTGCACTTGTGACAGAGCCTCTTCTTATAGTCACTGGATGAGGAATCATTGCTCCTTGAGGATCTTCCAAGGAGACCACATCTTGAGAACTTTTGGAACTTCTTCATGAGCAGAGCCAGATCATGGCTCAGTTCTTCAGGATCACCAAGGCTGCTACCAGAGTCTTCATCTTCGGACTCAGATACTGCCTTGGCCTTTAGTGCACGTGTTCTGCCATAGCTTGAACCATAGAGATCTCTCTTTTCAGCAAGTTGGAACTCATGAGTATTTAGCCTCTCGATAATATCAGCGAGATCAAGTGACTTGTAATGAACACATTCTTGTATCATCAATGCCAGTGTCAAATGAGGAATCAAGCGATCTCAGCAATTTCTTCACCACCTCATGGTCGGTGATGTCAGTGGCACCAAGTGCTTGAAGCTCGTTTGAGATGTCAGTGAGGCAATCGAAGGTTTGCTGAACATTTTCATTGTCGAGTCTTTTGAAGCGGTTGAAGAGATTGCGAAGAACATCAACTCGACAGTCACGCTGAGTTGAGACTCCTTCATTCACTTTGGACAACCTGTCCCAGATAAGCTTCGCTGTTTCCAAAGCACTCACTCTGTCATACTATCCTTTGCTCAGATGGCCACATATGATATTCTTTGCTTGAGAGTCGAGTTGCTTGAATATCTTCACATCGGCAGCATTCAGAGAAGGTGTGACTGAGGGAACACCATTTTCCACAACATACCAGAGATCGTTATCAATTGCTTCAAGATGCATTCGCATCTTATTCTTCCAGTAGGGGTAGTCCATCCCATCGAAGGTAGGACACCCAGCAGAGACCTTGATCATACCCGCGGTCGACATAACTAAAACTCCAGGCGGTTAAACCAAAATCACACAGAACAAGGGAGTACCTTGCTCTGATACCAATTGAAAGTGCATTATATCGACTAGAGGGGGGTGAATAGGCGATTTTTATGAAATTCTTCACTGAGGAATTTACTGGTGAGGAAATTCCTTAGCGAAGAACTACTAGCAGCGGAATAAGTACTCAAAAGTAAACACAACAGAATACAAGCATAGTCATCATGATGAAATGAAGACAGGCACAGAGTACAGGAAGCGTAATCACATGATAACTCAGGATGAAGACAAAAAGACTGAAGAAATTGAACTGAGGAAATTGAGAAAGTCTTCAGTCAAAGTCTTCAAACACAGATATGAACAAACATACATCACAGTTATGAGGAAATGAAAGAGTTGAGGAAATAAAACCAGTATGCTCGGTGAAGACAATGATTTGGTAGACCAGCTCCAACTGCTATCTCAGTTGTACGTCTGGTTGGAGCGGCTGAGTATTTAAACTCGAGGACACACAGTCCTGAACACCCAGTCAAGGACACTTACTCCAAGACACCCAGTCCTCACCGTATTCTCCTTGAACTAAGGTCACACAGACCTCGTCCAATCACTCATGGTAAGTCTTTAGGCGACTTCCAAACCTTCACAAACTTGGTCACTCGGTGATCCACTATTCCTCTTGGATGCTCTAGACCATGACGCCTAACCGTCTGGAAGAAGCACAGTCTTCACAGGTAACAAGCGTCGGATCCACTCAGGATTAATCTCTTCGGTGATGCTCAATCACTTGGGGTTTGTAGGTGTTTGGGTTTTGGGTTTTTGGTTTTTCCTCACTTGATGATTTTCGCTCAAAGTCCTCGGAGGATGGGTTGCTCTCAAATGACAAGTGTCAGTTTCTCTCGGAGCATCCAACCAGCTAGTGGTTGTAGGGGGCGGCTCTTTATAGCCTAGGGAGCAGCCCGACATGATAAGAAATAAATGCCCTTCAATGATATGACCGTTAGGTGGATAGATATTTTGGGATAGCTGGCGCATAGCACAGCAACGGTCGGAATTTTGAGTAGTAAAATCCTCAGGGCTATCATGATCCTCACTGTGTAGGCAATCCGCACTGGCGAATTCCTAACTCCTTAGTCAAGACAAATTCCTCAGAGACCAGAAGAACTCCGTCTCTGTCACTGAAGAAATTGACTGAACTGTATGAGATTTCCAATGGCTTCACTCAAAGGGATTGGTAGGTGTAGGATTTTGAGTTGAGCATCACATGGAAATTTTTCCTTAGTATTTCCTCGACCCCCTTTAACAGTACGGTGTTTCCTATGACTCAAGAAAGAGAAAAACAAAACTATGAAAATGAAAGTCTTCAAGCTTCATATTCCTCGCATGAATATCAAGTCTTCACGGACACACCAATTTCTTCACTTTCAAAGTCTTCATGAAAGTCTTGAGAAATACCAAAATCTTCAGTCGAAGATATTCATTTTTAGGGGTCGACTTTTCCTGTAAATATCAAACTCCTCATAGACTTATAGACCTGTGTACACTCACACACGCATTAGTCCCTTAACCTATAAGTCTTCAATACACCAAAATCACTAAGGGGCACTAGATGCACTTACGCTTGATTTTTTTGCCAGTATTTTTTATATATTCCAAAAATATTCTCCGTGAAGTTTCAGGTCATTCCGAGAACTTTTATTTCCGCACAAAAATAACACCATGGCAATTCTGCTGAAAACAATGTCAGTCTGGGTTAGTTCTATTCAAATCATGCAAGTTAGCACTACAAAAAAAAGACACATCCGTGACATTTTGGGCCGAACAATTTTTTTTTCTGTCATACATATGACACTTCTATGACGATAATTGTGACAAAACCCGGTATCATCATAGATGTGGTGGGCTCCTACTTCTATGATAAAAAATCATGATAGAAAATGGGTTTTTCGTCTTGGGCGGGCCAAAGACGCAGCTGCATGACATTCTTTGGGCCGTCTGTCGTGGTTTTGTCACGGCAGATGTCCTAGAGAAAGGACTTAGTCGTGGAGCCATCACGACGGGTTAGCTTGAAGGGGTTAAAGCGGACACAAGGACGCAAGAGAGTTTATACTAGTTTGGCCCCTTCGATGAAGGTAAAAGCCTACGTCTAGTTGTTATGGAATTGATGGGGTTTCGATGACTAGGGAGCAAACAAGCTTCGCCTATGTCTCGAGTTGTTGTCTGTTCTCCCTGAACCGCCGCCGGGTCGTCCCCTTATATACACGGGTGACTCCCGTCGGCTTACGGAGTCCCAATACCGGCTCATAGATGTGTCCGGTTTGGTCTCTACTTATTCCTAACTTACAATACAGGTTAACTACTAACGTCGGTTTACGGCTACAGGCCTTGAACCGACCATGGGCCTTGAGCCCTCCTCTGTCTTCTTGGGCTTTAACATACTTAACTACTGACGAAGTTAACCCGGCCCAGATAGGCCGGTTTACGCCCAGTAGTAATATCCCCAACATTAGGCCCCAGATTGATTTGAACGGGTTCATGTCAATCCTTTAATAAAAACTTCATCTTCAACATCTTTTTATAAATTGGTAAACCGCCATGATGTCATCTTCTCTGATTGCTGTAAACCGGAGTGACGTCACCTGTCATAACGAAGCTATCCATTATGCTTCTTTGTTTAATAGATCGGCGGAAATCGAGACGACAGCTCCGTTTTGTGGCCCCTTGATTGTCGCTCCTGACTCATGTTCTTTCGCCTTATAAATAGGACCGAAGGGTCATTTCTTTTCTCCTTCCATGCCTTCTTCGTCTTCCTCGCGTCGCCAGCCTCGGAGCTCCGCCACCGCCGTCGACCTCTGCCTCATCCTTGGCCGCTGCATCAACCTGAGCGCACCAGAACATCGCGGCAACCTTCCGCATCTTCCTCAGCTCCGGTAAATCTTCTATCCTTTCCCCCACAGATCTGGCCTAGGGTTTCGCAGTTCTTCAGTGTTCATCGTCTGCATCTTGCTCATACGATAGATCTTTAGATGAATCCGCAAATCTTTACTCTATGCAATGATAGTTGTTTGACCTTCGCCTTCACTTATGCATCTCAAATCATAGATCTATATGAACGTTTTGCTCATTGGTTCGGTGCTGCTCCTTTGAACCTCTAAGCATTTATCTCTTTTCTGAACTTGCTTCAGATCCAATGCTGTAAAGAAATCTTGTGAAACCTATTTCTGCGTACTTGTCCATCCACAATCTCAGCTTTTCAATGCTTAGATCAGGCGGTTTAACCTTATAGAAAATTTTCCAAACCGGTATATGCCATTAGTCCCCTTGTTGAACCGCCAGATGTTGGTTGCTTCATGAAACTCCGGTTCAGATAGTTCTGTCTCCGGTTTAACAGTGCACATACCAACGTACCTTGATCAAATGCATTTTTAAACCAGGATCTTCTACCTTGCAGATTCCATCATGGCCAAGCAAGTATATGAGTGCAATTGGGTTCCTTCTCGCGTCACAGAGGATCAACTGGACGATTTAGTCCTGATTGGCGCTTTAGGCAGCAAAGATACCATCCATTGGAGGGCTCCTGGCAAAGAATGCCCTCCCACACCTCGAGAACGAGAGGTTGTTGTTTTCGTAGATCACTTAGCCTGGGGCTTTAAGTCGCCCGGTTCTAAATTTTACCGGGATGTTTTAGCCGATTTCCAACTCCATCCGCAAGACACTGGCCCCAACTCTGTTACAAATATGTGTCACTTCCAAGTGCTCTGTGAGGTGTTCTTTCAAGAGGAGCCCACAGTGGAATTGTTCAGAGACCTTTTCCATCTAAACTGCCGTACTGAGTTTACTGATGGCTCTAATACAGAGTTGGGTGGCGTGGCGATTCAGAAAAGGAAAGAGGTCACATACCCTCACGCCAAGCTGCACAGTCACCCCAAGGAGTGGAATCAGACATGGTTCTACTACAAAGACACCTCCCCTGCTGGTGAGAGTCCCTTGCCTGGCTTTCGTCCGGAGCGGCTCAGCAATACACACCCTTTTCCTCAAAGATTGACTGCCCAGGAGAGAAGCAAATATGCTCCCCAACTGTCAAAGCTCAGAGCCTTTATGGCCAACGGTTTAACAGGGGTTGATCTCGCTCGCTGTTGGATATCATGGAGCATACTGCCCCTTAGTCAGCGCTCCGGTTTGATGTGCGAGTATACTGACAGTGTTGATGACCCACTGCGACATTCAAAAATCCAGCTCTTCGATGAAGAAATCACAGAGGCTGTGAATAAGATGCTGAATGAACCGGAACACGTCTGCGCTAGAACTGGCCTGCTTCCCTTCTGTGCCACCAACAAACCGCCAGCTGTAAGACTTTGATTTTTCTCTTTGCTGAATCTGTTATTGATATGTCTGGTCATTGTTTAATATCAGTGTCTGCATAATCAGGGCAATGATCCGTTTTGGAGCAAAAAACTACCGCAGGAGAAACTAGAAAAACCAGACAAACCGGAAAGAGCAACCCGGCAAAAGACTAAAGCTGTGAAGAAGACTGCCCACAGGAAAAGAACCACTGCATCTTCTAATCCAGCCCCTGATGATGATGTGGATAATCCGGACTTTGAGGTAGAGCTTGACTCACTTGGTTTATTTTTCATGCGTCTTATTGATGACGATATTTGTTAGGATGATGCCGAAGCCAGCCACGCGGATGTTGCAGAGGTAATTATTCTCTCTTCCGATTCAGAAACTTTGCCTTCACAAAAAATCCGCCAGGCTAACCGGAAAGTTAAATTTTCTCATCCTCTTGCTTATTTGGATCCTAAATTTCTTATGAAGACCCAACAACACGAAGCTCGTCGCACAACCCGGCACAGCGACCAGGTAGTTACCTCCGCCGGTTTACCGAATAGTCCGGTTCGGAAACGCCATTCAGAGGTCTCTAATTTGCTTGTCAGTGCTTGTCCTAAAGGGGGCTGCTTTCGTCAACCTCTTAATCCGTCTGACTCCGGTTACCAGGTTACTTCCCACTCATCTTCTGGCGAGTCATCGGCTACTCAGCTCCCACCGCTTAAAACGGTGCTTGGGTAAGCTATACTTATTGTGATGTTTGCGGTACATCGCCTTAGAACATATGCTATATTTGATTTTATTATTCTTCTCAGGGCCAAACCTAGGCCAAGCAAGAAGGCCCGCCTGGACAAAGCGGCCGAAGAAGATGTCGTTCTTGAAGCAGACAAGACACCCAATGCTGAAGCGGCTATTCCTGAGGATATTCCCAACGATCCACCGCAGCAAGATGATGATCTTATTGCTGAAGAGAGACCTACTGATACCTCAGGTCCTATCCATCAGCCCACAGGTTCCATCCGGATTGAAAGCTCCACCGGTCCAGCAAAACCTACTGACAAGCCAATAGCTCCAGTGCAAACCGGCGGTACCAAGGATGATGAGGTTGTCATTACTGGCACTGGCCATATTGAGCCAAGCAATCCCGTCGCTTTATCCAAACATTCTGCCAAGGAAGAATTTGCTGCCTTTGGCAAAGGCAAGTGGAACGCTGATCTGACGACTTACGCTGCTCTGAACGCCCAAGATATCCATTCCGACTATCTGAACTGGCTGTATACAAGTCGTGACTACAAAGCCGGTCTGGTTAATATGATGAAAGATAAATATGAGGTAACTTCCATATGCTCCTTCCTGCTTTTATGCTTCCATTCTTGCTGACTCTCCTAGCCCCCAAGGGCCGGTTTGAAATATTCTTTCAGACCGGGACTTAATAATATAAATCTTGATGCTTTGAAATTCGCTGATGTAGCCCCCAAGGGCCGGTTCAACTTAGCGTAGTTAACCCGGTACTTTAAGTAATTGAAACTGTCGCATCAGAATATATATGATCAAATAGTCATTAGCCCCCAAGTGCCAAGTTGAATACTTGTATTGATCTTGGGACTTTGTAAACAATTGAAAGCTGAAGATCGAATATGCATTAGCCCCCAAGTGCTAAGCGCATAACTTGTTATGTGGTTGGTACTCGAATCCTTCTACCGATTT
The DNA here is from genome assembly GCF_003073215.2 of Triticum urartu. Taxonomy (NCBI): domain Eukaryota; kingdom Viridiplantae; phylum Streptophyta; class Magnoliopsida; order Poales; family Poaceae; genus Triticum; species Triticum urartu. The sequence goes on along the minus strand of NC_053024.1, from coordinate 142,824,211 downwards.
GTTGAAGCATATATCTGTATGCATGCAGGCGGAGCTGAAGATGAAAGAAAACCAAATCATCGATCTTCAAGAAAACCTGAAAACCCAACAGGCTAAAACCTCCAAAGCAAAAGAGGAATTGGCCAGCACTTTAAGCGCCATGGAACAACTTAAGGAGAACTTCAAGAAGAAATGGGCGGATTGGGCCACTGAAAAGTCTGCTTTGATCAAACGAGCAGAGGATGCCGAGGCTGCACTAAAACCAGTGACGGATGAACTGACCAGCATAAAGCGGCACGTTCATGCCATGACCACTGCTATCTTTGGTAAGCCAGCTTGCCTTCTGAATTGGCTCTGCCTTCTTACAGAGTCGCCGGTTTATTAACCCTTTATGGTATTTCAAGGACACGCATTGGTCACTTGGGGTCAGATGTGCGGAAGAAATTGAAAGCCGCCTATACATTGGTTGAACAATTGTATACTGGTGCCCAGCGGATCATCTGTACCGCGTCTCATAACAAACCGGCGCCCACTTTGATTCAAGATACTCTGATGAAGCTGTCAGTGCTTCCTGCCCGGGTTGAAGAGCTGAAGAAATCTGCTGCTCAAACCGGTGCAATCAATGCCTTAATCCGGGCAAAAGCCTGGGTGCCGGATTTTGATCCTATTGAAGCGGCTCAGGGCTATCCCAGCTTGAAGGAAGATGGGTCAGAATTTGGTGAAGTGGATCTACGAGTAATAAACCGGGAGGTACGTCCACTAGCTTGTCAGTTGGCTGAGGAAGCAGACTTGTCTCATTATCAAGTGCAATATGACAGTCAGAACAAGCGAATAGCTGCACCAATCCATGAATCAGAAAATCTGATCCCTCCAATCCGTAAGCATACTTACGCTCCCGATATTGACCCGTCATTGCTGATCCATGATGAAGCTGTTTTTCAAGCATTAATGGGAATTGACTGGACAACTGTGGATTTGCAGCCACTGGGTAGAGAAACGGAGGCTGAAGCGGCGCAGGATGACCCACAACCATCAGGCCAGGCTGGTGACCAAGCTTGAACCGGAAGCCGGTTTTAAAACTGCCTCTCCTTTGTGAAAAACAATTATATTATTATGGGCACCATGTTGTCTTGTAATAGGCTAGCTGATACCTTTGATGTTGATATGCCTTCGTGCATAACTTGTTCTTCCTGTGGTAATGAACTTTCCAAAACACTTTCTGAAATGAGAAATTCGTCAAGTGCCACCGCGATTGTACCGTCAGGTAGAATATGATGTCTGTATATATGAAATCAAAACATCCAAAACAAAATTTTAAGTATATGATCAAATTTTTGAGATACATAATACCTGCCATCGTTGAGTGTGAAGTTGGCTTGGCCAATCTTGAAGCGGAGTTTTGCAAACCCACACTGTTGGAGGAGATAACAGCTCCTGTATATATATGACGCCGGTTTACCATGTAAACCGTGCCAGGTTATAATAAACACCGTGTTACTCCATAAGAGGATGTTAACAACAAGGATCAAACTAGGCAAATAGTCTCCGGATTGACGTGAACTGTGTTCCGTCAATTGATTGGTTAAAAAACTTTGTCGGTTTAAAAACGCAATAAAAAGAAAAAAAAACCCTTCAAAGAAAAGTGTGAAGCAAAAACAATGACAAAACCGTTTGCCAAAAAAGGTTTATTTAAGCTGATCAAATGGCGCCCACCGTGGGGCCGTCGCACGATGGTTTCCGGTTCTTGGAGGGCCGCTTTGAAGGACTCGAGGGCTACGCTGTAGGCCGGATGACTAAGAGTCGTCGCGGTAAGCTCTACATCGATGACACAGGCTGTGGCCCCGAGGCCGGCTCAATTGAGTACGGGTACCGGGTCCCCTTTGGTAGCATTCACGTTTTCATTGGCAAGATCGGTGAACTGGGCCCTGAGCCAGACATCTGCACCGACCTCGTCGAGACGGCTCAGCGTGCGCGATCCGCCCGGGTTAAACCGGCCATGAAGCGTGCCTTCGTGGGAGTCATCCATGGAGGAAGTTATGAGGACGGATCGGAACTTCGCGGCGCGACCGTCATTTGTTTCGGTGACGAATCTTCAACCGGAGAAACCGAATCTCTTTATCAGCTACAAGATGGCCGGATTGGGAGTTGTTCCGATGGCAATAGTATGCCGGACCCCTCAGATCTTCCCAACCGGGTTGGAATATTCATGGCCGGAACACAAGCAGCGCTTCATTCTTCGACAGCTGTCGTGGTTTTGTCACGGCAGATGTCCTAGAGAAAGGACTTAGTCGTGGAGCCATCGCGACGGGTTAGCTTGAAGGGGTTAAAGCGGACACAAGGACGCAAGAGAGTTTATACTAGTTTGGCCCCTTGGATGAAGGTAAAAGCCTACGTCTAGTTGTTATGGAATTGATGGGGTTTCGATGACTAGGGAGCAAACAAGCTTCGCCTATGTCTCGAGTTGTTGTCTGTTCTCCCTGAACCACTGCCGGGTCGTCCCCTTATATACACGGGTGACTCCCGTCGGCTTACGGAGTCCCAATACCGGCTCATAGATGTGTCCGGTTTGGTCTCTACTTATTCCTAACTTACAATACAGGTTAACTACTAACGCCGGTTTACGGCTACATGCCTTGAACCAACCATGGGCCTTGAGCCCTCCTCTGTCTTCTTGGGCTTTAACATACTTAACTACTGATGAAGTTAACCCGGCCCAGATAGGCCGGTTTACGCCCAGCAGTAATATCCCCAACACCGTCCATGACGGAAAAACCCGTGGTAGAAGCGAGGGGGAGGAAAATTTCGGGCAGTTCCCGGTTACGGTGGGAGGTCAGGGGCCGAGCGATGCGCGTTTCTCTCGTACACGTACGCGCGCGTGTGTGAGGCGTTGGCTCTAACTGAACCCGAGCGAGGCGTTGGGCTCTAACTGAACCCGAGCGATTGCACTGCGGGCTACGCATTACTGAACCCGAGTGATTGATCGATGGCTGTTAACTGAACCCGATCAAGCGATTCCTTTGCTACTACTGGTAACTGAAGCCGATCGATGCTGCCTCTGGGATGAACAGTGAGCGTTGCGGGGGGGGGGGGGGGGGTTGGATGAACAGTGAGCAGTGGCGTTGCCTCTGGATGAACAAGACCCCGTGGTGTGGTGGAGGGCTGGATGAACAGTAGACGGTGGAGGGGTGCCCATGGAGGGGTGGTTGAACAGGACCCCGTGGTGTGGAGGGCTGGATGAACAGTAGACGGTGGAGGGGTGCCCGTGGAGGGGTGGTTGAACAGTAGCCAGTGGAGTAGCGCACGGTGGAGGCTGGATGAACAGGAGCCTGTGGAGGCTGGAGGAGGTCGACGGTAGCCCGTGGAGGCTAGAGGAGGTTGACGGTGGAGATGAACAATATCCCGTGGAGTCCCGTTTTGTGGTACGCCGCACCCCTCCCGATGAACAGGACCCCCGTTTCGACCGTAGCGCTCCAACACAAGTCTGTTTCGTCCGTTTTGCGGTACGCCACACCCCTCCCGATCAACAGGACCCCCGTTTCGATCGTAGGAGGTCCGTTTCCTCTGTTTTGCGGTACGCCAGACCCCTCCCGATCAACAGGACCCCGTTCCGAACGTAGGAGGTCCGTTTCCTCCGTTGTGCGGTACGCCAGGCCTCGTTTCCATCGCCTGTTCCGTCCAAGCCCTCCCGATGAACACGGCCACGCATTCCGTTCCGACCCAGCCGGTTGGCTCCCACGCGTTCCGTTACCTCCCGATGAACACGACACATTCCGTTGCCTCCCCATGAACACGACACATTCCGTTGCCTCCCCATGAACACGACGACGATGTTGTTTCTCCGTTCCGACCCAACCATGTACACGAGCCCTGGCCATATGTATGCACAAGTAGGCGTTCGAGACCCCGCCCGTATGTACACATACGTGGCCGTATTTTCTCTCTTGCACCCTAGACGCTGTACGTACGTGTACATGCTACGTGCGCGCCTCTACTACGACACGTATGCGCCTCTACTACGACACGTGCACGCCTCTACATCCACCAGTATATATGTATGTACACGTTCGCGACCAGAATGACAACGCTACGTACGCTTCGACCAGGTGGGTCCTGACTGTCAGGCACTTCCTTGCCTGCGAAGATGTAGCTGGTGGGTCCCAGCAGTCAGGGGGGCGAATCGTTTTTTTTACCCAGACGCACTTCCTTGCGTGCAAAGATGTAGCTGGTGGGTCCCAGCAGTCAGGGAAAAACGTTTTTTTCGCGAAATACAGTGGCCCGTCTAGTGGGTCCCAGTTGTCAGGTGGAGGAATCATTATTTTCCGCGTAATAAGGAAGCACTTCCTTGCTGCGGCCATGGACCCAGCTGTCAGCCTCTCCACGTACAGTCCACGTACGATCGAAGTCTTTCCTTGACCATGTTGACCACACCGCGCCAAGAGCACCAGGGAGGTGGACGACGGTGATGCCTAGGAAGGGGATGACGGGGAGCCGGGGAAGACGCGGCAGTGGAAGCCCGCGCGGAGAGGAGTACGAGGGTTCACTGGTTCGGCTGCAGTGTGAGGCTACCGTCGCCGCAGGGCCTGGCCAGCGATGGGAATAGTAGGGGGCAGTGAGGCCTCCGCGGCAGCACAGCCGACCACGGGAGGCAGGAGCATGCGGCACGACCGGCGCTGCTTTGGGCGGCTGGAGCAAGAAGACTAGAGGTTGAAGAAGCACTACGGCCATTGGATGGACATCGTACGGTCACTGGAGCTTGAATCGTTTATATTGACTAAGTTGACAAAGCCCTCCATCCCCGTCAACTTAGTAAGCCCACAAGTCAGCCTCCCACCAAGGTGGGTCCTAGGTAGCAGGGGGGTATTCATTTTTTTGTGCGTAATAAGGAGGCACTTCCGGTGGGTCCGAGCTGACAGCAGGGGGAACGTTTTTTCGCGAAATACGGTGGCCCTCGGGTGGGTCCCAGTAGTCAGGGGCAAACGTTTTTTTCGCAAAATACTGGTGGGCATCCTGTGGGTCCCTTCTATCAGGTGGAGGAATAATTATTTTTCGCGTAATAAGGAGGCACTTCCTTGCGGCTGCCATGGACCCAGTTGTCAGCCTCTCCACGTACAGTATTCTTCCAATGGAATTCGGTTGTTGACCACATTGACCACGCCGCACCGAGAGCACCACGGCGGTGGACGATGACGAGGCCTAGGAAGGGGACGACGCGGAGCCAGGGAAGACACGGCAGTGGATGCCCATGCGGAGAGGAGTACAAGGGTTCACTGGTCCGGCTGCGCTGCCGTCGCCGCAGAATAACAGGGGGTGTGGGTGAGTGGAGTGGAGGGATGGCCTGGCCAGCGGTGGGAGTAGAATGGGGCGGTGAGGCCTCCACGGCAGCACAACCGGGCACAGGAGGCAGGAGCAGGCGGCACGACCGGCGCTGCTTTTGGCGGCTGGAGCAAGAAGACCAGAGGTTGAAGAAGCACTACGACCGTTGGATGGACATCGTACGGTCAGTCGAGTTAGAATCGTGCATATTGACTAAGTTGACAAAGCCCTTCGTCCCCGTCAACTTAGTAGGCCCACTATACTGGGTCCCAGCTAGCTAGCAGGGGGAGTATTCATTTTTTGTGCGTAATAAGGAGGCACTTCCTTGCGTGCGAAGATATAGCTGGTGGGTCCGAGCTGTCAGCGGTTGTAACGTTTTTTCGCGAAATACAGAGGCCCTTTCGGTGGGTCCCAGATGTCAGGTGGAGGAATCATTATTTTGCGCGTAGTAAGGAGGCATTTCCTTGCGTGTGGCCGTGGACCCAGCTGTCAGCCTCTTCACGTACAGTCCACTTTAGATGCATGTCGGTCGTTGACCACATTGACCACGCCAAGCCGAGAGCCCCAGGGCGGTGGACGACGGCGAGGCCTAGGAAGGGAACGACACGGAGGCAGGGAAGACTCGGCAGTTGTTTTTGTTTCCCACGCGGAGGGGAGTATGACTGTACGTGGGTTTACTGGTTCGTCTGCCGTCGCCGGAGAATAACAGCAGGTGTGGGTGAGTAGAGGGATGGCTAGGCCAGCGATGGGAGTACGGTGGGGCGGTGAGGCCTGCGTGGAAGCACAACCGGCCGCGGGGAGGAGGGAGCAGGCAGTCTCGCCGGCGCTTGTTTGAGCGGCTGGAGCAGGAAGAGCAGAGATTGAACAAGCACGATGGCCGTTGGATGGACATCCAACAGTATACATGCCATATGTGGAAAGCCTCAAATCTGTGGAAAACAACATACAACCCATCTTCCATTATTTCAAATAATTTACAGGCCATTTGCTAATTCTTACGGGTTTTTTGGAGCCCATATTCTTTTTATTAGCATTACAGCCCATATTGTGGCCACGGTTAGAAAATTATACGAAATTCTGCATATGTCGGTGCGGTCTGAACTGTTTTTAATCCCGAAATTTCGAGTCACATTTAGACTAATTTTAAAAATAAATGTATATCAATATAAAATCCAATAAATTGTCCACGCATAAAAATCAATGCAATTCAAAATCTCGAAATGAAAATATATATTTGAAACTAATTGCCGGTTTGATGTGTTTTAAAAATGTACAACCCATTTCTCATTACTGATAGGCCATTTTCTCGGCCAGCCGAATGAAGCTCTCCTCCTCTTGAAAGATTTGCAGCCCAACAGGCCTGATAAAGCGACTTAGTTGACAAATCACAAAAAAACTGGGCTAGCCATTTTCAGAAAGAAAAAAAAAACTACTGGGTTGGTCTGTGGTAAACATAAAAGAAAAGGCTGTCTAGATAGGCTAGAGTGTCCCGCACAGCCCAGTTGACACCCTGCTTCCGTCTCAAAAACAAATTAGATAAATGCCACTCCAATTATGGCGATTCATAAAAATGCCACTGCAATTTCCAAACTTTGAAAAATGCCACTGCAATTTTTGCAAACTTTGAAAAACGCCACTGCAGTTTGCAAACTTTGAAAAATGCCACTCCAGAATTCGAAAAATGCCACTAGAAATGGCATGAAATGGCATTTTTCAAAGTTTGGAAATTGTAGTGGCATTTCTCGGATACACCAAATTTGGAGTGGCATTTATCAAATTAACCCAAAACAAAAATAACTGGGCGAGCTGCTGGGTCCCTGGTGTCAGCCGCTCGTTGTGCAATTCTCTCGTTTATTGACTATGTTGACAATGGCATGTGACCCAGATGTCAGAAATCCACTAGGAGGAGCCATTTTTTTATTGGTTTGAAATAAGGAGGCACTTGCTTGCATACTGCCATGACCTTGGCGGGTCCCTGCTGTCATCCTCTCCATGTACAATCATCTCCTGATTGTGTGCGCGTCAACTTGCTAGGCCCACAAGTCAGCCTCTAAACCCATGGAGGACAAATACAACCCATTTTAAAAAAACAACAGCCCATTCCATATGTTCAAACGGAAAGTTCAACATTCAGAGCAAAGTAACAGGTCTGATCCACATATAGAGTACCGAACTTCCACGTTGACAACCATCATAGCCAAGTTAACTATCTACTCCCACTAATACTCTAGTAGCGTACAAGTACTAACTTACTCTTAGCTAACTAGACGATGCCGGCCGCCATCTATGGTACACGCTAAACGCCGGCACCGGCGTCGTGCGCCTCGCCTCGGACTTGCAAGAGGTGCGATAGGGCGCGTTGCTCGCGTGCGTTGGCCCTTTCCATGCCGGCGTGGTCCACCGAAGCTTCGGCTTCCAAGAGGGAAACACACTTGACGAGTTGGTAGTAAAAATCGGCGTCGCGAACGTGTGCATGCCCGACAGCCTCCAGGGCTATTTGTCGGGCGCCAGCCTCCACGTAGTCGGCCCAGTTGCGGGCTCTCTGCTCGCGACTCGGAGCGTCGGTGCGCTGCTGCTCCATGTCCCGCTGGCGGCGTAAATCGGCGACATGCTGCTCCTCCGCCAAGCGGTCGCGCTCCAAAAACTCCTGCTGCTCCGCCATGCGGTCGCGCTCCAACAACTCCTCGATCTCCGCATTGCCATCTAAAGACAGATAGAATGCCTCCTCCCTCCGTCTGCCTTCCGGTGAAAATCCGAACACTAGTTCCGGCGGTGACCGCCTCCGGCGTCGCCTACCGCGGACGGGCGGGGGCATGGCAGATGTGGCGAGCGACGTCAGGCCGGTGGCACCGGAGAAGGCCGGTAAGCAGTACTTATAGGAGGAAGGTAGCGCGACGGTCATCGGAATTCAATGCATAATGGCTTAGCGCGCCAGCTTGCCGTGGAAAACTAGAGAAACTGAAATTATGACTGTGTCATCCCGTCCCGTCTGGGTCGCACGCCGGCATGGCGGTCAAACGAGTGCTCTCGAATCATCTCCCTCCTTGTCAATAATGATTCCACGGATTTAAAAAGCCCAGAAAAATTAAAGCGTATCTTTTTTCGCATCAGTTAGCTGCCTTAATTACGGCCGGCTGCATGTAGGCACTCAGAATCGCTTGCACGCAGTACGCGAAGCAGCATGCAACGAGTCGCAGCCGAGGGCACACATGCAACCACTTAAATCGCTGGAATTAATTAGTCTTAAACTTCTGTATGCCGTTAATTATTGCCATGCCTTGGTCTTGCTGCTTTGCTCACGGAATTAATTAGGCTTAAACTTCTTCAGAGGTAGGCATTTTTATCCATGTAGGATCGATAGTGTAGCTTGTCAGTTTCTTCAGAGGTAGGCATTTTTACTCAAAAAACTGCCACTTCGCATCTTGCGTCGCAAATAAAACTGCCAGGAGCGCATTTGTAGGCTAGCTAGTGATCGATCAGTAACTTGTAAACACTGAGCGAATAGAAATAAGTAACCATTAATGCATCTCAATGATTCACAGATCATATACAAATATGTAGCTCCAAAAGTGTTGGGGATATTACCGCTAGGCGTAAACCGGCACATCTGGGCCGGGTCAACTTCATCAGTAATTCAAGAGTACTAAAGCCCAAGAAGACAGACAAGGGCCTAAGGCCCGTGATCGGTTTTAGATTTGTAGCCATAAACCGGCATTTGTATATAAACTTGTATTGTAAGTTAGGAATAGGGAGAGACCAACCCGGATACGAATATGGACCAGTGTTGGGACTCTGTGAACCGACGGGTGTCACCCGTGTATATAAGGGGATGACCCGGCGGCGGTTCAAAGAGAGACAACAACTCGAGACATAGGCGAAGCTTGTTTTGCTCCCTAGTCATCGAAACCCCATCAATTCCATCACAACTAGACGTAGGCTTTACCTTCATCGAAGGGGCCGAACTAGTATAAACTCTCTTGCGTCCCTGTGTCCGCTTTAACCCCTTCAAGCTAACCCGTCGCGATGGCTCCACGACTAAGTCCTTTCTCTAGGACATCTGCCATGACAATTCCACGACAGTTGGCGCCCACCGTGGGGCTATCGCATGATGGTTTCAAGTTCTTGGAGGGCTGCTTTGAAGGACTCGAGGGCTACGCTGTAGGCCGGATGACTAAGAGTCATCGCGGCAAGCTCTACATCGAAGACGCAGGCTGGGGCCCCGAGGCCGGCTGAGTTGAGTATGGGTACCGGGTCCCCTTTGGTGGCATTCACGTTTTCATTGGCAAGATTGGTGAACCGGGCCCTGAGCCGGACGTCTGCACCGACCTCGTCGGGACGGCTCAGCGTGCGCGATCCGCTCGGGTTAAACCGGCCTTTAAGCGTGCCTTCGTGGGGGTCATCCATGGAGGAAGTTATGAGGATGGGTCGGAATCTCGCGGCGAGACCGTCGTTTGTTCTGATGACGAGTCATCGGCCGGAGAAACCGAATCTCTTTATCAGCTACAAGACGGCCGGATTGGGGCTTGTTTCGATGGCGATAGTATTCCGGACCCCTCTGATCTGCCCAACCGGGTTGGAATATTCATGACTGGCACACAAGCAGCGTTTCATTCTTCGACCGCTACGGCAACAACCTCCGGTTCAGCAGCGGCGACGGCTGCCGGGGCAGGAGGCCCTGTGCGCCCGCCGGCTCAAGTTCTATCAGAGCTATTTGATGCATTGGCTGTGCTTATGGAGGAGGCTAATCCGGCGGATCAGGGCGTTCACAACACCGAGATTGCAAAAGTGAAGGAACAGATCACCCAGGCCAAGGCAGATCTGGCAGCTGAGGACACCAGGATGGCCACGGAGCGGGCCGCTTTAGACACACAAGCCTACATGCTCATGTTGGACCAGAGCGCGTCGCAGGAAGTCATGAGGAGGAAGTACCGATCCCGTTTGCCTCCGGTTTTCGAGGCCAGAGACCTCTTCAATACTCCAGGAGTAGGAACCGGCGATCCGCTGGAGGGAAACCGGGCGGAGGCTCCCGGGACCGGTGCACCGGTTCAGCCTCGTCAGATGGACCCACCTCGTCAAAACACCGTTATACCTCAGGCTGTTTTAACACCTCCGGGTCACTACTCCAACCCGATGGACAATCTCGTCGCCGCTGCTGCACGACTGGAGGCCATTCCAATTGAAGGTGATTCGCTGCAGGCAGTAGAGACGCGATGGGTCAAGGAGCTTCTGAGGACAGCTTTGGTCCAACAGGAAGCTTACTCGTACAGCCGCGACTGGATCCACTCGACCCCCCCGTCCAAGCCGGAGCTATAGCAGACATATGGATGAACCGGCAGTGTCGAGTAATGAACGACGTGGAGCACCCCATGGCAACAACCCGGCGGACGGTGCTGATAACGCTCAGGAAGTGGTGGACCGGGCCCGAGCACACAGGGAGGTCGAGTTAGCCGCACAGCATCAGGCTCGGCAGCTCACGCCGGTTCATCCAACTATCTCAATCGAACCTGGTGTTACTTCTAGTTCTTTAGGGGTGCCTTGCCTTATCCCCGCTTTACGCAATGCGCGCCTGCCCAAGGATTTCAAAGGCCCGCGCAAGGTACCAAATTACACAGCGGATCAACCTCCAGAGACATGGGTGGAGAGCTATGAGATGGCCATGGATATGCTTGATGTGGATGACGCGGCGTGTGCGAAATACTTCACCATGATGCTTGAAGGAATGGCCCGTACTTGGTTAAAAAGCTTGCCGGCTAATTCTATTAGTTCATGGGCCCAATTACGAGCCCGGTTTATCAGCAATTTCAAGGATACATGTAAACAGCCTATGTCGATAGTGGACTTAGCTGCCCGCGTATAGGAGGAAGGAGAGTCAACGACTCATTGGGTGCGCCGGGTTTCACAAGTGTTGCATTCATCAGATCGCATCAACGCTGACACCACAGTATTAACCCTAGAAGGCAACTGCCAGTTTGGGCCCCTAAAGCTGAAGTTGGGACGGATGAAGCATCATTGCACTGACATGGGACCCTCATGGCCGCTTTGGTGAAATATGCTGATTCTGATAGTACCAAGGATCCCGAATATGATGATGACAAGACAGGGAAGGGAAAGAGGAACAGCAACTCCAAAGGTCAGCAGCATCACTGGACAGGCAATGGTGGTGGAGGCAAGCGTAAAGCGGATGGTAACATGGACTTTGTGGCTAATACCAACGCACAGGGCAATGGCCAGCGACGCAAGGGTAAACCGAAAAATCGTAATGGGGCGCCCAACCCTAACCCAGACCGCCTAAACTATCTGCTAAGCCAGCCTTGTCCAAGACATGGGACGAAGGAGGCGCCAGCAAACCACCTTTGGAAGGATTGCTTTATTATGCAGGAGTTCAAGAATTCTAATAATTTCCGGTATGACCACGAATCTGGCGGTGGCTCAGGATCCGGGCCGGGTTACGGTGGAGGAAGTTCCGGTTCAGGATTTAATGGTAATCCGGGCGGACATAATGGTCAAAATAGTCAGAACAACCAGGGTGGTTACAACCAACAGCAGCAACAGTCGGGTTACCAGAGCAACCCAAAGCAGTTGAGTAGTGGGCAGTACCATGTATTCACCACTAGCTTGGACAAGCGAGACCGGAAGATTCAGAGGCGGGCGGTCAACTCTGTTGAACCGGCCATACCCCGTTATCTACGTTGGTCTGAACAGCCAATCATATGGAGCAGAGAGGATCACCCTCCCCAGGTCGATAATCCGGGTCAGTTGGCTCTGGTGGTGGCGCCTCAGGTGGGAGGTTACAAGTTCACCAAGGTGCTCATGGATGGAGGGAGCAGCATTAATATCTTGTACTACGAGACCTTCCGTCGTATGGGACTAACAGATAAAAATCTCAAACCGTCCAATACGGTGTTCCACGGGGTAGTACCTGGCAAATCAGCATATCCTGTTGGTAAGATAGCGTTGGAGGTGGCCTTTGGGGATGATCATGATTCCAGGTCAGAGACATTGATGTTTGAAGTGGTGAAAATCAAAAGTCCATATCATGCCCTGTTTGGGCGACCGGCCTATGCCAAGTTTATGGCATGGCCCTGTTATGTGTATTTGCAGCTCAAGATGCCGGGTCACAAGGGGACAATAACGGTTCACGGAAGCCGCAAAAATCGCTTTGGAGTGCGAGGAAGGAGACGCGGCCTATGCAGAGTCGGTTTGTGCCACCGAGGAGCTGAGGTATTATAAGGACCATGTTGATCCAGCAGACATGACGCCATTAAAGAAGCCAACTACGGAGCATGATCCGGCCCTGAAGTTCATCGGCAGCAGAAACTAAGCTTGTTGACTTTGTACCTGGCGATTCGTCCAAGCAGTTCAGCATCAGTGCCAACTTGGATCCGAAATAGGAAAGCGCGCTCATCGAGTTCATCCGTGAGAATCGGGACATTTTTGCATGGAAGCCCTCTCACATGCCAGGTGTACCGAGGGAACTCGCTGAGCACACCCTTAATGTGGATCCTAAATACAAACTGGTGAAACAGTTCCTCCGCCGGTTTAACGAAGAAAGACGCAAGGCGATTGGAGAGGAGGTAGCCAGGCTCTTAGCAGCTGGTTTTATTATTGAAGTTTTTCACCCTGAGTGGCTTGCCAATCCGGTGCTGGTCCTTAAGAAAAATGGCACCTGGCGTATGTGTGTGGATTACACAAATCTTAACAAGGCTTGTCCAGCAGATCCTTTTGCCCTCCCCCGTATTGATCAAATTATTGATGCTACGGCGGGTTGTGAGCGTTTAAGTTTTTTGGATGCATATTCTGGCTATCATCAGATCAAAATGGCAGTTAAGGACCAAGAGAAGACGGCGTTCATAACTCCCTTTGGAGCCTTCTGCTACGTATCTATGCCCTTTGGGCTCAAGAGTGCCCAGGCCACTTATCAACGGTGTGTGCAAAATTGTCTTCACAAGCAGATCGGCCGTAATGTACATGCTTACGTGGATGATATCATGGTTAAATCCAGAGAGAAGGAGACTATGATTGATGATTTGAAGGAAACCTTTGATAACCTGAGGACATACAAGATGATGCTTAATCCGGACAAGTGTGTCTTTGGCGTGCCGGCGGGCAAGTTGTTGGGTTTTCTGGTGTCCAATAGGGGAATTGAGGCCAATCCGGAGAAGATCACAGCCATCACCTCCCTGGCTAAACCAAAGTGTATCAATGATGTTCAACGCCTGGCAGGCCGGATTGCCGCGTTAAGCCGGTTTATCAGTCGTCTTGGTGAGAAGGCAATCCCTTTGTATCAGATGTTGAAGAAGACGGATCAGTTTGTTTGGAGTTCCGCGGCTGATGAAGCGTTTGAGGACTTAAAGCGGCAGTTGGCCAATCCGCCTGTGCTCGCCGCTCCCATTGACAAGGAGCCGTTACTGCTATATGTTGGTGCTAATGCTCGGGCAGTCAGTGTGGCTATTGTGGTGGAGCGAAAGGAGGCAGGTAAGGAGCATCCGGTTCAACGTCCGGTCTACTATATCATCGAGGTACTCATTGAGTCCAAGCAAAGGTATCCGCATTGGCAGAAGTTGGTGTATGGAGTTTTTATGGCAAGCCGGAAGCTTAAACAATACTTCCAAGGGCACCCAATTACGGTGGTCAGCTCTGCTCCTTTGGGGGATATCATCCAGAACCGGGAAGCAACTGGCTGGATTGCCAAGTGGGCTATAGAGCTTGGGCCGCACGGTTTGAGGTATGTGCCTCGGACGGCGGTTAAATCTCAAGCACTTGTTGATTTCATCAATAATTGGACGGAAATGCAAGCACCTGAAGAAAAGCCGGATCACACATATTGGACCATCCATTTTGACGGATCCAGGCAATTGGAAGGCTCGGGGGCTGGAGTCATATTAACTTCCCCACGAGGTGATAAGTTTTGTTATGTTCTCCGCTTAATGTTCCCTTGTACTAACAATGCAGCTGAGTATGAAGCCTTGCTCCATGGTCTCCGGATGGCTAAGGAGATGAATCTAAGTCGAGTTAAGTGCTTCGGTGACTCGGACCTTGTGGCTCAGCAAGTGTCTGGTACTTGGGACTCCAAGGACCCACTCATGGCAGCATATCGTCGTGAGGTGGATATTGTTGCAGGTCATTTTAAGGGTTATCAGGTGGACCACGTGGACCGGCGGAAAAATGAAGCGGCGGATGCCTTAAGACGGCTGGGCTCTCAGCGCAAACCGGTCCCGCCTAATGTTTTTCTGGATGTGCTGCACAACCCGTCAGTCAAGATCCCTGGTGAAGTGGATTTGGCTATTCCTGATCCGGAGGCTCAATTGGTGGCAGCTCTTCATGTTATTCTGGATTGGACGCTTCCTTACCTGGCGTACAAGAACCGGGGCGAGTTACGAGAGGATGAGACTCTGGCCCGACAGATAATCCGGCGATCCAAGTCCATGACTATTATCAACGGCGAGTTGCATCATTGCAGCGTGTCAGGAGCATTTCAACACTGTGTGTCTCCTGAAGAAGGCCATGAAATTTTGCGTGAGATCCACGAAGGAGATTGTGGTCACCACGCCGGTTCAAAGTCTCTGGTGGCTAAAGTGTTTCGCCATGGCTTCTATTGGTTAACTGCTCATGCTGATGCGGAGGATCTGGTCAGACGATGTGATGGTTGCCAAAGGTTTTCAAGACATGCTCATGTACCGGCTCAAGAATTGAGAATGATTCCAATTACTTGGCCATTTGCGACTTGGGGGCTGGATATGGTGGGGCCTTTCAAAAGGTCTAAAGATAAGAAGATCCACCTCCTGGTGGCGGTTGACAAGTTTACAAAGTAGGTGGAGGCAGAACCTGTTAGTAAGTGTGATGCGGCCATGGCGGTTCAGTTCATCAAAAAAGTGATTTTCTGGTTTGGCTTTCCACACTGTATCATCACAGATAATGGTACCAATTTGTCCAAAGGTGCCATGAAGGAGTTCTGCGAACGGGAGCGCATCCGGCTCGATGTTTCATTAGTGGCACACCCACAGTCCAATGGTCAAGCAGAAAGAGCTAATCAAGAGATCTTGAGAGGCATCAAGCCCCGGCTCATGGTTCCTTTGCAGAGAACGCCGGATTGTTGGGTAGAGGAATTACCATCTGTGTTATGGAGCATCAATACAACACCCAATAGGTCAACAGGATACACACGGTTCTTCATGGTTTATGGAGCGAAGGCGGTTCTCCCCAGTGATATCCGTCATGATTCACCTCGTGTGACGGCTTATATTGAAGCGGACAACGAGACAGCACGGCAAGATGCTTTGGACTGGTTGGATGAAGAGCGTGACATAGCAGCCGTCCGATCAGCGATTTACCAACAGGATCTTCGTCGTTATCACAGTCGCCGAGTCAGAACCAGAACCTTCCAGGAAGGAGATTTGGTGCTTCGGCTCATCCAAGATCAGACTGATATGCATAAGTTATCCCCACCTTGGGAGGGGACTTTTGTGGTCAGCAAGAATCTACACAACGGGTCATACTATCTGATCGATATTCGAGAGCATAAGGACTCACGTACATCAGAGGAGGAGACCAACAGGCCGTGGAACATAGCTCATCTTCGGCCTTATTATACCTGAGCCATTGGTTCTACTTATGTACATATTACAATGATGTATATATTATGATTAAATATACTAAACCGGGACCTCAGCTAAAGCGGGGTATCTGTTCTTTTAAATCATGTGTGGTTACACAGAGTTGTTCTAAAGCGGCCTCCGGTTTACCCCTTGAGTTCGCTTTTTAAAAGCATCATGTTATATCACTTGGAGGATTGGTCGTGTCCGAACCAATACCATACCTCTTGATAGGCGAGAGCCACCAGATCACTTGGGGACTTGGTCATGTCTGAACCAGTCATGCCTCTTGATCGGCCTAAGGCCACAGAATCACTTGGGGGCTTGGTCGAACCTGAACCATTGCCATGCCACTTGGTCGGCATAAATGCCATGATTTCATTTGGGGACCTGGCTGACTAGAACCATAGTTACACCTAACGGGAGCTTGGTCGTGTTCGGCCATGGTAACGCCATTTGATCAGCTCAAATAAACCTTTTTTGCAAACGGTTGTGTCATTGCTTTTGCTTCGCACTTTTCTTTGCAAGATACTTTTTTTCTTTTTTTTGCATTTTCTTTTAAACCGACAAAGTTTTCAACCAATCAATTGACGGAACACAGTTCACGTCAATCCGGAGACTATTTGCCTGGTTTGATCCTTGTTGTTAACATCCTCGTATGGAGTAACACGGTGTTTATTATAACCCGGCACGGTTTACATGGTAAACCAACATCATATATATACAGGAGCTGTTGTCTCCTCCAACAGTGTGGGTTTGCAAAACTCCGCT
Source organism: Triticum urartu (assembly GCF_003073215.2). NCBI lineage: Eukaryota > Viridiplantae > Streptophyta > Magnoliopsida > Poales > Poaceae > Triticum > Triticum urartu. The sequence continues at coordinate 142,807,556 of NC_053024.1, read as the reverse complement.
TCAAGATTGGCCAAGCCAACTTCACGCTCAACGATGGCAGGTATTATGTATCTCAAAAATTTGGTCATATAATTAAAAAAAATTGGATGTTTTGACTTCATATATGCAGACATCATATTCTTCCTGACAGTACAACTGCGGTGGTATTTTAAGATTTTTTATTACAAAAAGTACTTTGGAAAGTTCATCACCCAAAGGAAGAGCAGGTTGCAGTAATTATGCACGGAGGCATATCAACATCAAAAGTATCAGCTGGCCTATTACAAGGCAACATGGTGCCCACAATAAGATCATTGTTTTAAACCGGCTTCCGGTTCAAGCTTGGCCACCAGCCTGGCCTGATGGTTGTGGGTCATCCCGCGCCGCTTCAGCTCCAGTTTCTCTACCCAGCAGCTGGAAATCAACAGTTGTCCAGTCGATTCCCATTAGTGCTCGAAAGACAGCTTCATCATGGATCAGCAACGATGGTTCAATATCGGGAGCATAAGTATGCTTACGGATTGGAGGGATAATATTTTCCGCTTCATGAATTGGTGCAAATACTCGCTTGTTTTGATTGTCATAATGAGCTTGATAGTGAGACAAGTCTGCTTCTTCAGCCAATTGACAAGCCACCGGACGCACCTCCCGATTTATTGCTCGCAGATCCGCTTCACCAAATTCTGACCCATCTTCCTTCAGGCTGGGATAGCCCTGAGCCGCTTCAATAGGATCAAAATCTGGCACCCAAGCTTTAGCCCGGATTAAGGCGTTGATCGCGCCGGTTCGGGCAGCAGATTTCTTCAGTTCTTCAACTAGAGCAGGAAGCACCGACAGTTTCTGCAGAGTGTTCTGAATTAAAGTGGGCGCCGGTTTGTTGGGGGATGTAGTACAGATGATCCGCTGTGCACCCGTATACAGTTGTTCAATCAGTGTATAGGCGGCCTTCAATTTCTTTCACACATCTGACCCCAGATGACCAATGCGTGTCCCTGCAGTGTCAAAAAGGATTAACAAACCAGTAGCTCTATAAGACGGTTGAGGCAATCTAGAAATTAAACCAGCTTACCAAGGATAGCACTAGTCATGGCATGCACATGCCGCTTTATGCTGGCCAATTCGTCTGCCACCGGTTTAAGTGCAGCCTCAGCATCTTGTGCTCGCTTGGTTAAAGCGGATTTTTCAGTAATCCAATCCGCCCGTTCTTTCTTAAAGCCCTCCTTGAGCTGTTCCATGGAACTTAAAGCGCTGGTTAACTCCTCTTTGGCTTTGGAGGTTTCAGCTTGTTGGGATTTCACATTTTCTTGGAGATCGGCGACTTGGCTTTCTTTCGTCTTCAGCTCAGCCTGCAGGCAGATAGTTATACGATTCAGGAAAACGGTACAAGGATTAAAGTACCAACCACATAACAAGTTATGCACTTGGTACTTGGGGACTAATGCATATTTGATCTTCATTTTTCAATTGCTTACAAAGTCCCAAGATCAATACAAGTATTCAACTTGGCACTTGGGGGCTAATGGCTATTCGCTCGTATGTATTCTGATGCGGTAATCTCAATTATTTAAAGTCCCGGTTTAACTATGCTAAGTTGAACCAGCCCTTGGGGGCTACATCAGCGAAATTCAAAACATTATGATTTATATTAGTAATTCCCGGTTTGAAAGAAGATTACAAACCGGCCCTTGGGGGCTAGGAGAGGCAGCAAGAATTGAAGCATACAAACAGGAAAGAGCATATGGAAGTTACCTCATATTTATCTTTCATCATGTTAACCAGACCGGCTTCATAGTCACGGCTGGTATACAGCCGGTTCAGGTAGCCGGAATGGATATCTTGGGCGTTCAGAGCAGCATAAGTCGCCAGATCAGAACTCCACTTGCCTTTGCCAAAGGCAGCAACTTCTTCCTTGGCAGAGTGTTTGGATAAGGCGACAGGATTGTTTGGCTCTGTATGGCCAGTGCCAGTAATGACAACCTCATCATCCTTGGTATCGCCGGTTTGCACTGGGGCTGTTGGCTTGTCAGTAGGTTTTGTTGGACCGGTGGATGTCTCACTCCGAATAGAGCTTGTGGGCTGATTGACAGGATTTGAGGTATCAATAGGTGTGTCTTCAGCAATAAGATCGTCGTCTTGCTGTGGTGGATCATTGGGTATATCCTCAAGAATAGCCGCTTCAAGATCTGGTGTCTTGCCCGGTTCAAGGACGGTATCTTCTTCGGCCGCTTTGTCTAGGCGAGCCTTCTTGCTTGGCCTAGGTTTGGCCCTAAAAGGAATAACAAAATCGAATACAGCATATGTTCCAAGGCGATGTGCTGCAAATATTATGATAAATATAGCTTACCCAAGCACCGTTTTGAGCGGTGGTAGCTGAGTAGCTGATGACTCGCCAGAGGATGAGTGGGAAGTAACCTGGTAATCGGAGTTAGATGGATTAAGAGGTTGACGAAAACAGCCCGCTTTAGGACAAGCACTGACAAACAAATTAGAGACCTCTGAACGGCGTTTCCGAACCAGACTGTTCGGTAAACCGGCGGAGGTAACTACCTGGCCGCTGTGCCGAGTTGTGCGACGAGCTTCGTGCTGTTGGGTCTTCATAAGAAATTGGGGATCCAAATAAGCAAGAGGATGAGAAAATTTAACTTTCCAGTTTGCCTGACAGATTTTTAGTGAAGGCAAAGGTTCTGAATCGGAAGAGAGAATAATTACCTCTACAGCATCAGCATGGCTGGCTTCGGCATCATCCTGACAAATATCATCATCAATAAGACGCATGAAGAATAAGCCAAGTGAGTCAAGCCCTACCTCAAGGTCCGGATTATCCATGTCATCATAAGGGGCCGGGTTAGAGGATGCAGTAGTTCTTTTCCTGTGGGCAGTCTTCTTCACAGCTTTAGTCTTTTGCCGGGTTGCTCTTTCCGGTTTAGCTGGTTTTTCTGGTTTTTCCTGTGGCAGTTTTTTGCTCCAAAACAGATTATTGCCCTGGTTACACAAACACTGATATTAAACAATGACCAGATATATCAATAGCAGATTTAGCAAAAAGAAAAGTCAAATTCTTACAGCTGGCGGTTTGTTGGTGGCACAGAAGGGAAGCAGGCCGGTTTTAGCACAGATGTGTCCCGGTTCATTCAGCATTTTATTCACAGCCTCTGTGATTTCTTCATCGGTGAGCTGGATGTTGGAATGTCGCAGTGGGTCATCAACATTGCTAGTATACTCACACATCAAACCGGAGCGCTTGCTAAGGGGCAGTACGCTCCATGATATCCAACAACGGGCGAGGTCAACCCCTGTTAAACCGTTGGCCATAAAGGCTCTGAGCTTCGATAATTGAGGAGCATATTTGCTTCTCTCCTGGGCAGTCAACCTTTGCGGAAAGGGGTGTGTATTGCTGAGCCGCTCCGGACGAAAGCCAGGCAAGGGATTTTCACCAGCAGGGGAGGTGTCTTTGCAATAGAACCATGTTTGATTCCATTCTTTGGGGTGGCTGTGCAGTTTGGCATGAGGGTATGTGACTTCTTTCCTTTTCTGAATCGCCACGCCACCCAACTCCGTATTGGAACCGTCGGTAAATTCAGTACGGCGGTTTAGATGGAAACAGTCTCTGAACAATTCCACTGTGGGCTCCTCTTGAAAGAACGCCTCACAGAGCACTTGGAAATGACACATGTTTGTAACCAAGTTGGGGCCAGTATCTTGTGGATGGAGTTGAAAATCGGCTAACACGTCCCGGTAAAATTTAGAACCGGGCGGTTTAAAGCCCCGGGCTAAGTGATCTACGAAAACAACGACCTCTCCTTCTTGAGTGTGGGAGGACATTCGTTGCCAGGAGCCCTCCAATGGATGGTATCTTTACTGCCTAAGGCGCCGATCAGAACTAAATCGTTCAATTCAGCCTCTGTGACGCGAGAAGGAACCCAGTTGCACTCATATACTTGCTTGGCCATGATGAAATCTACAAGGTAGATAATCCCGGTTCAAAAAATGTTATACCGGAGACAGATCTATCTAAACCGGAGTTTTATGAAGCAACAACAACTGGCGGTTCAACAAGGGGACTAATGGTATATACCGGTTTGGCAATTTTTTCTACAAAGTTAAACCGCCTGGTCTAAACATTGAAGCAGATGAGTAAGTTTACAGAAACAGATTTCACAAGACTTCTCTACAGCAACGGATCTGAAGCAAGTTCAGAAAGGAAGGAAAATATTCAAGGTTCAAAAAAAAGAACAGTACTGAATCAATGGGCAGAGATACATATAGATCTATGGTCTTGAGGCATGAAACTGAAGGCGGATGCTAAAACCTACCGCTACACAGAGCAAGGATTCACAGATGCATCTAGGAGCTATCGTATGAACACGGAACAGGCGATGAACACTAGAAGAACATGAAACCCTAGAACAGATCTGTATTGAGAAGAGCAGAAAGCTTACCAGGGTTGAGGAAGACGCGGAAGGTCGCCGCGGTGCTCTGGTGCGTTCAGGTTGATGCAGCAGCCAAGATTGGTGCAGAAGTTGACGGCGGCGGCGAAGCTCCGAGGATGGCGACGCGAGGAAGACGAAGAAGAAAGGCACGAAGGGGAGAAAGGAAATGACCTTTCGATCCTATTTATAAGGCAAAAGGACATGTGTCAGGCGCGACAATCAAGGGGCCACGAAACGGAGCTGTCGCCTCGATTTCCGCAGATATATTAGTCAAGGAAGCATAATGGATAAGATTCGTTATGACAGGTGACGTCACTCCGGTTTACAGCAATCAGAGAAGATGACATCATGGCGGTTTACCAATTTATGAGAATATGTTGAAGATGAAGTTTTGCTAAAGGATTGACATGAACCCGTTCAAATCAATCTGGGGCCTAATGTTGGGGATATTACCGCTGGGCGTAAACCGGCACATCTGGGCCGGGTCAACTTCATCAAGACAGACAAGGGCCTAAGGCCCGTGATCGGTTTTAGATTTGTAGCCATAAACCGGCATTTGTATATAAACTTGTATTGTAAGTTAGGAATAGGGAGAGACCAACCCGGATACGAATATGGACCGGTGTTGGGACTCTGTGAACCGACGGGCATCACCCGTGTATATAAGGGGATGACCCGGCGGCGGTTCAAAGAGAGACAACAACTCGAGACATAGGCGAAGCTTGTTTTGCTCCCTAGTCATCGAAACCCCATCAATTCCATCACAACTAGACGTAGGCTTTACCTTCATCGAAGGGGCCTAACTAGTATAAACTCTCTTGCATCCCTGTGTCCGCTTTAACCCCTTCAAGCTAACCCGTCGCGATGGCTCCATGACTAAGTCCTTTCTCTAGGACATCTGCCGTGACAATTCCATGACAAAAAGCAAAGATCAGCCACATCGGATCTTGCGTCGCAACTAAAACTAACTAGTACGATTCCCATACATAAGATCAACATGTTAATGCATATCAATGATTCACAGATCATATACAAATATGTAGCTCCAAAAGCAGAGATCTAGAAAAAACATCTGTTCTTCCTACTAACATGGATGCTTCTCTTGGCCAACATTCAGTACAGACTGAAATACAAATTTGTTTGTGAAGTCTACAATTCCTCTTGCAAACGTAAGTGGTTTCACCAACAGCTGGAACCATGAGAATGAACCACACATGATGGAGGAACATCCACTGCAATATGATTTGGTCTTCTCTCGATCACACCGTGAGACTATTTTCGGAATACAAACTTTAACTTAGGCAAAATGATGCCCATTGTATAATCGGACCAAAGCAATGAAGCACCTAGTGTTGGCCAATAAATAGTACAGTACTACTTTTCTGCAGTCCATGAATTACTATCCAATCTTTCTGTGTCTATTTTCAAATGGCACTGCATGCAGTGACTATACTATTCTCTTGTGCAGTTCAACCAAAATTGTGGACACTTTGTTTGTTTGCCAAATAGCAACGGGCAGACATCTCTGTCTGCACAAATATCAAGCAGCTAGTAAACATATACCACCTTGTATTTTTGGTTTAAACATGTCTCTTCCGCTTAGCATCTGTCATGTTCTGCACTGGACAATCTGATACAGTTATGTTTTGCCCTGGACAATTTCATACTGAATTGATTTGCTGGTTCAGAGCAGAAATATAGTGCCTATTCTTCATCAGACCAAGGATATCCATGTTCGCAGTGATGGAAGAGGTGAAATCGATACAACCGAAATTGAGCATCCAATCATTGAATCCTGTCCTGCACCTCCAATGTAGGTCCACCCTACCGATAAATTCGCATGCAAACCACTAGTATTACTATCTAATGACAGTACAAAAAGAGTAGCAAGATAGTAGCAAACCATGTACCTTCGTAATGAACAGCTCATAGTGCCACCAATTGGATATAGAGGTTTGAAAAAAAAACGTGCTCCTAATGTTGAACCAGTTGGACTTTTTGTGCAGTTCCACTAAAATCGAGCATCCCTGTTTGCATAGATATTGAAAGTGTGATTACTCTAAAAGTGGCACTAGTTGAAGCATAGACTCACAAATATAAGCATTCCAATTTCTTAATGGGAAAAGGTAGCAAGACTGTTTCTAACCACCTGTTTGAAGGAATAAATAGAGCAACAACGGCTGATGTCAGGAAGGCATACATAGTTTTTTTTCTAAAAAACTGAGCCATTCCTGACCTTTCCTCTTCTTTTAAGCAAATTTTATGCAGTTCTACTAAAATAAAATGCCATCACCGCCTTGACAATTCAGTGACATTGTACAAAAGGAAATGACTTAACATTACATCATGATGTCAGGTATGTAGTCGACAGGCATTAGAGATAAACATACAGACCTCTTCCGATAACATAATGAACATTAATTTTAACAAAGGTGTGACTAGCTTTACCAGGATAATTTGAGTGAACTCTACACCCTTTGTTCCTTAATATAAGACGTTTTCGCGGTTCAATTTAAAGTACCCAAACGTCTAGTATTTAGAAAAACAAGTAGTAGTTTTCTTGAGCACATATCTGGGAAAGCTTGCCACACTTTATTTATGTCCATAAGCTAATGCAACACCATTCGAATACTACAAATATACACTAATCCAGTGGCTAGTGCAACAGTAGAGTAGTTAGTTTATTACAGGGTACAGTACAATGGTTTTACTGAACAGATTTCAATAAACTCTAGCACTGGAAGGTTTCTATAAGAATTAACAATACAAAATGTAAAGGTAACAAGTTTCAGCATTGGTATACTAGCTGTGCATGAGCATTAAACCAAATACAAAAGTCTGAAGGTAACTAGCATTATTAACTAATGACAGTATAAAAAAATTGCAAACCATGTACCTCCAAGGTAAATATCATTTCGAACTCAGGGGGACCTTAAAAATTGCTATCCCAATCTTGATAATAGATCAAACATAAAAACTTGATCGAACGAATCAAGAGAACAGCCGGAGGAGGAGGTGCCCACTCTTGACCTTTCCTCTTGTCTTCATAATTGTCTGTGCAGTTTAACCAAAATAAAATGACATCAGCGCCTTGTCATTTTGGTGACACTATACAAAAAAATTAACTTATCTCATGAAAGTGAGGTATGTAATCTATAAGCATTAACAGTGCAAAACTCTGAAGTTAGTAACAAGTTTCATCGTTGGTATACTGGCTGTGCAACAGCATTAGAATGCCTTAGCTGAAAATCTTTAATACATCCACAATCAACAGCTAACCCTGAAATAATCCAGTGACATTAAATGGCATTGCTTAAATTTATCGGTGGCATTAGACTGAGAGCGGCATTAGTTAAATGTGGCATCACTTTAGCAGTAGCATTGCTTGACTTGACTGCTGGCGTTATACTAACAGCAAAAAAAGTGGCAATAAGAGCATGGGAGGCCCATTCGGACAGTGGGCGCACTAGTACGATGTACCTCCACGGACGTAGAGTGGTGAGGGAGGTATGGTTGGCCAGAGCAACAAATATCCAGGCAGCATACGTGGATTGCGTCCCATTTTTGCTCTCTTTAGCCACCTTTTTCCTATGCGAGGACAACAAACCGATCGACCTGGTCATTCTCTATTGCGTTGTCATGCCTTTCTATCCTTCTTCAACCAAGAGACACAAGACTCGTTCCTTAGCTACTGATTTTCCCCTTTTCAACCTAGATGCGGGTTCGATGCCTACTCTCTTGGACAATATAGTATCCCTTCCTTTCCTTATTCAATCCAGACATAGATTAGTCTGCATGAAGTAGGGTTTCCTTTAATAGTGAAAATTATGGTTTTTGTCTGCGTGGCCAGCAGAGCAGAGGATAGCAAATTGGGAAGATGGTGGAGTGGAAAAAGATCCATATGCAACAACGTGGCAGATAGGGCAATAGAACAAGGTTATGGTTCGAAAAGAGGTAGCATACCTGAGGGTCGGCGGGAAGTGGCTTTGCTCATGGTCGTCGTCCTTTGCACACACTACGACAGAGAGCTTGGGGACGGAGGCCATCCCGCGCGGGCGCTAGGTCTGAGAGGACGACCTTGTCGTCAGTGCGTGACCTCGCTTGCCGACGACGAGTGCGTCAACGCTGCACATCCTTTTCTTCCCCGGCGGATCTGTGACCTTCGGTGAGGAGGGAGAGAGGGGCCGTCTTTTTTAGATCTGGAGAGAGGGTGGTAGTGTGAGAAGCAAGTGGGCAGCCCTTAGCAAGAAAGCGCTCAAGCTCCAGCCTATATATCTTTTTTATACTACTAGTACTGGAGGTGGAGTAGTGGTAGAGTAGTTTATATTTTCTCTGCATACAATACCAGTTAGTCGTGCTTCAAAACTGATCGGCACGCCATTAAAAAAATAAAGGTCGATAAATAATGCGGCACCTCGGGCCAACGCGTCCAGATCGCATTTTGCACAAGAAATTACACACCATGTTTCGTTGACATGTGGTCCCGTTCCAACATATCAGTGAGATGACGGCGAGTAGTAGGAGTATTTTCGAACGGACGTGTAGGCCGGGCGCCTCTTCGTGAACCGTGGCAAACTCGCAACCGTCCACCAACTCTTCGCCTTTCCCTCTCGATTTGGAACTGCTGTCGCACACTCTTCCTCTCCCTCCTCCATTTTCCTTCAGCCCTTCACCCTTTCTTCTGCCATTGTTCGATTGTCTTCTCCATGGAGGGAACAGGCCGGAAACGACCCTGTTATTCTTGCCCCGATCTAAAAGATGACGTGGTGGAGGAACTCATTGATCGGTGCGACATCATCACCTCGGCTAGCATGGCAGGTTCGTTCAAGCCCATTCTCGACTCAACTAATAACATCATTACAAAGAACCCAAGAGTCAAGGAGCAGTTTGATCTCCCCTATCTTCTTCGCCGTGACCCTGATGACTGGCGCCGGCATGACGGAGGCCTCGCCATGTGCCAGTTGATGCCGCTTGATAATGATACGTATGATGTTAAGATGCCATCGCTTGAGGGAAAGGCTTGGGCGGGCGCAAGTGGAGATTGGGTTGTTTACATTGGGTCCAACTGCGAGTGCGAACTTGTGAATGTCTACACTCGTGACAGGGTTCCACATCCAAAAATCTTAGCACACTGCCCAGAGGTTGAGCACACCGGTATTGTACGCACGTTCAAATACGATCATGTTGACTGTCTTCTATGGAAGATAGCAATTTGTCGAGTTCCCAACCGCTCTTGGAATTACAACAACTATCAAGTTGTTGCTATCTTCGACAAGCTTGTTGCCGTCCTTTGTGGTTCGACTCGATGGACATTGCTCAAAAATTAGTTTCTGTACACGGATGAGTACTATGATGCAATTCAATACGAGGGCCTTGTGTTTGCTGCCACCACTAGTGGCACTGTTTTTGCATGGGATCCTCATAGTTTCGGTACGCTTGTCTTCCACCGTAATTATAATTGTTTCATCCACATGCATGCGGGTTAGCAAGTTTCCCTTTACTAATTAACCTTGTTCTTGTGTTTCCAAGGTCCTGTGAACATGCCACCACCTATACTTGAAATTTTTTATAACCAAGGGGGAGATGACGATGGTGATGATCACGAGCATGAGGACGAGCAGCGCCCATATACTCTGTGGCGCCTGGCAACTAATTCTGATGGATCACCTCTTCTTGTGTGTATACAGCCCACTGATGATGTTACTGCTAAGGAAGCAGGTGTAGTCTCCCGTGGTCGCACTCTCCGGACCTATTCCAACACCCATTGCATGGTATTCTGGATGGATACTAGTGTGCTAGCGCCAACTCCTTCTCCCTGGTACAGAATTGATAGTCTTGGATAAAACTCGCTCTTCCTTGGACAAAACTATCCGATGATGGTGAAAGGCGATCCAACTGCTGTTGACTCAACGTTAATAGTACCATTTATGAGAAGCAACTGTGTCTATACCTCGGACATTTGGGTGGTTCCCTACCCTGGTACTGATATAGTAGGCCGCTTCAGCCTGGATGATCAGTCCTGCGTTGGTTTCCAGATCGACAATCGATGGCCCGTCCCAGAGAATCACTTGTGGTTCAAAGCAAGCGTTTCCAACGCTGAGGAATGGTTGAGTTGAAGTTCATTTCATTGCTTGTTATTTGTTGTGTGGTGAAAACTTTAGTATTTATAATGTATCCTCGTTGTCGATGTGGGTTGATGACCTGTTGTATGTAATAAAATGATATGCCTGTGATAAACTTACTAAATTTATGAATGGCTTTCGAGTCGCTTCTCTAAATTTGTACTAGCTTCACATGCTTCGCGCGTCGGGTGGGTGTTTTTACTGTAGCCATATGTTAATGTGTTCGTTGTACGTAACCAGCACCTCGAATCCTCGATACTAGTACTATATAGTAGGAATAAGTAGTAGGAGTAGTAGGGTGGCATGGACCAGAACAAGCATTTCACGTCCAGGAGTACGACACACGCCACCACCACGACATCCATCTGACACCATATTATTTCTTGGAGTCTGTGCTAGAGCAATCTCTTCAACCTCGTCGTTTCTCTAACTTCAGCCATCGCGCGGCGGGCGAGGTGGGGGTTTGCCGATAGTCGGTTTCCTTAACTGCAGTCGCACTTGTAAGGCCAACTCCAACACACGACCCCAAACGGACCTCCGTTTTGCATGAACCCCAACGATAATTTTGACTAGAAAAGCAAGACCAAAGAAAACAAGAACCACAAGAATACATTTTACTACTCCTGTAAGTTGGATTAGTGCCTTCTTGATGCATTCATTGTTGATCTGCGGAGGCTCGATCTTGCGTGCTTCTTTCTTCTCCGAGTGTAAAGAAGTAGACGTTGCTTCCTCACATCTAGTCTCATGTCTAGCCTCTATTCTAGTAGGAGTATCAACAAGTGCACTAATCTCATCTCTAGCCTCTGTGCTAGCTAAAAGTGATAGAACATCTACTAAATTGCGTTCTATCAATATATGGATGTACTCTTCTTCCCAATACAAAAACTTGCATCCATTCTACTCCCTCCGTTGCACAATACATGTCTTCTATTTGTCAAAATATATATGTATCTAGACATGTTTTAGTATATAGGTACATCCATTTTTGGACAAATGGAAGTCAAGTATTTTGGAACGGAGGGAGTACACAATAAAATTTTTAAGTTAGCACAACTAGTCTAATCCGAGAGAACAACCGAAGATTTGGTCGGGTTCTTCCTCCTTTTGCCGACACGTGGGACATCCAGCATCCAGGTCGTGTCATGAAAGAAAATAGAGTGGTAGTTGAAGCCACGAGATGTGCATCTTGGGTTAAACTGTAAATAGAATCTTACTAATCTTGAGTAACTCCAAAAGCGGCCACCGAAGATCTTTATTGGATTTGTTTTTCATCACCAGCACGTCGAGGTGAAAGATGTGCAGGTTTAGTGGGTCCTCTTGCGTTTTCACTGACATGTGGGGCCGCATGTGAGCAAACAGACGATGGGCTCCGCGCGTCTGCTGGCTGGCTGAGAAGAGAGATAGAGGAGGGTTGAGCACGGACTGCAGGTTTTTTTGAGGGAGCAGGAAATTTGTTCTACGTACCTCGATATAGGCTCGATATAGTGGGGTGGCATGGGCAGCATTCACATCTAGCAGTACGGCACACGCCACCGACACGAGTCCCATCCGACACCAATTTTCTTGGAGTCCATGCTACAACCATCTCTTCTCCCTCCTGTTTTCTCAGCCATCGCGTGGTGGGCGGGGTGGGGGTTTGCTGATAGTCGGTTTGCTCAACTGCGGTCCCATTTGTAAGTGAAAATGCAACACCGCACGCATTCCTGCTTGAGCGGCGTGCCGGACCAACCGTGTGGGGGTGCGACGCGAACACGACAGGATTTTCCTTTTGAACTCGTAACTTGTAAAATTTGGTTCTGCTCCATGGCACGACCGATAGATAGAAAATAACGAGTTTTCCTAGAGTAATGAGAAGTTTGGTTCTGGCGCCGTTCATGCATGGAGTACGTACGAAAATTATGAAGTTGATGCGAAAGGTAAGATAATTACTGTAGTATCATATACTACATGGATTTGACGGAAAGACAAAAATACATACAGATCCATCAACGATATCCTCACGCCCTAGGGCGCCGGGTCACCAACCGACATGTGAGGAGCAGCGGCGTTGGCGGCGAGCTCAACGTGCTTTTGAACAATGCCGTCCAAGGTTGCCCTGCGGTCCAAGAAGGCCAGCGTCCTATCGTCCTCCTCTTGCATGTAGTAGTCCTTGTGGACGATTTGCGCGTAGACGTGGGTGATTATGTCGATGGTATCTTGCTGCGCTAGGCGCTGCGCGGCGAGCGCGACCTCGAGGTGGACATTCTCCGGCGCGACGGCGGGCAGTCGCAGGGCCACCAGTGCGTCGAAGAGGTTGTCACCATAGTGGCCATTGAGGGTGGCGGGCATCGCAGAGCCTGGGAGCGTCGGCTGGAGGCTTACGTCAAAGTCGTCCGCAAGCTTCTTGACGACGGTGAACTTGTCGAGGAAACCGACGAGGACCTCGTCAAACAAGGAGACGAAGCTGTCGTCCAAGCGGCCCCTCGCCCTGGCGGCCTCAAGCGATACTACCTGGAGATGTTCCTCGGTGCCGGGCCATAGGCCGGCATCGTGGACCATCTGGCATAGCCGACTGATGCTCGCGCTCATCGCCTCCATGGGTCTAGCTTAGCTTCTAGTCAACTGATCTTGCGATTCGAGTGATCACTCTTGCCCTTGGTTAGCATGCGTAGGTGCGTAGGATTTCGTACTACTCCTCGGCCCTCTACTGCACCTGCCTTTGGTTGTATGATAGGTGGGCCAGCCACCCCCTGGGCCCACGTGTCATTCACCCAAAGGTAGTTGCCTTAAGTCAATAAAGCTGCATCCCCCACCGTGCCGGTGCAGTATAGTCATCTCACCAGACCTCTAGTTGGGGCCAAACGAGAGAAGTTTGATGTTTACTGGTTTATGGTCCTGTGGGAGTCCTGGATTAGGGGGTCTCCAGACAGCCGGACTATCTCCATTGGCCGGACTGTTAGACTATGAAGATACAGGATTTAAGACTTCGTCTCATGTCCGGATGGGACTCTACTTGGCGTGGAAGGCAAGCTAGGCAATACGGATATGTGTATCTCCTCCTTTGTAACCGACCTTGTGTAACCCTAACCTCTCTGGTGTCTATATAAACCGTAGGGTTTTAGTCCGTAGGACAACATACAATCATACCATAGGATAGCTTCTAGGGTTTAGCCTCTCCGATCTCATGTTAGATCTACTCTTGTACTACCCATATCATCAATATTAATCAAGCAGGACGTAGGGTTTTACCTCCATCAAGAGGGCCCGAACCTGGGTAAAACATTGTGTCCCCTGCCTCCTGTTACCATCCGCCTTAGACACACAGTTCGGGACCCCCTACCCGAGATCCGCCGGTTTTGACACCGACATTGGTGCTTTCATTGAGAGTTCCTCTGTGTCATCGCCGTTAGGCTTGATGGCTCCTACTATCATCGATAGCGATGCAGTCCAGTGTGAGACTTTTCTCCCCGGACAGATCTTCGTGTTCGGTGGCTTTGCACTGTGGGCCAGTTCGCTTGGCCATCTTGAGCAGATTGAAAGTTATGCCCCTGGCCACCAGGTCAGGTTTGGAAGCTTAAACTACACGGCCAATATCCGTGGAGACTTGATCTTCGACGGATCCGAGCCTCTGCCTTGTGCGTCACGCGGTCACGATGAGTATGACTTAGCTCTACCATCGGTCAGTGTTAAGGAGATCGCACCGACAGCCGCTCCGACCCTCAATTCGGAGCCAATTGTGCCTTCCGCGGACGGGTGGATGGACCCCGCCACGGAGGCCTTACCCTCAGCGGCGATCGAGCTGAACATCGAATTTACCTTACACGAGAGCCGTGTTGTTAAACTACCGGATACTTCTCTGGCCATGGACTCCGAACCGCCTGCACCCGTTCTGATCGAATCTGGTTGGGCGCCAATCCGCGGACATCTTTCAACACTCGCCCTTTGGCGATATACTGAATTCATTAAAGTCTCTCTCCTTGTCAGGAGAATCCTGGCCGAACTATGCCCGGAAGGATTGGGATGCGGATGACGAAGAAATTCGTCGCCCACCCACCACCCACTTAATAGCCACTGTCGATGACTTAACCGACATGCTCGACTCCGACTCCGAAGACATCAACGGTATGGACGACGATGCAGGAGACGAACAGGAACCACTGCCCTCAGGGCACTAGACGCCCACTTCACCACATGACATATACATGGTGGACACACCAAAAGAAAACGACGACGAGGAACGGAAGGACGCAACGAAGGGTTGTCCCCTCGAGAAGCAGTCAAAGCGGCGGCGTAAGCGCCGCCCCAAATCCCGCCTCGGTAGAAACAACAATCATACAGACCCAGCGTTAGAGCAGGGTGAACCATTGCCGAACCACGGCAACACGGAGGATCAAACCAAACAACCCGATTCTGTCAAAGATAATAGTCCGGATGACATAACACCGGACAGACACCTGGAGCAATAGAATGCTCATCAAAGGCTTGTTGCCACCGCGAGGAGTATAAAAAAGCAGAAGCAAAGGCTCAAGGCTGCGCAAGACACACTCCAAATCAGATGGAGCAAAGTACTCAACACGGCAGCAAAGTATGGCGGTAATCGCCCCACCAAGAGCTACCCGAAGCGGAAGTTGCTACCTGAATTCGACGAGGAGGCCTTAGATCCCCCGCAACCAAAAATTAAAACGGCCACCTGGCCGGATAGACGACCTCACGGCCAACATAGAGTGGCAAGCAATGCCGCACATAAGCCAATACGCGATCCACGCGAGGGCTCGCATCAAAAGGACGGCGCAACCAGATCCATCTATGGACCACACAGGCGCGCTCCAGCATACGATGCAACACATCAAACATCCGAACACTATGGTACACCCAGATACAGGGGTGCCGCACACCCCCTAGTTTCACCGACGAGGTGCTGGACCATGAATTTCCAGACGGATTCAAACCCGTAAACATAGAGGCATACGACGAAACAACAGACTCTGGGGTTTGGATTGAGGACTATATCCTCCATATCCATATGGCTCGAGGAGATGATCTCCACGCCATTAAGTATTTACCCCTCAAACTCAAAGGGCCAGCTCGGCACTGGCTTAAAAGCCTCCCCAAAAGCTCCATTGGAAGCTGGGAAGAGCTCGAAGACGCTTTTTGGGCAAATTTTCAAGGGACTTATGTCCGACCTCCGGACGCGGACGATTTGAGTCATATAACTCAACAGCCCGGAGAGTCAGCCCGAAAGATTTGGAACAGGTTTCTTAATAAAAAGAACCAAATAGTCGACTGTCCGGACGCCGAAGCCTTGGCAGCTTTTAAGCATAGCGTCCATGACGAATGGCTTGCCAGACACCTCGGCCAAGAAAAGCCAAGAACAATGGCAGCATTAACAAGCCTCATGACCCGCTTTTGCGCGGGTGAGGATAGCTGGCTAGCCAGATGCAGCACCAGCGACCCCAGTACATCCGAAGTTAGAGATGGAAACAGGAAATCACGGCGCAACAACAATAACAAACGCTGGAATAAAGAAGACATCACGAAGAGCACGACAGTAAATGCTGATGTCTACTACACAACCTTCTTCTTGTAGACGTTGTTGGGCCTCCAAGTGCAGAGGTTTGTAGGACAGTAGCAAATTTCCCTCAAGTGGATTCAAAAGCTCTCTGCCAAGTTAGCAAAAGCCGCCCTCTAAAGGCGCTAGAGACGAAGCGTCCGGCCTAAACAAAATTCTGGACCAAGTATGTTAGATCCATAGCACCCCCGGCAAACCTGCTAATCATACCCATAGAGAATGTTGGGTCTTCAAGCAGTCCGGCAAGCTCAACGCCGTACACAAGGGGGAGGATACACCAAGCGAAGACGAGGATGAGCCTCCCAAGCAAGACACTGGGGAACAAAAGAAGTTTCCACCAGAAGTCAAAACAGTCAACATGCTACACGTGATCAAGGGGAGAAACAAAATGGCACTCCCAGAAAAATATGCCCAAGGGCCTATCACCGTGAAGTCCTGCCACTGGTCGTCTCAACCGATCACCTTCGACCATCATGATTACCCAGCAAGTATCTGGCGTGCAGGATGGGCTGCCCTGGTATTAGACCCAGTAATTAAGGGATACCACTTTACACAAGTCCTCATGGACCGTGGCAGCAGTCTAAACCTGATATACCAGGATACAATCCGCGAAATGGGGATAGACCCAACGAAAATTTGCCATAGCAACACTACCTTTAAAGGAGTAACGCCCGGCCCAGGGGCTCACTGCACGGGTTCCCTGCTACTAAAGGTTATATTCGGCTTCCCCAATAACTTTCGTAGCGAACATTTAACCTTCCACATTGCTCTGTTCCAAAGCGGCTATCAAGCACTACTTGGACGCGAAGCTTTTGCTCGCTTTAATGCAATACCGCATTACGCCTCCCTCACGCTCAAGATGCCCGGTCCACGTGGCATCATTACAGTGAATGGAAATATTGAGCGATATTTGCGCGCCGAAGAGAGTGCGACTGCCTTGGCAACCGCACACTAAAAACGGCCTCACCAACTAAAGCATTTGATAGGTCGTCAAGACCACGGACACGGTTAGACGAGTCCGGTGCAGCTACATATAATTCATACCGGATTGGGCCACACCCCTATTACAAATACAAGGGGCTCAATGCGCGCAGACAAGTGGCAATTTTTACTCATCTTTAATTATACATGGTTTCTTTAAAAACTACCTTTTTGCACGACAACTTTTCACCTAAGTTCCTCTCTTTTACAGATGACCATCGTGCTACACCCGTCCAGGATACGGCACAACGGAGACACAGGCACAGACGTGCAGCAGGGACCCGCTCCAAGGATTCTTTTTAGATTAAGACCCTGCGTAAACCTTTTTTACTGTCTCTTGTTGATATACATCCCTCGGATTCTCAAATACAATTGAGAAGGATGCTGACGTCTTGGCATGTGGCCACGTCAGAATAAACTCCCGTACCTGGACACAAGGGGCTTCCTACAAAGGGCACTATTTAGGCCCGATTTATACCATAAAGACCGAATACCTTAGGGAGTGTTCGGCGTCGCGAGTTTGGCCTTATATGCATCAGCTCTGAATCATGGCTTTGGTCAAATGTTGGGTTTGCCCGGCTCCTGTGTTTTGGTGCCTTACGTTCTGTTCCATCGGCTAAGGCAGCACCAGGAGAACTACTGTGATTGTGCCCTGGTTCATCCGGACGAGCACCTCAGTAGAGAAAGCCGAAAACTGACTGTCATGATATAGCGCGAGACTGGTCAACCACTCAATGACCTATTGGAATGTTAGAATTCCTCCGCCTTAACGAAGGGCCGTTTCCCGGCCAGGCATGTACGCACCCCGAATCCGGGAGAGTGCGGAGCCACAAGGGGCTATATAGTAGCCCCACCGTCAAACTCCTATGGCTAAGTGAAAGTGTTAAAGCATTATAGTCCGGTTGCCTCGTTCACTGCGCTATCACCTCCTTAATAGGACCAAGACGTTGGGTTAAGTGTGAACAAGCGTCTTCTGCGAACACCTCCGCATTATATGCGTGGGGGCTGAAGCCGACGACTGCAATCTTTCAGGTTATACACATGTATACATAAACGGCCGCACAGGAGGCACCATATTACTTTCAGGCAAAAGTATAAACACGGTCTTAATAAATTTCATAAAAACATTGTGTTTACAATGGGAATACATGTCACTCAAACATAATATTCTTCGAGCACTTGGCCTCTATCAAACGAGCACCCTCAAGAACCTCTTCGAAATAGTGCTCGGCAGCCACTCGGCCTATGGCCAAACCCTGCGCTACAATAGTGGTGGCATCCATCTCCGCCCAGTATGATTTAACACGGGCAAGGGCCATCCACGAGCCTTCTATGCATGCTGACCTCTTCATCGCATTGATGCGCGACACCGCACCAAGGAACTGCTGCACTAAGCTGAAATAGTTGTTCGGCTTCGGCTTTTCCGGCCACAGCTGATCCACGACAGACCTCATGGCGAGTCCGGACAACCTATTGAGTTCGGCCCATTCGGCTAGCTAATCAGTCAACGGAAGCGGATGCTCTGGAACGTTAAATTGCGACCAGAACAGCTTGTCCACTTCACGATCTGTTTGATCTCGGAAGTATTTGGCCGCATCGACAGCGCTCGCCGCCAAGTCCATATATGCGTCTGCCGAACTCCACAGCCGATCCAGAGGGGCATACCGCGGATCTCTGAACTTCCTCCGCAACATAAAGGGCTTCCCAGCCGCAATATCCCCGGCTTCACGCAGCTCCTCCTTCTTCGCTCTCATAGCAGAGCGGGTGTCTTTGTTCGCCATCGTGGCCTTTTCAAGGTTCGTTGCCTTCGCTTT
The DNA here is from genome assembly GCF_003073215.2 of Triticum urartu. Classification (NCBI taxonomy): domain Eukaryota; kingdom Viridiplantae; phylum Streptophyta; class Magnoliopsida; order Poales; family Poaceae; genus Triticum; species Triticum urartu. The sequence goes on along the minus strand of NC_053024.1, from coordinate 142,788,682 downwards.
GTTTTCTTTTTCAAGGAACTAGCAACGGTCGGTAGTGTCTTTTAACTTTACGGCCATCTTGGCCATCTTCTCTTTGCTCTCACAATGTGCGGCCTTCTCAGCTTTCAACTCTTCGGCCGCCTTCAAAGCAGCCGCATTACTAATCCTCGCTTGTTCTTTGGCTCGGACAAGTTCCGCCCGCAGGGTTTCCACGGTGGCAGCTCCGTCTGCAGTCACAACATATTAAAGATACTGGCATCATGCTGCTCTTACTATGTGATGTTGACCGGAAAAACTTTACTTACCCTTTGCCTCGTCAAGCCGCTTGTTAACAAGCTCGATGTCGGCATTTGCCGCATCCAGTTGCCGCTTTAGTTCGGCAAACTCATTAGTCCGGCCAGCCATCGGAGCTCCCATCACCTGCACATAAAGCGGTGTGATTATTACCTGGGACTACGATGCTCTGTTCGCCGCCATTCTCGACGACGACCACAGTCTCAGGGGCTACTATCTACGCAGGGCACACCTAAAAATGTGCGGTACTACCAAAAAGTATATCGTTTCACGTACCTCAAAGCCCATCAGTAGACTCATAAAGGCTCCATGCAATCCGCTTTCGACGGACGAAATTCTTTCCATCACTGTACCGATCAGTGTACGGTGTTCTTCTGAGATGGCCGCTCGCTCCAACAGCTCCCTCAGTACGTCCGACCGCATACCAGACGGTGCCGGACTCTTTTGTTTGCTCTCTTCAAGAGCCGGACGCTGGGGACTTCGGGTGACTATAGGATTATCTTCTGGCCTCACCGGATCCGGAGAGGCCCTCCGCGATGACACTTCAAGGTCGCCCGCTTCTTGAGCGGGGGAGTCCAGGGGAGGCGTTTCGCTCTCCATCATCTCCGGAAGAAGATCCCCTAAAGACGAGCTCTGCTGAGAAGGGCTAAGATCCGAACTGCAAGATAGACGCTTCGGTTATTTTCCTCAGAGGTAAGGTAGTATATCTCCACTATTAAAGTACTTTCTGATTACTTACAGCTTGTTGGAGGGCTGATCCTCGCGCGGACTTTGTGCGACAAAAGCACCCTCCAAGGCAGGGCCCTCTAGTGGAGACTTCTTCTCCTGTTTGGAAGCCTTGGTTTCCGGATCTTCAGAGGCAGTCCTCTTCCTTCCCCGAAGCGAGAGAAGGTCGGATTCTTCTCCTCGGTTATCCTCCTTCACGGAGGTGCTCATTCCCTCGTTTGGAATTGGTAGAGATGGGGGCCCGCTTTCGACCTCATTATTCCCCCCTTTATCTTCCTTTGAGGGCTCCGGGCAGGGTGCTAGCTCAAGCTTCTTTTCCAGTACCGGATTCTCCAAACCCTCAGGAAGGGGGGCCGAACACCGAATCATCTTCGCCTTTGTTAGCCAGTCCTGGTCAAAGAGCGACTTCTCAGAATGACGTCATGGTAAATAAAAGACGGTGTGTTCGGCTAAAGGATTACTTACTTGGTCGGCGGTACGGTTGCTGCTCAGGCCCACGTCCTCGGTGGTATCCGGACACTCTATTTGGGGTTTGAAGAATGATTTGTACATCTCCTCGTGCGTCAGGCCGAGGAAATTCTGAATAGTACACGACCCTTCTGGGTTGAACTCCCACATGCGGAGGGTCCGGCGTTTGCAAGGCTGGACTCGACGAACCAGCATGACTTGCGCCACCATAATCAAACCGAAATCTCCTTCGAAGAGATTTTGGATGCGGCTTTGCAGTACAAGCACGTCCTTGGCGGGACCCCAGCTCAGCCCTCTGCTAATCCATGACATCAGTTGTGGTGGGGGGCCTGAGCGGAAAGCAGGGGCAGCCACCCACTTGGCACTTCTGGGAGCTGTGATGTAAAACCACTCCCGTTGCCATAATCCGTACACCTCTGGAATAGAACCCTTTGGCCATGGAGCTCCGGCGATCCTGCTTATTAATGCGCCTCCGCACGCTACATGCTGCCCCTCGACCATCTTCGGCTTCACGTCAAAGGTCTTGAGCCACAGGCCGAAGTGAGGGGTAATGCGGAGGAAGGCCTCGCATACGACAATAAATGCCGAGGTATGGAGAAAGGAGTCCGGGGCTAAATCGTGGAAATCTAGCCCGTAATAAAACATCAACCCCCTAATGAAGGGATCCAGAGTGAGGCCTAGACCTCGAAGGAAGTGGGAGATGAACACGACATCTTTGTTGGGTTCAAGAGTAGGGACGACCTGCCCTCGGGCAGGCAGCCGATGCGAAACCTCGGCAGTCAGGTACCTGGCCTCCCTCAACTTCTTGATGTCTTCTTCCGTAATGGAGGAGGGCATCCATCGGCCTTGAAGGCTAGATCCGGACATGATTGAAGGTCCGAAGCACCTGACCTGGGCTTTGGGTGTTAGAACTCGAGGCGGGGGAAGGGTTCGATTGAGCACGGGAGGGAAAAAGTAAAAGCCTTGTCCCTTTATAAAGAGGGTGAATATCAAGCGTCCTCTCCGTAGCCGTTTGGGACTTGCCTATTATCTAGGAGTCCTAGACACGGCTGGGTTACCTACGCCCGTATTGATGAGAATCCCGTAATAAGGGGACACGATCTCTGCTTTGACAAGACGTGTCAAAAAACTGCCTCGCGTTATGTGCGGGGCTAGTTAAAGGAAACGGTTCGAATAATCACCGGGCCGTGACATAATGTCGTGTTGCCAAAACAAGTCAGCAAATTGGATTTGTGGAAATATTATTCTCTCTACGGTGGTATGTGGAACTTATTTTGTAGGGTCGGACACTATCCTTATATTCAAATTCTTCCGTGGTATATTCGGAGGAGGAACCTGCCTTGCAATGCCGAAGACAATACTGCGCGCCGGACTCATCGTCATTGAAAGCCTGGTTCAGGGGCTACTGTGGGAGTCCTGGATTAGGGGGTCTCCGGACAGCCGGACTATCTCCATTGGCCGGACTGTTAGACTATGAAGATACAAGATTGAAGACTTCGTCTCGTGTCCGGATGGGACTCTACTTGGCTTGGAAGGCAAGCTAGGCAATACGGATATGTGTATCTCCTCCTTTGTAACCGACCTTGTGTAACCCTAACCTCTCCGGTGTCTATATAAATCGGAGGGTTTTAGTCCGTAGGACAACATACAATCATACCATAGGCTAGCTTCTAGGGTTTAGCCTCTCCGATCTCATGGTAGATCTACTCTTGTACTACCCATATCATCAATATTAATCAAGCAGGACGTAGGGTTTTACCTCCATCAAGAGGGCCCGAACCTGGGTAAAACATTGTGTCCCCTGCCTTCTGTTACCATCCGCCTTAGACGCACAGTTCGGGACCCCCTACCCGAGATCCGCCGGTTTTGACACCGACAGGCCCCCTTTGCATTTTGCGCCAAGTTTTGACCTTTGATTTAACTAATAAAATGTTAATGCATGTAAACAAAAATGTTGTGTAAGTCACCTTACGAAAACCAAATAATCCCAAAATACTTAGGCACGATGCATTAACTCCCTCCTTGTTTCTTATTTCGTGACATATCAACCAATAAGAGATGTGGGCCGTGCATGCTTTCAATGACTTGAGACTACCAAACATGACATGAAGTGTTTAGTTCATTGCATGTAATCCTATTAGTACTCTAGTTAGAAAAAAACATTAAGTTCTCTCGCCGATAGGAATAAAACACCATGTATTTATTTACAGAGGGAGTAGTACAATTTTTGTGACATGCATTACTAGATATTGCTAGTCAAATACTAAAATCCAGATGGACGTGGTAGTACTCCTAAATCTAGACAGTGGTGCTACTAGTACTAGTAGTAGTTCTACCAATGTAGTAGTAGGAGTACTAGCACCGTACTACCCGTTGGTCAAATTATTACGTGCTGCTCCTCACAGTGAAGTGACAAGACCTTGCGCCGAAGATGACACCTGAGTATAGGCGCCGTGTTCGGCATACCATAGTTAGCCTCACCGTCTGCAGTCACTATATATCATCATGGCTGTAGAGCTAGTCTGCTTACAACTAGCCCTGTTTGACATAATTTCCCGTGCGTAGATGCCCGTGCATTGCACGGAACACCAAGATTGGGGGTGGACGGCTCCGGCAGCGGCCATCACGCCAGATTTTTCCACGGCCTTCTAGATGTGGTGGGGAGGAGATAAGGCTGATTGTGAGAGACAAGGAGTTGTTTGTAAATAGGGAACAAGTGTGGGCATCTTTTTGCAAAAATGGAGAAGCTTGGTTTGTATGCGTCAGATCTAGATCCGACGGCTATTGGTGAAAGATGGGAGGCACAACATCATCACCAACTCAGGACCTGTTTGATTCGCAGGATTTTGAAAATGCAGGAATAGGACACAACAATATTACAAGTTTCAAACTGATATTACAAATGTTAGGAGTAATGTTGCACCTACGAAGAGGGAATTTCTAGGAAGTTTATGTAAGAACTTTCGTTACTTTAGGTGGATGCAGCATTATCGTACAAACTAAAATCCACCACCCTGACAAGTCACTAATGGGCAAATAAGTTTTCGAGTCTCTGGCCACTTGATGTTTCAAAAAAAAATCAGCTTTGGCGGAGACTTTGTCATTTAGGCTTAGACGCTTGCGGTGATCAGCACGCCATTCATTGTTGCGCCAGAGAACACCAAACCTCATTACCTTGAGCACACTTGCCTCCAGAACAAAGAACCTGGCCAATTTAATCTCAGATGTGTTGCCTCGGTAGTCGATCAAATCAATTTCTATAAGATGAAGATCAAGGCATTCGATGAGATTGTTATAGTGCAACACATTTTTCACTTTCGGGTCTTTTTTTATCTGCAAAAGAAGAGAACATATGAGAGCAGCTGACTGCATAAGATTGCCGTGTCATCAAGGGGTACCAATGTCATTTGCTCATACAATAGGGTTGGCTGGCTAGTGATATTTTTTCACTACAAAATTGGAAGAGTAAACCAGGACAGAGGTAGTACTTGCTGTTAGGTAACCATAGAGTTACTGGAGTAGTCTAAGTTACTTTCCACTATGACTAGCCGTGGCTACTATAGTAGTACAGCATAAAAACGATGCAGGTGATCACGTGAGAAAAAAATACTAAAAACATTTCTTTCGGCGCAGTGCGTAGATGCAGTTTGGAACACTACACTTGTCATCATAATTTGGGAAAATTACGAAAAAATTGAGCTATGTTGTGATTAACGTTTACTTATAGGAAAGAAGTTTCACCTCGATGAGTAGCTTCTCCGTGCACGGAAAGCATGTAAGCAATCCAACAACTTGATCCAGATTGGGGCTGATAGATTTTAGTGCTAAGATCTTCACTGTGCGCATGGACTGGGTCAAGCTTGTGGGAATCATTTTCTGGAAGATGGTCGTAAATACATCAAGAAGAAATTAAAAAATGTGAATTTCAAGAAGACGGAGAAGAAGATGAGTGTTGTACCTGAACGATTACAGATCCAATAAAGAGTTCGGAGAATTTGTCAGACGAGTACACCAATGCTGTCAATTTCGGCACGTCAATGACCCTGATTTTTGTTGGCCCTTCTAGATCCGATACAAGCAATCTCTCAAGGAAAGGCACATTCTGAATGACCATAACGTGGAACAGCTGGAGTGATCTCTTCCCAATTGATGTCTTGTTGCGGGACCAGCAAGACTCATAAATCCATCGGAGATTCGTCGAGGCAATGTGGAGGCTAATGAACCCGTGGATCTGCTCAAGACGAAGGTACTCGAGCACAGTACAGCTGCGGAGCAGGTGCTCCATAGCCTTCTTCGAGATGACAACGTCGAAGAGGTCGAGCTGCTTGAGTTGAGGGAGAAGAAGGGCGGGCGCGACATTAATCTGGGGAAGATAGCAGGAGCTGAAGCTGGCATGGCACAGCGTTGGCGTGAGGCGGAGCACGAACGGAGGCAGAGAGCGACATCGTCCAACTTCAAAGCTGAGCTCCTCGAGCTGGTCTAGGGCGGGGGGTAAGAACCACTCGTCGAACTTGGGTTGGACCTTGCAGTTGGTACTGAACATGCGGATGTCAAGGCGTCTGGCTGGCCCATGGTGCGATGAAAGGATCTTGGAGACTGCGGCCATGCGTTTGCAATCCCCGTCGCAGAGGCAGCTGTCGACAGTGAGGTTGAGGGGGATGCAGCGCCAGAGGGGGCGCCACCGCCGGGAGAGCAGGGCGGTCTGCCCGGCAGATTTTGTGGGGAGGAGGCTGATGATGACGAGCAGCATGTCGTCGGGGAGGCTGCTGATGAAGTCCAGGCTCGCCGGATGCGGTTTTGGCTCGAGCTGCCTCCGCTTGTTGGCTGCCTCGCCGTCCATCTCAACCGGCGGCGACGCCGGTGTACACGTGTGCTGGGTGTGGGCAAGTGCGTCCTTCTGTGCATGCCGCCGCGCAGTGGTGAATTGTGCGCGAGTGCGTCCTTCGCGCACAAGAAGTTTGTCCTCAATGCGCCCTCAATTTACTAGCGTGAGGGGTGCTACCCCGAGTGGTTTCAACTTTGTTTACTTCACCGCGTGTCAGATGGGCCTCTAGTTTACTTATTTTCACCCACTGCCACATGGGCCAGCACACGAAGATACAGAACACGAGCTGACAAGGCAGCATGTGGATTGGTTGACCGGTTAACTAAACAATATATGGAGCTATACGCTGACACAATGAGTGTATAATCCGTCGGTATAGAAAGTTTGAGTGAGAGGGGAGGCCCGTGAGAGATAGCAGAGAGAGAGAAAGAGCTACTCCCTCCGTTCAATAATGTAGTTCCAACATTTTTTAAGTCAAACTTTTGAAACTTTGACCAAGTTTATAAATAAATTACTTATATCTGCAATACCAAAGATAAATGATAGTATGAAGTAAGTACATGTTGTGATGAATCTAATGATCGTTCCAGATGTAAATGTTTTTCTCCACATATACCTGGTCAAAATTTTCTGAGGTTTGACTTTTCAAAACATGCATATGCTTATGGACGTGACAGAGTCCCTAACTAGAGATAGAGAGAGAGAGAGAGTGAGCGAGTGAAAAAAGTGTGTGTGCGTGTGTGAAAGAGACATGGACAACACATGATAAAAGTAGAGAAAAAGCGTGCGTGTCTTATGCAAACATATCACACATGCATCTTCGACAACGGAGTCAAGGTGAGGAGATAGTGTGTGGTTGTTTGGAACTGAGAGAGCAAGAACCCTAGCACGTGGCCAAGAGGGGTCTGACAAACAAGGGAGAGAGGTCGAGAGAGACGTACGGAGAAAATGCAGACATGGGGAGGAGAGTGTGTATGTTTGTCATAGAGAGATCCCCTGGAGATCGTGATGGGACTACATGGGTGGGAGATCGAGCGACAAGGTGTGTGCGCGATAGAAGATGCCCCGAGAGATATCGAAACAGACATATGGATGGAAGGAGACAATACATGTGTTCCTGATGGCTAGTAAGAGATAATCATACTTAGGAGGGGGGGAGTGCTTGCGCCTATGATGGAGTGAGGGATTATGGTACTTAGGGGGGTGCGTGTCACATGGAGAGAGAACAAGGGCGGAGAGTGTTGGATGGGTCTATATGTATAGCGCGAGCGAGACATGTGTATGTGTGAACCAGGGAGATATAAGGCCAGTTTGGCTTGCATCCTGAGCATCTTTTGCCTGGCCTGGGGTTGTGGCTGGATTTCATGCACGCTTGTTTGGTTGCTACCCTGTGAAAAAGAAAGCCCGCCTGGCATGGGTTCCCTTGCACTTTAATTAGCCTGGCTGAACTCCAGACACTGCAAGTAGCCTGGCCCAGGCGACAGATTTCGAACGCCTGGCCGTGCCTGGTCGTGTGGCCACGAGGCTAACAACAACGTGGATGGATATTAGCATTAAATAATTGATGCATGGATTGATTGATGGGACGTTGATGCTTTGCCTGGCCTAGGCATGAATCAAACGCTTCAGCACCACACAAGCCTGGCCAGGTAGAAATATTTTACATCTCACGTCCACACCAGGCAGTACCGGCCATCAAGGCATGAGGGTCAGGTCACGAACCAAACGGACCAATAAAGTTTGAGAGAGATTGAGGAGCCACGATAAGGCTGAGTGGTGCGTCAGATAGCTGAGAGGGGGAAAGAGATATTACATCCGCTCGATAATGCAGTGCATGTAAATTTTTTAGAAGTCAAACTTTGGAAACTTTGATCAGGTTTACGCAAATGTTATTTATATCTACAATACCAAAGATACATCATACAAAACTACATCTCATGGTGAATCTAATGGTATATGTTGTTGGAAATATGCCCTAGAGGCAATAATAAATTAGTTATTATTATATTTCATTGTTCATGATAATCGTTTATTATCCATGCTATAATTGTATTGATAGGAAACTCAGATACATGTGTGGATACATAGACAACACCATGTCCCTAGTAAGCCTCTAGTTGACTAGCTCGTTGATCAATAGATGGTCACAGTTTCCTGACCATGGACATTGGATGTCATTGATAACGGGATCACATCATTAGGAGAATGATGTGATGGACAAGACCCAATCCTAAGCCTAGCACAAAGATCGTGTAGTTCGTATGCTAAAGCTTTTCTAATGTCAAGTATCATTTCCTTAGACCATGAGATTGTGCAACTCCCGGATACCGTAGGAATGCTTTGAGTGTGCCAAACATCACAACGTAACTGGGTGGCTATAAAGGTACACTACAGGTATCTCCGAAAGTGTCTGTTGGGTTGGCACGAATCGAGACTGGGATTTGTCACTCCGTGTAAACGGAGAGGTATCTCTAGGCCCACTCGGTAGGACATCATCATAATGTGCACAAAGTGATCAAGGAGTTGATCACGGGATGATGTGTTATGGAACGAGTAAAGAGACTTGCCGGTAACGAGATTGAACAAGGTATCGGGATACCGACGATCGAATCTCGGGCAAGTATCGTACCGATAGACAAAGGGAATTGTATACGGGATTGATTAAGTCCTTGACATCGTGGTTCATCCTATGAGATCATCGTGGAACATGTGGGAGCCAACATGGGTATCCAGATCCCGCTGTTGGTTATTGACCGGAGAGTCATCTCGGTCATGTCTGCATGTCTCCCGAACCCGTAGGGTCTACACACTTAAGGTTCGGTGACGCTAGGGTTATAGAGATATTAGTATGCGGTAACCCGAAAGTTTTTCGGAGTCCCGGATGAGATCCCGGACTTCACGAGGAGTTCCAGAATTGTCCGGAGGTAAAGAATTATATATAGGAAGTGCTATTTCGGCCATCGGGACAAGTTTCGGGGTCATCGGTATTGTACCGGGACCACCGGAAGGGTCCCGGGGGTCCACCGGGTGGGGCCACCTGCCCCGGGGGGCCACATAGGCTGTAGGGGGTGCGCCTTGGCCTATATGGGCCAAGGGCACCAGCCCCAAGAGGCCCATGCGCCAAGAGAAGAGAAAAAGGGGAGAGTCCTAAAGGGGGAAGGCACCTCCGAGGTGCCTTGGGGAGGATGGACTCCTCCCCCCCTTGGCCGCACCCTTCCTTGGAGGAAGGGGCAAGGTTGCGCCCTCCCCCTCTCCCTTGGCCCTATATATAGTGGGGGGGAAGGGAGGGCAAACCAATCTAAGGCCTGGCGCCTCCCTCTCCCTCCCGTGACACATCTCCCTCCTCCCGCAGCGCTTAGCGAAGCCCTGTTGGAATCCCGCTACTTCCACCACCACGCCGTCGTGCTATTGGATCTCCATCAACCTCTCCTTCCCCCTTGCTGGATCAAGAAGGAGGAGACGTCGCTGCTCCGTACGTGTGTTGAACGCGGAGGTGCCGTCCGTTCGGCGCTAGGATCATCGGTGATTTGGATCACGACGAGTACGACTCCATCAACCCCGTTCTCTTGAACGCTTCCGTGCGCGATCTACAAGGGTATGTAGATCCACTCCTCCCTCGTTTCTAGATGACTCCATAGATAGATCTTGGTGACACGTAGGAAAATTTTGAATTTATGCTACGTTCCCCAACAGTGGTATCAGAGCTAGGTCTATGCGTAGTTTCTATGCACGAGTAGAACACAAAGTAGTTGTGGGCGTTGATTTTGTTCAATATGCTTACCATTACTAGTCCAATCTTGATTCGGTGGCATCGTGGGATGAAGCGGCCCGGACCGACCTTACACGTACTCTTACGTGAGACTGGTTCCACCGACTGACATGCACTAGTTGCATAAGGTGGCTAGCGGGTGTCTGTCTCTCCCACTTTAGTCAGATCGGATTCGATGAAAAGGGTCCTTATGAAGGGTAAATAGCAATTGGCATATCACGTTGTGGTTTTTGCGTAGGTAAGAAACGTTCTTGCTAGAAACCCATAGCAGCCACGTAAAACATGCAAACAACAATTAGAGGACGTCTAACTTGTTTTTGCAGGGTATGCTATGTGATGTGATATGGCCAAAGGATGTGATGAATGATATATGTGATGTATGAGATGATCATGTTCTTGTAATAGGAATCACGACTTGCATGTCGATGAGTATGACAACCGGCAGGAGCCATAGGAGTTGTCTTAATTTATTTATGACCTGCGTGTCAACATAAACGTCATGTAATTACTTTACTTTATTGCTAACCGTTAGCTGTAGTAGTAGAAGTAATAGTTGGCGAGACAACTTCATGAAGACACGATGATGGAGATCATGGTGTCATGCCGGTGACGATGATGATCATGGAGCCCCGAAGATGGAGATCAAAAGGAGCAATATGATATTGGCCATATCATGTCACTATTTGATTGCATGTGATGTTTTATCATGTTTATACATCTTATTTGCTTAGAACGATGGTAGTAAATAAGATGATCCCTCATTAAAATTTCAAGAAGTGTTCTCCCCTAACTGTGCACCGTTGCTAAAGTTCATCATTTCGAAGCACCACGTGATGATCGGGTGTGATAGATCCTTACGTTCACATACAACGGGTGTAAGACAGTTTTACACATGCAAAACACTTAGGGTTAACTTGACGAGCCTAGCATGTACAGACATGGCCTCGGAACACAGAGACCGAAAGGTCGAGCATGAGTCGTATGGTAGATACGATCAACATGAAGATGTTCACCAATGATGACTAGTCCGTCTCACGTGATGATCGGACACGACCTAGTTGACTCGGATCATGTAATCGCTTAGATGACTAGAGGGATGTCTATCTGAGTGGGAGTTCATAAGATGAACTTAATTATCCTGAACATAGTCAAAAGGTTTTTGCAAATTATGTCGTAGCTCGCGCTTTAGTTCTACTGTTTAGATATGTTCCTAGAGAAAATTTAGTTGAAAGTTGGTAGTAGCAATTATGCGGACTAGGTCCGTAAACTGAGGATTGTCCTCATTGCTTCATAGAAGGCTTATGTCCTTAATGCACCGCTCAGTGTGCTGAACCTCGAACGTTGTCTGTGGATGTTGCGAACATCTGACATACACATTTTGATAACTACGTGATAGTTCAGTTAAACGGTTTAGAGTTGAGGCACCGAAGACGTTTTGAAACATCGCGAAACATAGGAGATGTTTCGAGGGCTGAAATTGGGATTTCAGGCTCGTGCCCACGTCAAGAGGTATAAGACCTCCGACGATTTTCTTAGCCCGCAAACTAAGGAGAAAAGCTCAATTGTTGAGCTTGTGCTCAGATTGTCAGAGTACAACAATCGCTTGAATCGAGTGGGAGTTGATCTTCCAGATGAAATAGTGATGGTTCTCTGAAGTCATTACCACCAAGCTGCTTGAGCTTCGTGATGAACTATAATATATCGGGGACATATATGATGATCCTTGAGATATTCGCGATGTTTGACACCATGAAAGTAGAAATCAAGAAGGAGCATCAATTGCTGATGGTTGGTGAAACCACTAGTTTCAAGAAGGGCAAGGGAACAAAGGGATACTTCATGAAACGGCAGTTCAGCTGCTGCTCTAGTGAAGAAACCCAAGGTTAAACCCAAACCCGAGACTAAGTGCTTCTGTGATAAAGGGAACAGCCACTGGAGCAGAATTACCCTAGATACTTGGTAGATAAGAAGGCTGGCAAGGTCGATAGAAGTATATTGGATATACATTATGTTAATGTATATTTTACTAGTACTCCTAGTAGCACCAGGGTATTAGATACCGGTTCGGTTGCTAATTGTTAGTAACTCGAAATAAAAGCTACGGAATAAACGGAGACTAGCTGAACGGTGAGATGACGATATGTGTTGGAAGTATTTCCAAGGTTGATCAAATATCGTACGCTCCCTCTACCATCGAGATTGGTGCTTGCGTTGAGCATAGACATGATTGGATTATGTCTATCGCAATACGGTTATTCATTTAAGGAGAATAATGGTTACTCTGTTTATTTGAATAATACCTTCAATGGTCTTACACCTAAAATGAATGGTTTATTGAATCTCGATCGTAGTGATACACATGTTCATGCCAAAAGATAGTAATGATAGTACCACCTACTTGTGGCACTGCCACTTAAGTCATATCGGTATAAAACGCATGAAGAGGCTCCATGTTGATGTATCTTTGGACTCACTCATTTTAGAAAGGTTTGAGACATGCGAACCATGTCTATTGGTAGATATGCATGAAGAAACTCTATACAGATGGATCGTTTGGACTCACTTGATTTTGAATCACTTGAGACATGCAAATCATACCACATGGGCAAGATGACTGAAAGCCTCGTTTTCAGTAAAATGGAACTAGAAAGCAACTTGTTGGAAGAAATACATTTTGATGTGTGCAGTCCAATGAGTGCTGAGGCGTGTAGTGGATATCGTTATGTTCTCACTTTACAGATGATTTGAGTAGATGTTGAGTATATTTACTTGATGAATCACGAGTCTGAATTATTGAGAGGTTCAAGTAATTTCAGAGTGAAGTTGAAAGATCGTCGTGACAAGAGGATAAAATATCTATGATATGATCATAGAGATGAATATCTGAATTACGAGTTTGTCACAGAATTAAGACATTGTGGAAATTGTTTCACAACTAATACAGTCTGGAACACCATAGTGTGATGGTGTGTCCGAACATCATAACTGCACCCTATTGGATATGATGCATACCATGATGTCTCTTATCGAATTACCACGATAGTTTATGGGTTAGGCATTAAAGACAACCACATTCACTTTAAATAGGGCACCACGTAATTCCGATGAGATGACACCGTATGAACTATGGTTTAGAGAAACCTAAGCTGTCATTTCTTAAAAGTTTGGGGCTGCGACGCTTATGTGAAAAAGTTTCAGGCTAATAAGCTCGAACCCAAAGTGGATAAATGCATCTTCATAGGACACTCAAAACAGTTGGGTATACCTCCTGTCTCAGATTCGAAAGCAATAAGGGATTGTTTCTAGAATCGGGTTCTTTCTCGAGGAAAAGTTTATCTCGAAAGAATTGAGTGGGAGGATGGTGGAGACTTGATGAGGTTTTCGAACCGTCTCTTCAACTAGTGTGTGGCAGGGCACAGGAGTTGTTCCTGTGGCACCTACACCAATTGAAGTGGAAGCTTATGATAGTGATCATAAAACTTCAGATCAAGTCACTACCAAACCTCGTGGGATGACAAGGATGCATACTGCTTCAGAGTGGTATGTAATCCTGTCTTAGAAGTCATGTTGCTAGACAACAATGAACCTACGAGCTATGGAGAAATGGTGGGCCCGGATTCCGATAAATGGCTCGAGGCCATAAAATCCGAGAGAGGATCCATGTATGAAAACAAAGTGTAGACTTTGGCAGAACGGCTCGATGGTCGTAAGGCTATTGAGTACAGATGGATTTTAAAAGGAAGACGGACAATGATGGTAAATGTCACCATTAAGAAAGCTCGACTTGTCGTTAAGATGTTTTCCGACAAGTTCAAGGAGTTGACTACGATGAGACTTTCTCACTCGTAGCGATGCTAAGAGTCTGTTGAAATTATATTAGCGATTACTGCATTATTTATGAAATCTTGCAGATAGGATGTCAAAACATTGTTTCCTCGACGTTTTTTTGAGGAAAGGTTGTATGTGATACAAACCAGAAGGTTTTGTCAATCCTGAAAGATGCTAATAAGTATGCAAAGCTCCACCAATCCTTCTAAGGACTGGAGTAAGCATCTCGGAGTTGGAATGTATGCTTTGATGAGATGATCAAAGATTTTGGGTTTATACAAAGTTTATGAGAAACTTGTATTTCCAAAGAAGTGAGTGGGAGCACTATAGAATTTCTGATGAGTATATGTTATGGATCAGAAATGATGTAGAATTTCTGGAAAGCATATAGGGTTATTTGGAAAGTGTTTTTCAATGGAAAGCCTGGATTAAGCTACTTGAACATTGAGCATCAAGATCTATAAGGATAGATCAAAACGCTTAATGGTACTTTCAAATGAGCACATACCTTGACATGATCTTGAAGGTGTTCAAGATGGAACAGTCAAAGAAGGAGTTCTTGCCAGAGTTGTAAGGTATGAAGTTAAGACTTAAAGCTCGACCACGGCAGAATAGAGAGAAAGGACGAGGGTCGTCCCCTATGCTTAAGACATAGGCTCTACAGTATGCTATGCTGTGTACCGCACCTGAAGTGTGCCTTGCCATGAGTCAGTCAAGGGGTACAAGAGTGATCCAAGAATGGATCACAGTACAGCGGTCAAAGTTATCCTTAGTAACTAGTGGACTAAGGAATTTTCTCGGTTATGGAGGTGATGAAGAGTTCGACGTAAAGAGTTACGATGATGCAAGCTTAACACCTATCCGGATAGCTCTGAGTAGAGATACCGGATACGTATAATGGAGCAACAATTTAGAATAACTCCAAGTAGAACAGTTATTTGAAATGGCTCCAAATAGAGCGTGGTAGCTGCATCTAGGAGATGACATAAAGATTTGTAAAGCACACACGGATCTGAAAGGTTCAGACCCCTTGACTAAAACCTCTCTCACAAGCAACATGATCAAACCCAAAACTCATTGAGTGTTAATCACATAGTGATGTGAACTAGATTATTGACTCTAGTAAACTCTTTGGATGTTGGTTACATGGCGATGTGACCTGTGAGTGTTAATCACATGGCGATGTGAACTAGATTATTGACTCTAGTGCAAGTGGGAGACTGTTGGAAATATGCCCTAGAGGCAATAATAAATTAGTTATTATTATATTTCCTTGTTCATGATAATCGTTTATTATCCATGCTATAATTGTATTGATAGGAAACTCAGATACATGTGTGGATACATAGACAACACCATGTCCCTAGTAAGCCTCTAGTTGACTAGCTCGTTGATCAATAGATGGTCACAGTTTCCTGACCATGGACATTGGATGTCGTTGATAACGGGATCACATCATTAGGAGAATGATGTGATGGACAAGACCCAATCCTAAGCCTAGCACAAAGATCGTGTAGTTCGTATGCTAAAGCTTTTCTAATGTCAAGTATCATTTCCTTAGACCATGAGATTGTGCAACTCCCGGATACCGTAGGAATGCTTTGAGTGTGCCAAACGTCACAACATAACTGGGTGGCTATAAAGGTACACTACAGGTATCTCCGAAAGTGTCTGTTGGGTTGGCACGAATCGAGACTGGGATTTGTCACTTCGTGTAAACGGAGAGGTATCTCTGGGCCCACTCGGTAGGACATCATCATAATGTGCACAAAGTGATCAAGGAGTTGATCACGGGATGATGTGTTACGGAACGAGTAAAGAGACTTGCCGGTAACGAGATTGAACAAGGTATCGGGATATCGACGATCGAATCTCGGGCAAGTATCGTACCGATAGACAAATGGAATTGTATACGGGATTGATTAAGTCCTTGACATCGTGGTTCATCTGATGAGATCATCGTGGAACATGTGGGAGCCAACATGGATATCCAGATCCCGCTGTTGGTTATTGACCGGAGAGTCATCTCGGTCATGTCTGCATGTCTCCCGAACCTGTAGGGTCTACACACTTAAGGTTCGGTGATGCTAGGGTTATAGAGATATTAGTATGCGGTAACCCGAAAGTTTTTCGGAGTCCTGGATGACATCCCGGACGTCACGAGGAGTTCC
Source organism: Triticum urartu (assembly GCF_003073215.2). NCBI lineage: Eukaryota > Viridiplantae > Streptophyta > Magnoliopsida > Poales > Poaceae > Triticum > Triticum urartu. The sequence continues at coordinate 142,772,622 of NC_053024.1, read as the reverse complement.
GGAATGATCCGGAGGTAAAGAATTATATATAGGAAGTGCTATTTCGGCCATCGGGACAAGTTTCGGGGTCATCGGTATTGTACCGGGACCACCGGAAGGGTCCCGGGGGTCCACCGGGTGGGGCCACCTGCCCCGAGGGGCCACATGGGCTGTAGGGGGTGCGCCTTGGCCTATATGGGCCAAGGGCACCAGCCCCAAGAGGCCCATGCGCCAAGAGAAGAGAAAAAGAGGAGAGTCCTAAAGGGGGAAGGCACCTCCGAGGTGCCTTGGGGAGGATGGACTCCTCCCCCCCCTTGGCCGCACCCTTCCTTGGAGGAAGGGGCAAGGCTGCTCCCTCCCCCTCTCCCTTGGCCCTATATATAGTGGGGGGAAGGGAGGGCAAACCAATCTAAGGCCTGGCGCCTCCCTCTCCCTCCCGTGACACATCTCCCTCCTCCCGCAGCGCTTAGCGTAGCCCTGTTGGAATCCCGCTACTTCCACCACCACGCCGTCGTGCTGTTGGATCTCCATCAACCTCTCCTTCCCCCTTGCTGGATCAAGAAGGAGGAGACGTCGCTGCTCCGTACGTGTGTTGAACGCGGAGGTGCCGTCCGTTCGGCGCTAGGATCATCGGTGATTTGGATCACGACGAGTACGACTCCATCAACCCCGTTCTCTTGAACGCTTCCGCGCGCGATCTACAAGGGTATGTAGATCCACTCCTCCCTCGTTGCTAGATGACTCCATAGATAGATCTTGGTGACACGTAGGAAAATTTTGAATTTATGCTACGTTCCCCAACATATGTTTGCTGTACTAGATGTAATTCTTTTTCTCCACGTACATGGTCAAACTTTGTGATGTTTGACTTTTCAATAAATCTATATGCTATGGACCGAGGAGAGTGCCTCAGTCGAGACAGATCAAGTGCGTGTGAAGGAGAATGAGTAAGTGTGCAAAAAGAATATGTGCGTGAAAGAGAAAGTGACAACAAACGATAAATTAGAGAGAGTGTGTTTTTTTGTTTCTTATGCGAACATATCACGCATGCATCTTCGAGATGGAAAAGCGAGGCAAGGAGATATAGGAAGATAGCTAGTGTGTGATTGTTTGCAACGGAGAGAGACACCCCTGTAGCACATGTCCAATAGAGGTCTGGCCAACAAGGAACAAAGGTCGAGAGGGACACATGGATGGCATGGACGCATGGGGAGGGGGAGAGGGTGTGTTTGTGATAGAGAGATCCCGTCGAGATTGTGAGGGGACTATATGGGTGGAAGATCGAGGGAGTGCGTGCACGATAGAAAGATGCCCCGAGAGAAATCGAGATAGACCATGCACATGTTTGTGATGGAGACTAAGATTAGCTAGTCATATACATATAGGGGGGACTGCGTGTGCCTACAATTGAGTGAGAGACCATCATACTTGGCTAGCTGGGTATGAGATTGTGTGTGTGCGCATGTGAGATGGAGAGAGAACGAGGGGGAGAGATCGAGTTTTAGATGGGCCTATCGAGTGTGAGTGAGATATGCATGTGTATGTGTGACCCGGGTGGATGGAGAGTTTGAGAGAGGGGGGGGAGAGCTCCGAGACGACATAGTGGTGCGTGAGAGAGTTACAGGCAAAGAGCCAAGGAATTTGTGTGCGTACGATGAGTGCACCCAAGATATCTAGCTTGGAATAGCTAGAGTATCATACATAGTGTGCGAGAAAGACCTATAGATGGTGTATATATGCATGCGAACTAGAAAGACCCTCCCCCCACACACAAAGAGAGAGAGAGAGATGGAGAGAAAGGGAGAGGGACCAACAAGGTTTTTGTGTCGGATGCGTGCGACAGAATTGAAGATTGTCGGCGAGAGAGAGAGAGACAGAGAATAGGAGTCCGGGAGAGGGGAAGGTCGCGTTTTATGCATCAAAGACTGATATAAAACATGTTTCGATATAAACTTGCATTCAAATATTTAAATTGAAGAACATGTTGTCTGCAATCCACACATGAACGGATATATGCGTATATCAAACAAGTTCATTAATTTGACTTTCAACATGTTCATGAAGTACTATAATACTATACAACATGCTACTCGATTGAGGTGTTTAATTTTGGATTTAGTTCACTATTTTGACCTACTGAATGAGCTATTTCATTGAATCGAGATATTTCATTTTGGGTTTGATTCGCGTTTTTGAGTGGGTCAACTATTTGTCATATAGTAAATCGCTAGCAACGAGCATGTAAAAACACATTACTCCCGAGCATCATCTCTCCATCTAAAAAAGAAGTGGTAAGATAACATTTCAAAATTTGATCCGAATCGACTTGGTAAGGTAGACGTGGATGCTCGTTCTCCCAAAATTTGAACGAACCTTTAAACATCCTCTCTGCTTGGTGGAATTCGCCCGAGCAAATAAATGGGAGACGCGAAATTGCCGTCCTATGTGGGACACGTATCAATTGGCCCGTTGTACATCGAGGGTAGGTTCGTAACTTCATCCAAGCGCGCCTTCTCCTCGGCTGAAATGACATGTGCCGAACAATTCATGAACCATGGTCGGCAAAACACGCTCTCCTCACCTGAAATAGCTCGCGCTCACTATTTCAAAACACGCTCTCCTCGCCCGAAATCGCTCGCGCCCACTATAGTTCAAAACACGCCCTCCTCGCCCGAAATCACTCCCGCCCACTATTTGTGGAGAAGCAAAGTTACTCTACTATCCCTGACCCTCAGTACACAGACCCAAGCCGAGAATCCTATAGGCAAGGGTAGAACTGTAACTCCCCCTCACATTTCAAACAAATGCGTCCGTAAGACATGGTTCCATTCCCCTCCCAATTCCCGCCCGCCCGCCACCATTCATACCTCGTGGGCGCCAAATCACCTTCTACCCGGGAAGCTCCCTTCTCCCGAGCCGCGAAACCTCAGCCCCACCACCATGGTGCCCCCCACCGCACCAATTTCATAGCCGCCCTCCTCCCTAATGCCGGAGACACTGTCCATTTGCCGTCGTGCACTGGGCCTTGTGCCTCTTACTCCGTGATGCTGGTGCTGCCTCGACGACGGCCGCGTGTACCGTACCGGAGCCGATTCACCCCCGCCGTTGTTCACGGCGCCGGAGCGGCTCCAACTTCGGATCCGTCCAGAGTCCTGGAGCTGCTTCCGCGTAGCCGTCGACCGTCGCGATATCGCTCTTTCCCTGCCGCCGGTCGCCACCGCAACTGCGCCGGCCTCACCGACTCGGCAGTTGGACCTGCCTACTTCACCATGCCGCCAGATAGGTCGCACCCTCATCTCAAATCACTTTATTTAGGCATCAATTGTCTGAATTTTTATTCTGGGCCAATCGATTCCCAATGGGAAGCAACACCCCTCGAGGCGGCGGAGCTCCTAGGCTGCCGGTTGGCTGGTGTCTAACGTAAGGGTGCGGGGCCGCAAGTTCGCCGCGGAAGCAGCGTTTAGATGGCTATCTTTTAGAGTTGCGTGGGTTGAAGGTACTGCCGCTGCCAGATCTGAATGACGGGGAGTCTTTGTGGATTGGCCCGGGGGCGGCGCAACCACGGCAGTGCGGTGGGGCGGGGAGCGGGGTTTTGGCCGGGGCCACAGACGGCGGAGGCAGGCTGCTCTGCCATTGGTCGCTGGCTCTTCGGGGAAGATTCCGAACAGTGTCAGCGGGAGGCACAAGACGGCCAGCCATCCGGTGTAGATCGGACAGTACCAAAATAAAATAAAATCGTGTGACACCAATTTAGTCTTCAGTCAACAGACGTGTGACCACTCTCGTGCCTTGTTGTTGATCTCTTAGTGTATTTTTTCAGATCAAAGAGATATGTCGTTCTTAACATTATGCGTTATCTGTATCTTCAGACACACCGTCTTCCGACTCACCGCAGCTGCTCCAACAAGGGAAGCATACACCAGAAGGGAGCTATAGTCCCCACTCAACAGTTCCCTGCATCGAATGCGCGTGCCTGACATGGACAGCCACAACAACTGCAGGGCCATCGACAAGTTAGCACATGATGCTCACTCCTATGGATGGCAGCCAGATAGGTTGTACCCTCATCTTACTTGCGTGCAACATTTATGGCTTTGTTATTCATCTAAGCATGGAAAATAGATCATCACATTTCACTGTATATTCATGCTGATCTCTTACGGGTCTTGTTCAAGAGTTAACGCTGTTCCATAGTTCAGCTAAGATACTTGTTCTTTAGGTAACGTTGTTCCATAGTTATCATCCATCAGCCAATGCTATCCCACAGGCTGGTGATTATAGTATTCCACTTCTAGTATTACCTATATTGTTCTTTAATACTTTTCTGTGCCATCTAGTTAATCTTGAGTACAAACGATACATATTCTGTAGCTTTCATCTGTGTTCTCCCTTTAGTTTATGAGACTTGTTGCTGCTAGTTAACCCCAGTCCTACTATTTATGTCGTCTCCTACATGCACTCATTACATAAATCTAACTACTAGTTGTCTTCCATGCATGTCAGATATAATTGCACACACTGATATATCTAGAAGAACCTCACGGAGCAATGTAAAGGCCAATAAACTTGATGTCAATGATACCCAATATGATGGAACATGTAAAGGCAGTTCTTCAGAAGACTTGCAGAAAGATGATGAATCCTCTTCACCCCACAAGGTCCTTGCTCTAACTTGGCATGTGATATGGGTACAACATGCATATAATGTCCTAGAGTGTATCTACTCTATTGCAATGCCATGTGCTTAGCATGCTGATCATGCATGTAAATATTGCAGGGGTGGAGGCGATGACCTTGTGGCTGTTGTGCGGGCGGCGGGCGTGGTCGATGGCCGACGCGAGCTCCATGGCCGCAGGGGGTGGGGATGAGGGGCGGGCGACGAAGGTGGAGGTGGTGGCGGCAGCGAGGATTTGGCAGAATGAAGGTACAAGCAAGTGTCTATTGTTGTTTCATATTAACATCACCATTGCACACATTACCATTGATTCTTGTATTGTTTGTTTTGTAGAAATGAGCACTACAGGAGGTGGACCTTCAAGTTCTCATGCAGATGAGTTATCTTCAGATTCGGTTTGTATTCATTCATGCCATTTCTATCTAACTTACTATCTTGTCTTGTTTACTATATATCATTTATGCACTCCTTTACTACCTTGTCTTGTTTGTTGATATCAAACTTGCTTTCGTGCTTCATGCCATTCCTATTTTTCTTATTTTCAACTTGTGCTTTCATCCAGGAAAATGATGAAGTTTAGATAGCTTGATGGAACAAGGAAGAGATGGATTCAAAGGAGTCATCAGCTTGTGGCTTTGAACTTGCTATTTGATATCTTTATTATGTAATGGCTGTTATGTAATCGACTTGTTGAACTATGTGTGGACTTATTGAACTATATTGTGGACTTATCGAACCATGTTGCAGACTTGTCAAACTATGTTGCTTGTGTGTTTGGACTTGAGAAATATGCTGCTGTTATGTAATAATGTAATGAATGGATTACATGTACTCCCTCCTTCCATCTATATAGGGTCTAATGCATTTTTCAAGACTAACTTTGACCAAATATTAGAGCAATAATATATGACATGTAACTTACACAAAGCACACCGTTAAATTCGTGTGCGAAAGAAGCTTTCAATGATATAATTTTCACATTGTGCATGTCATGTACTATTAATCTTGTCAATAGTTAAAAACGGTCTTAAAAAATGCATTAGACCCTATATAAATGGAAGGAGGAAGTATATGTATATGTTGCTGTTTTGTGAAATGCAGCTGTTTTGTGAAATATGTATATGGAAAAGAATTCTATGAGACCAGGTCTCACGCGAGACCCATCGTGATGAATGACACGTGACATTTACAAATCACAAAGCATCCCCCACCCCCCACTTAAAATCAGGGAGGAGAGACATTAGATGCTTTGTGATTTGTGAATGTCACGTGTCATCCATCAAGATGGGTCTCACCTGCTAACTGTGAGACCTGGTCTCATATAATTTTTTCTCTATGTATATGCTGCTGTTTTGTGAAATATGATGTTGTTACTTAAAGATCACATGTATATACCATGCTACTGTTTAAAATGCTGTTGTTTGTTGAAATATGCTGTTTTTGTAACTTTTATACATAAGGATCAGGAGTTTCCGGGCTTTGGGCTTTTCAGCCGGGCCAGGCTCAGGCTTGTAAACGTGAATTTTTGTCGGGCTTTTTTCAGGCTCGGGCTTTACATTTTAGCACCGGGTTTTCTGGAGCCCGGCACGAAACCGGCCCGGCCCGAGAAATGCCCGGGTTTACACTATCGTACTGCACAAGTCGGGCCCTCCGTGCTTTCGATTTGGGACCGTGCCGACTTGCTGCGGCCACCCGTCGCGCTCCTGGTGGTGGGCGTCTCCCGTGCCGACGCGCGCCCACCACGCATTCCGTCGACGTGTCCGCCGCGTAAACCCATCCTCAGGCCTTATATTCCAGGGATCTCGACGAAGAAAACCCATCAAGCTAGCAGCGCGGCATTAAACTAATCTGACAGCGATCCCGATCGGTCACCACAACTCACACGACAGAGTCGTCGTTCGATCCGTCATCACAGCCATGGCGCAGCTGATGGACAAGGCCAAGGGGTTCGTGGCGGAGAAGATATCGGGGGTGCAGAAGCCGGAGGCGGACCTGTCGGACATGTCGGTGCAGCACGTCGGCCGCGACGGCGCCACCCTGTCCGGCCGCCTCGACGTGCGCAACCCCTACTCGCACACCATCCCCATCTGCGAGATCAGCTACTCCCTCAAAAGCGCCGGCCGCGACGTGGCCTCCGGGACCATGCCGGACCCGGGGTCGTTGGTGGCCAGCGACACCACCAGCCTCGACATACCGGTGAAGGTGCCGTACGACTTCCTGATGAGCCTGGTGAAGGACGCCGGCAAGGACTGGGACCTCGACTACGAGATGCGCGTCGGCCTCACCGTCGACCTCCCCATCGTCGGGAACTTCACGCTGCCGCTCACCAAGGCCGGCGAGCTCAAGCTCCCTACGCTCTCCGACCTCTTTTAAACTTACCGCCGCACCCAGCTAGTAAGTTCGACCGTGCCGTACTAGGCGCTGCGCTCTCCATCGGCCGTACGGGTGATGGGTAGTACTGGGCTGGGCGAGCGGGACGATCGATCGCTACCTAGCTCTGTTTTTACTTCGGATCGCGGTGTGGGTGTGCTGTGTGCACGGCGTAATAATGATGCAATGCGTGTTGTATTTCTAGACTTTTACGTGAATAAAATAAGCAGATGGGTTTACTCCAGAACCTGTTCGAGCAGTGCGCTACATCCAAAACGCCACAGGAGAGACGTGAAATGCTTAGACACAGGGCATGAGCTAGTATTCCGGTCGACGATCCGCAGCTTGCCCTTACGATCGTACCGGAGGCGGAAGGTGGTGATATGGAGCACGCAGCCGCCAGCGACACCAAACGCATCCTGAAACTCGACTCCATCGCCTGCCACGCAATCGACCAGGCAAAACCTGGCATTGCCCATGTACGTGAGAGTAGCTCCCTCCCCTTTCGCCAGTTGATGGCACGGGATCCACATCCTCTGCTCGTCGGCCATCTTCCAGTCCGGCCGCTCCGTGGTGGCGCCGCCGCTGCGGGAGGCGACCTGGCAGGAGCAGATGTAGCCGTTCTCGTGCAGCCCGACCCACGCGTCCAGCTCGGGGTAGAAGTAGCCTCGGCCTCTGAAAGGCAGCATCCACTCCCCGTGCCGCCTCCATTTGCCGCTCCTGGTGCCGACGGAGTACGTGCCGCAGACCGCCCTGCTTCACGAGGACACGAATATGGTGCGCCCGTCCGGGTGCAGCGCGTAGGAGAAGATCATCCCGTCCTTGGTGAAGGGCGTCGGCATGCTTTTCCAGGACCAGTCGGTGGGCAGCAGGTCGTCGTCTCCGGTCGTCGGCGGCCTCGTCATCGTCTCGAAGGACACAGGCCGCTCCATGAGATGGAAGGCGAACGCGAACAGCGCGTCGCCGGCGCCGGAGGTCAGGAAGGTGTTGGAGCCGCCGAGCAGTGCGTTTGGAACGGGAGGGCCGATGGACAGTCTGGCGGTGTCCCTGTCGTAGAAGAGGGTCCCGGCGTGTATGTTGCTCGTGGCGATGACGTTGCTGCCCAGGGCTGCGAACCTCATGGCATGGCCGGGCTGCGAACCTCATGGCATGGCCGCGCTCAGGTGACAGTAGCCGGAGGACAGGGGGGCCGCTGAGGTCGGGACTGTCGGCGTCGATCTTGCGGATGATGAAGCCCTTGTGCCAATCATCTAGAACCAGATAGAGGCTCTTCTTCTGCTTTGTGCCGCTGTGGCCGGGCTGATCCTCGCTCTGCCTTCTTTGCTTAGACATCCCTCTCCTGATTGACTGAACCATGAATTACCAGAGGAACAGGTTGATATATAATCTTAACAATTCAGATGCCAGGAAGCAGTGGAGCGGAGGCTTTAACGACAGTGTTGGCCGAGTCCTGACGCTGTGTCCCGCTGATCTTTCTACTGATCTCAGGATGTACTGTTTATAGAGGTGCAGGGCAATACATGTATACTCCCTTTATCCCGTAATATAAGAACGTTTTTTATATAAATGTAGCGTCGAAAATGCTTTTATATTATGGGACAAAGGGAGTACCAGCTAGCTAGGACTTGCAACATAATCGATTTGAGACGGAACTACTGATCCGACTTGGTGATGGATTCTTGCACAAGCCAGACCTGAGACGTGCTTTTTTCATGAGGGAAACAAACACGAGACCTTCCCTTCTTTTCTTAAATGGTTGTTTGGATACTGGAAATTAGATGTGAGATTTTAGAAAACGAGTTTTTGAGGATTTTTAGAAGAAACCAGTTTTGGTTGGTTAGTTACTCTGTCAAGGTAAGTATACCCAGTACTTTGCTTGGATGGGAAAATTAGAAAAAACATGATTTTGAGTTCTTCCCAAACAATTCATGAAGGTGCGATGCTTCGGCTTGCTCTTGGCACCTACACGCACAGCGGCAGACAACCACACCGTAAACTGCTCTCTGGCGAGGGTGCACGGCCATGGCCGAGGCCGCAAGGGCGTGGTCGCGCTGCTCGCCTGATCGTGTTCGTCTTCGTCGCCGGTGTCATGCATGTTAGCTGAGGTTCCCATCAAAGAAGCATGTACATGCAGCTCACATAAAGCCCCTTGATTGATTCACAAGCCGGGCAGGCATGTAGCATCTAGCTAGCTGCTGGATCGATTAGCCGGTAACAGCAAAGCACAACACACATGCTAGAGAGGCGTGACGACGACGACGTAAAAGCTGGAGTATATGGACGCGACGGTGGCTGTGAAGCGGCCAATGGACACTGTTGAGCGTATGTTGTCCACTGTATATATATAGGATTTGGATCTGTATTTATACTGCTGTATCTTTTTTTTCTTGTATATTTGTATATTTTGAGAGACAAATAGAGGTCGGTCCACCCTGTATCTATATATGTGCATCATGTGTTACATAGATAGATACGTGCGTGTATACTTCAAACTTCTATCTCTTCTTCTGTCTGCTTCTTTCTCCTAATGTAATCTTCTGTTTCCCTCTCGTATACAACTCTGAGGAGAAATCCTAGCGATCTCTCAAAACTTGTAAGCCATGACAATTGATTATACAGCAGCCCGAGACCAAAGGGTTCAACGCTTTCCCAATCTCTACATGGTCATTAGAGCCATATATCCTCACACATCTAGCAACTCGAGAGAAAGCCCACCTAGCCCGAGAGGAAATCCGCCTAGCCGCCGCCGAGATTAGCCATGGCAAGAACCGCTGCATCCACCGATGCTTCCACCATCTCCACGCTCGTCACGTCCACTATAAAAAAAATACACTTCCGTGATGATACGTGTTTGTCACAGTAGGTCGCGTTTTCTGTCATGCATGTACATCCATGACAAATTTATGACAGAATCAAGATAGTCATATCTGTGCTGTCGTAGAAGTGTTCCATGACATTGCCAAAATTATCATCACGGAAGTGTCTACTTTCATGATGATAAATCGCGCGTCACAAAGTGCATTCGTCAAGGGTGACCGACACATGGCATCCACCGTAACGGAACGCCGTTAAGCTATCGGGTCTGATTTTGGATCCGATAACCCGTTAACAGCCACGACCAATGCCGATTTTCCACGTGTAAAATTCTCATTAGCTGACGGATCCACGCGTCAGCTCCGCGTTGGCACAGGTGTCACTCATCCAACGGTCGAGATGGGCATATGATATGTTGACACGTGGACCGGCCCAAAAATGGCCCACAAAGTTTAAATGGGCCGGCCCAACCGAAAGCCTATAAGATTTAGCGGACCATAATGGGCCGGCCCAGCTAAAGGCCCAAAAATTTAGCGGACCATAATGGGCCGGCCCAGCTAAAGGCCCACACGATTTTGCAGACCATAATGGGCCGGCCCAGCTAAAGGCCCAACATTCTCTGTCAAATCGGCCCGTCAACGGCCTGTCCTAAACTTGTCATCAACGCGGCCCATGGTCACTTCCGGCCCGTTAACAGTCCGTTAAGTAATTAGGTCCAATTACGACCCGGTGTATTTCCGGCCTGTTAAAGGTCCGACTTCATTTGGGCCCATTTATAGGCCATCAAAACTTTCGGCCCATAAATGACCGTGAAGGATTTGAGTCATATTCGGCCATGTCTGACATTCGGCCTGTTAGAGGCCCACTATAGCTTTGGGCCACTTTCGACCTGTTGTCATTTTCGGCCTGTTAACGCCGGACGTAAACCATGGGCCATATGTGGCCCAACGTCATATCAGGCCCATTAACGGCCCATATAAAAATGATGATAATCTAGCCTGACCGAAGTTCTGGCCTATTAAAGGCCCGTGTATTAGTTCGGTGCATTTACTGCCCGTCTGAATTTCGGCCTGTCAAAGATCCACATCGTAAATGGGCCACCATTTCGGCCTGCTAAGTCCAGTGGGTTATTTGGCACAATCAGGGCCCAATCTCACTTTCGGTCTATTAAAGGCCCATGTTTTTTATGGGCTCGAGATATTTACACCTGTAAACGGCCTATTTTTACTGAGGGCCCAAATTATGTTTAGGCCTGTTAAAGGCCCACTATGGGCACAGGCCTACCAGAAAAATATGAAAGCTTATGCTGATTTAGGCCCAGATATTTTAGTGGGCTACATGCCAATTTCGGCCCGTAATCGTTTTTAGCCCAATTGGAATGGGCCCGACGAATGCTAGCATGTTGGGCTCCTACGAAGTTTTCGGCCGAATACATTACTAAGATAAACCTACACTATACAAAAATAGCGTCGTAATTACTGCAGCCTGAGGCAGCATCATAAATGTTGTATCACAACAAAATAAATTCCAACCATACAACAGAAGGCCTGTTGGCATAAAGTTTACAGTCCTTCTAGATAAAAGCACCATCAGATGTATAGAAGCATAGATCATTTGACCTGAGTGCTAATGTTTCAGGCTGTAGAATCTGATGGAGCAGCACGATCTCCACCTTTTTTCCGCCATTGCTCTTGAACAATGAAGCGAATGTGTGATAGTCCGGTTTCAAAACCATTCATATCTTGACGACATTTCTCAACCACTATTCTTGTTTCCGAAACAACGTCCATTAGGGATTGGACTTGTGTCTAGAGCACAGATATATCACTCTGTCTAGCAGGAAGATTTTGTTCAGTAGGCGATTTGGACGAGGTTACCTTGACAACCAACCCAGAATTACGCAGGAAGGTGCTTCTTGCACTGTTAGTGGAGAGATACTGACGCACTGCAGCAAGAGGTGACATTGTGCCTGTAGTAACCTCGTCACCTTCAGGTGGTTGTGACTGTTCAATCATTTGTTCCATAGCTTCCTGAAAGTTTGAACCTGTAGATTAGTGTACCAGATAAGTTACTAATGAGACAAAAACAAATAAAGTAGGTTAAACGTTTATACATAGCTTATTTTGGTGAACTACTGTAATACATTAGCATGTATTGTAGTGCCAACTACATAATAAAATCACTTTCGGAACATAAGTCCATGTAGCATGCCTACCGTATTGTCTATTTCCTCACATTTATTGACATCTAAGGATAAAGAGACATGGTTTAAAGTATGATGAACATAGTATGACATCATTCATATCATGGGCAAATAGATATAAAACAAACAAGCTATTTTATCATTGTGTGCGCACATGAACATAAAAACTAGATTACAGATCAAGACCAAAAGAATATCCTTCATTTCTTTTAAACCATGTAAGGTGAAATGATACGTTAAGACAACTGCGAATAAAAGTGAACAGGGTAACTGACATTAGCTGCAAACCAAGTAGTTAAATGAACACATCATAGTACCAATCAGTTCAAGGCACGAGGAGTAAAAGGACTTACAATAGCGGCTTGAACTGGTGTGCTCATGCCCTTCATCTTGCTGGTGTGGCAATCCTTGAAGATTTGCACTGCATTCGGTTCAGGTTCTTTTTGGTCCGCATGGGCTTTCCTCTGTATTTGGAACAAGTCAATATAGATACGATAATATGGCACAAAAAAAGAAGGAAGTAGCAGCTATTTACAAGAGCCCCGCAATGTGCAATATAGCTACGAGATCCTGTTGTCTGTTGGAATTTCACTTTAGAACGGTTGGTTTTGTTCTTCAAACAGTTAGCCTAGAAGAAGATACACTTGTAAGGCACGTACATAAATACAAGTTCAATATGTGGTCTGATCAAATACATATAGCCTACCTGATACTTTGGATCAGACCAGTGTTTAACGAGGGCTGTCCAGTCTTCATCTGTAATATATTCCACTGGAGATGTTTGGGCGATTTCATTGTTAGCCTTGCCTTCAAAGTGAGATTTTCTAAGGTGGTACCGATACTGTTGCAGAGCAGACTAAAAAACATGAGTGCATGCTTGTTTAGTTGCATCATCTTTCGGATCCAACTTGAACCTCATCTGTTGAAAAAAGAATGTGAGTCTTATTAGGAGGAAGCTAGAAAGTATGAGATGGAGCAAGACAATATTACTAATTGCGATGAATAACATTACTTACGGATAAATGGTCAAGGAAGATGTTAAACTGGATATTGTCTTTCTCATTCCTGTACTGGATCCACGTTGGGAGGATACGTGCATGACACCTAACGACAACAGCTGCCTCTGATACTAACTTGGCTGACTCTGTAGCATCACGTGGCCTTTTTAAACCTATCTCAAAATGGGTCTCCATTCTTCCTCCTTTAGATTTTGTTAATATGTCAAGCATTATCCCTGATGTCTGTTTCCGCTTGCGCCGTGGTGCTAGTTCAACAATGAATATGGAAAGTGTTAGTGTACATCAAACTGTGAGAGTACATATAAAGGAGCATGCAACTGCAACTTGACTCGGTCAGGTACCATCTTAGTGTTGATGCTCATGAGGTTCATCTGATCTTGCCAAGTCCTGTTGTGTCAACAGTTCTTCGGAAATAGTGTTAGGTGTGAAGGCAGCTTGGGAACTGGCCAGTTCCAGAGCAAACAAACGAGTAACTGGTTGAGATGCTGGTACAGTTGAAGCGGATGCTGCAACTGGTGGAGCAGGTGATACTGTGTTTGTAGATTTAGCCGGTGGACTTGGACCTTCTACTGCACTATAAGTACCAGCAGAATCTCGACGGCAGAACCTTTTCCATTTCACCCGGCGAGTAACAACACTCCCTACTATATTATTTTCCTTGCTCTTTTTTTACTTTGCCATGTCAAGCTGTACCCACAACACAAAAGAATAAAATCACTCTTCAGAACTCATTGATGCATGATACCAACAAGCAATACTTTGATTTAAGACAACCGTATGAGGATGGAATATGTAAGAAAAACAGGACGGCATGACATATTCACAACTAAGATGTGCAAACTAAGCAGAAGGATTTTCAAGAAAATAGAAGTAATGCAAGCTAGACACCATATGAAAGATGCAACCAATATTACTCTGCCAAGTTAAAATTGTCTTGTCATAAGTGGCAATTCGAAAAATTAGAAGCAGTACAACATAGAAATCAATGCAAGATGCAACCACTATCAAACTGCCATGTTAAAAGCGTCCAATCATGAGTGACTGATGCGGGATACACAACAGCAGTACTTTGATGTAAGAACATGGTATGATAGATAGATGCAGTGTATTCTAGACACAGAAATCCATGTCATATGCACATGTATAACGTATAAGCTCAGCAGGTGCAATTTAATCAAAATAGAAGAAATACAGGCTAGACAACATTTGCAACATGAAACCAATTATCACACTGTCAACTTAGATCAAGCACCTGTGATGGTGGAGTACGGGAGATGAACTCATCATGTAGACTTGGGACTTCAACATCATTAGCAGTAGCAGTGGCAAATCTAGAGAGTCTCTGTTTGCGTCGGTGCGGAGGACCACCAACATCCCCTAACTTACTCTTTTCCTTCCTATTTTCTGATATTGCCTTATGAAGTCAAAACCACAAGAAGATGAATAAAATTAGCTCTGCATAACTGGTTGATGCATGATACAGACGAACACTACTTTGATGTAAGGCAAACGCAGGATAGGAGGATGGAATATATACAAAAGAAGACAGTGTTTCACACACGTACGATAGGAGGATGGAATATGTATGAAAAACAGTAAGCGGAAGGCATTTCAACAAAATTAGAAGAAATGAAAGCTAGGCACCATATGAACATGCAACCAATATCACTCTATCAGGTAAAAAGTGTCTTGTCGTAAGTGCCATTTCAAGAAATTAGAAGCAGTACAAGCTAGAAGACAATGCAAGCTGCAACCTACATCACAGTCCCAAGTTAAATGTGTCTTATGGGTAAGTGATCATTGCAGGTATAAGTTGTAAGCTACGTAGATGCAATTCAACATAATCAGAAGCAATGCAAACTAGATATCATACGGAAAACGCAACCACGTATAAAAGTTCCAAGTAAGAGCAAGCACCTGTGATGGTGGAGTAGGGGAGATGTGCTCATCATGTACACGTATGTTCTAGAAACAGGAACACGTGTCATATTCACAGGCATTATGTGTAAAGTAAGCAGATGCAATTCAAGTTAGAAGCAATACAAGCTAGACATCATACACAACATGCAACCACATATAATAGTGTCAAGTTAGAGCAAGCACCTGTGATGGTGGAGTAGGGGAGATGTGCTCATCATCTACACAGCTACGTTGACTGTCCAACCTTGTGTTGTCTTGCGAATCTTTTTGGGAGGATGGCGGAGTAGAATATGTAGAGACCCCCTGTTTGAGTTGCTCCGAATGACCACCATCATCCACTGCCGGACTAATTTCCTTCAGCTGTAATGATTTTGCATTGTGAAGTCAAACCGATAAGAAAAAGGAATAAAATTCACTCTTCAGAACTCATTCATGCATGATACTGACCAACACTACTCGGATGAAAGGCAAACACATGATGCGAGGATGGAATATGTATGAAAAATAGGATGGTGTGACATATTCACACCTATGATGTGGTAACTAAGCAGAAGGCATTTCAACAAATTAGAAGCACTGCAAGCTAGACACCATATGAAAGATGCAACCAATATCACTCTGCCAAGTTCAAACTGTATGGCGTTTCAACAAATTAGAAGCAGTACATGCTAAAAATCATATACAAGACACAACAAATATCACAGTGGCGACTTAAAGGTGCCTTATCATAAGTGACTGATGCGGGATATGCAAGAATAGTATCTGATGTAGAAACAGGAACACATGTCATATTCACAGGCATTATGTGTAAAGTAAGCAGATGCAATTCAACAAAGTTAGAAGCAATACAAGCTAGACATCATACGCAACATGCAACCACATATAATAGTGCCAAGTTAGAGCAAGCACCTGTGATGGTGGAGTAGGGGAGATGTGCTCATCATCTACACAGCTACGTTGACTGTCTAGCCTTGCGTTGTCTTGCGAATCTTGTTGGGAGGATGGCGGAGTAGAATCTGTAGAGAACCTCCATTTCAGTTGCTCGGAAGGACCACCATCATCCAATGCCTTGCCAATTTCCTTCAGCTTTATTGATTTTGCATTGTGAGGTCATACCGACAAGAAAAAGGAATATCATTCGCTCTTCAGAACTCATTCATGCATGATACTGACGAACACTACTCTGATGAAAGGCAAAGTCATGATACGAGGATGTAATATGTACGAAAAAATGGACGGCTTGACATATTCACACCTATGATGTGGTAACTAAGCAGAAGGCACTTCAACAAATTAGAAACACTGCAAGACACCATATGGAAGGTGCAATCAATATCACTCTGCCAAGTTAAAACTGTCTTGTCATAGGTGGCGTCCATCAAACTAGAAGCAATACATGCTAGAAATCATATTCAAGACGCAAACCAATATCACAGTGCCAACTTAAAGGTCCCATCATAAGTGACTGATGCAGGATACACAAGAAGAGTAGTTTCCTGTAAGAACATGGTGTGATAGACAGATATAATATGTACCAAAAACAGGAAAGCGTGTCATATTCACATGTATCATGTGTAAACTAAGCAGATGCAGTTTACACTAATTAGGAGCAATACGAGCTAGACACCATATGCAACATGCAACCAGATATCACACTGCCAAGTTAGAGCAAGCACCTTGGATGGTGGAGTAGGGGAGCAGAGACTTGGACCTTGTAATGCACTATCAGTACAAGGAGAATCAGTACAGATGCTCCGTTTACGTTGCTGCAGAGGAACACCATCATTGCCTTCCTTACTCTTTTCCTTCCTCTTTCTTGATTTTGCCTTATCAAGTCAAACCCACAAGAAAAAGGAATAAAATTTGCTCTTCAGAACTCATTGATGCATGATACTGACGAACACTACTTTCATGTAAGGCAGCCGCATGATAGGAGGATGGAATATGTATGAAAAACAGGATGGCGTGACATATTGACATGTATGATGTATAAAGTGTAAACTAAGCACAAGGTGCTTGAACTTGTTAGAATCGATGCAAGCTAGAATCCATATGAAAGATGAAACCAATGTCACTCTGCCAAATTAAAAGAGTGCCCTAACAAATGTATTTTACCAAATTAGAAGCAATACATGGCAACAGGCTAGAAATAATATGCAATATGCAACGAATAAAGGTGACTCATCGTAAGTGATTGATGCAGGATACAGAAGAGAGGTAGTTTCATGTACGAACAAGGTTAACACATAGATGTAGTGTGTACCAAAAATAGGAAGGCATGTCATATTCACAGGTATAGTGTGTAAACTAAGCAGATGCAATTTACCCTAATTAGAAGCATTACAAGCTAGACACCGTATGCAACATGCAACCACATATCACACTGCGAAGTTAGAGCAAGCACCTGTGATGGTGGTGTAGGGGAAGTGTGGTCTTCAGGTACAGAGCTATGTTCAATATCTTCATTTAGGCTTGCTGTTTCTTGAGAATCATGTGGAGAGGATGAAATTGCATTCTTTATAAGAGTATTGCGTCTCATATTAACCCACGCGCGTGTCTGTCTCATCATAAGCGATAGACGCAGGATACACAAGAACATTAGTTTGATGTAAGAACATGGTGTGATAGGGAGATGTAGTATGTATCAAAAACAGGAAGGCGTGTCATATTCACATGTATAATGTGTAAGCTAAGGAGATGCAATTTAACAAATTAGGAGCATTGATGAGGGATACACAAGAAAAGTAGTTTGATGTAAGAACATGGTTAATAGAAAGACGTAGTATGTACCAAAAATAGGAAGGCATGTCATATTCATAGGTATAATGTGTTAACTAAGCAGATGCAATTTACCCTAATTAGAAGTATTACAAGGTAGACACCATATGCAACATGCAACCACATATCACACTGCCAAGTAAGATCAAGCACCTGCGATGGTGGTGTGGGGGAATTGCGGTGATCAACTAGAGAGCTACGTTGACTATCTTCATTTAGCCTTGCTGTTTCTTGAGAATCATGTGGGGAGGATGACACTGCACTCTTTAAACGAGTAGGGCGTCTCACAGTAACCCACTCGGGTGACTGTCTCATCATAAGTGATTGACGAGGGATACAAAAGAGCATTAGTTTGATGTAGGAACATGGTTAATAGACATGTGTAGTATGTATCAAAAACAGGAAGGCATGTCATTATCAAAGGTATAATGTGTAAAGTAAGTAGATGCAATTTAACCAAATTGGAAGCAATACAAGCTAGACACCATATGCAACATGCAACCACATTTGACAGCGCGAAGTTAAAGCAAGCACCTGGGATGGTTGTGTGTGGCAATTGAGATCATCAACTGTAGAGCTACGTTTACTGTCTCCAACTGCTGACACTGCACCCATTAAAGCGCTGAAACACTTAGTGCTTATCTTCGAATTACACTGGAGCGACTTCTGTCTTTTCTTTTCTGCATTCATCAACACCGCATCAGAGTCTGAAATACCCATGCATAAAAAAACAATAGTGTGAGTATGGGTGAAGTGTGTGCACAATTAGTATAGTGTAAAGGTAGCAGATAGCAGGTAAGTGAGAAATAAATGACGGGAGACATATGATAGCTCTACAACATGCATGGCACACTAAATTACTACATGATTCTATGAAAATAATAGTCGACTGAAAGAAAATAGGTCAGTCCATTTTTTCTGCACCGTCCGATGTACAAAGAACGGGAAGATCACCTTCATCTACCTCCAGGCAGTCAGTGTTGACGATCTTCCTCGAAACACCAGCGACCATCGGCCTAGTATTCCTCCCCTACATGCGCCCTCCCCTAGACCTCACCGCACCGCCGTGCTTGGCACCCCCGGCCATCCATTCAAGCCCCGCCGACCTCCAGATCGGGCGTAAGCAACTCCTGCGCCCCACATCCCTATGATAGACACCGATGCACCGCTTTCCCAGGGAACAGGCGGACTAGGTGCTCCGTGCGCCTAAGCGGGTGCTGCTTCTTTTAATTGCGGTTCGACTGACCCTGAATTGAAATCCAGGTGGGCTACTGACCTCTAGCAAAGGTGAAATAGTAAAAGGGAGGAAACCTTGTGCATTTAGTATCACGAAGAAGATGTAGTAAGAAGTGCTCAACTAGTTTCTTTCGTGGGATAAATACAGTGTGAGCGGAGACGTAAGATTTGCAAGAATAAGGGAAGAGGAGTACCTCTTTCTGCTGGTAGTGTTGTGTCCTCCTTCTGTTTTTCCGATGATCTTCTTGTTGTTCACCGGAAACCAAAAGTTGTGGAGGACGGTGCAGCCTTGGACGAACCCATGGCCAAGTTGTTGAGTGTGGTACGGTGGCCATCTGTCGGCGGCGGGGAAGCAGATCCGAGGCGACGAACGACAGCGTAGCGGGAACAGCTCCGGTGCGGTGGACGGTTGCGACAGTGGTGCCGCAGTAGTGAGTCACAGGACAGCGTGGTCGGAGTGGTTCTGGTACGGCACACGTCGGCGTCGGCGTCGTGGAGGCAGCTCTGCCTCGGCTTTAGCTGCTAAGTCCTTGAGGGCGTTGCGGTTGTAGTTGCGTTGGACGATGACGTCGGGGTACCGGCTCCGGCGTGATGGAGGAGGGCGACGGTGGATTGGCCGCTATGGGGTGGAGGACGAAGGAGGCTGGGGTTTGATGGCTGGTGGAGATGGCGTTTTCGCGCCCAGGGAGTATGAATGGGGAAACGGAGGGAGGCGGGGAACTAAGGGGGAACAATGTTTCAGTTTGAGACGCGCTTGTTTGAAATTTGGGGAAAGTTACAAACTTTGACCCCATCTAAAATTTTGGGCATATTGCGGGTTGGGGGTAGGACAGTCATCTCAGGTGTCCCAAATGTGGGCGGAATAGATTTCGGCCGAGCGCATGGGTAGGCGCCCATGGCGTATGAATGCTTCTTGGAGGCGGTTGAGACTGGCGTCTTGGTGAAGTTACAAAACTACCCCGGTTTAGACCTTTGGACATCGGGCCGATAGGCTACACGGGCCAGAGTCAGGACAGTAATTTCCTACCACCAAAACATTAGTCTCGCGCGGTTTCGGGTGACCAGAGGCCTATTTGGCGCTTCGTTCAATATTTGGGAGCAGAAGCATTAACGTTTTCGGTTCTCTTGAATTGAACTTTCAGGATTTGTCAAACTTCACAAATCTTTACTCTTGAAAATCCTAAAGCTATGATTATTTTGGAATGGAGGGGGTACATTTGAATATACATTGTACACGAGTATATATTAAAAAAATATGCAAGTTACCTCAGTTCATGCATGGTTCCAGATATAATCTCCTTGGTTGCAAAAAAAAGTTAGATATGCGTATGAATATATATAGCATGTTCAAACTCACAACAAAGATTGATGCCCCCTTTTACATCTGATTTACAAATTCCATTATCTCGGATTCAAATAGATGAATGCACTTCCTATGAATTCAAATCTTCGAAACCCCCTTTATGTTGAATTCGACATGTATTCTATTTCGTAGCTAGCAATTTGGAATGTATCCATGCAAGTGACAAATGTATAGAGTGCTTCACACTAACAACATGGAGTGCACTAATTAATGTTTATATATGAATTGCAAAAGCATCCATTGCCTGTATTTCAAACCACTCTCAGTCTATGGATCGATAATATGAAATAAACACATGCACATGTTAGAATTCAATAGAGTATGGGTGTCTGATAGACCGATTTTCGTCCGTACGCAATTTGCAAAATTCATGATCTCATCCAATAATAATAATGCCATTTATATTTTAATTTAATGCGTAGAACCGCCTTTTACACGTAGATGCACTATGCCTCGCCCCGTTCTCACAAACGTGTTATATATCTCTCTATCTAACGCATAAGTGCACACACTTTATATGCATCAGCATTTCTCTTTCACACATGCTCACAATCTCTCTCAAGGTGTCGGGGTGTCTCACGCACATGCTCTCTCTATTTCTCTCTCTCTCTCTCTATTTCTGACTACTATGTACCAATCTTTTCACTAATCTCAGTTGGAAAACACTATTTCTCTCACATGCATATATACACATGCACGGTCTCTACTAGCCCTCTATACGCACATATATGTGCCTACGTGTCTCCCGCATGCACATTATCGTCAGGCCTCTCTCGCACACATTGCCCCCCGAGACACCTCTCTCTTAGTAGTTGGCAGATATGATTTCATCATATCATTCGGTAGGATATCCCTGGCTGTTAGGCTAGATGGTAATACGAGGCAAAGTTTTACCCTAGTTCGGATCGGACCCTTGCAGTTGAAGAAAGAGCCTACTCCTGGTACTGTATATTAGTGATAGGGGTGTGTACAAAGTACACCTGAATACCAGGCATTGTGCGTGTGTGTATACTATCGACGAACTAGCCCCCAAGCTTGCATAACATACTAAGGGCCTAGGGTTACAAATCATATATAGTCGGCTTATCACCAGTGGGGATAGAGTCCTTCGCGACTCTGGTAGCTTCGTGTTGTACGCCGAGTCCTCCACATGGGTCTTCGTATAACACGTCTCGGTCCAACCTATATGTGGCGCAGGATGGAACCGACCCATGAGTCTTCATGTTGACCCACCACAACTAGAAATGATGTGCCCACCACACCACACACACACACAATCGGCCACTAAGAAAATAAGCATATACAATAGTACAACGGTATCTAGCTCACGATACATCTCCATATTTTGTTGATGACACTAACGGACTTTGCATTTGATGCGTGCTTCGTATTTTTTTGACGACACTTACAGTCATTGTATTTGAAGCGAAAGCACAATATGGTCACTGGACTTCAGAATAAGCTCATCACGGTCACCACATACATTTTGTCGTGCTAACCAACATGTGGTTGGATGGTTAGAGGACAGTGGTTTCTCGAGCCCACCAAGGTTAAAGTCCCGGTGCTCGCATTTATCTTGTGTTAATTTCAGTATTTTCTGGCGATGTACGTTCAGTGGGAGGAGACGTTCCACTCGACTACAAGGCACCTATGGTGACTTCGTAAAATCTCAAGATCATATATGCTGGCCCACTCTCTCAAAGGTGCTCATAGGGGTAGGGTTCGCGTGTGTGCGCTTATAGCAGTGAGTGCTTGCGCGTATATATGAGCCCTTGCGTCTGTACCGTGTTAAACAAATACATATCATGATTATACGGTCACTGGCTCACCCGTACAACTCCGTATTTTGTTGATGACACAATCAATTGACCAGTCAAACGTTCCACGCGGCGCAACTAGTGTTGCACCATCGGGGCGCGTAACCGTGGGGCCCACCTGTCAGCCCGTATATGAAAGAAAGAAATGGTAGTTTGAGTCTGTACTGTGTTAATAAAATAGGAGTACATTTTAGGGTGATCATACGGTCACTGGCTCACCATACAGCTCCGTAATTTGTTGATTACATGATCAATTGACCAGTCAAACGGTCCACATTCAGCAGCGCACATTACCATAGGGCCCACCCATCAGCGCATATATGAAGGACAGAAATGGTAATAGATTAGTGGTCGGTGGGTATTCGAAGTCGTGAGAACTCTGTTTGGCAGTCACCGGCGGTTGGGGGGCGTTCATTGGGCGGTGGGGTGGGGATCCCCGGAGAAAACGCTCGGCGGGGGTAGAGGGATGGCCAGTGCGGCGGCGGACCGATGGTGGGGAGTGGTTTCGGGGAGGGCGGGCCGGCCGCGGGCGGCGGGGGCTGGCGGTTCGGCCGATGGTGGCTGGCGGCTCAGGGGGGGGGTGGAGTTTGATGATAAACTGGAGGCCCTTGATTTCGTATCCAACGGCTGGAAAATCTAATGACCAGAGATGAAAAAGTCAGTCGACTGACGTGTAGCCTCACCCCGCACGTACACATGCATGCACGCAAGACACGCACGCATGTAGGCGTGCAACACTGACACGTACACACGCACGCATGCTGGCATGCAACACTGACACGTACACATGCACTCACGAACACACACACACACACACGTATGCACCCATGCATGCAACACTGAAACGTACCCTTGCACGCACGCAACACTTGCACGCCTGCATGCACACAACACACGACGCAAGACACACGCTCAACCTATTCGTGCATGCACCCTTTGTTAAGGACATGGATTGTTACGGGTATTAATCAATCTTATCTGTTATAAGCAGAACATTGATGTTTGCAGCGGTCTTTATGAATCACAACGTATCGAACGGGCTATCAACATAGTAGGCTTATCTACATGAAAAAGATGACATCACACTCAATGAACAATCATCGGTTTATGAAATGCTCGCTTCTGACCGCCCTGGCCCACCAAAGGTTCCTCTGTTGTGCGCTGCCTGCATTGGGTCACTAACATGCAGGCCATGCACCCAAAGAGCCTACATGTTAGTGGAAGAATGGCACGGTGTCCTAGGTTAGAGTCGAGGGCGCCACTCGCGGCACGCCCGGCTGAACACGCCTCCGTGCCGCATTCAAACGCCTCCATGAAACCCGCCCGTGTGGAAGCCGAGAAACCCACTATGGACGCACGTTCGTTCATGACCGGGCCGACGTTAAACGCAACGCCGGCCGAGCTCCTCCCGTCCGCCGTCTATTTAATCTTCTATTTAAACGAGGCCAAATGCCAGCCAAGAATCACACACCTCCGCCACTCCCCTATCTCCTCCACCGTTTTGTCCACTTTTACAATGGCTTACGAAGAGTAGTTATTCCGCATCCAAGCCGGCTGGGTATCCCGCCAGATACGATCTACGCAGCTCGCTGATCCACCTCCCTCCCCTTGCCCGACGGAGCCAGTTGCCGTCCCAAGCTGGCGCGCGGTTCAACAACTCGCTGCTCCAGGCCAGCTCGACGAGGAGCGGTGCACGGGCGTCATTGTTGCCGTCCACGCCGCCGCCTCGTACCACGTCTCCCGTTTCTGTGGACGAGACTCCCATGCCGGCGGCCGTGCCATGCAAGCAACGACAGAAGCCAGGTGCGTGGAGAGCGACGAGTCGGTGGCCAACGCCTCCGCGTCCGCCGCCATCATCGAGGATAAGTAGAACACGGGAGGCCGCCGCCGCTTGGGTCCCATGAAGGCCACCGCGGAGGCAACGCCGGCGTACATGACAAGTGTCTTGCCGGATCCTTTTGTTGCGAGGACCTTCGTCGACCCCGCATGGGCTCCACGGAAGAGGGGAATGTTAGGATGAACTCGAGCTGGTGTCGGCCATGGCGAAGTAGTGGCCGGTGATGAACTCGAACCGGTGCCGGCCACCATCATCTTCGGCACCAGCCAATGATATCATTTGGGCAGTGGGGAAGCGAGCCGTCCTTTGCGCTGAAGCATATACCTCCGGGGCTCCCGACAGTCCGGTGATCATGCTGCCGGACATGAGGAACACAAATCGATCGGCGAACGACCATTTAGGCCAGGTATTATATACCTGTGCTGTCCAGAACTAGCACCGCGTAGTTCATTTGAATGTAATGAAATCCGTTATGTTTGTATGAAAATCCGGTATTTTATATGATTTCCTTCGTTGTTTATATGAAATATCAGTTTGTCTATGTGTTTGCGTGAATTTCGTCCGGTTGGTTGAGTTGCTGCCATAATGTGTGCGGCTACGGTTGGATGGCGTAATTTGCGGGTCGCTGGTCGGTCTGCGGGCGGCTCGGGCGGCGTTATGGGACAAAAAAACACAGCTCGTGCGAGCTCGTCTCCAACGTGCGCGCTGGAGGATGCATGACAGCATGAGCACCCGAGCCATTCCTCGTTCATCGGTGGCAAAGGCACCGTTGGACTAAAGGGTCGCCAAAATTTTGGCTACCCCGGGCATGATCCAAACAGCCCCTCCCAATAGACTCAAATCCGTCGTTCGCCATGGAATTTTGCCATGTGTTGTTTTCATGGACTAACAAGATGCCCGTGCATTGCACGGAACATCAAGATGCATTTTTTTACAAACTCCCGCATGCATGCAAGGGATAATTAATGTCCTCCTTTGCTAGTACCACGAGGCAAACACCATTAATATTGCATCGATTAGTGTTAGTGGCCTTGTATATCTACAAATTGTAATTTTGATAGTGGCCCCTTGTATATAAAAATGGAGGGAGAAAGATGAGAGATAAGGTGAGGAGGAGTGGGGCGTGGTGGTGACTGGTGGTCGGACTGGGCGGAGGCATGGGGATGGACGGTGCATTATGTCTAGGTTTGTATCTCTCTCACACACACCCACGTAGGTGGGGGACATGCACGAAGAGAAGAGGTGCACGCACGGCGCACGTACTCCCGTCTCTTTCCCAACCACACCCGCGCGGGTACACTGTGGAGCTCATTTCTGTACGAAAAAGGCAGTCCATGTGGTAATTTTGCACGTGTATTGGTTGTCCACTTGGTGGAGGGAGGATCGTCTACCACGGGTGAACAAACAAATTGTGACTTGACGCGTTATGTTCAATTAAAAAAAGAGGCAAACCATGTGGGGCCTACCTTAGAGGCAAGGCTCTATACACTGGAGTACTTTCGATGTGTCCCGTCAACTCGCAGAACGAGGAGAAGATTGCTTAGTACGTCGTCTCCCCTGCCCACGGGCGCGGTGGCTCGCAGCATGAGGTGAAGCTTGCTTATGAGTAGTACTACTACTACTACTACTACTACTACTACTACTACTACTACTACTACTACTACTACTACTACTACTACTACTCCTACTCCTGCTACTGCTGCTACTACTACTACTACTACTACTACTACTACTACTACTACTACTCCTACTCCTGCTACTGCTACTACTACTACTGCTGCTACTACTGCTACTACTACTGCTACTGCTACTGCTACTGCTACTACTGCTACTGCTACTGCTACTGCTACTGCTACTGCTACTGCTACTGCTACTGCTACTGCTACTGCTACTGCTGCTGCTGCTGCTGCTGCTCCTACTGCTGCTGCTACTCCTACTGCTACTACTGCTGTACGCCTTTACGCCTGCTTCCTCGCCCATGCACGCGGTGGCTCGCAGCATGAGGAGAAAATTTTACTACTCCCTCCGTTTACTCCTCGTCCCTACTACTACTTTGGTTAGTACTCCCTCCATTTACTTATACAAGGCTCCTACTGCTGCTGCTACTCCTACTGCTACTGCTGCTGCTGCTGCTGCTGCTACTGCTACTGCTACTGCTACTCCTACTGCTACTCCTACTGCTACTGCTACTCCTACTGCTACTACTGCTGTACGCCTTTACGCCTGCTTCCTCGCCCATGCACGCGGTGGCTCGCAGCATGAGGAGAAAATTTTACTACTCCCTCCGTTTACACCTCGTCCCTACTACGTACTTTGGTTAGTACTCCCTCCATTTACTTATACAAGGCCACTATAAAAAAATACATTTTGCATCTATACAAGGCCACAAATAGTAATCAAGACAAAAGTTACTACTCCCTCCTTTCTATTTTATGGCTCAAGTAGTGGTCGAATTAATTTCGTAGTTTGCACAAGTAATTAGTACGCTCGTTTTTCTCAAGAAGTTATGTTTACCGAGGCATTAATTAGAACGAATGCATGAATGACCACTAAATTTCCATGAACTTGTACATGCATTGGTTAGTTTCCTCTTGACACTGCTTGCGTTGGGTGATCTAACGCACCTCGAAATCCAACATGTAATGGTACTACTACTAGTATAGTAGAATTGAGACTTATCAAACGGAAAAACGAATGTTTTTTAGATGAGCCCTATAAACCGTAGTGGGTACGTACTCCGTAAAAACATATTTTTCCAAAACTAAGTCGCTCCCTTTCATGAATTCTGTAGTATACTCCTCCGTCGACGCTCGCTTTCATGAATTCTGTACTTCCTGTCGCCGACATGTGGGACATATAGCAACCGGGTCGACGTGTCAAGCACCAAATAACAGTGCAGAATAGCAGGGGGACGCACCCCACTCGTACCGGCCCAGTAGTAGTAATGAGCAATGGGACGTCAAATCACAATGCCGCACCTTCCCAGACGGACGAAGCAACCATTATTTCACACTTCGGTTCGCCATCATCTCAAACCATGTAGTATTGCTTCTGCCTCAAGAGGGACACGCGCATCGCCTTGGTACATCATGCCACGTGGGACCGCATTACATGCAATGCTCCCCCGCCGATCGCTCGGTAAAATCACCTCATTTTTACTATACTTCCTCCGTATCGGTTTACTACATGGCATGCACGTCATTCTAGGTTGAGAATTTAACTGGAAATATATGTGATGAACAATACTCTAGCCTTTTAAAAAATTGTATACTTTTGTATAGTAGTACTATCGATGGATTGCGCCATGGAGCAAAAATTGAAATTAAAAAAAAGGTGGTACATATAGAGAGCGCTCGTCGCCAAATTATGCATATAGTACTATTAAAAAAGCTAGTACGTGCTTAATTGGGGTGCTAAATTCTATTAAAGAAATACTAGTAGTATGTACATACTAAAGAGTTAAAGTAACGAGAAGAAACATAACATAGTTCTACTAGGGGCTCAGCACAACACACCCCTCAAATTAAACTAAGCACACCTGAAATTAAACTATTCAACTAATCCGGTAGACACTGCATTAGAAGTTTAGAACCACCATGAGCAACGACACTCCCACCTTACTTGGAGTCCTCGTCCACGTCCTCGACTTCGTCCTTGTCCCTCTCCCTCCTGGCCGATACTTGTTTGCTTGAACCGCACACTTGGCTGTTGCTCTTCATCCAACCCTTGTAGATATTGAAGCAAAGGTAGCCATCCATTGCAGCGTAGTGGATGTGGTCTATATCTAGTACATTCCACTGCCATGCATGATGATGAAACATGTATGGAGGTTTCTCCAGTTTACCGTACGAAGGATGAACCATGGCTCCTGCCAGGGTCAGCATTGAAGGCTGACGAGAGGACACCAGCCGATTCTTCTGGAGGTCGAAGGTGTTGCCTACAACGAGGCCTATCCGACGCAAGACTTCTTTGTCGTTACCAAAGTCTACAGTAACAAATTTGACTAGGTTGGTCTGGAGGAAGTCCTTAAAATCCTGACACTCAACGTCGACATGGCATATGTGGTAGACCAAGCATAAGTCATGCACGCAAACCTGGATCACGGCAGGCTTCTTCCTCTCTTCGTCCTTTAGATCCTTCTCTAGTCCCAGGACTGTGGTGTACTCAATATCTAGCCCAGCGACCTACTCATCATCTAAGTCTTCGAACATGCGTCTGAAGCGAGAAAGGCATCCTTTCACCGTAGCGGAAGAATGGGTGTAGATGACGTCGAACTCATCACCGGTGATGGTTCTAACCTTGTACTCACCGCCGATCGTGGAGATTTGGGACGCCATGGATTTGGGAGGAGGGTTAGGATTAGTGGAACTGCCGTAATGTGAATGGACGGGACGACTAGGAGCGAACCGCCGTAGTATTGAAGGACATGCGGGGACGAGTAGGAGCGAACTGCCAGCGTGCAAACGACAGGGTAGTGGCTTTCCATTCTCCCATGATACGGGCTTCCGAGAGCCCTTGGATCCGAGATCGAACGGTTGCATGGCGTGATTCTAGACCTATGGGTGAATATCCTATCCTGGAGGGTTATTCTGCAAATTTTCAGCAACTTAGCATGCGACCGTTTGATCTCAGATCCAAGGGCTGGCAGCAGCCCGTATCGTGGTCGCGTCTGCCACGACCGTCGCATCGCTCGTGCGGTCACGCCGTTGGAGATTTAACACGGTGCGTTAGGCTATCTGATGTTGGCATGTCATACATAGTCATCACTTAGTCACTCATACTACAACAAAGTTGGCTATAAGGTTGGCTATAAGTGTATTTTTTACTCCTCTCTATCTCTTTCTTCGTACTCCCTCCGTCCCATAATATAAGAACGTTTTTGACACTAGTGTAATGCCAAAAATGTTCTTATATTATGGGACACAGGGAGTACTAGTATTTATTGCATTTTCCAAGGAGTGACCTCTTCCAATGAAATGGTGTTGCTAAGTTTGCTTCATTTAATTAGCTATAGACTCAAAATTGTCTTTTCACCTAGGTACACGCGCTTAGCACCGTTTCTTCCTTGGGTCACCAAATTAGTCTCTCTCTTCTTGATTAACTTGCCACATCAGACTTTATGCCTATGTGGCAAGCTTAAGCACCTGTAGGAGCAAGTAAAAGTAAGTATAATAGTGCACTTTACATGGCATTTTTGCATATGTGGAGGAAAGAGAGGCAAGGAAAAAGTGGAGAAGTGGGCTCTCATGCAAGAGCCAGCCTCTACTACATGGTGGAGCATTGGGAGAGGCACCTGTATGGAGGTGGTCAGGAATCGGGAGACTCACACCGGTTGTAGCGCCGCAGTTAAAATGATAATGGCAAGTCAAATCACGAGGCCCCACCTGTCCAGCAGTAACTCGCTGTCAAATCACACAACCCTACGTTTGCAGCAGCCTACTCCTTCGTCTTCTCGCGTCTCTGTCGAACCGACTAGGCGGAACTGCCCCGCCTACCGCACAGGAACAACCCCGCCCTCGACTTTTAAATACAACTACATCCGCTTAAGGATCCAATGATATACTTTTTGTGACATAGTAACTCATATTTAGTTAGTCAAATGGATGACCTAGAACTACGTGCAGGCCCTATAAACCGAGACGCCTAAAAATAAAAAAACCAAGACGGAGAGGGTAGTTCAGCATGTATCTTTTTAGATCAATATAGTCGGGATTCACCAAGGAGAAAAACCAAGTGGTAGGCTGCTCCTGTCGTGTTGGCATAGCAACTCAAGCAGGGTCAGTCTGCACACGAAATGGTGACACACTTAACAGGACCCCTTTGGCCGACATGTGGCTCATCCACCGTCTTGTTCCATATGCGATGCACCAAATTATAGTTCGGAGCAGCGGATGGAATTGGAGGCACCCCAGTCGTAGCGCCGTAGTAGTAGAAAATGAGCGATGAGGGGTCAAATCACAAAGCCCCACCTTTCCCGCATTAAGCTGGATGGATGAAGCAACCATCATTTCACTCTAGGGTGCAAGAGCATAAAGAAAAGAGAAAACAATGATGCGTGCGGCAGCTACCTAGGGCACCCTAGGGTAGGGGTCTCCACTACAGATCCTTTTTTTTGAAAGCGCCTCCACTACAAATCGGCTTCTCCCTCGTCCTCTTGAAGAAAAGCGATGATGAGTGCGACGGTAGGGTTTGTAGGAGTACTACGGCGTGCTGGGCCACGTCGTAGTAAACGGGTTCGAGTCGACGCCTTAAATATGTGTGGGCTGCTTGGTTTTACGGGAACGAGGCAACATTTTGGGTTCGGGGACCAGTGGAGATATAGTACGTACAAAAAAATTGTGGACGTAGGTTCGACCGAAAGGCAATGATGCATGGGCCCTGCATTTTGATATATCCGGGGCCGCGTGAAATTTGCTACTCTACTCAAAACTAGTAAGGTACACATGTATTGAACGCATGAGATTTCGAAACCAAATTATGAATAAATACACACTATAGCATGTAAAGCTTTGAGTCATATATGCATGATGTAGATGTTCGTTTAGTTCTTATAGTTCATCTCATTCAAAATCAATTAGTTTTATAAAAATGTTAAGATTCATGGGGTTGTGCATTGTAAATCATAAAGTAAAAAACAAATGATGGCAATTCATTTAGAAAAAATAATCAATTATGATACAGAAGATTCTGGAACAAAGGAGAAGTGCTTGTGTTTTGAGGTTTGCGCATTATGCTTAAGTTCAACCATGGAGTCTTCTAAATTGTACATGTGGCAGATCTGGTGGAATGTTGATGATATCCAATGGCCAGTAGTGCTCGTATTTGCCTATCTCTGCACTGTCGGGTTAGCTTCATCCAGCGACCATCTTTCAAAGTTATTGGCACACTATATAGTTCTTGTGCCATAGTTGCATGTTTTGGAAAAAGCTACTAGTGGGTTGTACTATCTATTTAGGAATAGAAGATGTATACATGGAAGTTGTAGGGAAAGAGATGACATGGAGCATCTCAATTCCTATGAGTAGGGATTGGAAAAGAGATGTCATTTGGTTCACATCATAGGAACTTTTCTATTGAATCTAGAGATGACATGTATCTCAATTCCAATGAGGAGGGATCAGAAAAGAGATGTAATTTGGTTCATATCATAGGAACTTTTCTATTGAATATACGCTAATGTTTATTTTCCTTTGAAATTAAGGGAGTATAGGAATCCATTCATATGAACCAAGTGGCTCTAAAGCTATAGGAATGATATCATGTTTATTTCCTTTGAAATGTGGAGTATATGAATCTATTCCTATGAACCAATTGGCTCTAAAGGAAAAAATCCTATAAAAATCATATCATATAGAGTTCCTATGATATTCCTTGACACTAAATGATGCTTGAAATTGCTGCGGGTGATACGATGGTCTTTCTTTGTAGACTCCTCACCCATCTTTATAGTTACCTCTCGAAGATGAATGAAATGATATATACATGGTATTCTACATGTGCAATTTGGTACATGAAAACTCGGTAAAAGTTTGCGAGGTTCGAATTTTCAATAAAGCTATATGCACTGCATTTCGGAATGGAGGGAGCATACGGCAGTTGCTAACACTCACGTGGAAGATTTGTGTGTAGGAGGAGTGGCTGTTCTGTTAAATGACATGGCAAAACTGACACTGTGGGATGCCGATCTAACGGTTCTTATGGCGTTCGTCAGGAAAAGGCTTGTGGCGAACGTTTGTGGATAATGATTTACAGACACATGCATTGCATTGATATGCGCCCCCTCTCTCTCACGCACACACACCCTCACGAGTCACGACTCTCCCGAGTCCTCTCGCAGACTCGCACGTCGCACCCACCGTCTATCTGCAGGTAGACGTCACACACATATGTGCTCTTCACACCCTACCCTCAGAACTTCTAAAAAACAAAAGACGGCGCGCACATTTTATTTTAGCTCACACGTCACACACTTATACTATTACTCTTGCGGCGAACGTTCTTTGGGCATAGTATATTGTAGTCTCATGAAGAGAAGCGGTGCACGCACACACTAGTTCTCTCACACCCACTCGCGGGTACACGTAGGAGCGCATTTTTTTGAAGTTGGTACAACAAAATCACTCCACTATATATAAAAGTAGGAGCCTTAGCTCTTGCTTTACTAGGGTTCCTCTCGTTCACTCTTTCATGCTCTCCAGATCTAAGCAACACATAGGTGCCACACTCTCTCTCAGCTCACGGCTGGTCACAAATCCGGCCGGACAACCTCGACTGGGGCAGGGGTGTAGGTGCATCGTTCACGCTGTCGTCGGCGGCGAGGGAGGAGACCAACGGCTGCCCGCGCGTCCCGATCGGCGGTCGTGCCATTCTCTCCGAGACAGCGCCGGCTCGGGAGGGCCTCCGACCCCTCCTCCCTGCGGTATTCTGGCCAAGATGCGGCCTCCCGGCGCCATCTTTGCCACATGCCGACGACCCTCAGGTATATATTCCTTCGAAACCTGCCTTGCTCTACTGCCCCAGCTCCCTTCGTGTGGATCCTTTTCTACTTCCGTCCGCTGTTCCAAAGCCACCTAGACTTCTACTATTATTAGAAGTAAAGCTAGTTCATACAGTAGACTCAAAGCATTGATTCAAACAGGGAAGTGGGAAAGCTGTAGCATGAATCTAGGACTTGGTTCTAAGAGGAAACGGGGGAAAGTAGTAATATCTGTCACTGTTTAAATAACCGTATTTCGTATTTGTGCAAATAGGGATGTCTGTCCCCATATCGTTTCGGGATGTCTGTCTCCGTATCGTTTCTATCCGCGCAATCAAAAGCACACACCTCAGTTTTAGTACAACTACGCAAAATGAGATGGCTATCCCTCGTTGTCCTCGTCTAACCTACCATCTTCAAGGTCTCCCTACATTGGTAGTAATTAAGGTAGAATGACCAATGCAATCTAAAAGAAGTTGATTCATACGTTTTACTTCCTGATTGTAGTGCAGGGACGAGCGAAAACAACTGCATCCTAGTCCGGAATGCACTTTCTACCAGTTCATCCATGGACCGAGGACTAGCTGGCACGGCTGCACGGCAGTTTTTTGGACAGGTGTGCGGACAAGAGGCATTGTGGTCTGCTTATTTCTGCAAATAGCGGTGCTTAAATTTAGTGGAATGCACAAGCATTTCAGTTGGTCAGTACACTGCATGGTTCAGTTCAGCATTCCAGCTGAGACCACAATTATAATTGGTTATTCTGGAATGAGAGAACCTAACCCTGGATGGTGGCAACGAGAAAAAACCAGAGTGAACTCAAGGAAATTTAAGCCTGCCGGGAGGCCCTTTGCTCAGAGAAGCCTTACTTGTATTTTCCTAATTTGTAAACCTTCTCACAACTTTGTCTTTTGCTGTGAACTAGTATATGTTTGTTATGTTCTATGAATCATTGAGATGTATAAAATTGCTTAACTTATGCTTTTCAAGTTTTTTATGAAGACGAGTTTAATATGAGTGTTCCACATGAGCGCTGGACTAGCGTGTGAACGTTTGGAATTTATTACATTGTAGCCTTAATTAACTGCATGAACCACTGTAACAAGATACATAGTTGCTTATATGTCAGACAGCAGATTGTTGATTGTTAGTTGGTTGATAGCCTAGTGTTGAAGCGAGCTGAGCCAATGTGCCGTGTTTTGCACAACTGCTTACAAGTGGGGTAGCACCAACAGTGTTTACAAGTACTTATGTATACTTCGGCGCACGGTTCTCGAACGAGTGCTCTATTTCATCAAAACACACACTGCTCATATGTAGACCATGACAACTTATGTCTTACCATGCCATATTCATGAAAAAACTAGCGAGGGCGCATCTGTTTCGGCAACAATTATGATGGTTCTCACATGATTCACGGGCACACAAAAGTAGCAGCAGTTCCCATAGACGGATTCAAACAGAGTACTAGCCCAGAGGGGTCGAAAACAGGCAAGGTTCGGATAATTAGACACAATCCAAACTCCTATTAAACACTAGCTGGGGCAACTATTTCATGCCTCAATCTAATTTGGGCTGTACACAAGACGGACCTTGCCATGAACATCATCGAGGATGTCCCGCAGCAGCTCAATCCTGTGAACCTTCATGAAGACAACCTTGTGGCCTTGCCACTGATAAACTTGTTTGTGGAGGCATGCCACATCATCTTCCTGCGTAAGCTTGACAAGAACAGTATACCTCACAAACGAAGGAGTAGCTTTGAACTTCTTGTGCTTCAGTACACCCTGGACAACACGCCTAACAACAGTGAGGCTGGAATACAACTCTTCATTGGTATAACCGCAAATGGCTTCCAGGATCCAACAGCCTAAGAACTCTGTTTTCCTAGTGCGCATATTCAGGTCGTCCGCCTCATAGCGAGTGACATGTACAACCACACCATCCTTGTCTGCATCAGGGCTCTAATTGAAACAGAAACAAATTCTGAATTACTTTTCAGTATAAGAAACACAAGTTATTTAAACCACTATGTATAGCATGGCATCGAAGCTAATAAAATTTTGCATTATTAATCACCACATACTTCCTTTTCTAAAAAGCACCACATACTTAGATGAAAAACCACAATCGAGATCGGCAAAGAAGGAAATCACCTTGGGCAGCTCAGCGGGGGGGGGGGGGGGGGGACACATCCTCGAAGGGGGAAAACTGCTCCTGCAGTGCCACGGGGGCTGTAACCTCAAACGGGGCGTTGACCATCTCAGTAGTGGCCGTGAGCATATCTGGGGTCAGCTCAGTGGTTGCCTCCATCTTCTCAGAGCTCTCTGTCTCGTGGGGATCAGCCTCCCGCGTCTGCTCCAATATCGGCAGATCTTTGCCTGGTTCTCCTTGGTCCATCATCAAACTGACCAATACTAGGAGACCACTAAAAGGAAAACACAACCGCAATGACAATGAAACAAAAAAGAGAGTGAGGATCGGTTACTGCTTTGCAAAAGTTCTTTTTTTTCTCTGAACGAAAATATACCAACATCACGGATCCACTTACCTTCCCTTCGTTCAGAGAGAAGAAAAGTGGCAGATGCGAGTGTTGCCTTTATTGAAGACGGTGAGGGAGAAGGGGATTCAGCGAAGAGTGAAATGATCATTGTTTCATCTGTCAAACTTAGACTACGGGGAGGTGGGGTTTTGTGATACGATGGCTCGTTAATGCCGTGCTACGACCGGGGTGACTCTCCGCCTGCATACTGCCTTCTAATTTGGTGGATGGCATTTGGGCCCGCGCGCTGCATGGCCCACATGTCGGTGAACAAAAGTATAATGGCATTCAATAGAGGGAGATGTTTCAATGACCTAGGAGGAGCCAGAAGCGGTAGAGTGTCTCCACTGTACTAGTAGTAATTGTTTTTCTGGGTAGCTGTAGAGTGTCTCCACTGTACTAGTAGGAATTGTTTCTCTGGGCCCAAGACAAAACAACCCATCCACACTAGTAAATAGTAAAATCAATTCAAAATCCCATATATTTACTGAATTGACGGATGGGTATGTCGAAGAGCAAAAAAAAGGAGTTTCAGGTGGGCAGAAGAGCTTCTGAACGTGTCGGGCTTCTATTTACAACATATTGTGGTCATAATCCAGTAAATTTTACGACCCAGGATGTTCATTCTATGGACCTGACCGATCCATTTGACCGTGACTGCCGAAAACAGTGCTGGAGTTAGATGTTGTTACCCTTTTCAATCTGCTTTTTTTGTAAACCCGATGAACAATTAACCCTCGTGCTTTTGTACAGTTTGTAAGCTGGAGTTAGATGTTCCTGCCCTTTTCAACTCGGCTGTGACTGTCATATTTTCTTTGAAACAAGGCAAATGGCTTGCCATTCGTTTAATTTAGAGTGAAATATTGTAACAAATCCCAACCAAGGGAAATAACATCACTCTCGCCGGCTGCTTGAGCTCACTGTGCATTACAGAAGCCAAGTGATTAGCCCCCACCAGCACCCACAAACTTATTTCGAACTAGCACATCAAATGGGCTGTAAATTTTCATAGGAAAGGCTGCATGACCGTGACAGATTTGGATTCTGACATTTGGGACCCGCGAGGAAATAGCCTATCCAAGGTGGTGTCGACTTACTAGCCAGTCAACAAACGATTCTACCTACCAGCCATTGGATTGACATCCAGCATATGTCGTGTATCTTCTATCTCTTGTCTTCTTCTTCCTCCAGCCGCCCAAACCAAACCACCCCGTCGGCTTCGCCTGCTCCCGCCTCCAATGGCTGGCTGCGCCTCCGCCGCCCTACGGTACGTACCCTCCAACGTTGGCCAGTCCCTCCCTCTATTCCCCCACACGTCCTGTTATTCTCCGGCGACGTCAGCCCCAACACGCACCCGCGCCCGAACCAGTCAACCCTCGTACTCCCCTCCGCCTGCGACTGGACCGACGCATCTTGAACGGCTCCTGTTCGTTCCGTCTGAGGCCTCGCCGTCGTCCTCCGACTTGCGGCCTTGGTTCGCTCGCCGTGCGCGGTGTGCTGCCCTCTTGCATTGTCAACGTCGTCAACAACCGAGAGGAACAAGGAGATGATTGTACGTGGAGAGGATGACAGTAGGGACCCACCATCGTCATGGCAGTACTCAAGCAAGTGCCTCTATAGTACAAGCCCAAAAATATGGTTCCTCCTAATGGTTGGACATCTGGGGCTCACGCCATTGTCAATGTAGTCAATAAACAAGAGAACTACATTACGAGCGGCTGACACCAGGGACCCAACAAGTCACGCAGTTTTTTTAAGGAAGAAGCAGTTGTTATTTATACTAGTTTTAGCGACAGATCAGGGTAACAACGGGGCTGTGCGGGGGCTGTGGCCCATCTAGTCAGGGTTTTATTTATGTTTACCACATCATGAGCCCAGTTGTGTTTTTTTCTTGCTGAAAATGGCTAGCCCAGTTCTATTTTTTTAAAGAAATACCCAAACAAGGCCTACTTGCTTTATCGGCCCTGCTGGGCTGCAAATCTTTCAAGATGAGGAGAGTTTCATTCGGTTTGCCCAGAAATGGGATGTATATTTTTAAAACACATCAAACCGGGAATTAGTTTCAATTTTTTTTCATTACAAGATCTTAAATTCCATTGATTTTTATGCGTGGACAATTATTTGGATTTTATATTTATATAAATTATTTTTCAAAATAGTTTGAATGTGAATCGATATTTCTGGATTAAAAACAGTCGACCACACCGAAATATGCAAAATTTCGTATACTTTTTAACCGTGGCCACAATATGGGGTGTAATGCTAACAAAAAGAAGATGGGCTCCAAAAAAATTCTTAAGAATTAGCAAATGGGCTGTACATTATTAGAAATAATGGCAGATGGGTTGTGTGCTGTTTTCCATAGATTTGAGGCTGACTTGTGCGCCTACTATAGGTTGGCGCGTATGCTTTCATAAAAAAAGGTTGGCGCACACGCAACGCCCTGTCAACTTAGTCAACACACGAGAGCAGTGACTGTTGGATGTCCATCCAACGACTGTCATGCTTCTTCAATCTCTGCTCTTCATGCTCCAGCCGCTCAAACAAGCGCCGGCGGGACTGCCTACTCCCTCCTCCCGCGGTCGGCTATGCTGCTGCGCAGGCCTCACGGCCCCACCGTACTCCCATCGCTGGCCTAGCCATCCCTCTACTCACCCACACATGCTGTTATTCTCCATCTACGGCAGACGAACCAGTAAACCCTCATACTCCTCCGCGTGGGAAACAACTGCCGAGTATTCCCTGGCTTCGCATCGTTCCCTTCCTAGGCCTCACCGCCGTCCACCGCCATGGTGCTCTCGGCACGGCCTGGTGAACATGGTCAATGAACGACATCCATCGGAAGTGGACTGTACGTGGAGAGGCTGACAGCTGGGTCCACGGCCGCACGCAAGGAAATGCCTCCTTATTACGTGCAAAATAATGATTCCTCCACCTGACAACTAGGACCCACAGGAAGGGCCTCTGTATTTCGCGAAAAAATTCCCCCTGCTGACAGGTCGGACCCACCAGCTATATCTTCGCACGCAATGAAGTCCTTATTACGCCCCAAAAAATGAATAGCCCCCCTGCTAGATGGGACCCACCATATTGTTGGGATGACTTGTGGGCCTACTAAGTTGATGGGGACGGAGGGCTTTGTCAACTTAGTCAATACTCCAGTGACCGTATGATGTCCATCCAATGGCCATAGTGCTTCTTCAACCTCTGGTCTTCTTGCTCCAGCCGCCCAAAGTAGCACTGGTCGTGCCACCTGCTCCTGCCTCCTGTGGCCGGCTGTGCTACTGCGGAGGCCTCACCGCCCCCATACTACTCCCACCACTGGCCAGGCCATCCCTCCACTCACCCACACCCCCTGTTATTCTGCGGCGACGGCAGCCTCACACCGTAGCCGAACTAGTGAACACTGTACTCCTCTCCGCGTGGGCATCCACTGCCGCGTCTTGCCCGGCTCCGCGTCGTCCCCTTCCTAGGCCTCATCGTCGTCCACCGCCGTGGTGCTCTTGGCGCGGCGTGGTCAATGTGGTCAACGACCGACTTCCATCGGAAGATTACTGTACGTGGAGAGGCTGACAGCTGGGTTCACGGCAGCCGCAAGGAAGTGCCTCCTTATTACGCGGAAAATAATTATTCCTCCACCTGACAGCGGGGACCCACCGGACGGGCCACCAGTATTTTGCGAAAAAATCGTTTCCCCCTGACTGCTGGGACCCACCAGACGGGCCACCGTATTTCATGAAAAAAAACGTTCCCCCCGCTGTCAGCTTGGACCCATCGGAAGTGCCTCCTTATTACGCACAAAAAATGAATACTCCCCCGGCTAGCTGGGACCCACCTTGGTGGGAGGCTGACTTGTGGGCCCACTAAGTTGACGGGGACGAAGGGCTTTGTCAACTTAGTCAATATGAACGATTCTAGCTCCAGTGACCGTACGATGTCCATCCAACGATCGTAGTGCTTCTTCAACCTCTAGTCTTCTTGCTCCAGCTGCCCAAAGCAGCGCCGGTCATGCCGCATGCTCCTGCCTCCCATGGCCGGCTGTGCTGCCGCAGAGGCCTCACCGCCCCCTACTATTCCCACCGCTGGCCAGGCTCTGTGGGACGGCAGCCTCACACCGCAGCCGAACCAGTGAACCCTCGTACTCCTCTCCGCACGGGCTTCCACCGCCGTGTCTTCGCCGGCTCCGCGTCGTCCCCTTCCTAGGCCTTGCCGTCGTCCACCGCCGTGGTGCTCTCCACGTGGTGTGGTCAACGTGGTCAAGGAACTACTTCCATCGGAAGAGTACTATACGTGGAGAGGCTGACAGCTGGGTCCATGGCCACAGCCCAGTTTTTTGTGATTTACCAAGTAAGTCACTTTGTCAGGCCTGTTGGGCTGCAAATCTTTCAAGACGAGGAGAGCTTTCATTTGGCTGGCCGAGAAAATGGCCCATCAATAATGAGAAATGGGCTATACATTTTTAAAACACATCAAACCGGCAATTAATTTCAAATATTTTTTTTTCATTTCAAGATTTTAATTACATTAATTTTTATGTGTGGAGAATTTGTTGGATTTTATATTGATATACATTTATTTTTAAAATCGGTTTGAATGTGACTCGAAATTTCGGGATTAAAAACAGTTCGGACCGCACCGAAATATGCAAAATTTCGTATAATTTTTAACCGTGGCCACAATATGGGTTGTAATGCTAACAAAAAGAATACGGGCTCCAAAAAAAACCCTTAAGAATTAGCAAATGGGCTGTAAATTATTAGAAATAATGGCAGATGGGATGTATGCTGTTTTCCACAGATTTGAGGCTTTCCTAAAAAAAGGTTGACGCACAAGCACTGACTATTGGATGTCCATCCAACGGCCGTCGTGCTTCTTCAATCTCTGCTCTTCCTACTCCAGCCGCTCAAACAACCGCCGGCGGGACTGCCTGCTCCCTCCTCCCCGCGGCCGGCTGTGCTGCCGCGCAGGCCTCACCGCCCCACCGTACTCCCTTCGCTGGGCTAGCCATCCCTCTACTCACCCACACCTGCTGTTTTTCTCCGGCGATGACAGACGAACCAGTAAACCCTCATACAGTCGTACTCCCCTCCGCGTGGGAAACAACTGCCGAGACTTCCCTGCCTTCGTGTCGTCCCCTTCCTAGGCCTCGCAGTCATCCACCGCCGTGGTGCTCTCGGCGCAGCGTGGTCAATGTGGTCAACGACCGACTTACATCGGAAGAGTACTGTGCGTGGAGATGCTGATAGCTGGGTCCACGGCCGCAGCGAGGAAGTGCCTCCTTATTACGTGCAAAATAATTATTCCTCCACCTGATAGCGGGGACCCACCGGACGGGCCACCGTATTTCGCAAAAAAACGTCCCCCCTGACAGCTGGGACCCACCAGCTACACCTTCGTATGCAAGGAAGTCCGTCCGGGCAAAAAAACAAAATGATTCGCCCCCCTGACTGCTGGGACCCACCAGCTACATCTTCGCACGCAAGAAAGTGCGTGACAGTCGGGACCCACCTGGTCGAAGCGTACGTAGAGTTGTCATTCTGGTCGCGAACGTGTACGTACATATATACTGGTGGATGTAGAGGCGCGCACGTGTCGTAGTAGAGGCGCGCACGTATCATGTACACGTACGTACAGCGGCCAGGGTGCAAGAAAGAAAATACGACCACATATGTGTACATACGGGCGGGGTCTCGAACGCCTACTTGCGCATACGTACGGCGAGGGCTCGTTGACATGGCTGGGTCGGAACGGAGAAATAGCGTCATCGTCGTGTTCATGGGGAGGCAACGGAATGCGTCGTGTTCATGGGGAGGCAATGGAATGCGTCGTGTTCATCGGGAGGCAACGGAACGTGTGGGAGCCAACCGGCTGGGTCGGAACGGAATGTGTGGTCGTGTTCATCGGGAGGGCTTGGACGGAACATGCGATGGAAATGAGGCCTGGCGTACCACAGAACAGAGGAAACGGCCTTGTGTTCGACCAGCCACGTTCGAAACGGGATCCTGTTCATCGGGAGGGGTCTGGCGTACCGCAAAACGGATGAAACGGACCTCCTACGGTCGAAATGGGGGTCCTGTTGATTGCGGGGGGTGGCGTACCGTAAAACGGAGGAAACAGACCTCCTACGGTCGAAACGGGGGTCCTGTTGATCGGGAGGGGTGTGGCGTACCGCAAAACGGACCTCCTACGGTCGAAACGGGGGTCTTGTTCATCGGGAGGGGTGTGGCGTACCACAAAACGGGACTCCACGGGATACTGTTCATCTCCACCGTCGACCTCCTCCAGCCTCCACGGGCTACCGCCGACCTCCTCCAGCCTCCACGGGCTCCTGTTCATCCAGCCTCCACCGTGCGCTACTCCACCGGCTACTGTTCAACCACCCCTCCACCGTGTACTGTTCATCCAGCCCTCCACGCCACAGGGTCCTGTTCAACCACCCCTCCATGGGCACCCCTCCACCGTATACTGTTCATCTAGCCCTCCACCACACCATGGGGTCCTGTTCATCCACCCCCCCGCGCAACGCTCACTGTTCATCCAATCGATCGGCTTCAGTTAGCACCAGTAGCGAAGGAAGCGCTCGATCGGGTTCAGTTAACAGCCATCGATCAATCGCTTGTGTTCAGTAACGCGTAGCCTGCAGTGCAATCGCTCGGGTTCAGTTAGAGCCCAATGCCTCGCTCGGGTTCAGTTAGAGCCAACGCCTCACACACACGCGTACGTGTACGAGAGAAACGCACATCGCTCGGCCCCCGACCTCCCACCGTAACCGGGATCTCCCCGAAATTTTCCTCGCCCTCGCTTCTACCATGGTTTTATTCCGTCATGGACGGCCCAAAGAATGTCATGCAGCTGCGTCTCCGGCCCGCCCAGGATGAAAAGCCCATTTTCTGTCATGATTTTTTGTCATAGAAGTAGGAGCCCACCACATCTATGATGATACCGGGTTTTGTCACAATTATCGTCATAGAAGTGTCATATGTATGACAGAATTTTTTTTCGTTCAGCCCAAAATGTCACGGATGTGTCTTTTTTTGTAGTGGTCCACCATGAGTTCCATGACCTCCCAATTCACCGGCCACACCTATGCCTCGTCTTCAACCTCCGGCAGTGCAACTAGCTACCTCGGGCCACCTCCGTCAGAAAAACTGACGAGGACAAACTTCCTCCTATGGAAGGCCATCGTGCTACCCCAAATCAAGGGGGCACAGATGGATCATTATCTGGACGCCGCAAGCCAGGCGCCCCTGCCACCATCACCATCACCAACGATGGGAAGGAAGAGCAGGTCTTCAATTTCGCTCGGATGATCTGGTACGCCCAACAGCAACAACTCCAATGATACCTTATGGGGTCTCTTTATCGTGAGGTTCTTGCGCGGGTTGTAACGCTTCAGACGTCGGCTGAGGTGTGGAGCACCATCCACTCCTTCTTCGCTGCGCAAACGCAATCGCAGCTCGTCAACACCCGCATAGCTCTTGCAAACCTCCAGAAGGGCAACCTGGGCATGCCGGAGTGCCTCGCCAAGATCAAGGCCCTGACGGACGAGTGCCAGCACGGGTACTGCTCTCTCTGATGGGAGATCGTCTCCTTCGTCCTGAAGGGACTGGACCTCGAGTACAACTCGGTTGTCTCAGTGCACTCTACTCGCGTTGAACCAGTCACCGTCACTAAGCTCTACAATCAGCTTTTAAGCTTTGAAGCCCGCATCAACTTGCTGCGAGGAACAAATCTGCGGCAGTCCTTGGTGAACGCCATGACCTGTGGCCGCGGTAATGGTGGTCGTGGTCGTGGTCACCAAGGTCAACAAGGCCGAGGTCGCGGCAACAACAGCAACAATGGACGTGGGCGCTTCAACAACAATGGCTCATGTCCCTCCAGCAACAACGGTGGCCGGCCCCGACCTAGGTGCCAACTCTACAAGAAGCCTGTACATGAGGTACTTGATTGTTGTCATAGGTACGATGAGAATTATGTGCCCGAAGAGCGCCATGTTCTTGCTATCTTGAGAGAACAAGGAGGAGAAGGAGACACCATGTGGTATGCTGATTCTGGAGCAACCGATCACATCACTGGTGAGCTTGAGAAGCTTGCAGCTTGTGAAAGATACTACGGCAACGATCAAGTGAACACTGCTGCAAACGGTGGAGGTATGGACATACATCATATTGGTCATGCTTTCATTAATTCCCCTACATCCAAACGTGATCTTGTTCTAAAGGATGTTCTTCATGTCCCTCAAGCTAACAAAAATCTTGCATCAATGTCTCGTTTAACGTTCGATAATAATGTCTTCTTTGAAACTCATCCTGAATATTTTTTCATTAAGGATCGGGCAATGAGGGAACTCCTCCATCACGGTACATGCATTGGCGGTCTCTACCCCATCACATCAAGATCTTTTAGTCGCAAGCATCGTCGTCAAGTTTACTCCGTCGTCAAGCCCTCCTTGGCAAGATGGCATCAAAGATTAAGACATCCATCTTCTGTTATAGTTGAGCAAGTAGTTAATAAAGACAATC
The DNA here is from genome assembly GCF_003073215.2 of Triticum urartu. Classification (NCBI taxonomy): domain Eukaryota; kingdom Viridiplantae; phylum Streptophyta; class Magnoliopsida; order Poales; family Poaceae; genus Triticum; species Triticum urartu. Next base: position 142,729,071 of record NC_053024.1, on the reverse strand, counting down.
TTCCTTTGTCAGGTAGAGAAAATAGAGAGTCCGTTTGTGAGGCTTGTCAATGTGCCAAGAGTCACCAACTTCCTTATCCTAGGTCTATTAGTGTTTCTCATGCTCCTTTAGAGCTTATATTCAGTGATGTACGGGGTCATGCCAGAGATTCTTTTGGAAGAAAAAAATATTATGTTAGCTTCATTGATGATTATAGCAAGTTCACTTGGATATACCTGCTTAAACACAAATCTGAAGTTTTTGTTATCTTTCAAGAATTTCAAAAACTAGTTGAACGTCACTTTGACAGAAAAATTCTTGCAGTCCAAAGTGACCGGGGAGGGGAGTATGAGAAACTCAATTCCTTCTTTCGAAGTGTGGGCATCCAACATCATGTCTCTTGTCCACATGCTCACCAACAAAACGATTATGCCGAGCGCAAACACCGTCATATTGTCGAAGTAAGGCTGTCTCTACTTCCTCATGCTTCTATGCCACTCAAATATTGGGGCGAGGCTTTTATTACTGCCACATATCTTATCAACCGTCTTCCTAGTAAATTCATTGGAAATTCAACTCCTCTAGAGCGTCTGTATCATCAAAAACCAGATTACAATTCTCTAAAAATATTTGGTTGTGCATGTTACCCTAATCTTCGACCTTACAATCGCCCCAAACTTGAGTTTCGGTCAACTCAATGTGTTTTCCTTGGCTATAGTAATCTTCACAAAGGCTACGAGTGCCTTGATGTTTCCACGAGACGAATTTATATCTCTTGTGACGTCGTTTTTGATGAGACACTTTTTCCCTTTGCTAAACTTCATCCCAACGCAGGCGCTCTTCTTCGTGAAGAAATTTCACTTCTTTCTGATCCTTTGACTTCTCCTGATCATGAGGGCGAATTAATTGAAACTGATCATGAGATGAGTTCAATAGAAAAAAGTTTCAATGAAAACAATGCTGCTGATGATAACAATGCTATTTCTAGACATGATTTTATGTGCGCAAAAATGGACGAAAACAGGACTGGATATGATGTTTTGGTACAGCGGAGCAATCTGGGGGACGTGCGATCCGAGAAGGATCTCCTGTCTCGCGTAGCAGCACCCGGTTCGATGCCAAGTGGCGAGGCTTGGCTGGCCACCTATTCTGTGGACGACCAAGGCGAGCCCACCAGCCCAACCATGGGTGTTCGCGATTCACCAGACACCTCACGTGGGCGGGCTGACTTCTCAGTCGACAGGCCGACCAACGTAGGGCCCGCCGATCAGATTTCCTGTCATGCACCCCAGCGGGCGGCACCCGTAGCTGCCACGCGGAGTTCTTCAGTTCGCACGCCCGGTACGAGGCGGATTCCTTCTGGTGTGTCGGACGCCTCGGATCTGGAGCGCCAGGATGGTGGATCTCCTTCGGAGGTTGTGCCTGGATCTTCTGCTACTTAGCTGGTTGTTTCAGGATCTTCTGCATCTGAGTTGTGTGCTTCCGAAAATGAAAATACTGCACCAACAATTTTTGCACCAAGGATTTTTGCCCGTATATCTGAAGTTTCTCAATGCAGTACCAGGTCACAGTCTGGAATATTCAAGCCTAAAGAGTATAAAGATGGCACTGATAACCCACAAGTATAGGGGATCGCAACAATTTTCGAGGGTAGAGTATTCAACCCAAATTTATTGATTCGACACAAGGGGAGCCAAAGAATATTCTCAAGTATTAGCAGCTGAGTTGTCAATTCAACCACACATGGAAACTTAATATATGCAGCAAAGTATTTAGTAGCAAAGTAATATGATAGTAGTGGTAACGATAGCAAAAGTAACGGTAGCAAAAGTAATATTTTTGGGTTTTGTAGTGATTGTAACAGTAGCAACGAAAAAGTAAATAACCGAAGAACAATATAGGAAAAGCTCGTAGGCATTGGATCGGTGATGCAGAATTAAGCCAGATGCGACCGATCATGTAATAGTCATAACCTAGGGTGACACAGAACTAGCTCTAGTTCATCAATGTAATGTAGGCATGTATTCCGAATATAGTCATACGTGCTTATGGAAAAGAACTTGCATGACATCTTTTGTCCTACCCTCCCATGGCAGCGGGGTCCTAATGGAAACTAAGGGATATTAAGGCCTCCTTTTAATAGAGTACCGGATCAAAGCATTAACACAAACTGAATACATGAACTCCTCAAACTACTATCATCACCGGTAAGTATCCCGATTATTGTCACTTTGGGGTTAAGGGATCATAACACATAACAGGTGACTATAGACTTGCAAGATAGGATCAAGAACTCTCATATATTGATGAAAACATAATAGGTTCAGATCTGAAATCATGGCACTCGGGCCCTAGTGACAAGCATTAAGCATAGCAAAGTCATACCAACATCAATCTCAGAACATAGTGCATACTAGGGATCAAACACTAACAAAACTAACTCGATTACATGATAAATCTCATCCAACTCAACACGTCCAGCAAGACTACGATGGAATTACTCACGCACGGCGGTGAGCATCATGAAATTGGTGATGGAGGAAGATTGATGATGACGATAGCGACGGATTCCCCTCTCTGGAGCCCCGAATGGACTCGAGATCAGCCCTCCCGAGAGAGTTTAGGGCTTGGCGGCCGCTCCGTATCGTAAAACGCGATGAATCCTTCTCCTTGATTTTTTTCTCCCCGAAAGTGAATATATGGAGTCAAGGTTGAGGTCGATGGAGCGTCAGGGGGCCCACGAGGCAGGGGGCACACCCAGGGGGTAGGGCGTGCCTCCCAGCCTCGTGGATAGGGTGTGGGCCCCTGACGTGGATCTTTCTTCTAGTATTTTTTATATATTACAAAATAATTTCCTGTTGATTTTCAGGTCATTTCGAGAACTTTTATTTCTGCACAAAAATAACACCATGGCAATTCTGTTGGAAGCAGCGTAAGTCCGGGTTAGTTTCATTCAAATCATGCAAGTTAGAGTCCAAAACAAGGGCAAAAGTGTTTGGAAAAGTAGATACGACGGAGACGTATCAACTCCACCAAGCTTAAACCTCTACTTGTCCTCAAGCAATTCAGTTGATAAACTCAAAGTGGTAAAGAAAAACTTTTACAAACTCTATTTGCTCTTGTTGTTGTAAATATGTAAAGCCAGCATTCAAGTTTTCAGCAAAGATTATGAACTAACCATATTCACAATAACACTTAGATATCATGTTTACTCATATCAATGGCATAATCAGCTAGCGAGCAATAATAACAAATCATGGATGACAACACTTTCTCAAAATAATCATGATATGAGATGGTATCTCGCTAGCCCTTTCTGAGACCACAAAACATAAATGCAGAGCACCTTTAAAGATCAAGGACTGACTAGACATTGTAATTCATGGTAAAAGAGATCCATTCATAGTCATACTCAATGTAAACTAACAGTAATGGATGCAAATGATAGCGGTGCTCTCCAACTGGTGCTTTTTAATAAGAGGATGATGACTCGGCATAAAAGTAAATAGATAGGCCCTTCGTAGAGGGAAGCAGGGATTTTTAGAGGTGCCAGAGCTCGGTTTTGAAATAGATATGAATAATATTTTGAGTGGTATACTTTCATTGCAACATAACAACCGAGAGATCTCGATATCTTCCATGCTACACACATTATAGGCGGTTCCCAAACAGAATGGTAGAGTTTATACTCCCCCTCCACCAACAAGCATCAACCCATGGCTTGCTCGAAACAACGAGTGCCTCCAACTAACAAGAGTCCCGGGGGAGTTTTGTTTGCAGTTATTTTGATTTGATTTTCATAAAGCATGGGACTGGGCATCCTGGTGACCAGCCATTTTCTCGTGAGTGAGGAGCGAAGTCCACTCCTCTTGAGAATAACCCGCCTAGCATGGAAGATACAGACAACCCTAGTTGATACATGAGCTATTCGAGCATATAAAATATAATGTTTATTTGAAGGTTTAGAGTTTGGCACATACAAATTTACTTGGAACGGCAGGTAGATACCGTATGTAGGTAGGTATGGTGGACTCATATGGAACAACTTTGGGGTTTATGGAGTTGGATGCGCAAGCAGTATTCGCGCTTAGTACAAGTGAAGGCTAGAAAAAGACTGAGAAGCGACCAGCTAGAGAGCGACAACAGTCATGAGCATGCGTTAAAATTAATCAACACCGAATGCAAGCATTTGTAGGATATAATGCACCATGAACATAAATATCGTAGAGGCTATGTTGATTTTGTTTCAACTACATGCGTGAACATGTGCCAAGTCAAGCCACTCGAATCGTTCAAAAGAGGATACCACCCTATCATACCACATCACAACCATTTTAATAGCATGTTGGCACGCAAGGTAAATCATTATAAGCTCCTAGCTAATTAAGCATGGCATAAGCAACTACAATCTGTAATTGTCATTACAAACATGTTTCTTTCATAATAGGTTGAATCAGGAACGATGAACTAATCATATTTACAAAAACAAGAGAGGTCGAGTTCATACCAGCTTTTCTCATCTCAATAAGTTCATCATAGAATTATCATTATTACCTTTCACTTGCACGACCGAATAGTGTGGATAATAATAATAGTGCTCGTGCATTGGACTAAGCTGGAATCTGCAAGCATTCAATTCAAGAGAGAAGACAGGTAATATGGGCTCTTTGTTAGATCAATCAATGATGCATATGAGAGCCACTCAACATTTTCATTATGGTCTTCTCCTCTCGACCCCCAAAGAACAAGAAAAGAAATAAAACTATTTACACGGGAAAGCTCAAGCAAAAGAAGAACGATAAATCTTTTTGGGTTTTCCTTTTAATTACTACTACTACAGGCATGGAAAGTAAACTAACTAAAAGCTACAACTATTTTTTTGTTTTTTCTTAAGGTTTATCAAACACACAAGAAGAAAGCATAAAAAGGGAAATAAACTAGCATGGGTATTACAATAAAAAAGTATGAGCACCGACAACTAGCATGAGTGTGTGAACAGGCCTAAGTTGGTTTATGGCCACGGCTGGCCTGGCGGATATCCAAAGTAATAGTTGGGGTCGTACTGAGATGCAGCGGCAATTTCCTGATGAGCTGCAGCTTGGAGGCGAGCTGTCTCCGCCCTCCTCTCATACTCGGTCGCCTCCTCCCTGGTTATAACATATCTCCCCTTTGCTTGAAAGTCAAAGAAAGTAGGAGCAGGGAGAGCGACGTGATAGGTTCGTCGTCTGTCAAAGATTAGTTGATACTGGTGACGAACCATAGCATCATAATCTAGATAAGAAGGAGGCAACTCAATATCATCTCCACGTATGGGTATCTCAAGAAAGTTAGCTATACGAGTTGCATAAACTCCACCAAAGAAATCTCCATGAATACGATTATTATGCAACCTACGTGCAACAATAGCCCCCAAGTTGTATTGTTTATCTCCTAAAACAACGCTCCTGAGAACGCTAAGATCAGGTACACACATGTGACATGCTTCATCTTTACCGTTTATGCACCTTCCTATGAAGAGAGCAAAATAATGTATAGCAGGAAAATGAATGCTCCCGATGGTAGCTTGTGTTACATCCCTAGATTCCCCCATAGTTATACTAGCAAGAAAATCTCTAAATTTAGATTTGCGAGGTTCACTAACATTACCCCACTGTGGGAGTTTACAAGCAGTGTTAAAATCTTCTAAGTCCATGGTATAAGATTTATCATAAAGATCAAACAGGACAGTTTGAGAATTGCGTGATGATGAAAATTTAAACCTTCTCACAAATGAATCAGTTAAATAGAGGTATTGACGACACTTATCTGCCTCGAAGCTCTCAAGATCGGCATTGGGCACATATGCATCAAATTCCTCCTTAATTCCTGCTCGGACCATGAAATCGTCTGACGGCCAATCACAAGGCCGCACTTGAGCTTCTCTTGATGGTTTCTCGTCCGCATCGCGTATTGCGGGTCTGGGTCCTTGCTTCCTTGAAGAACCGCCTTGGTACATTTTCCTAAACATATTTCTTCGTCTGAAAAATTTCTGCAATTTTTAGTAACTCAAAATAAAAGTGAACCAAACTCAACAAAATTGATAGCAACTACTCCTACAAGTGCCTAGAGGATATATCATGCATTAAAACTACCTTTGACCATATAAATTTGACATGCAAGCTCAAGAATAGGGTCACCTAAGCAGCAAAAAATTTGCAATGAATAAAGCACTAGAACAAAAACTAATTGGACCATTGGAGGAGTCACATACCAAGGAATAATCCCCCAAAGCAGTTTTGTGAATGGAGCTTTGAGCTAGGAGATCAAAAATGGCACCAAGATGAGCTAGAACTCGTGCTTGAGCTGGTTGATGATTTTTTTGGGAGGAAGGAGTGTGTGGTAGCTGGAATAAGTGGAGGGGAACCACCATGGGCCCACGAGGCAGGGGGCATGCCCTGGACCCTCGTGGCCAGGTGCTTGCTCCCCTTGTTGTGTTCTCAGTGCCAGATATTCTCAAATATTCTAGAAAAAAAATATTTAAATTTCAGGGCATTTGAAAAACTTTTATTTTCGGGGTATTTTTTATTGCATGGATAATTCAGAAAACAGACATAAACATACTATTTTTGCTTTATTTAATATAAATAACAAAAAGTAAAAAGAGGGTAAAGAGAGTTGTGTTTTCTAACTTCATCCATCTCATGCTCATCAAAAGGAATCCACTAACAAGGTTGATCAAGTCTTGTTAACAAACTCATTTCGAATAACATGGAACCAGAGAAATTTCGAATAACACTAGGTTACCTCAACGGGGATATGCACATCCCCAACAATAAGAATATCATATTTCTTCTTGACAGTAGGAAGAGGAAATTCAAAACCTCCAATAGTAATTGATGAAATTTTTCCAATAGAATTGATACTGTGGACTTGAGGTTGTTTCCTCGGAAAGTGTACCGTATGCTCATTACCATTAACATGAAAAGTGATATTGCCTTGGTGCAATCAATAACAGCCCCTGCAGTATTCAAAAAGGGTCTTCCAAGAATAATAGACATACTATCGTCCTCGGGAATATCAAGAATAACAAAGTCCGTTAAAATAGTAACGTTTGCAACCACAACAGGCACATCCTCACAAATACCTACAGGTATAGCAGTTGATTTATCAGCCATTTGCAAAGATATTTTAGTAGGTGTCAACTTATTCAAATCAAGTCTACGATATAAAGAGAGAGGCATAACACTAACACCTGTTCCAAGATCACATAAAGCAGTTTTAACATAGTTTCTTTTAATGGAGCATGGTATAGTTGGTATTCCTGGATCTCCAAGTTTCTTTGGTATTCCACCCTTAAAAGTATAATTAGCAAGCATGGTGGAAATTTCATCTTCTGGTATCTTCCTCTTATTTGTAACAACTTCCTTCATATATGTAGCATAAGGATTCATTTTAAGCATATCAGTCAAACGCATACGCAAAAAGATATGTCTAATCATTTCAGCAAAGCGCTCAAAATCCTCATCATCCTTTTTCTTGGATGGTTTAGGAGGAAAAGGCATGAGTTTCTGAACCCATGGTTCTCTTTCTTTACCATGCTTCCTAGCAACAAAGTCTCTCTTATCATAATGTTGATTCTTTGATTGGGGGTTATCAAGATCAACAGCAGGTTCAATCTCGACATCATTATCATTGCTAGGTTGAGCATCAACATGAACATCATCGTTAACATTATCACTAGGTTCATGTTCATTACCAGATTGTGTTTCAGCATTAGAGATAGAAATATTATTGGGATTCTCATGTGTGTCAATAACAGGTTCACTAGAATCATGCAAAGTCCTATCATTTTTTGTTTTTCTTCCTCTTAGAAGGACTAGGTGCATCAACATTAGTTCTCTGAGAATCTTGCTCAATTCTCTTAGGATGACCCTCAGGATACAAAGGTTCCTGAGTCACTTTACCTCCTCTAGTTGCAACTCTAACTGCAAAGTCATTATTTTTACTATTCAAATCATTGAGCAAATCATTCTGAGGTTGAAGTACTTGTTCTACTTGAGTGGTAACCATAGAAGCATGTTTACTAATAAGTTTAAGTTCACCTTTAACATTAGCCATATAATCACTCAAGTGTTCAATCATATAAGCATTATGTTTCAATTGTCTACCAACATAAGCATTGAACTCTTCTTGCTTAACCATAAAGTTATCAAATTTAGCCAAACATTGGCTAGCAAACTTAGCATGAGGGATTTCAGCTTTATCATATCTATAGAGAGAATTTACCTTTACTACCTGTGTCAGGTTATCAAGACCGTGTGTTTCTTCAACATGCGGCAAATTGAGACCATGTATTTCTTCAACAGGAGGTAAATTCACAACATCTTCAGCTTTTATACCTTTTTCTTTCATATATTTCTTTGCCTCTTGCATATCTTCAGGACTAAGAAATAGAATACCCCTTTTCTTCGGAGTTGGCTTAGGAGTTGGTCCAGGAAGTGTCCAATTATTTTCATTAGTCAACATATTATTCAATAGAATTTCATCTTGATCAACAGTTCTTTCCCTGAAAACACAACCAGCACAACTATCCAGGTAATCTCTGGAAGCATTCGTTAGTCCATTATAAAAGATATCAAGTATTTCATTTTTCTTGAGAGTATGATTAGGCAAAGCATTAAGTAATTGGAGAAGCCTCCCCCAAGCTTGTGGGAGACTCTCTTCTTCAATTTGCACAAAATTATATATTTCCCTTAAAGTGGCTTGTTTCTTATGAGTGAGGAAATATTTAGCAGAGAAGTAATAAATCATATCCTGGGGACTACGCACACAACCAGGATCAAGAGAATTAAACCATATCTTAGAATCACCCTTTAATGAGAACATAAATAATTTAAGGATATAATAGTAGCGAGTTTTCTCATCATTAGTAAATAGAGTAGCTATATCGTTTAATTTAGTAAGATGTGCCACAACAGTTTCAGATTCATAGCCATAGAAAGGATCAGATTCAACCAAAGTAATTAACTCAGGATCCACAGAGAAATCATAATCCTTATCAGTAATAAAGATAGGTGAAGTAGCATAAGCAGGATCATATTTCATTCTAGCATTCAGAGATTTTTCTTTCAGCTTAGCTAATAATTTCTTAAGATCACTTCTATCATTGCAAGCAAAAAAGTCTCTAGCAGTTTCTTCATCCATAACATAACCCTCAGGAACAACAGGCAATTCATATCTAGGGGGAGAATCTTCATCATCACTTTCATCAATATTATCAGTTTCAATAATTTCATTCTCTCTAGCCCTAGCAAGTTGTTTATCAAGAACATCACCAAGTGGCACAGTAGTATCAAGAATAGAAGTAGTTTCATCATAAGTATCATGCATAGCAGAAGTGGCATCATCAATAACATGCGACATATCAGAATTAATAGCAGAAGCAGGTTTAGGTGTAACAAGCTTACTCAAAATAAAAGGTGAATCAAGTGCAGAGCTAGATGGCAGTTCCTTACCTCCCCTCGTAGTTGAGGGATAAATCTTGGTTCTTGGATCTTCCAAGTTCCTCATAGTGATAAACACATATAAATCCCAAGTGACTCAAAGAATAGAGCTATGCTCCCCGGCAACGGCGCCAGAAAATAGTCTTGATAACCCACAAGTATAGGGGATCGCAACAGTTTTCGAGGCTAGGGTATTCAAGCCAAATTTATTGATTCGACACAAGGGGAGCCAAAGAATATTCTCAAGTATTAGCAGCTGAGTTGTCAATTCAACCACACCTGGAAACTTAATATCTGTAGCAAAGTATTTAGTAGCAAAGTAATATGATAGTAGTGGTAACGATAGCAAAAGTAACGGTAGGAAAAGTAATATTTTTGGGTTTTGTAGTGATTGTAACAGTAGTAGCGGAAAAGTAAATAAGCGAAGAACAATATAGGAAAAGCTCGTAGGCATTGGATTGGTGATGGAGAATTATGCCGGATGCGATCGATCATGTAACAGTCATAATCTAGGGTGACACAGAACTAGGTCCAGTTCATCAATGTAGTATAGGCATGTATTCCGAATATAGTCATACGTGCTTATGGAAAAGAACTTGCATGACATATTTTGTCCTACCCTCCCGTGGCAGCGGGGTCCTAATGGAAACTAAGGGATAATAAGGCCTCCTTTTAATAGAGTACCGGACCAAAGCATTAACACATAGTGAATACATGAACTCCTCAAACTACGATCATCACCGGTAAGTATCTCGATTATTGTCACTTCGGGTTTAACGGATCATAACACATAATAGGTGACTATAGACTTGCAAGATAGGATCAAGAACCCTCAGATATTGATGAAAACATAATAGGTTCAAATCTGAAATCATGGCACTCGGGCCCTAGTGACAAGCATTAAGCATAGCAAAGGCATAGCAACATCAATCTCAGAATATAGTGGATACTAGGGATCAAATCGTAACAAAACTAACTCGATTACATGATAAATCTCATCCAACCCATCACCGTCCATCAAGCCTACGATGGAATTATTCACGCACGGTGGTGAGCATCATGAAATTGGTGATGGAGGAAGGTTGATGATGACGATGGCGACGGATTCCCCTCTCCGGAGCCCCGAACGGACTCCAGATCAGCCCTCTCAAGAGATTTTAGGGCTTGGCGGTGGCTCCATATCGTAAAACGCGATGAATCCTTCTCCTTGATTTTTTTCTCCCTGAAAGTGAATATATGGAGTCAAGGTTGAGGTCCGTGGACCGTCAGGGGGGCCCACAAGGCAGGGGGCGCGCCCAGGGGGGTAGGGCGCGCCTGTCGGTGTCAAAACCGACGGATCTCAGGTAGGGGGTCCCGAACTGTGCGTCTAAGGCGGATGGTAATAGGAGGCGGGGGACACAATGTTTACCCAGGTTCGGGCCCTCTTGATGGAGGTAATACCCTAGTTCCTTCTTGATTGATCTTGATGATATGAGTATTACAAGAGTTGATCTACCACGAGATCGGATAGGCTATACCCTAGAAGCTAGCCTATGGTATGATTGTTGTTGTCCTACGGACTAAACCCTCCGGTTTATATAGACACCGGAGGGGGCTAGGGTTACACAGAGTCGGTTACAAGGGAGGAGATCTACATATCCGAATCGCCAAGCTTGCCTTCCACACAAAGGAGAGTCCCATCCGAACACGGGATGAGGTCTTCAAGCTTGTATCTTCATAGTCCAACATTCCGGCCAAAGTATATAGTCCGGCTGTCCGAGGACCCCCTAATCCAGGACTCCCTCAGTAGCCCCTGAACTAGGCTTCAATGACGATAAGTCCGATGCGCAGATTGTCTTCGGCATTGCAAGGCGGGTTCCTCCTCCGAATACTCCATAGAATATTTTGAACACAATGATAGTGTCCGGCTCTGCAAAACAAATTCCACACACCACCGTAGAGAGTATAATATTTCCACTAATCTAATCTGCTGACAACTTTTCATAACGTGACATCACGCCATGGCTCCGGTTATTATTCGAACCGTTTTTCTCAACCATCTACTGCACATATTGCGAGGCGGTTTTCTTGGCACGTCTTGTCAAAGCAGTGATCGTGTCCCCTAATCACGGGTTTCTCCTCAATACGGGTGTGCGTAACCCAACCGCGCCATCAATCACGACGCTTGGGGAATAAGAGAGTTTTACCAGGCAAGTGGGGAGGCACGCAGTTTCTACCGCCCTTATAAAGGGATAAGGACTCCTGTTTTTTACCCACACCTTCTTCCCTGCCCATCCATTCTCGCGCACTCGAGCTCCAGCGCCCAAGTTCGAATCTTCTCCGCAAAAACACTCCGAACATGTCCGGAGCGGGAGGCAAGTGGATGGCCTCCTCCGTTATGGAGGGGAACATCACGAAGCTCTGGGAAGCCGCATACCTGGCTGCGGATATCGCGCACCGGCTCCCAAGCGCGGGGTAGATCGTTCCTACCCCCGAGCCCTACGAAAGGGTTGTATTCCTTACCCATTTCGTCCGCGGGCTGGGATTTCCGCTCCGCCCATTTGTTCGCAGGCTTATGTTCTACTACAGGATGGACTTCCATGATCTGGCCCCCAATTTCATCCTCAACATCTCGGCGTTTATCGTCATGTGCGAGGCTTTCCTCCGCATCAAGCCCCACTTCGGCCTGTGGCTGAAGACCTTCAATGTCAAACTGAAGGTGGTGGTCGGCTAGCAAGCGGAGTGCGGAGGCGCCATGGTGGGCAAAATGCCCAACGTCACCTGGCTCGAAGGCTCCTATGTGGAGACCGTGAAGGGGTGGCAATCGGCATGGTTCTACATCACCAAGCCGCGCGACACCAACTGGGTGGCGCCCCCCGAATTCCGAGACGACATCCCCATGCGGCTAACCTCCTGGAAAGAGAAGGGCATATCTTGGGGTTCATCGGTGGAGTTGACCGGACTCTAGAACTGTGTTAAAACATGATAAGCAAGAAAATCAAGCTTGTCAACATGGTCCAGGTCATGCTCTTCTGCCGGATCCTCCCGTGTCAAAGACGGGCATTCAATATGTGGGAGTTCGACTCGGCAAAGCACCAGACACTGTGAGAGCTCTTCGACACGACGCGCCAGGACATCTGGAGGGTGCTGTTCAAGTCTGCCGAGGTACCTCCTCCCTTACCGAGAACCACGGACTCAGCGCAAAGCGCCCTGCTAATCCGGTAAGCTCCTTATATCTCATAAGGTGTTTCGTACCCTAGTATAATTATGTGAGGGATCCGAGCCTCCACATTATTTGACAGGAATGGGTCGCGACAGCGGAGCGGATCGACTGTCCGGCCCCACTGCCCGAAGATCCAGCAAGTAATCTCTTGACGGAGATGCTGGTTCCGGCACCCTATGAGGCGCCGGACAAGAATGCCACGTGGACCAGGAAAGGTCTCCGGCGCAAGGTTGTATCGGAATCGTCGTCCGATAACACCGAGACGCCCTCCTCCCACGAAGACGAGGAGGAGGAAAAGGAAAATTCTCCCCATCCAGCCGGGGGGTATAAGAAAAGGAAGGCCACCCCATTCGGGGAGGCCGAAGGGTCCAAGAAGGGAAGAGCCCTCCTTCCGGACCGCTCCACCACGGCCGCGTTCAACGACGAGGAGTGGTTGCCTAGGGACAAGCCCCTGGCAAGTCGTAAGTATCCAGATACCATAACAGTTCTGGTATATTTCATTTTATTGTTTCTTATCATGCCGAACATGATCATGCAACCCACCCAAGGACCATCTCGACTTATCCTCTTCGGATGGGTCTCTGGGCCTGTCGGAGATGAACAGTGATTCGCTCCCGACCGCCTCCTCCCCCCGCCCTACGGACGACGCCGAGGTGTTGTCCTGAAGGGAACCAAGCCAAGGGAAGGTAGTTCTGGGGGCGCCCCAAGGTGACCTCCCAGACGCTGGGCGCATGGGAGGCAAGGCTCCCATGGGCCTTAATGACGGGGGCAGCAAGTCCGGCCCCCGGCCGAATACTGCGTCAGAACCTCTCGTGGTTCCTGACTCTGTCGGGCGACCCCTCACAAAGGGGGGCGAGCCGTCTGTGCCGATGGCCTATTTCCATCCAGAGGCACCAGACAACTTGTTGAAAGCGCTTTGTGTCGCTTCCATTAACGAAGAGCACTGCACTGTCATGAGTGCGGTGGTAGAGAAGGTTCAGTCCGCTAAAAGCGGACTAACTGAAGCCTGTGCCAGCCTCTTAACAGGCTTTGAGGTAAGTAATCTATTTATAAGAAAATTCTATAGCATAGACAGTATCCCCTGATGCTCTGTTTGGCGTTCGCAAAGAAAGGTCGAATAGAGGATCAAATAATAGTCATAGGAGTCTAATCATAATGTGTCTTATGTGAATAAGCAGGCTTCGCTGCTGGCCGCTGTCGCTCGCACTACGGAGGTCTCTGCACTGAAGCGGAACCTTGAGCGGTCCGAAAAAGAGCTCGGCCTTACGAAGAGGTAGCTCGAAGAGAACAAAGGTAAGTAATACCCGTCCGTATATTGATAAGGAATAACAAAGAATGTGGTTGTTAAGTCACATGATTATCATGAATTTTGCTAGGGGCCACGACCGAAGTGGCGGCCCTGAAGGAGGCGCTGTCTGAGGCCGAAGACAAAGTAGCCAAGGAGCGCACCGAGCACGAGAAGAAAGAGGCTCGAGTCGGCGAGGTGCAGCAAGAGCTCCAGGATTTCGTCAAAAAATACGAGTCCTTGGAGCGTGACTCTAAGACGCAAGGGTCTGAGCTTGTGAAGGCCCTTGAGAACGCAAAAAATGCCAAGGCCGAAACCCATAAGGCCCTCCAGGAGCTTCAGGCGGTCCAGAAGATAGCGGCGGGTAAGGAATTCATTATGCAAAGCAAGCATGTGAAGGAAACTTTCCTTTTACTTACCCAAGTTCGGAGCTCTCCAAGAGCGTTCGAAGATCTTCCCCGCAGTGTGTCCGATGCCGCGGAATTTTATCGGGCCGAGGAAGGGAGCTCGACGGAGAAGTTGTTCTGGTCTCAGTATACTGGGACCGAACATCCGATGCCCTTGAGTGACCAGTTGAAGCAATTGGTCGAGCTCCACAAGGCGGCCGAACAGGCCATGAAGGGCCTCATAGTCCGGATGTGGCCTGGCGAGCCCCTGCCTAGCAGCTACTTCGGCCTAGTGAGGCGGCTTGTGAATGCCTGCCCACGGCTTGAAGTCATAAGGCGGTTCGTCTGCATTGAGGGTGCGCGCAGGGCTTTTTCCTGAGAGAAAGTGCACTGGGCGTAGATGGACGCCAAGAAGCTGGTGAAGGAGGGGCCGCCGGAGGGCAAGGAGCATCGCCACCCCGAAAAGTATTATGACAGCGTCCTGAAGGGTGCCCGCCTTGTGGCTGAGGAATGTTCTAAGGATGTAATATTTGAATGAATGTACTCATGTGATCCTGTAATATGAAAACGAGTTCGTCTGCGCTATATAACGCTTGTTGATTTAAAATATTACCTTCTGTGCGGCCGTTTATAAAATCTAAGAGTTGGCCAGTCGTTGGCTTCTGCCCTCATGTAGCTAGTACTGAGGTGTTCGGGATAAATCTGACCACTCTTTATCCCAGTTTTGGGTCCTTCAAAGGAGGTGTTCAGCACAACGAACCAGGTAATCGGACTATAAGGCTTTATCACTCTCACTTAGCCATAGAAGTCTACAATTTTAAATGCGTAAATTCCGTCACTTGACTGGGACTGGGATGGAGGCCGAATTGCTAGGCGATCTCTAAACGCGCCTGGTGATTCTGTTGCAGGTTATTCCGGACTCTCTTGAATGTGTCTGTGGACCTTGTCGTCGAATTGGCTGTTTTCCTCAAAAGGCTGCTTTGCATTTCTGCTGCAAGGGCCGCAGTGTGCTCCTCTGTGCGGAGCGAGCATTCTGTGTTTCCATTAACTGTTATAACCCCGCGAGGTCCTGGCATTTTGAGCTTGAGGTATGCATAATGTGGTACCGCATTGAATCTAGCGAATGTGGTTCGTCCGAGTAGTGCGTGATAGCCATTGCGGAAGGGGACGATATCGAAGATTAACTCTTCACTTCGGAAGTTATCCGGAGATTATAAGACCACTTCCAGTGTGATTGAGCCCGTGCAACAGGCCTCTATACCTGGTATGACACCTTTGAAGGTGGTTTTTGTGGGTTTGATCCTCAAGGGGTCTATACCCATTTTGCGCACCGTATCCTGATAAAGCAGGTTCAGGCTGCTGCCACCGTCCATAAGGACTCGAGTGAGGTGGAATCCGTCAATGATAGGATCAAGGACCAATGTGGCAGAACCGCCATGACGGATACTAGTGGGGTGGTCCTTGCGATCAAAAGTGATTGGACAAGAAGACCATGGGTTGAACTTTGGGGTGACTAGCTCCATCGCGTAGACATCCCTGAGTGCACGCTTCCGTTCCCGCTTGGCGATATGGGTTGCGTATATCATGTTCACCATTTCACTTGGGGAGGAAATTTCTTCTGTCCTCCTGTGTTCGGCGGCCGGGGCTCCTCCTCGTCGTCGCTATGCAGCCCCTTTTCCTTGCTTTCGACATTCAACTTGTCGGCCTGTTTGAACACCCAACATTCTCTGTTGGTGTGGCTGGCTGGCTTATCGGGGGTGCCGTGAATTTGACACGAGCGGTCGAGTATGCGGTCCAAACTGGATGGGCCCAGATTGTTTCTTTTGAACCGCTTTTTCCGCTTACTGGATTTAGATCCACTGAATCCGGCATTGAATGTCGTGTCTTTGGCGTTATCGCCATTGTTGCGGTGCTTGTATCTGTTGCGACGTGGCTTGCCGTTGCTGTCTCTGGCCTCCGATGTGCCAGGGTTGCTTGATGTGTTGTTGCTACGGGCCAACCATCTATCCTCGCCCACGCAGAAACGGGTCATGAGTGTTGTGAGGGATGCCATGGACTTTGGCTTCTCTTGGCCGAGATGTCTAGCGAGCCACTCGTCACGGATGTTATGTTTAAAGGCCGCTAGGGCTTCGACATCCACACAGTCCACAATTTGGTTCTTTTTAGTTAGGAACCGAGTCCAAAATTTCCTGGCTGACTCTTTGGGATGTTGTGTTATGTGACTTAAATCATCAGCATCCGGTGGTCGCACGTAAGTGCCCTGGAAGTTGTCCAAGAATGCATCTGCCAGGTTCTCCCAACTTCCGACGGAGTTTGCTGGCAAGCTATTTAGCCAATGCCGAGCTGGTCCTTTGAGTTTTAATGGGGGGTACTTGATGGCGTGTAGATCATCCCCGCGGGCCATGTGAAAGTGGAGGAAGAAATCCTCAATCCATACCGCGGGGTCAGTAGTACCATCATATGATTCAATGTTCACGGGTTTAAACCCTTATGGGAATTCATGATCCATTACGTCATCAGTGAAGCATAGGGGGTGTGCGGCGCCTCTATGTCGGGCTATGTCATAACGCAGTTCGTACGAGTCTTGTCTGCTGTGTTCGGCCCGGCCGGATTTGTTTTTGGTATATCCGGCATGACGGCCGTCGTCATGTGTTGGGGCACGCCCTCGTGATCCGAAGATCGATCTTTTGTGTCCTGCTTTGTTTTCCAATACGTCTCGCAGGTCCTGCGTGTTACCCCAGGCCTTGCTGTTTTTGTTTGACTGGCGACGGGTTGCGGGCTGGACTTCGGGATTATATGCCACTTTGTCGCGGCCACGAGGTGGCCAGTCTGCCGCATCATACGCTGGAAGCGCAGGCTTTAATGCTTCCTCTTCAAGTTGGGGTAGCAACCTACGCTTTGGGAAACTTTTAATTGGGCACTCGAGTTCGTGTTCCTCGGCTGCCAGGACCTCAGTCCATCTATCTGCTAGCAGATCTTGCTCAACTTGAAGCTGTTGTTGCTTTTTCTTCAGGCTTTTTGCTGTGGCAATAAGCCGGCGCTTGAAGCGCTCCTGTTCGACGGGATCCTCAGGAACGATAAATTCTTCGTCGCCGAGGCTCACTGTAACGCCCTCGATGCGACTATATCTCCCACGTGTCGAAGCACGACTTAGAGGCATAACCGCATTGAAAGCAATGTCGCAAGTGAGGTAATCTTCGCAAACAACCCATGTAATACAATAAGGGAAAAGAGATACATAGTTGGCTTACAATCGCCACTTCACAAAATTACATGAATAAAACATTACATCATCCAAATACACTCAAGGTCCGACTATGGAACCAAAATAAAAGAAGAACCCCAAATGCGACAAGGTCCCCGATCGACCCCAACTGGGCTCCACTACTAATCAACTAGAACGAAACAACACAAAGGACAAGATCTTCATCGAGCTCCTCCTGAGCTTGGTTGCGTCACCTGCTCGGTAACATCGGCACATGCAAACTGGTTTTGGAAGTATCTGCGAGTCACGGGGACTCAGCAATCTCGCACCCTCGCGATCAAGACTATTTAAGCTTATGGGTAAGGTAAAGGTATGAGGTGGAGCAGCAGCAAGCGACTAGCATATATGGTGGCTAACATACGCAAATGAGAGCGAGAAGAGAAGGCAAAAGCACGGTCGAACAACTATGATCAAGAAGTGATCCTAGAACAACCTACGTCAAGCATTACTCCAACACCGTGTTCACTTCCCGGACTCCGCCGGAAAGAGACCATCACGGTTACACACGCGGTTGATGTATTTTTAATTAAGGTCAACTTCAGGTTTTCTACAACCGGATATTAACAAATTCCCATCTGCCCATAACTGTGGGCACGGCTTTCGAAAGTTCAAATCCCTGCAGGGGTGTCCCAACTTAGCCCATGACAAGCTCTAACGGTCAACGAAGGAATAGACCTTCTCCTGAGAGATTCCAATCAGACTCGGTATCCCGGTTCTACAAGACATTTCGACAATGGTAAAACAAGTCCAGCAACACCGCTCGAATGTGCCGACAAATCCCGATAGGAGCTGCACATATCTCTTTCTCAGGGCACACTCAGATTGTCTAAACTTCCGGTAGGCTAGCCCAGAGTTGCCCCTGGTGGCCACCGGCGGCTGACAGTTTGGACCAACACTCAGAGGAGCACTGGCCCGGGGGGGGGGGTTAAAATAATGATGACCCTTGAGTCTGCAGAACCCAAGGGAAAGAAAAGGCTAGGTGGCAAATGGTAAAACCAAGGTTGGGCATTGCTGGAGGAATTTTATTCAAGGCGAACTTTCAAGGGGTTCCCATTATAGCCCAACCGCGTAAGGAACGCAAAATCCGGGAACATAACACCGATATGACAGAAAACTAGGGCGGCAAGAGTGGAATAAAACACTAGGCAAAAGGCCGAGCCTTCCACCCTTTACCAAGTATATAGATGCATTAATTAAATAAGAGATATTGTGATATCCCAACAAGTAAACATGTTCCAACAAGGAACAACATCTCCATGTTCCAACAAGGAACGAACTTCAATCTTCACCTGCAACTAACAACGCTATAAGAGGGGCTGAGCAAAGCGGTAACATAGCCAAAAAACGGTTTGCTGGGACAAGGTGGGTTAGAGGCTTGGTTCAAAATATAGGAGGAATGATAAGCAAGTGTTAGGTATCGTAGCTTAGGCATAGCAAAAGAGCGAGCAACTAGCAAGCAAAGATAGAAGTGATTTCGAGGGTATGGTCATCTTGCCTGAAATCCCGCAAGGAAGAAGAACGAGTCCATGAAGAAGACAAACGGACGTAATCGAACGGTTCGTAACAAACGCGACGTTACCGGAACCAACCCGAAGGAGCAAAACATCGGAAAGGAAGCACACAACATAGTAAACAAACCACACATGAACATGGTATGATATGCGGGATGCGGTATGCGATGCATATGCATGATTTGACAAGAGATGAATGAACCTAGCCTCAACTTGGAAATCCAAGTGTGCCACTGGAAAGATGAGATGAAATTGCTTGAAAACGATATAAAGATCACCGGAATCGGAGTTACGGTTTGGAAATGGCAAGCAATTCAAATATGGCCATGTTCTGTGATTGACAGCAAGTAGCCATCTAAATGCAACAAGATGAACATACTACAGCACTCAAACATGGCATCAAAATGCATGGCAGGAATCCATTCATGATGCTTAACAAAAGACTATCACTGAGCTACGGCCAATTCATCCATTAACAGGTTCAAAAAAGCATGGCAAAAGAGCAAACGGTAAACAAATTTCAGACTTAGTGAAATTAACACTTGTCTGGAATTTCAGATCAGATAGCACACTTTGGAGCATGAAAACTATATGCTACAGGACCTGAACATGACAAAGTAAGGCATGGCATGGAGATACTCAAAGAGCTTAACAAAAGTCCCTTAGTGACCTTGAGCCAAAAGGGATCAGAAAATACAATTGCAAGCATGTGAACATGGCAAAAACATAATCAGATCTCAGACTTTGAGAAAAACTGGAACATGCAAATCTGTTAACGAGTAGGCATGTTTACGAGCTTGATGCACTCACTACAGAGCATGGCATGATAAACTAAGCATATACCCATCAAGAATACACATTAAACAAGCTAGACATGGCAAGAACAACAACATAGCATGCATGGATCAACAACAACATCCTCGGCAAAATCGCTAACAAGTAGACAATCTGCCCAGATTCACGAAATAGCAAAAGTAGAGCTCGATTGACTCAAGCTAGGGTGCTCCATAATTGCAAACAAAGACATGAATGGATAGAGCAATACAATATTAACAAATCATCCTTACTGATCATCCTCAAAAGAGGCACGGATCACTAGGAAACAATATGAACATATGGCATCATGAGATAAACAGACCAAGGACTTAGTGGAAATGCTAAGTCCCTGAAATCAGCATTAACAAGTGCACCACTTTGCAAGCTTGTGCTAGTCACCACACACATCAAAAAAATACATGTGTTGCACCTCTGGATAGATGGCAAAACATATAACAAAACTCATGTAGAGCTCATGGTCATAACATGCACACAATAATCATGGCAAAAATGACAAAAAGCTAAATGAAGCAGCAGATCTGACAATTATCTCAAGTAGCCTACTTCCAACAGCATTTCGGGCATCAAGATGAACTCAAATGAAAATGATGCAATGAGATGAAATGATGTGCTCTCTAAGACGAACATTTTGATATGCTCCACACGCAAAACGGAGCTACGGATGCGGACATATAGCATGATGAAGATGGCAAAATAATATGCAGACTTAGGGAAAAATCAAGGTCAACCCAAGGGTTACTGTAGCTCGGATCTGGATCTGGGCGACGCGCTTCCCGAGGTTCGACGCCGTTCTCGCCGGAGATGGAGAAGTGGCGGCCGGAGCTTGAAGAGACGGTCAGGGGCGGCGCGGATCCAGTCGCCGGGGCTCGGGGCCGGAGCGGTGGACGGCGGTGGTCGGCGTGGAGGCTCGGGCGAGGCCGGGCGGCACCGGATGCGGGACGGCGGCGAGCGGGGTCGGTGCCGGCGACGAGGGGCGTCGCGGCGGAGCCGGCAGCTGGCGCAAGCGGCACGGCGAGGGAGGAGGCCGACCCGGGCGGCGACGGGCAGACCGGGCCACGGGGGCTTCCCGCGGGCCTGGCGGGCCTCGGGCGGCGGCGGCGAAGCGGTCCCGCCCCGGGGACAGGTGGCGCTCCCGGAGTGGCCGGCGGGGGAGCGGACAATGTCCGGTCGGACGGAAAAGTGTCCGGCGGCGCGAGGGGATGGGGAGGTTAGGGTTTGCACCGCGAATTTCGGAGGGGATCACATATTTATAGGTAGAGGGAGCTAGGAGAGTTCAAATGAGGTGCGGTTTTCGGCCACGCGATCGTGATCGAACGCTCTAGATGATGGAGAGGGTTTAGGTGGGTTTTGGGCCAAATTGAAGGGGTGTTGGGCTGCAACACACATGAGGCTTTTTCGGTCCCTCGGTTAACCGTTGGAGTATCAAACGAAGTACAAATGGTACGAAACTTGACAGGCGGTCTACCAGTAGTAAACCAAGGCTGCTTGGCAAGTCTCGGTCCAAACCGGAAATTTTTAATCCCCACACACGAAAGAAAGGTAGAAATGACCACCGGAGGAGAACGGAGCGCCGGAATGCAAAACGGACAACGGGGAAAATGCTCGGATGCATGAGACGAACACGTATGCAAATGAAATGCACATGATGACATGATATGCAATGCATGACACGCAAGCAATGACAAAGCAACAACAACGAATAAGCAGAGGACACCTGGCACATCGGTCTCAGGGCGTTACAACACTCCACCACTATGAGAGGATCTCATCCCGAGATCTAGAATGGCACCGGAGGGAAAACGGAAGAGAAAGAGAAGAGGTAAAACTAAGTTGCTCCTTTGACAAACGAGTGAGACCAAAGAACCTTGCGAGGTTGAACAATTTCGAGAAAAAAATACAAATGAGATGAACGAAGTTGAAAACACTCCGTTATCAAAGAGGAACAAGGAAGAACAACTTTGAGAAGCACTCCGAATGAAAAGAGATGCAAGAAAAGATAAGTAGAAAGAACTTTAAAAGGGGCACGACACTCTGGTTAAACAGATAAACCAAGAAAAGAACACGATCCTAACAAAACAACAAGATGGGTTGAAGAGAGCAACATCAAAATGCCTCCGGATGAAAGAATCAAAGGTAGATCATCGGAACAAAAGAACGGAGAAGAAAATGCCAGTTTCTGCCACAAAAGAGCTTGAAAAAGTATCCTTAGGAGAAGGGTCGAACGGAGTTGTTAGAACACCAACAATGAAAAGAATAACATTGATATGGTCTTATGGAGTACATCTAAAATTATGAGGTGACAACCTGCTACTCACGGGAAAAAGAATTGGATTGATAAGAACAAGGAGACGAGAAACTATTTCACCGGGAGGATAAATGAAAATCTTGGATCATATATTATCACCATTAATAGCATTACTCCTTAGGGAAAGCTTTAGGTGAAATATAACCCAAGATAATTCCAATGACGATATTGATGGATTTAAAATATCTCATTCATGACAACATGTGAATCATGAAACATGAATTCAAATTATCAAGAATGACATAATACCACCTCCAATGATACGGAAAAAAGAATTGCACTCCGGATCGCAAGAAGAAGAATGCTTGAGCTCCTCTAAAAAGAATCTCGATGAACACTTCGAGAATGAATTAAATCATAGATGAACCATCATGTAGAACCTCCATGAAGAACTCCGGTAATAAAAGAATGATCCAAAATAATTGAATGATGAAAAGAATAAGATTGAAGCCTTGCAATGATTAGATGGATCTTCGTGACGATATAGTTGAGAGAGCTTGGAACTCCGGTAAAAGAAAATATGAAGAATTGAGATGAAGAATTTTAATGAACCTCCGGAATAAGGAATTAATCACTTGGATGAACAAGAATAAGAATTACATTATGCTTATCCTTCAACAATTTAATTGTTGACAAGCAACGGATTTGGCATACTACTTATCCTCGTAGAAAGATTAAGAGAGATATAGCGCAAACTTGAGAAGGTCTTCAATGAACCACCGAAAGGATTGAAAACAACGAATAAATTGATGTTATAACAAGGAAGAAAAATCCTGAATAGCCACCGTAAGAATTGGAAATGAACGAAGGGAAGATAAAGAAACACCGGGAAGAATTAAGCAAATGAACGAAGATGCTTGAGAGAATTTAGATACAAGTGAAGGAAGGGATCACAAACTGATTAGAGAATATTGAATGATGCACTGGTAAGATTGGAGAATGATAACTGGAAGCTAAGAATGAAAAAACCTGAAATGATGGACTCCGGATAATCAAACTGAGAAGGCTCCTGAATTGCTCCGGATGGATAAAAAGAATTCTCACAATCAAACAATTATGAGAGGATGGCCTCGAATTAGAACCACGAATCTCTGAGAGAACGGATAAGATATGGAGGTAAAACTCTTCTTCGGTCTTCAAATGACGACGAGAAACACCACCAAGAATTATTGAGGCACACCGGAATGAAGAATGGAAAAAGTTGAGCCAACGATGAAAAGAATTTGAAAAATCTTGGAGAAAGACATTTGACTGATGAGAAATCATCCTTATGTCAAACTTGGAAAAGAATTTGAGAGTAACGCCGGGAAAATAAGAAGAGTCAGGTAAGATCCTGGGAAAAGACCTGTGGGTTAGGGCCCACTCAAAAGAAACACCGTTGATGATTTAAAAGAGAGATTGCACCGGTTGAATTAAAAGACTGGAATGAGATAACAGCCTCGAGATAGCTTGAGGACTCCGGAACAAATGAGTAACGAGAAGTGAATGATTTATGAGGTGCACAGGCAAGAGAAAGCATTTAAAACGAGGAAAAGATATGATCAGCAAAGCTTAAATTAAAACCACCGGAGATGAAAAGAATGAAGAATGACAAACTAGTAGAACATCTTCTTGAGAACCACCGGGTAAGAATATTGACGGAAAAGAATGGAGAGACTTCTCATCAATAACATGGATACTTGAATAAGAAATCTGGGTCCTTGAAGAAACAAGGGTGGGAGGGCGGGAAAAACAAAGGCAACTTGGGATGGAGGAAACGAACACCGTTGAGAAAGATGAGATTGAATCTTGTGGATATTGAAAATGAACGGATCCGCTTGAAAAGAAACACACCGGTTGAAAAGGATTGTCATGACAATGTCGATTATCATGAAGGATTAGTATCCACATAGAAATATGAGAACACCACTTAGGAAAAGGTATGGAATCAACATTTGACTTCGAAGCAACTCAAATACCACAACTCAAAACAAAACAAAGGATTGGCTTGCAGAATAAGCCAGAGCAAACATATGATAGAGATTTCGTCCGAAGTTTTCGTGGTGGGGCCTACACGGGTTCGATCGTACAGCACCATCATGTACAAGGCAGTGCACATGACATACGAAGCGTCCCCGAGTCAGCATAGCCAAGGACTCTTTAAGACACAATGAGACCACTGTAAAACCAACCGTGAATAGGCGGACCACTAGACGTCGAACCCCAATTTCATATCATACATCTGTCGGAAAGATATCCTAAGAGCTACTTGAATTCCCACTTATAAACTCCCGAAATTTTCCCGGTTATGCAATCAGGTGTTGGGGATACAGGGGAAGCATAATATCTCACCCAAACTAACAAATCCTACATCCAACTGTATCTGTCCTTCAACACATAACCAAGAAACCTTCGAAAATCGTCTACCTCAACCTTCGAAAAGCATCCGTTATACAAGTTATGGCAATACTCCCGAACTCCTGCCCCAGTACTGGGTGGCGTCGAGGTTATCTCACCAACGAACTGCATAAAAGAGATTTTCGATGTCGGCGTACTAAACTCAGGTATTCCAGAACTGCAACGATAAAATTGTGACGACAACACCTCGGAGCTCAACTCCCCGGGAATAGGAGGCACCAAGAATAATGTTCTCGTTACAAAACCATCAGAACGATTCCAAGATACCCGCGTGATCCTAAATTTTTTTTAGTGAAATTTGAGGAGAGAATAGTCAAAACTCTACGTCAGGATGCCTTACCAGAGCGATGAAGGGACTGGGGAGTAAAAAGAATTCCTAAACTCTCCGATATATAATTCCTAAATGACTCAAAACATTTTTCTAGACACAACTCGGCCGCTAATAACGATCAAGCAATGGGGCTCCTAAGGTCGGGGAAGGCTCTGATTACCAACTTGTAACGCCCTCAATGCGGCTATATCTCCCACATGTCGAAGCACGACTTAGAGGCATAACCGCATTGAAAGCAATGTCGCAAGTGAGGTAATCTTCGCAAACAACCCATGTAATACAATAAGGGAAAAGAGATACATAGTTGGCTTACAATCGCCACTTCACACAATTACATGAATAAAACATTACATCATCCAAATACACTCAAGGTCCGACTACAGAACCAAAATAAAAGAAGAATCCCAAATGCGACAAGGTCCCCGATCGACCCCAACTGGGCTCCACTACTGATCAACTAGAACGAAACAACACAAAGGACAAGATCTTCATCGAGCTCCTCCTGAGCTTGGTTGCGTCACCTGCTCGGTAACATCGGCACCTGCAAACTGGTTTTGGAAGTATCTGTGAGTCACGGGGACTCAGCAATCTCGCACCCTCGCGATCAAGACTATTTAAGCTTATGGGTAAGGTAAAGGTATGAGGTGGAGCAGCAGCAAGCGACTAGCATATATGGTGGCTAACATACGCAAATGAGAGCGAGAAGAGAAGGCAAAAGCACGGTCGAACAACTATGATCAAGAAGTGATCCTAGAACAACCTACGTCAAGCATTACTCCAACACCGTGTTCACTTCCCGGACTCCGCCGGAAAGAGACCATCACGGTTACACACGCGGTTGATGTATTTTTAATTAAGGTCAACTTCAGGTTTTCTACAACCGGATATTAACAAATTCCCATCTGCCCATAACCGCGGGCACGACTTTCAAAAGTTCAAATCCCTGCAGGGGTGTCCCAACTTAGCCCATGACAAGCTCTCACGGTCAACGAAGGAATAGACCTTCTCCCGAGACATTCCGATCAGACTCGGTATCCCGGTTCTACAAGACATTTCGACAATGGTAAAACAAGTCCAGCAACACCGCCCGAATGTGCCGACAAATCCCGATAGGAGCTGCACATATCTCTTTCTCAGGGCACACTCAGATTGTCTAAACTTCCGGTAGGCCAGCCCAGAGTTGCCCCTGGTGGCCATCGGCGGCTGACAGTTTGGACCAACACTGAGAGGAGCACTGGCCCGGGGGGTTAAAATAATGATGACCCTTGAGTCTGCAGAACCCAAGGGAAAGAAAAGGCTAGGTGGCAAATGGTAAAACCAAGGTTGGGCATTGCTGGAGTAGTTTTATTCAAGGCGAACTATTAAGGGGTTCCCATTATAGCCCAACTGCGTAAGGAACGCAAAATCCGGGAACATAACACCGATATGACGGAAAACTAGGGCGGCAACAGTGGAACAAAACACTAGGCAAAAGACCGAGCCTTCCACCCTTTACCAAGTATATAGATGCATTAATTAAATAAGAGATATTGTGATATCCCAACAAGTAAACATGTTCCAACAAGGAACAACATCTCCATGTTCCAACAAGGAACGAACTTCAATCTTCACCTGCAACTAACAACGCTATAAGAGGGGTTGAGCAAAGCGGTAACATAGCCAAACAAAGGATTGCTGGGACAAGGTGGGTTAGAGGCTTGGTTCAACAATATAGGAGGCATGATAAGGAAGTGGTAGGTATCGTAGCTTAGGCATAGCAAAAGAGCGAGCAACTAGAAAGCAAAGATAGAAGTGATTTCGAGGGTATGGTCATCTTGCCTGAAATCCCGCAAGGAAGGAGAACGAGTCCATGAAGAAGACAAATGGACGTAGTCGAACGGTTCCTCACAAACGCGACGTTACCAGAACCAACCCGAAGGAGCAAAACACCGGAAAGGAAGCACACAACATAGTAAACAAACCACACATGAACATGGTATGATATGCGGGATGCGGTATGCGATGCATATGCATGATTTGACAAGAGATGAATGAACCTGGCCTCAACTTGGAAATCCAAGTGTGCCACTGGAAAGATGAGATGAAATCGCTTGAAAACGATATAAAGATCACCGGAATCGGAGTTACGGTTTGGAAATGGCAAGCAATTCAAATATGGCCACGTTCTGCGATTGACAGCAAGTAGCCATCTAAATGCAACAAGATGAACATACTACATCACTCAAACATGGCATCAAAATGCATGGCAGGAATCCATTCATGATGCTTAACAAAATACTAGCACTGAGCTACGGCGAATTCATCCATTAATAGGTTCAAACAAGCATGGCAAAAGGGCAAATAGTAAACAGATTTCAGACAGTGAGATTAACACTTGTCTGGAATTTCAGATCAGATAGCACACTTTGGAGCGTGAAAACTATATGCTACAGGACCTGAATATAGCAAAGAAAAGCATGGCATGGAGATACTCAAAGAGCTTAACAAAAGTCCCTTAGTGACCTTGAGCCAAAAGGGATCAGAAAATACATTTGCAAGCATGTGAACATGGCAAAAACATAATCAGTTCTCAGACTTAGTGAAAACTAGAGCATGCTGAAACAGATATCAAGTAGGCATGTTTACGAGCTCGATGCACTCACTACAGAGCATGTCATGACAATATAAGCATACGCCCATCAAGAGTACACATTATTCAATCTAGACATGGCAAGAACAATAACATAGCATGCACGGATCAACTACAACATCATCGGCAAAATCGCTAACAAGTAGACAATCTGCCCAGATTCATGAAATGACAAAAGTAGAGCTCGATTGACTCAAGCTAGGGTGCTCCATAATTTCAAACAAAGACATGAATGGATAGAGCAATACAATATTAACAAATCATCCTTACTGATCATGCTCAAAAGAGGCATGGATCACTAGGAAACAACATGAACATATGGCATCATGAGATAAACACACCAAGGACTTAGTGGAAATGCTAAGTCCCTGAAATCAGCATTAACAAGTGCACCACTTTGCAAGCTTGTGATAGTCACCACACACATCACAAAAACACATGGGTTGCACCTCTGGATAGATAGCAAAACATATAACAAAACTCATGTAGAGCTCATGGGCATAACATGCACACAATAATCATGGCAAAAATGACAAAAAGCTAAATGAAGCAGCAGATCTGACAATTATCTCAAGTAGCCTACTTCCAACAGCATTTCGGGCATCAAGATGAACTCAAATGAAAATGATGCAATGAGATGAAATGATGTGCTCTCTGAGACGAACATTTTGTTATGCTACACGCGCAAAACGGAGCTACGTATGCAGAGATATAGCATGATGAAGATGGCAAAATAATATGCAGACTTAGGGAAAAATCAAGGTCAACCCTAGGGTTACTGTAGCTCGGATCTGGATTTGGGCGACGCGCTTCCCGAGGTTCGACGCCGTTCTCGCCGAGATGGAGAAGTGGCGGCCGGAGCTTGAAGAGACGGTCAGGGGCGGCGCGGATCCAGTCGCCGGGGCTCGGGGCCGGAGCGGCGGACGGCGGTGGTCGGCGTGGAGGCTCGGGCGAGGCCGGGCGGCACCGGATGCGGGACGGCGGTGAGCGGGGTCGGCGCCGGCGACGAGGGGCGTCGCGGTGGAGCCGGCAGCTGGCGCGAGCAGCACGGCGAGGGAGGAGGCCGACCCGGGCGGCGACGGGCGGACCGGGCCGCGGGGGCTTCCCGCGGGCCTAGCGGGCCTCGGGCGGCGGTGGCGAAGCGGTCCCGCCCCGGGGACAGGTGGCGCTCCCGGAGTGGCCGGCGGGGGAGCGGACAATGTCCGGTCGAACGGAAAAGTGTCCGGCGGCGTGAGGGGATGGGGAGGTTAGGGTTTGCATCGCGAATTTCGTAGGGGATCACATATTTATAGGTAGAGGGAGCTAGTTGAGTCCAAATGAGGTGCGATTTTCGGCCACGCGATCGTGATCGAACGCTCTAGATGATGGAGAGGGTTTAGGTGGGTTTTGGGCCAAATTGAAGGGGTGTTGGGCTGCAACACACATGAGGCTTTTTCGGTCCCTCGGTTAACCGTTGGAGTATCAAACGAAGTCCAAATGGTACGAAACTTGACAGGCAGTCTACCGGTAGTAAACCAAGGCCGCTTGGCAAGTATCGATCCAAACCGGAAATGTTTAATCCCCACACACGAAAGAAAGGTAGAAATGACCACCGGAGGAGAACGGAGCGCCGGAATGCAAAACGGACAACGGGGAAAATGCTCGGATGCATGAGACGAACACGTATGCAAATGAAATGCACATGATGACATGATATGCAATGCATGACACGCAAGCAATGACAAAGCAACAACAACGAATAAGCAGAGGACACCTGGCACATCGGTCTCGGGGCGTTACACTCACCTCGTCTGCGGAGAGAGGCATGTAATTGTCATCCTTTGATTCTCCATCTGCTGCCTGTTCCTTGGGGCTGGCTTGCCCATCCTCCTGCTCGAAGCCTGGCTGGAGCGGATTGTCTTCGTTTTCTGCACTATTTGCAGCGTTATTGTCTCCTTTTCCAGTATCGCTATTTTTGCTAAGGCGGGGCTTAGAGTGGCGCTGATGATGCCGGTTCTTGGATTGCTTCTCGGGGGGATTATCCTCCGTTGCCTTATTGCCATTGCTTTCTTTGGGGGTGTCCACCATGTATATATCATACGATGAGGTGGCAGTCCAGCGCCCTGTGGGCGGTGGTTCTTGTTCGTCTCCTGCATCGTCGTCCATACCGTCGATGTCTTCGGAGTCGAAGTCAAGCATATCGGTTAGGTCATCAACAATGGCTACTAAGTGGGTGGTGGGTGGGGAGCGAATTTCTTCGCCGTCCGCTTCCCACTAGAGCCGGACATAGTTCGGCCAAGGGTCTCCTGACAAGGAGAGAGACCGTAATGAGTTTAGCACGTCGCCTCAGGGCGAGTGCTGAAAGATATCCGCGGAGGTGAACTCCATGATCGTTGCCCAATCAGATTGGATGGGCACAGACATGAGCGGTTCGGAGTCTGTGGCCGGGGACGAATCCGAGTGTCCGGCAACACAGGTCTCATAGGAGGTGAAGTCAGCATTCGGCTCTATCGCCGCTGAGTGTGCGGCCTCCGTGGCGGGGTCCATCCACCCGTCCTTGGACGAAGCGATCTGTTCCGGTTTGAGGGCCGGAGTAGTTACAGGTGCGATCTCCCGAACACTGTCCATCGGCAGAGCTAAATCGTGCCCATCGTGACTGTGCGGTGCACCTGATATGGGTTCGAATCCGTCGAAGATCAAGTCTCCACGGATGTCGGCGGTATAGTTCAAGCTTCCAGAACTGACCTGATGGCCAGGGGCGTAGCTCTCGATCTACTCCAGATGGCCAAGCGAGTTGGCCCGCAGTACAAAGCCGCCGAATACGAAGATCTATACGGGGAGGAAAACCTCACCCTGGATCGCATCATTGCCGATGATCGAAGGATCCATCAAGCCTTGATTGTGACAGCATAGTGGAACTCTCAATGAAAGCACCAATGTCGGTGTCAAACCCGGCGGATCTCGGGTAGGGGGTCCCGAACTGTGCGTCTAAGGCGTATGGTAATAGGAGGCGGGGGACACAATGTTTACCCAGGTTCGGGCCCTCTCGATGGAGGTAATACCCTACTTCCTGCTTGATTGATCTTGATGATATGAGTATTACAAGAGTTGATCTACCATGAGATCGGAGAGGCTAAACCCTAGAAGCTAGCCTATGGTATGATTGTTGTTGTCCTATGGACTAAACCCTCCGGTTTATATAGACACCGGAGGGGGCTAGGGTTACATAGAGTTGGTTACAAGGGAGGAGATCTACATATATGAATCGCCAAGCTT
Organism: Triticum urartu; assembly: GCF_003073215.2. Taxonomy (NCBI): domain Eukaryota; kingdom Viridiplantae; phylum Streptophyta; class Magnoliopsida; order Poales; family Poaceae; genus Triticum; species Triticum urartu. The sequence goes on along the minus strand of NC_053024.1, from coordinate 142,698,207 downwards.
GCCTTCCATGCAAAGGAGAGTCCCATCCGGACACGGGACGGAGTCTTCAATCTTTTATCTTCATAGTCCAATAGTCTAGCCAAAGTATATTGTCCGGCTGTCCGAGGACCCCCTAATCCAGGATTCCCTCAGTGCCCCACCCTCGTGGACAGGGTGTGGGCCCCCTGACGTGGATCTTTCTTCCAGTATTTTTTATATATTCCAAAATAATTCTCCGTTGATTTTCAGGTCATTCCGAGAACTTTTATTTCTACACAAAAATAACGCCATGGCAATTCTGCTGAAAACAGCGTCAGTCCGGGTTAGTTCCATTCAAATCATGCAAGTTAGAGTCCTAAACAAGGGCAAAAGTGTTTGGAAAAGTAGATACGACGAAGATGTATCAGGCACCATAAGGTATGACAGTGTTGGTGAACCTGAACATCTTAGTGATGCACTTGCACAAAAGAGTGGAAAGAAGCTATGGATAGTGAATATCAAGCTCTTATGAAAAATAAAACTTGGCATTTAGTTCCACCAGGAAGAGGTAAAAATGTTATTGATTGCAAATGGGTTTACAAGATTAAAAGAAAGGCAGGTGGAAGTATAGATAGATACAAGGCTAGACTAGTTGCAAAAGGTTTCAAACAAAGATTTGGGATTGATTATGAGGATACTTTCAGTCCCGTTATTAAATCAGCTACTATCAGACTTGTACTATCTATTGCTATTTCTAGAGGTTGGAGTCTACGACAGCTAGAACGTGTTTCTTCATGGTGTTGAGGAAGAAGTGTTCATGCGGCAACCACCAGGGTATGAGAACAAAAGCACACCACATCATGTTTGCAAATTAGATAAAGCTCTATATGGATTAAAGCAGGCCCCTAGAGCCTGGTACTCAAGATTAAGTACTCAGATACAACAACTTGGGTTTACTCCATAAAAGGCAGATACCTCACTATTCTTTTATAACAAAGGCAATGTAACAGTGTTTGTTCTTGTTTATGTTGATGATATAATTGTTGCCAGTTCCAGTCCAGATGCTACCACATGCCTTCTTCAGGATCTTAATATGGAGTTCGCATTGAAGGACTTGGGTAATCTTCACTATTTTGTCGGCATTGAAGTAAAACAGGTGAAAGATGGCATACTTTTAACACAGGAGAAATATACTAGTGTTATTATAAAAAGGGTTGGACTAGAGCATTCTAAGCCAATAAGTACACCACTCTCAACTTCAAAGAAACTTTCAGTTGAGGGAGGGGAGGCACTTGGTCCAGAGGATGCAACAAATTACAGAAGTGTTGTTGGTGCACTACAGTACTTGACTTTAACTCGGCCTGATATCTCATATTCTATTAATAAGGTATGCCAATATTTGCATGCTCCTAGTACAGTTCATTGGACGGTAGTTAAGCGGATTGTGAGGTATTTAAAGTTTACAATGGGACTTGGAGTTAAGATTATCAAGTCACCAGCTATGCTAGTAAGTGCATATTCTGATGCAGATTGGGCAGGGTGTGTTGATGATAGAAGGTCCACAGGTGGATTTGCTGTATTTCTGGGATTAAATTTTATATCATGGAGTGTAAGGAAACAGGCTACCGTCTCTAGATCCAGCACTGAAGCAGAATATAAAGCATTGTCAAATGCAACTGCTGAAGTTATGTGGATCCAGACTCTTCTCTGCGAACTAGGAACCAAAGTTCCACAAGCTGCAAGGTTATGGTGTGACAACATTGGTGCAACCTACCTTTCAGCAAATCATGTTTTTCATGCACGGACAAACCATATAGAATTTGATTTCCACTTTGTCAGAGAAAGGGTAGCTCAAAAGCTACTTGACATCAGGTTTATTCCTATAGGAGATCAACTTGTCGATGGATTCACCAAACCACTTACCACGAGGAGGATGAATGAGTTCAAATACAATCTAAATCTAGACAAATCTTCATAGGTTTAGATTGAGGGAGGATGTTAGATAGATAGATAGATATGTGTGTGTATACTTCAAACTTCTATCTCTTCTTCTGTCTGCTTCTTCCTCCCAATGTAATCTTCTATTTCCCTCTCGTGTACAACTCTGAGGAGGAATCCTAGCGATCTCCCAAAACTTGTAAGCCACGACAATTGATCAATATATACAGCGGCCCGAGACCAAAGGGTTCAATGCTTTCCCAATCTCTACATCATGCACATGATCAGTGATTATTGATTCATGCAATCTCATTCTTCCTAACTAACATGGTATCAGTTTAGCATGCCGATCCCTTTCCTAGCTTCCGCACCAGCCCGCCGCCGCCCCTCTTGCGTCACCGCCGCCGCCGTACGCCGCCGCTGCGTCCTCTTCCCCCTGCAGCCACCGCACCTTGCCTGCCACCGCCGCCTACCCTCCTCCTCCATCCTAGCCGTTGCACCACTAAACCCTAACCCTACTCAAACCCAAAACCCTACCCCGCGCGTGCCGCTAGCCAACCCACCTGAGCCGGCGCCGCATTCCATCCACCGCCGCAGCTCCATGGCTTCTCCCCTCTCCAGCAACTCAAACCCGTTTGTCGGACCTGAGCCCGACGCCACCGCCGTTCGCGATCTAGACATCCACACCCGCGTCCCCATCAAGCTCGACCAATCCATCTCCTCGTACTACGCCTAGAAGACCTACTTCAACCTTGTCTTCCGCGAGTACCATCTCCTCGAGCACATCGACGGGTCTGTTGATGGCGACATCATGGCGGGCGATCCGGACTGGGCGGCCATTGAGGCCTCTCTCATCCGTTGGTTCCTCACCGTCTCACCAGACATCTTCCACACGGTCATCTCGGAGAATGACGATGCGTGTGCCAGTGGACCAAAATCAACGCCCTCTTCACCGATAATAAACTCCAACGTCTTGTGTTTTTGCAGCAGGAATTTTTTGGGTGCCATCAAGATGACTCCTCCATCGATGACTACTGCATGCGCCTCAAGCAGCTCGCTGACGAGCTCCGCGACATTGGTGCCAAGGTGTCTCACAACCTCATGCTTAGCACCCTCACAGCCGGCCTCAATGAGGATTTCGGCAACGCGGCCTCGAACCTCACCCTGCTGCCGAACCTGACTTTTCACTTTGTCGTCGCATATTTATGCTTGGAGGAACGCCGGATGAAGAAAGTCAAGGCTCGCGTCCACCACACCGCCTTCGCCACCGGGACGTCTAGTGGGGCGCCTCCGTCGGCCCCGCCTCGCCCGCGCCACCGGGGTATTTCCCCCTCCTGCCGGCCCCGCCCGCGCCACCCGCTGAAAGGATCGATATAGTTGACTAGAGGGGGTGAATAGGCAACTAATAATTTTTAGCTTTTTACCAATTTAAACTTTGCATCAAAGTAGGTTGTCTAGATATGCAACTAGGTGAGCAACCTATATGATGCAACAACAACAAGCACACAAGCAAGCAAGGGATGCAACACAATATAAGCTTGAGTATTCTATAGTCTCACCTAAATAGCTTGGCGTAATCATGGTCATAGCTGTTTCCTGTGTGAAATTGTTATCCGCTCACAATTCCACACAACATACGAGCCGGAAGCATAAAGTGTAAAGCCTGGGGTGCCTAATGCTCCCCAAGAAGCCTCTAGGGCCACCGTATTCTCCTCACGCCCTCACACAATGCGAGATGCCGTGATTCCACTATTGGTGCCCTTGGAGGCGGCGACCGGACCTTTACTAACAAGGTTGGGGCAATCTCCACAACTTAATTGGAGGCTCCCAATGACACCACGAAGCTTCACCACAATGGAATTTGGCTCTGCGGTGACCTCAACCGTATAGGGTGCTCAAACACTCAAGAGTAACAAGATCCACAAAGGGATTAGTGGGGGAATCAAATTTCTCTTGGTGGAAGTGTATATCGAGGCCTTCTCAACCAATCCCTAGAAAATCAACAAGTTTGATTGGCTAGGGAGAGAGATCGGGCGAAAATGGAGCTTAGAGCAACAATGGAGCTTAGGGATGGAAGAGGTGGTCAACTCGGAGAAGAAGACTCCCCTTTTATAGTGATAGGACAAATCCAACCGTTATTCACTTACTCAGCCCATGACATGCGGTACTACACCAGACATGCGGTACTATCGCAAGGGCCTGCGGTACTATCGCGGGGCACTGCGGTACTGATACATCTCCAATGTATCTATAATTTTTTATTGTTCCATGCTATTATATTATCTGTTTTGGATGTTTAATGGGCTTTATTATACCTTTTTATATTATTTTCGGACAAACCTATTAACCGAAAGCCTAGTGTGAATTGCTGTTTTTTTGCCTATTTCGGTGTTTCGCAGAAAAGGGATATCAAACGGAATCCAAACAGAATGAAACCTTCGCGAGGATCATTTTTGGACCAAACGCAATCCAGGAGACTTGGAGTGGACGTCAAGGAAGCAACGAGGAAGCCACGAGGCAAGAGGGCGCGCCCCAGGGGGGTGGACACACCCCCACCCTCGTGGGCCCCTCGCCGCTCCACCGACCTACTTCTTTTGCCTATATATACTCTTATACCCTCAAACCTTCGGGTAGAGCAACGAAACACCTTTTCCACCGCCGCAACCTTCTGTACCCGTGAGATTCCATCTTGGGGCCTCTTCCGGCGACCTGCCAGAGGGGGATTCGATCACGGAGGGCTTCTACATCAACACCATAGCCTCTCTGATGATGTGTGAGTAGTTTACCACAGACCTTCTGGTCCATAGTTATTAGCTAGATGGCTTCTTCTCTCTCTTTGGATCTCAATACAAAGTTCGCCTTGATCTTCTTGGAGATCTATTCGATGTAACTCTTTTTGCGGTGTGTTTGCCAAGATCCGATGAATTGTGGGTTTATGAACTTGATTATCTATGACTATTATTTGATTCTTCTCTGAATTCTTATATGCATGATTTGATATCTTTGCAAGTCTCTTCGAATTATCGGTTGCGGTGCTCGATCCCAGTGACAGAAAAGGAAATGACACGTATTGTATTGTTGCCATAGAGGATTAAAAGGTGGGGTTTATATCATATTGCTTGAGTTTATCCTTCTACATCATGTCATCTTGCCTAATGCATTGCTCCGTTCTTATGAACTTAATACTCTAGATGCATGCTGGATAGCGGTCAATGTGTGGAGTAATAGTAGTAGATGCAGAATCGTTTTGGTCTACTTGACATGGACGTGATGCCTATATTCATGATCATTGTCGTAGATATCATCATAACTACACGCTTTTCTATCAATTGCTCGGCAGTAATTTGTTCATCCACCGTAATACATGCTATCTTGAGATAAGCCACTAGTGAAACCTATGGCCCTCGGGTCTACTTTACATCATATAAGTTTCCAATCTACAATTATAGTTTACTATTTATGTTGTAATCTTTATTTTCCAATCTATACCACAAAAATACCAAAAATATGTATCTTATTATCTTTATCAGATCTCACTTTTGCAAGTGGCCGTGAAGGGATTGACAACCCCTTTATCGCATTGGTTGCAAGGTTCTTATTTGTATGTGCAGGTACTAGGCGATTTGCGTGTAGTCTCCTACTAGATTGATACCTTGGTTCTCAAAAACTGAGGGAAATACTTACGCTACTTTGCTGCATCACCCTTTCCTCTTCAAGGGAAAACCAACACATGCTCAAGAGGTAGCAAGAAGGATTTTTGGCACCATTGGCGGGGAGATTTGCACCAAGTCAAGTCAAGATTTGATCTCCCGTCAACTAGCCATTTCTGGCGCCGTTGCCGAGGAGATCTACGCACAAGTCAAGACATACCAAGTACCCATCACAAACTCTTATCCCTCGCATTACATTATTTGCCATTTGCCTCTCGTTTTCCTCTCCCCCACTTCACCTTTGCCGTTTTATTCGCCCTTTTTCGTTTGTCTCTTTTTGCTTGCTTCTCCTGTGCTTGCTTGTTGGATTGATTGATTGTCATGATGGCTCAAGATAATACCAAATTATGTGGATTTTCCAATACCAACAATAATGATTTTATTAGCACTCCGATTGCTCCTACTACCGATGCTGAATCTTGTGAAATCAATACCGCTTTGTTGAATCTTGTTATGAAAGAACAATTTTCTGGCCTTCATAGTCAGGATGCCGCTACCCATCTAAACAACTTCGTTGATTTGTGTGATATGCAAAGGAAGAAAGATGTGGATAATGATATTGTTAAATTGAAGCTATTTTTCGTTTTCACCTAGAGATCGTGCTAAAACTTGGTTCTCTTCTTTGCCTAAAAATAGTATTGATTCATGGAATAAGTGCAAAGATGCTTTTATCTCCAAGTATTTTCCCCCCGCTAAGATCATCTCTCTTAGAAATGATATTATGAATTTTAAGCAACTTGATCATGAGCATGTTGCACAAGCTTGGGAGAGGATGAAATTAATGATACGTAATTTCCCTACACATGGTTTGAATTTATGGATGATTATACAAAAAAATTATGCTGGATTGAATTTTGCTTCTAGAAATCTTTAGATTTGGCCGCGGGAAGCACTTTTATGGAAATCACTTTAGGAGAAGCTACTAAACTCCTAGATAATATTATGGTTAATTATTCTCAATGGCACACCGAAAGATCTACTAGTAAAAAGGTTCATGCGATAGAAGAGATTAATGTCTTGAGTGGAAAGATGGATGAACTTATGATTTTTCTTGCTAATAAGAGTGTTTCTTATGATCCTAATGATATTCCTTTCTCCACTTTGATTGAGAATAAAAATGAATCTACGGATGTGAATTTTGTTGGTAGGAACAATTTTGGTAACAACGCTTATAAAGGAAACTATAATTCTAGACCGTTCCCTAATAATTCCTCCAATAATTATGGTAATTCCTACAAAACTCTTATGGAAATTTTAATAAGATTCCCTCTCATTTTGAGACTAGTGTTAAAGAATTTATGAATTCGCAAAAGAATTTCAATGCTTTGCTTGAAGAAAAATTGCTTAAGATTGATGAGTTGGCTAGGAACGTGGATAGAATTTATCTTGATGTTGATTCTTTGAAACTTAGATCTATTCCACCTAAGCATGATATCAATTAGTCTCTCAAAGCCATGAGAATTTCCATTAATGAGTGCAAAGAAAGAACCGCTAGGATGCGTGCTAAAAAAGATTGCTTTGTAAAAGCGTGTTCTTCCGGTTTTCATGATAATAATGATGAAGATCTAAAAGTGATTGGTGTGTCTCATATTAAGTGTTTGTTTGCCATTATGAATCTTGATAAAGATGGTACTGGATATGAGTCAACTTTAGTTAGAAGGCGTCCCAATGATTCAGAATTTTTAGGTCTTGATGCAGAAATTGGTAAAAGTGGGATTGAAGAGGTCAAAACGTTACATAGCAATGAACCCACTATTTTGGATTTCAAGGAATTTAATTATGATAATTGTTCTTTAATAGATTGTATTTCCTTGTTGCAATTCGTGTTAAATTCTCCTCATGCTTATAGTCAAAATAAAGCTTTTACCAAACATATCGTTGATGCTTTAATGCAATCCTATGAAGAAAAGCTTGAATTGGAAGTTTCTATCCCTAGAAAACTTTATGATGAGTGGGAACCTACTATTAAAATTAAGATTAAAGATCATGAATGCTATGCTTTATGTGATTTGGGTGCTAGTGTTTCCACGATTCCAAAAACTTTGTGTCATGTGCTAGGTTTTCGTGAATTTGATGATTGTTCTTTAAATTTGCATCTTGCGGATTCCACCATTAAGAAACCTATGGGAAGGATTAATTATGTTCTTATTGTTGCAAGTAGGAATTATGTGCCCGTAGATTTTATTGTTCTTGTTATAGATTGCAATCCTACATGTCCTATTATTCTTGGTACACCTTTCCTTAGAACGCTCGGTGCAGTTATTGATATGAAAGAAGGAAATATTAGATTCTAGTTTCCATTAAGGAAAGGCATGGAACACTTCCCTAGGAAGAAAATTAAATTACCTTATGAATCTATTATGAGAGCCACTTATGGATTGCATACCAAAAATGACAATACCTAGATCTATTCTTGTTTTTATGCCTAGCTAGGGGCGTTAAACGATAGCGCTTGTTGGGAGGCAACCCAATTTTATTTTTGTTCCTTGCTTTTCGTTCCTGTTTAGTAATAAATAAATCATATATCCTCTGTTATAATTGTGTTTTTTATGTTTTAGTTAGTGTTTGTTCCAAGTAAAGCCTTTAGGATCTTGTTGGATGATTGTTGTTTGATCTTGCTGAAAAAAACAGAAAGTATGTGCTCATGAGAATAATTTTTATTTTTTACCAGAGAGCGATAAAATACCAATTCCAACTGAAGTAGATTAATATACAAATTATCCTGCTCTTCCTAATTTGGTAGAAATTTTGGAGTTACAAAAGTATTCGAAACCTACAGATTACTGCAGACTGTTCTGTTTTTTGACAGATTCTGTTTTTCGCGTGTTGTTTGCTTATTTTCATGAATCTATGGCTAGTATCGGGGGGTATGAACCATATAGAAGTTTGAATACAGTAGTTTTAACACCAATATAAATAAATAATGAGTTCATTACAGTACCTTAAGGTGGTGGTTTGTTTTCTTATACTAACGGAGCTAATGAGATTTTTTGTTGAGTTTTGTGTTGTGAAGTTTTCAAGTTTTTGGGTAAAGATTTGATGGATTATGGAATAAGGTGTGCAAGAGCCTAAGCTTGGGGATGCCCAAGGCACCCCAAGGTAAAATTCAGGGACAATCAAAAGCCTAAGCTTGGGGATGCCTGTCGGTGTCAAAACCGGCGGATCTCGGGTAGGGGGTCCCGAACTATGCGTCTAAGGTCGATGGTAACAGGAGACAGGGGACACGATGTTTACCCAGGTTCGGGCCCTCTCTATGGAGGTAATACCCTACGTCCTGCTTGATTGATATTGATGAATATGAGTATTACAAGAGTTGATCTACCTCGAGATCGTTGTGGCTAAACCCTAGAGGTCTAGCTTGTATGACTATTATAATGAATCTACCCTATCCGGACTAAGTCCTCCAGTTTATATAGACACCGAGAGGATCTAGGGTTACATAAGGTCGGTTAAAAAGAAAGGAATCTACATATTCGACGCCAAGCTTGCCTTCCACGCCAAGGAGAGTCCCATCCGGACACGGGTGCAGTCTTCGGTCTTCCTATCTTCACAGCCCATCAGTCCGGCCCATGGCCAACAGGTCGGACGCCCGAGGACCCCTTAGTCCAGGACTCTCTCAGTAGCCCCTGAACTTGGCTTCAATGACAAGGTATCCAGCGCGTAGTGTTGTCTTCGGCATTGCAAGGCGGGTTCCTCCTTCCGAACTCCAAAATAGTCTTCGGACGAATTGATCGTGTCCGGACCTGTAACACACACCACACACAACCGTAGAGAGAATATAATAATACACGAGTCCAATCCGGTGACAACTTTTACAACATGACATCATGTCCATCCGGTCATAATTTCAAACCATTTTTTGTCTGCCGCTCCACGTTTCGAGACACGGTTGCCATTGGCACATCTTGTCAAAGCAGAGATCGTGTCCCCTTATTACGGGATTCTCATCAATACGGGCGTGGGTAACCCAACCGTGTCGTTTACACAGCCTTGGGAATATGCGAGTTTTAGGGAGGCGTTTGATATTCGCGGCCTTTATAAGGGGATAAGGATTCGTCCTCAATCACTCCTGCGTTATCCTTCCTCTACCCATCCATTCTAGAGCTCCAGTGCCGAAGCCCTAGCTTCCCTCGCTGGAGAAAACACTCCAACCATGTCCGGGTCCGGAGCAGGTGGCAAGTGGACATGAAGGAGCTTCGAGAGGCCGGATACCTAGCCAAGGAGATCGTTCACCATCTCCCAGCCGAAGGACAGATCATCCCTACCCTAGAGCCCCATGAGAGGGTTATGTTTCTTACACATTTCGTGCATGGGCCAGGATTCCCTCTCCACCCGTTTGTCCGCGGGCTGATGTTTTACTACGGGCTAGACTTTCATGATCTAGCCCCCAACTTTGTCCTCAACATTTCGACATTTATAGTCGTTTGCAAGGCCTTCCTCCGTATCCCGCCTCACTTCGGCCTATGGCTGAAGACTTTCAATGTAAAGCCGAAGGTGGTGAGAGGCCAACAGGCAGAGTGCAGAGGCGCCATGGTGGGCAAGATGCCCAACATTACATGGCCCGAAGGCTCCTTTGTGGAGATGGTGAAGGGCTGGCAGTCGGGGTGGTTCTACATCACTGAGCCGCACGACACCAACTAGGCGGCGGCCCCCGAATTTCGATCTGGAGCTCCGCTGCGGCTCACCTCCTGGCAAGAGAAGGGCCTCGCTTGGGGCTCTTTGAGTGAGCTGACTGGGCTCCAGACGTGCGTTCAGAACATGATAACCAAGAGGATCAAACTCGTCAACGTGATCCATGTTATGCTCATTCCCCGGATCCTTCCGTGCCAACGCCGGACTTGCTATTCGTGGGAGTTCGATCCGGCCAAGCACCAGATGCTACTAGAGCTCCTCGGCACAACACACGAAGACATCTGGAAAGTGCACTTCAAGGTCGGCGAGACACCACCGCCCATGACCGAAGATCGTGGGCTCAGCTTAAAGCGCCAGGACAATTCGGTAAGTTCTTTCATGTATTCAAGGTATAGCCTTTACTGGCATACTTCGGGAAGGAGTCTAAGCCTTCCTATCAATTTTCAGGCCTGGATCGACATAGCGGGGCGGATTAATTGTCCTGCTCCACTTCTCGAAGATGAGGAAACCCCACTCCTAACGAAGATGCTATTTCTGGTGCCTTATGATGTGCCAGAGAAGAAGGCCAAGAATACGGCCAAAGGGAGAAGGAGTGGCCTTCGCCGAAAGGGTGCTTCGGACATGTCGTCCGCAGACGAGACTGACTCTTCGGTCGCCGAAGACGACAGCGAGGAGGACAAAGAAGGTGGCTTCCCTCGGAGGGGGGGAAGAAGAAAAGAGAGGCCTCCATGAATCTGGAGGCGAAGGTGCCCAAGAGGGGGAAGGGCTCCCTTGCGGATAACTCCACATGGGATGTCGAAAGCAGTCCAGAGCGAATGCCCCAGACCAAGTCTCGGGCTACCTCGTAAGTACCAAAACCCTATGCACCACCCAATACCTGGCCTTTCCAGTTTATAATATTAATATGTTCAAACTATGCTCCCCATGATCCTCGACAGAGGATTCGCTAGACTCAAAGGAGATGGCTAGCATGTCTCTGCCGCCCGCTCATTTTGCCTCACCCAAGGGTGATGACGAGGTGGCATCCCAAAGGATCTTCCCAGACCCGGGGGAGATTCCAGAAATTGTTAAGGTGGTGCCGCAGGATGACTCCTCGGCTGTCGGACACATGGGGGAAAAATCCCCCATGGGGACTGGCAGTGGGGACCAAGTTCTCTTCGGCCCTCAGCCGGATACCATTCCGGAGACCTACACGGCTCCGGATTCTAGCGAACGGCCTTCCCTGAAAGGAGGAGGTGTGCCTATTTGTAACACCGCTAGTATCATGCTATAGTAATCCCCCCTAATAATGCCTTGTCATCATGCTTCCTAAGCCATAATGCCACTTGTCCAAAAATCAAGTCCAATTAAATTCAAATTGCAAGCCAATTATTTGCATCTTCAAATGAGCCAGAAAAATAGTTCACACTATGGAAAATATTCTCTAAGTATTTGTCATGATGAAACCTACCTCTGTTGGATTCCAAAAATGCTCCTGGAAGTTATTTGAGTGTTCCAACAACAATTAAATTGGCCTTTTCAATTTCTAAAATTTCTTAAACTTTTCCAAATGCTCAAAACAATTTTGTGCAACTTCACAATATTGCAAAGTATTTATTGTGGCATGTGGCACATTTTACAAGAGTCATATGGTTCTCGGAATAATTGCAAAATAGTAAGCTATCCTTTTAATAAAAATAATAATAAAAGTTTTTTAAAAAAAGAAAAGAAGAGGACCCCCCCCCCTCTCTGCCTGGGCCTTAGCCGCTTGGCAGGCCCAGTCGGCCAGCCAGCCGACCCACCTACCTCAACCGACCGGCCCAACCCCCTGGGTCATCTCCCTCCCTCCCTGTTCAACCGACCGAGGGGAGGGGCTCCAGCTCGTCGCAGTCCGACCACCTCGTCGTCCCGCACCGCTACAGGCCCCGGAGGGGATAAGAGGACGCCCCGACGCCCTCCTCCCTCCAGTGACGAACCCTAGCCCCACTCGCTCTTCCCCATCCCCTCTCTCTTTCGACTTGGAGCTCGTCCGAGCTCGTGGTCACCATGGCCGCTGTCAATCCCACGGCCACCGTCCTCCCCGCGCCCCGCCAAGTCATCCAGAAGCTCCGTAGTGAGCATCTTCGTCGACCACACCTTCGAGCTCAAGCCGGAGACCTCCACCTCGACCGGATCGAGGTCGTCTTCGACCTCTGCCCCACCGCTCGCCGTCTTCGATTCGGCCTCACCAGAGCCACCCTGAGCCCTCTGCCATCCCCTACTGCCCCGCTGTGAGCACCGCTTCCCTTCCCCCTCTCCCTGTGCTCTCCTAGGTAGCCGTAGCTCGCCCCCGTCGCGCACATACTCCCACCGCCAAGCTCAAGCTCGCCCCCGTGGCCCCCGTGGCCGCAACCCTCGTCAGAGATCGCTGTCGTGCTCAGAACACCCGCAGAAGTCGGTGGCAACCACCAGCGCCCCCTCCTGTGCCTCCTAGTGCCGGCTCCGACCTACCTGGGCTCATCGCCGACGCCGTCTCCGGTTCCCCAACTCCGGCCGGCAGCACCACTCGACGAGGCATCGAGTCCCCGTTCGAACGCGACCCCCCGCGTCAATTTTGGTGGCATGTAGCCAAATCCCGCGGCCTCCCGTGCGCCGCCACCATGTTTGTGGCCGCCGGCGGCTAAACGCCGACGTGGCTGGCCCTGGGGCCACCTCTCGGTCGCTGACCTGTGGGCCCCTGGGCCCGGTTGTCCTGTTGACTTCGGTCAACTGCTGACTAGGCAGGCCCCAACCACTGACGTGCGGGCCCCACCACTTATTCCTATAACTAAAATGTTTTAATAATTAAAACTAATTAGTTTAGCTAACTAGTCTATGACAGGTGGGGTCCAGTAGCTAATTAACCTAGATTTGTTAGTTTAATGCACTGTTAGACTAACAGAGGCTGACATGTGGGTCCCACTGGACCCACAGGTCAGGTTTCACCTGGTCAGCGAGTCTGTTGACTGCTGACATCACGAACACGTCATGCTGATGTCATATTTTCTTTTCTGTTATTTTATATAATTCCAGAATATGTTTGAAACTTTGAAAAATCATAGAAAATTAACCATAGCTCAGATCGAAAAACTTTGTGTATGAAAGTTGCTCAGAATGACGAGACGGACCTGAATACACTACCCACATACCTGTCAGATGCCTCTAACTATTTGAACATGGAACTTTCCCCCTCCGGTCATCTATCTGACACAGGTCCGGAACCGGGAAAACATTCCCGGCTATTTTCCCCCTTCACCTTTATCGTGTAGCCATACGTTAGGTCACACCCGGCACATCTTATTTCCATGTTATGCTTTGTGGTGCTATGTTGCTTTATATTTACTGTTTCTTCCCCCCTCTTCTCTACGGTAGACCCCGAGACAAATGTCACCCCTGTGATCGACTACTTCGACGACGACCCCTCCTTGCCAGAGCAACCAGGCAAGAAAACCCCCCTTGAGCATTCCGATATCGCCCATTTATTTCCCTCTCATGCTTGCATTATAACTGCTAGTGCTTTATGTATGATCCTACTCTGATGCATAGGCTGTTTCTGTTACCTGCTTTCATACCTTACCTGTTTATCATAAAACTGCTTAGTATAGGTTGGTTAGAGATCCAGCAGTGACCCCACCTTGTCCCAGTTGCCTCGCTTTATGTTTGATGACTCGATCAACGTGATCGACGTCTAGGCCCCGACACTACACATCACCCCCTAGTTGTACGACTCTGCAGAGTTACCATCGAGTGCCGAGGGTGGAACCTCTTACATCACTCCTGATGAGACCTCTATAGTGTAGCTATTCGTTCATGGTCATCGAGGGTGATCTCCTCCTTAACCACTTCTGATACGGCTCTGTCGTGCAACCACTCAAGTGTGAACCTCGAGGGTGGATCCTCTTACGATCACCTTGATGACAACATCGAGTGGAATTCACTGGGGGTGATTCCTCGGGTTTTCCCCTTGGTGTTAGACACACAGTTACTATGGTTGCTATGACTTTGCACTGAGCCATGTTTAAAGATGGGTTGGCCCTGAGGGGTACCCGCGCGAGCTTAATAGCGAGTGATGTGGAGTCGGGTTGACCTGGAAGGTGCCCGCGAGATACTTACGAGGCGTGGTCGGGCATTCTTAGCCCTTGCCGCAAGTACTCGAGACGGGGTGACGGGGTCACATCTTTCGTGAGTCTCTGCTTGTCACTACGCGTTTCTAATCCACTACGATTTGGATATTTGATCCAAGGGGCCTTTGGCCTGATACCACTAACCATCACGTGTGCATAGTATGGGCGTTCTGCGTCGTATATGTCAGCCGAAGCTTAATAGACGTCAGCGACTGAGCGGCGCGCGTCGGGTTTGGACTGGTAAGCACCTGCCTTTTGAAGGAGGTAGCTAGGTCTGCTCACCGGCCACATACGCAACGTGCAGGAGTTCCCGGGGAGATGGCCCATGACCCTTGGGGCATAGGTTTCGTCCGGCGTGCTGACCTCTCTATTAAGCCTAGGTCGGGTTGCGGCGTATTGTTTGGCCGAGGCCGGGCATGACCCAGGAAAGTGTGTCTAGCGGGAGTTAATCGAGCATGGTGGGTAAGTTGGTGCACCCCTACAGGGAAGAAAACATCTTATCGATAGCCTGTCCTACGGTAACAGACACTTGGAGTTGTATCCCGATCGATACAACTAGCAATGGATACTTGTGATGAGAAATGAATGGATATGAGAAATGGGTAGTATGGCTCTGGGATTGCTTTCTCGCAGGGAGTCGAGAAAGGATCTCTGGCCGAGGTTGATACTCTACTACTTTACTTTATGCTACTCTTATCTCTTCTGTTGCTGCAAGATGCTTCGAGCTACTTGAAGATGCTAGTCTTCGATAGGCTAGGCTTTCCCCTTTCTCTTCTGGCATTCTGCAGTTTAGCCCACAGATACAACCATTTGTTTGATACAGATGCATACTTAGTTTAGATCTGATGTAAGTCTTGCGAGTACTTTGGATGAGTACTCACGGTTGCTTTGCTACCTCCTTTTCCCCTATACCCGATTGTTGCGACCAGATGATGGATCCTGGGAGCCAGACGACACCACTGATGACTACTGCTACCCCAAGGATGCCTACTACTACGTGACGGCCGCTGATGACTTGGAGTACTTAGGAGGCTCCCAGGCAGGAGGCCTTGCCTTTTCGATCGATGTTGTTTTTGTGCTAGCCTTCTTAAGGCAAACTTATTTAACTCATGTTTGTACTCAGTTAATGTTGCTTCTGCTGACTCTTGTGCATTCAAGCCTATGTATTCGAGCCCTCGAGGCCCCTGGCTTGTAATATGAAGCTTGTATTATTTTAATTTGTGTCTAGAGTTGTGTTGTGATATCTTCCCGTGAGTCCTTGATCTTGATCGTACACATTTGCATGTATGATTAGTGTACGGTCGAATCAGGGGCGTCACAAGTTGGTATCAGAGCCGACTGCCTATAGGAATCCCCCTTCCACACTCTTTGGCCGAAGTTGAGTCTAGTCGATGAAAACTATTTTACTAACATGGCTGTGCGGCCCATGGGCCCACGTCGCCATTGGGTGGAATTATGATTTTTATTCCTCGTCTATACTCTGGGACTCTGATCTCTCTTCTTTTTTGGTTAAATGATTTTACTAACTCGAACATTAGGATCTCGTGATCACATCCTCCCAAAGAGCCCCTTGTTTCAGATGATCACCTGCTGCATCAGAAGATTCGGAAGATACTCTACGATATTCTCTCAAGACTTTGTGCATGTTACCTTTGAAATTCCCTACCACCGAAATATCCTTATGGATAACTACACACACTCGCCAATCTTACATTCTATCCCACTGATCTTGTTATTACAAGATGCCCTGGACTGCTCTCCTTTTTCTGAGAATCCTTTGAACTTACTGCCTTGCAGTTCCTTGTCATCTGAATACTCCTACGGATAACTTTGTGCACCTATCGAGTATCCACTCATCCTCAGTTGATTCATGTACTTCACAAAAGTCTTTGTAATACCATTCGTTCTTGTGAAAATCCTCAACAGCCTATTGTTCTTGAATTTCTTGCTTGCTTGCATTATGGTTAATACCATAAGTCTAGTAATCTTATTGTCAGCCTTTGTCATTATCATTTTGAGTCCGTTGATACAATATGTTGCGAATGCTCGCAATCCTCAATCAGATCCTAGAATTCATCCTTTCGGCTCAGACGTCATTTTAACATGTGCTGGATCTCGACCAATCAAATCGCCGTCGATTGTACCCCTAAGGCTATTCTACCTATCCATCCCTAAATAGAGCATTTCTTCTGATCCCTTGCCTTGGAATTCATAATTCCTTTGCAATTGAGCTTTGAGTTAGTCAGTTGTATCTATAATCTGATCTCCTTGCATTCTTTCTTCCTTTGGTTGAGTACTGATGCTCACTTCAGATCCCTTGTGGACCATTAGACCCCTTTTTTGGATTTTATCCGACAACGTCCTTCATATTCAATAAGCTTGTGAGCCCTTCCTCGAATACATAATGCTTTTGGTAAATTGTATCCTCTGCTTTCTCAAGCATGCTCTACTACCGAGCTTGTGTTATTTATTCTCGAAATTTATGATATATGTTCCTAAGGTGCCCCGATGGGTTGAACCTATGCCTTCCCGAATCTGTGTGAACTCGAAAGTTATGCGGGTTATACTCTACTGACTTTTCGTCAGATAAAATTTCAATACTACAGCTTCATCAAGAGCGAGAAGTAAAATGAAAGGTTATGCATTATAGAAGTGGGAGTCGACCCTAAACCTTGTGTTCATGCCCACGGACACGGTGTGGAACTTATCATGAAAGCTTCTTGCAAGGATATTTAATCATTTGAATAATTCTTCTGGTATCGTAAATTGGATCCCTTGCAGTTATGGTCTCGACCATATTTCCTCCTTGATCTCATTTACTGGGTAAGTTAAAATTACTTATCCTCTGCAAATCATTTCCCCCGTCCAACCTCTACTCCGATTTACCTTCTGGCATTACACCTAGTACTTGATACTGGGAACCTTTATACCCCATCACATCATTCCTAGCCTGAATGGCTATATTTTATCTTCACAACTTTTTAACTGTGCTACCTGGTCCTTATGCCCGGAGCAACTTCCGACGATGAGCTAAGCTTACGTCGATCTTCCTCATCTTATCATTTCACCTCGAACAACAATCTTGACTTTGAGCTTGTGTCGAATCCATGGTTCTCATAGCCTTTCACTTCATCGATCCTCCCTTTTCTGCTCGAGGGCATCTTCATAGAGTCTCTCGACAAACTTTGTCTTGATCACCGTCACACTTTGGCTTCTTCAGAGATGTCAATTGAATTCATGGCTAGAAATACCATCCTTGCCTCTCGATGATTTGTGTCAGCATCAACAACATTCTTGCCTCCCCCCCCCCAACACAAACTTGATCATATTGATTTTGGGAATACATCCTTTTTGACATGTCAATGGATTGCTACTGAGCCCGTCGACCACACCCTCATCTTTTCCCTGCTAAAATTGTATGACTTGTTTTCCAAGTTATTTCCGATGGATCCTTTGTGTATCCAAAGTATGACCTTTTCTTGAAACCATGTCAATGCTATCTCGAAGCATGTTTGTGGTAATCCGATCTCCAATGAGAACATTTGAAGCACGATACTAAATTTTCTTTATCAATTATCCAAACACCGTTGTATGGGTAATGTCATGAAAATTTCTTTACCTTTACCTAATTGGTTATCTACTTACTATCATGTCATGGATATCATCCTCTGCTTGTCCTTGGGGAGGATATACCCCTGATAATTGTGTTTAAACACATTTTCCTTTCCATTGTTCTAATTAATATACTAATCATATTTTCCTTTCCATTCTTTTGTTTAACCTTTCCGGTAAACTAACTTATCTCAGTAGAGATAATTTCCTGCTTAGGTAAGCACCTCAATGTACAACTCTGTTAGTAAAGACCCTGTTACTATTGTTGATGACATTCCGGTAGCCACCGATGGACGAGAACTTTGCCTAACGGCCCGCCTCGTTCAACGAGCAAGAAAATGGTTCTCTTCATCCCTCGCCCTTGGTACCGACGTTGTTGCCGACATAACTGACAGGCTACCCTTTGACATGCCTTGCTATCATGACCATGCAAGATGTCATCGCTCCTTCTATTTTAACCCACATGGTGGGCCCATGACCCACAGTTCCACAGGATTGGAACCTGACTCTCAACTATATCCTTTATTCCGAGGTATCATTTGCTCTTGGCTTTGTGTGTTGTCACGAGCCACCGTCCGAGAGATGACCTATTACCGATGCTCTGAACCCCCTTCTCACACTCTGTTCAGGTATCGATCGTTTTTCCATTCGCTTGAAACTTCCTATTGTACCTTCATTTTTTGCTCTCGTTGTTTTCTTAAGTTTCAACTCGAGAGATGCCTCTATGCCATGTTCACTGCCATAGTCCCCGCGTACCTATCTTGTGTTGAGCTCCGTCCTTCCCGAGTCTTTTTCCTTACTGCATCTCTTAAATCTCGAGACGAGATTTCTTGTAGTGGAGGAGATTTGTAACACCCCCAGTATCATGCTACAGTAATCCCCCTAATAATGCCTTGCCATCATGCTTCCTAAGCCAAAATGCCACTTGTCCAAAAATCAAGTCCAATTCAATTCAAATTGCAAGCCAATTATTTGCATCGTCAAATGAGCCAGAAAAATAGTTCACACTATGGCAAATATTCTCTAAGTATTTTTCATGATGAAACCTACCTCTGTTGGATTCCAAAAATGCTCCTGGAAGTTATTTGAGTGGTCCAACAAAAATTAAATTGGCCTTTTCAATTTCTAAAATTTCTTAAACTTTTCCAAATGCTCAAAACAATTTTGTGCAACTTCACAATATTGCAAAGTATTTATTGTGGCATGTGGCACATTTTACAAGAGTCATATGGTGCTTGGAATAATTGCAAAATAGTAAGCTATCCTTTTAATAAAAATAATAATAAAAGTTTTTTAAAAAAAGAAAAGAAGAGGAACCCCCCTCTCTGCATGGGCCTTAGCCACTTGGTAGGCCCAGTCGGCCAGCCGGCCGGCCCACCTACCTCAACCGACCGGCCCAACCCCCCTGGGTCGTCTCCCTCCCTCCCTGTTCGACCGACCAAGGGGAGGGGCTCCAGCTCGTCGCCGTCCGACCACCTCGCCGTTCCGCGCCGGTACAGGCCCCGGAGGGGATAAGAGGACGCCCCGACTGTCGGTGTACTAGAGTAGGGATACCCTAGTATCCCGAACTTGTGCACGGGCAGTCGCAGCACCCCGCGGCAAGGCTTGCCGGGTGACCGCCAAGGTCCTCCGTGGTTCCTTTGGAGCCATTCAAGAACAAAGTATCCAAGTCAAAGAGACAAAACCCCGGCAAGAGGAGTTTGCCGGGAAGGCCAACCAAGGCATCTCAAGACCCCGGCAAGAGGAGCTTGCCGGGAAGGCCAACCAAGGCACCTCAAGGAACTTGCCGCGGCGTGCCACGTGTCCCGGCAAGACCCGGCGAGCGACAAGCTCCCAGATGCGACAAGACAAAGACAGCGGCAAGGCGCTTGCCGCGGCAAGCCACCTCTCTGTGCCCGCGCTCCAGCACATCCACCAACGTGTCGCTCTGGGGCCCTTCCAGGCGTACGTGGCGGGAGGCTGTGCAGCCAGCGGCGCGCGGTGGCAAGCGGCGCTGACAAGATTGCCATCGTGGCGAGCGGTGGCGTCCCTGACGGTCCCTTTTGCACTGTTTAGGCGACGCAGACGGGCATTTAATGCCCTTGTCCCCTGCCGTCAGGGTTAGGTATAATACACTGTAGCAGGTAGCTGTACCAACCGCAGTACCTTTTTCATTTTTACCCTTTGTCTCCGTTGCCACCTGTCGGTGACCCCTTGAGCGTATAAAAGGAGGCACATGTGCAACTTAGAGGGGGGTTCGGAAAAACAGAACATTCACGCTCGGTCTCGTTAGCTGCTGGAGTGTACTGTAGCACTCCGCGCTCCCGAGCAAGAACTCAATACAAACCACAAAGCAGGAGTAGACTGGGTAAACTGCTCGCGTGCTTCGCCTCGATCCGCTCTTCGTGCGACCTCCGCCCCCGCCGAACCGAAAGGGACTCGGCCCGCCGGTCCCATAGGTGTTTGCGGATCAGTACCGCGACATCTTTGGCGCGCCAGGTAGGGGGCGTCGAGGTTGTGTGAACCAGATCCAGTGTTCACGCGAGCTAGATCTTCATCATCTTCATCGACATGCCGCCGAAGAAGAAGGTTTCGGAAGCAGCTGCTCCGTCCGCGCCAAACCCACCACCGCCGGAGCAAACGGCTGATGGGGCAGGCGCCGGCGGAAGAACGGGCGTCGACGAGGGAGCTCACGGTGCTACCAGGTCCAAGGACAAGGCTGCGCTGCCCATCGGCGGTGTAGCCGGCTCCCACAACGACCGGGCGCACTCCAAGACCTCGGCGTCCATACATGCACCGCACCCATCTCAGGAGGCGCGGGACCGGCAGCGTCATGGTGCTCACGGTACCATGCGATTGCTGGACCAAGATCGAGCTGGTGGATCTCGGAGTGCTCAAGACCAGCATGCACGCCAACATGCTGGCGCGAGCGAGACACGGTCGCCTGGACGCGATACTGCTCCTTCTAACATAGTTAGAAGTCCGAGCATATCCCGCTCCTCGCGCCGTTCGCCACCACCACCCGCCACTGCAGCAGAAGCTTTGTCGCGAGCTCAACTGCTCCTGGACTACCCTCCAACGCAGACAAGATCGATGACTGGAGGGCCACCATTCAGAGTCTCATCGGCTTTGCCAACGGCAGCCGAGCATGTCGCAGCCGCAGCCAGTCAGCTAGGCACGAGCCGGTGGCGACAAGACCGGTGGCAGTGCAACCTCTGTGCACTCTCCACCCCGAAGGCCAAGATCGCCGACTCGCCGGATCCACCTCGACAGCGACTCCACCGCGTCGTCAGATCCACGAGCTCGCCGTGATCAGCGCCAAGTTCTTCACGAACGACAGCAAGAAGATGCTCGTACTCGCATCGAGCGCCGAAGAGAAGCGCGACGTCAATCAGACCAGTGCGCTGGGCCCTCTGTTGACATGCATGCGCCAGGGGAACCAAGCGACTTGACGTACGCGGTAGGTTGCCCTGTGTTCACTCGTGAGCTGCGGCAAGTTCAGTGGCCCAGCATGAAGAATTTCAAGCCAGACATACCAGAGAAGTACGACGGCAAGTCGCATCCGTTGGAGTTCCTCAGCATCGACACCATCGCGGTGCAGGCTGCCGGCGGGCGGGATGATAAGATCCTTGCCAACTACTTCCTGCTGGTGCTCAAGCCCAACGTCAGGTCCTGGCTCATGCACTTGCCGGACAACTCCATATCCTCTTGGGCAGACCTATGCCATCAGTTTGTCGGCGCCTTTACAGGCGGCCACAAACCTCATGGCCAAGAGAGTGACCTTCATCTGCTCGCCCAGAAGGAAGGAGAACCCCTGCGCAAGTACATTCAGAGATTCAGCCGTGTACAGCACAACATCCCAGATGTCCACCCTGCCGCGGTCATCAGTGCGTTCCATCAGAACGTGCGTAACCGCAGGATGCGGGAGGAGATGGCGATGTGCAAGATCAGAGACGTCAGTGAGCTGTATGCCCTGGCCGACAAGTGTGCACGTGCTGAGGAAGGGAGGAAACTCCCTGGAGAGAATACAGGAGCAGGAGGATCTGACAGCGAGGATACTTACCCGGCAAAGAAAGGCCGGCGGCGGAACAGGAAGAAGAAAGGCAAAGATGTGCTAGTCGTCGAGCAGTCCGGCAATGAAGGTGGCGCCAGGAAAGCCAAAGTTGGTAGCTCCGGCAAGGAGATTGCCGCATGCGCCAACTGTCAGGCTGTGGCGGTCGCCGACAAGCAGGACGGCACCGACAAGCAGTACTGCAAGATTCACCGCACCAAGGGCCATGACCTCCAGAGCTGCAAGAAGGTCGAGCAGCTTGTCCAGCAACAAAAGGCTAAGTACGAGCGACGAGACAAGGAGAGGGCCCAAGGAGGCGCTGGAGAATCTGGCAAGAAGCGCGCCGGCCGGGGAGGACGCCGCGGCAAGGCCAAGCAGCGGCAAGGAGACAGACCTCCCCGCGGCCGCGACAAGGATGAAGATGATGACGACGAAGAAGACATGGATGATGTCGAGACCAGCGAGCAGGAGTTCCAGAAAGCCATAGAGGTCTTGTGCGTTGACGGCGGTGCTTCTCTGCATACTTCACACCGCCAACTCAAGCAGTGGGTGCGGGAAGTTAATGCTGCAGAACCACCTCTCGAGTCACGCAAGCTTCTGAAATGGTCCAGCACGCCTATCATATTTGACATTGAGGACCACCCTGATCGCACAACTGCGGTCGGGTACTTGCCGATGTTGGTTTCACCAACTATCCGCAACCTCAAGGTCACTAAGATGCTAGTTGACGGCGGGGCCGGCTTGAACCTGATCTCCTCCGCTGTACTCCAGAAACTCCAGATCCCTGACAACGAGCTTGAAGAGACCGGCACATTCCAAGGAATCAACCCGGGAAGGAGCAAGCCGAAGGGGAAGGTCACGTTGCCAGTAACATTTGGCAGCAAGCTGAACTTCAGGACTGAGAGGGTCACTTTTGACGTTGCCGATATTCCATTGCCTTACAATGGGATACTTGGCCGTCCAGCACTCGCCAAGTTCATGGCAGCCTCTCACTACGCATACAACATGCTGAAGATGCCAGGCCCGATAAGCGTCATCTCTGTCCCCGGCGACAAGAAGGATGCTCTTATCTGCACCGACAAGATCTACCGGGAAGCGGCAACCGCAACAGATCGCAAGTCACTTGCCGTTGAAGCTCCCGGGGGGAAGAAGAAGAGCAAGTCCGGCAAGAGTTCTGATGCCCACTCCGGCAAGTGCACCTCTTCGGAGTGCTGCGCCACCGTCGAGGACGCACCATCGAGCTCCACCGGCAAGTGTAAGAAGACAATGGCAGCTCTGCCAGAGACGAAGAAGGTGTCCGCCAAGGAGGACGGCACTGGTAGTACCTTCACCATCAGTGCCACTCTCGACCCTAAATAGGAAAGCGCGCTCATTGCTTTCCTGCGGGCGAATGTCGACGTGTTTGCGTGGCAACCGTCTGACATCCCCGGTGTTCCCAGGAAAGTGATTGAGCACCACCTTGCCGTTTATCCTCATGCGCGGCCCGTCAAGCAGAAGGTCAGGAAGCAAGCAGTGGAGCGCCAAGAATTCATTGCAGAAGAGATCAAGAAGTTGGAAGCAGCAGGCCTTGTCAGAGGAGTGCTCCATCCTACGTGGTTGGCTAATCCTGTAGTCGTGCGCAAGGCGAATGGGAAATGGAGACTTTGTATCGGTTTTACCGATGTTAACAAAGCTTGTCCCAAAGACCCATTTCCTTTGCCGCGCATTGACCAGATTGTTGACTCCACGGCCGGATGTGATTTGCTTTCATTTCTTGACGCATACTCAGGATACCATCAGATCTTCATGGCAGAAGAGGATGAGGAGAAGACCGCATTCATTACTCCATGTGGCACGTACTGTTTCATACGGATGCCTTTCGGATTAAAAAATGTTGGTTCAACATTTGCAAGAGTAGTCCATGTCGCTCTTGAGCCACAAATACACAGAAATGTGGAAGCCTATATGGATGACATAGTGGTCAAGAGCAAGGACAAGGCAACTCTGATCCAAGATTTAGACGAGACCTTTGCAAATCTGCGCAAGATCAGCCTCAAACTCAACCCAGAGAAGTGTGTGTTTGGAGTCCCCTCCGGCAAGCTTCTCGGGTTCTTCGTGTCCCAGTGGGGAATTGAATCCAATCCCGACAAGATCAAGGCCATTGAGCAGATTGAAGCACCAAAGCGCGTCAAGGATGTACAGAGACTTGCCGGTTGCGTGGCTGCTCTCAGCAGGTTTATCTCCAGGTCTGCTGAGCGCGCCCTGCCATTTTTCAAATTATTGAAAAAGGCAGGTCCAATGAAATGGACTCCGGAAGCGGAGGCTGCGCTGCAAGACTTGAAGAGATACCTGTCCTCCCCTCCAATACTTGTCGCACCTAAGCCACAAGAGAAGTTGCTGTTGTATATAGCGGCAACCAATCAAGTGGTTAGTGCTGCGTTAGTAGCAGAGAGGGAGGCAGATGACGAGCCAGCAACCACGGCAGGCGCATCCAGCGACAAGCAGGGGGCTTCCCCGGCAAGCTCTGGTCCCGACAAAGATGGATCTGCGCAGATGCACGAGGAGATACAGAAGAAGATGGTGCAGCGCCCAGTTTACTTTGTCAGTTCCCTTCTGCAGGGGGCTAGGTCAAGGTACTCTGGCGTGCAGAAATTGCTTTTCGGCCTTCTCATGGCCTCGAGAAAGCTGCGCCATTACTTCCAAGCACACGAGATCACAGTTGTCATTCGCTTTCCGCTGAAGAGGATACTACAGAATCCAGAAGCGACAGGCAGGATTGTTGAGTGGGCACTGGAACTGTCAAGCTTTGGCCTCAAGTTTGAGAGTACTTCAACTATCCAAAGCAGAGCATTGGAAGAATTCATAGCGGAATGGACGCCAACACCAGATGAAGAAATTCCAGAAATAAGCATCCCCGTCAAGGAAGCAAGCAAAGAGTGGCTGATGTACTTTGATGGTGCCTTCTCGCTGCAAGGCGCCGGCGCTAGCGTGCTGCTTGTCGCACCCACCGGAGAGCACCTCAAGTACGTAGTCCAGATGCACTTTCCCAAGGAGCAAGCAACAAACAATACTGCAGAGTATGAAGGCTTGCTTGCCGGTCTCAGGATCGCGGCAGACCTTGGGATCAAGAAGCTCATTGTCAGGGGTGACTCGCAGCTTGTCGTCCGCCAAGTGAACAAGAGCTATCAGAGTCCGTTGATGGAAGCCTACGTCGACGAAGTGAGAAAGCTAGAAGAGTACTTTGACGGCCTACAGATGGAGCATGTTCCAAGAGCTCAGAACGCCATTGCTGATGGCCTGTCAAAGTGCGCCGCACTTAAGTTACCTGTGGAACCAGGGATCTTTGTGCTCAAGCTGACTCAACCGTCCGTAATGCCATCAACTGGACAGACCAAGAAGAGGAAGTTGATTTCTGGTGACTATTTTCCGGCAGAGCTTCCCGAAGCCGCCGCCAAGAAGGTCCCCAAGATCAACGCCAAGAGCGCTGAAGAGCAGTCTGCTCCGGCAAGCCCTAGGGTTTGTTCCGTTGAAGCAGAAGCTCCCGACAAGTTTTTCTCCGGCAAGCTTGCCGGGGAACGTCAAGCTCCGGCAGACCCGCAGGTTCTCGCCGTAGAAGCAGACGTTCCCGCAGCCGCAGATTTGCCTTTAGTCCTTGTTGTCGAGCCACAAGCTCCAGCATGGGCACAACAGATTGTCCGTTTCCTTCATACAGGAGAACTTCCCGAAGAGCAAGAAGAAGCGGAAAGAGTAGCCCAGCAGTCAAGTATGTACCAGTTTGTCGACAAGACACTGTACAGAACAAGACTAAACGGTGTGAAATTGAAGTGTATTCATCGGGAAGACAGACAAAAGCTGTTGGCAGAGATACATGGAGGCATATGTGGTCACCACATTGGCGCAAGAGCACTTGTCGGCAAAGCATTCCAGCAAGGTTTCTTTTCGCCAACAGCCCTCCAGGATGCAACTGCACAAGTAACCAAGTGTGAAGCGTGCCAGTTCCATTCCAAGCAGATACACCAACCAGCTCAAACTCTCCAGACGATCCCTTTATCCTGGCCATTTTCGGTCTGGGGGCTCAACATCCTTGGCCCCTTTCCCCGAGCAGTCGGGGGCTTTGAGTACTTGTACGTTGCAATCGACAAGTTCACAAAGTGGCCGGAAGTGGAACCAGTGAGGAAGGTGACAGCACAGTCAGCAGTCAAGTTCTTCAGGTCGATTGTTTGCCGCTTCGGGATCCCTAACAGGATAATCACCGACAACGGTACACAATTCACGAGCCGCACCTTCATGCAGTACGTCCAAGATCTTGGCGCCAAGGTCTGCTTCGCTTCTGTTGCTCACCCAAGAAGCAACGGTCAAGCGGAGAGGGCAAATGCTGAAGTGTTGTGCGGGCTCAAGACCAAGACTTTCGACAGGCTGCACAAGTGCGGAAGAAACTGGATCGAGGAGCTGCCGGTGGTTCTTTGGTCGATCAGAACGACGCCAAATCGAGCCACTGGACAGACACCTTTCGCTCTAGTCTATGGAGCAGAGGCAGTTCTCCCCACGAAACTCGTATACGGGTCACCTCGAGTGCTCGCTTATGATGAGCTCGAGCAAGAGCAGCTGCGACAAGATGACGCGCTGCTCCTTGAGGAAGACCATCTTCAGGCTGCTGTGTGAGCTGCTCGCTACCAGCAAGCTTTGCGCCGCTACCATAGCCGCAAAGTTAACGCCAGAAGTCTCGAGGAAGGCGACCTTGTTCTTCGGCGTGTTCAGTCCGCCAAGAATTCCAACAAGTTGACACCGAAGTGGGAAGGCCCTTACCGGGTGAAACGAGTCACTAGGCCTGGCGCTGTCCGCCTTGAGACCGAAGATGGCATTCCGGTGAGCAACTCCTGGAACATTGAGCATCTTCGTAAGTTTTACCCGTAAGGCGCGGTTGCCGGAACCTGTTCCGGCAACCACCTTTTGTACAAGTCTTGCCGCTGTTGCATGTAATCCTTTGTACAAAGCCGGGCGCAGACCCCGTGCATAAGTAAAGCTCATGTGCTCCGCACATTTTGTCAATTTCATGCTTTCTATTTTTTGGCATATATGATCTGACACTTTGTGCAGCACCTACTCCACGGTAAGCAATAACGAGCCGTAAGGCTCCGTATCTTTATTTTCTCTTCTTTCTTTTTTCTCAAGGAAAGAAAGGTTCCCTCGCCCACAAGTTTGCCGGGGGGGAAAGGAGAAGATAGTGGTATGGACCAGGCGTCGTTCAAGGAAGTTTCGCCTTGCCGGGAAGCAAACAACAGAAAAGCTAAGTTGCCAAAGTTTGAGCAATCAGATTTTTTAAATTTTAAGTTATCTCCCTTGAACGACCGCACTTTGTATGGAAAACCTGTGCGCGGAGGAACCAACTCGTAGCTAGTTGCGCCCTTACTTTGTTTCGAGTCCGCTCAACAACTTAAGTGAGCTGCAACTAGTTGCGACAAGGTTTCTTGTCGGTAGCGGCACCGCCAGCAGGCTGCTGACGTCCCGCACTCAGCGCTCGCGGCTCAGGTGCCTGCACCGGCAAGTTCCCTAAAAGCGTAGGGCAAAAACATACAAAGGGAGGAATCAAGTAAAGGGAATAACATTGCAATCATTACCC
Organism: Triticum urartu; assembly: GCF_003073215.2. NCBI lineage: Eukaryota > Viridiplantae > Streptophyta > Magnoliopsida > Poales > Poaceae > Triticum > Triticum urartu. The sequence continues at coordinate 142,670,607 of NC_053024.1, read as the reverse complement.
AGAATAGAGTTATATTACAAAGATAGCTTGTCGCGGCTCTAACAGATTGTTTTCATAACATGACAAACAGCGACAAGAAAAGAAGAAATGGGCGGCCTAATCTACGCGATCGCCTTCGACCCTCTTGATCCCGCTCACCTTGTCCACAATGGGTGCGACAAGGGCCTTGAGCGCCTCCAGATCAGCATCCGGCGGCAGGGTCTTGAGGACGTTGGTGAGGTTGAGGCCCGGATTGCGGAAGGCCACCTTCACCAACACTTTCTGAAGAGCTCCCGCGCAGATCTTGCGCGACTCGTCGGCCAGCTGCTTTGGGATCCTTTCCCGGAGTCGCTGGAGGGCCGTCGCCACGCCCTTGAAGAACAAGACGAGCTTGGCGCTGGGTTGGAGGTTCTCGTCAGAGGGATACCCGAGATCCTCCATCCCCAGCTGCGCCAACTCCCTGTCAATGTATGTGGCAGCATTCACAAGACTCTCCGTCCAGTGCTCCACAGTCTCCCTGAAGGCGTTTTGGGTGGCGGCAACACTCTCTAGCAGCGCCTTGTCGGCCTTGATCTCCTCCTTCAAGGCCGCCTCCTGCTTCTTGGCGCCGTCCAGCGTCTTGGTCAAAGTGGTCAGCTTCAACTCAAGATCCGCGTTGGAGTCCTTGGTGGCGCTGAGCTCTTTGCCCTTCTCGGCAAGATCGGCCTCTAGCTGCGCCACCTTCGTCTCCAGCTCCTTCTTGGCGGCCTCGGCGGCGGCGGCAGCATCCTCTGCTTGCTTGAGGGCTCCGCCGAGTTTTTCCTCGCGCATGGCAAGCTCCTCCTCGTGGGCGTCAAGATTGACCTTCCGCTGCGCCAGCTCGCCCTCCTCCGCGGATAGCTTCACAGCGGCAAGCCGCTGTTGCTCTTCGACTTCGGCCTTCTCGAGGAAGAAGACCTTCTGCGCTTCGGCAAGTTGCTCTCGCTCCTCCGCCAGGGACCGGAGAGCTTCCTGGTGGAGACCCCGGAGCTCCTCCGCGCGCTTCTCGATGTCTGCCCCCGCCTTCGCGACAAGCGCCTCGCGGGATTCCAGCTTGGCTTGCCGCGCACGGTAGAGCGACACCAGCTTCCGCAGCAGCCGCTCCTCCTCATACTCGTTGGTGCTGCTGCTTGGTGCGTCAACCAGCGTCAGCCCAGCGGAGGCAAGCACTTCTCCGTCGAAGCTCTCCCCTTCAACCGGCGCCCTGGAGCTTGACGCCCAGGGGAGGTTGATGAAGACGCCTTCGCCGGCCTTCAAGTAGACGCCTGGCTGGGGCTCTTCGGAGACTGGCGCTGCGGCAGCGGCGGACGGGTCGGCGGTCGACGTAGCGCCCGGCGCTCCTGCAGCCTCAGGGCCGTCAGTGCGATCGCCAGACCCCTCGCCAGTTGCTGCGGCGGCAGCCTTGGCGGCCTCTACGCCGGCGGGATCGCCAGCACCGGCTGCTTCGTCGGCGGCAACCTCGGTCTCTATCTGCTCCGCAGCGGATGGGTCTGACGGCCGTAAAAGGGAGAAGAGTCAAGCAAATATTCAACAAGAAGAAGATCAAAAGAAGAAGAACCCAAGGAAAGTTTTGAAGCAAAAGGATTACCTGTACCGGGTTCTGCAGTCGTGGTCTCCGCCGTCGGGGGGCCGCTGGTGCTTTCCCTTGCCGGAGAACCCTCCCTTGCCGGAGACTTCTCCCTTACCGGAAATCTCTCCCTTGCCGGAGAGCTCTCCCTTGTCGGGGGATCCTCCCTTGGCTCCTGGTGGGGCTTCTCTGCTCCTACACAAACCAGCAGTCAGATATCAGCAAAGACAGAGTATCCATGCGCACCTCACAGCGGAAAGCAAACCATATACTTACGCTGGGGGCTGCTCTGGGGAAAAGTTGCCAGGTCCGGCAAGGTTGTCTCGGGCGCTCCCCCTGCTGTCGCAGTGGGTTCGTCCTCGATGACGATCACCGGGACCTTGGCTCTCTTTGCTGCTCTCTGGGCCAGAGTCCTAAAAAGGAACAAGTTCAGAGTAAAGCAAATGAGACACAAGACAAACAGCAAGGATTGAAGAACTACAAGTACAACAAGGGAATCTTACTCTTCTTCTTCCTCCTCGTCGGAGCTGAACGCGGAGAAGTCGAAGTCTGGCTCACGTCCGGCGCGAGGAGGCGGAGGAGTAGCTTCCCTTGGCCGCTTGGCGGGAGCAGTGGCGGTGGTCTGAGACGACCCCGCTCCGGCTAGAGTAGAAGCGATGGTCCGGGAGGGCCCCGCTCCAGTTGCCGTTGCAGCGTGAGATGCTCCCACGGCAACAGTGCTTGCCGCGGTGGAGCGTGTCGCGTGGCGCGGCAGCTGTTCACTCGCCTGCCGCTCCGCTACGTCACCGGCCTTGCGGAGACGCCTTCTTGGTGGGGATGGAGGCTCTGCTTGCGGCGAGCTGTCTGAAGATGAGGAGGAAGACGAGTTGATCTCCAGCGAGCCGCTCGTATCCTTGGCGGGCTCGCTCGACCCGACGCCATGTCCAGCAATTTCTTTCTCGCTGGTGGGCTCCCCTCGCTCGGCATGGCTTGCCGCCTCTGCTGCATCTGCCTCCTCCACGGTGAATCCAAACTCGCCCGCGGCTGCGGCTGCCGCCGCCTCTTCTAGCCTAGTGGCGATGAGTGCCATCTCCGCATCGGTGGTGTCGCGGGTGAGGCTATCTTTCTCGTCGGAGCGGATCGGCACTTCTACCAAGTCATCGAAGAATTGCTGCACAACGTCGTCTGCAGGCTCTTGCCAAGTTGGGACAATTCCATGCGAGTCGCACAACGGCATCATTGCACGGATGCGGTCGAGCGCGGAGTTGTTGCACAGCGGAATGACCCCCCCCCCCCCCCCCCCCCCCGGCAACCTGAAAACTTCGGGGTGTTGAGGATCGTACTTGAACAGCTCCTGGAGCATCGCGTTGAGCTCCAGAACTGTGAAGTTGAAGTTGAGGCCCGGCCGCAGCCTCATGATATCTGCCGCATTCTTGAACTCCCAAGTGGGTCTCCCCCGTTCCTGCAGGGGGGCGATGCGGCGGCGAAGAAAATCCGTGCCAACAGCGCCTACAGTGAGCCCGGCAAGCCTGAGGCGTAGGATCCGTGTGACAGCAATCTTCAGCCTGTCGTCTTCCGGGGCCACGTCACTCCAATCGCTGCCGCGTGCTACTGGGGTTTGGCGCCGGGTGGTGAATGGCTGCGGGTTCTCCTCGTCAATCCAGCACCAGTCTGCTCTCCACTCCTGCCACTTGCCGCGGAATTCTCCCTCCAGATAAGTTTCCTTCTTGCCGGCCCTTGAGATCCAGGCGATTCCGCCGGATAAAGGCTCTCCTCTCTCTACTCGGGGTATAAAGAAGTGGCGAAAGAGGGCTACATTGGGATGGACTCCGACAAAGTTTTCGCAGAGATGTGCGAAAACTGCCATGGTCAGAACGGCATTGGGGGTGAAGTCAAGGAGATGGAACCCGTAGGTGTTCATGATATCGCAGAAGAATTCAGAGAAAGGCGGGCAGAGCCCGCAGTAGAAGAACAAGGCGAAGAATGGGTATCCATTTGGGGCCTTCTTCCAAGCAGCGGCGGGGAGTAGTTCTCCCTCAGCTCCCTCGCGGCAAGCTTGGGGGGGAAGACTGCCCGCTCCTTTCGCAGCGCCGCAAGCCGCTGCGCCTCGGTCGACTTCACGACCTTCCCCTTGTCGGCTTTTGGAGCCATGGCGGAAGTGGTGGAGGAGGTCGACGGCGTTGGTGGTGCTGGTGGCGACGGGGGGCGGAGCGCTGCTCTCTTTCGGCTTTGGGAAGACGAGGGAGCGGCGGAGATTTCTGAGATTGGAACAGCAATGGGCGAAGGGGCGAACTACCCCTGTTTCCCCTGCTTATAAAGAGGGAGGCGGCAGACGTTCCGCATTTCCGAATAAAGAAACACCCCACGATCTCTCCCACGACGCCGCATTCAACGCGTGCCGTTCGGGGAGGGCGCAGTGGATGCGGAGAGAGATACGGCGTAACCTAGGCCGCGCGTGCCCGTGCCCTGTTTTGGGCCTGGCCCAACAGCGCTCGGCACCGTGTATGGCCCAGGCCCGGGGGCTCCTGTCGGTGTACTAGAGTAGGGATACCCTAGTATCCCGAACTTGTGCACGGGCAGTCGCAGCACCCCGCGGCAAGGCTTGCCAGGTGACCGCCAAGGTCCTCCATGGTTCCTTTGGAGCCATTCAAGAACAAAGTATCCAAGTCAAAGAGACAAGACCCCGGCAAGAGGAGTTTGCCGGGAAGGCCAACCAAGGCATCTCAAGACCCCGGCAAGAGGAGCTTGCCGGGAAGGCCAACCAAGGCACCTCAAGGAACTTGCCGCGGCGCGCCACGCGTCCCGGCAAGACCCGGCGAGCGACAAGCTCCCAGATGCGACAAGACAAAGACAGCGGCAAGGCGCTTGCCGCGGCAAGCCACCTCTCTATGCCCGCGCTCCAGCACATCCACCAACGTGTCGCTCTGGGGCCCTTCCAGGCGTACGTGGCGGGAGGCTGTGCAGCCAGCGGCGCTGACAAGATTGCCATCGTGACGAGCGGTGGCATCCCTGACGGTCCCTTTTGCACTGTTTAGGCGACGCAGACGGGCATTTAATGCCCTTGTCCCCTACCGTCAGGGTTAGGTATAATACACTGTAGCAGGTAGCTGTACCAACCGCAGTACCTTTTTCATTTTTACCCTTTGTCTCCGTTGCCACCTGTCGGTGACCCCTTGAGCGTATAAAAGGAGGCCCATGTGCAACGTAGAGGGGGGGTTCGGAAAAACAGAACATTCACGCTCGGTCTCGTTAGCTGCTGGAGTGTACTATAGCACTCCGCGCTCCTGAGCAAGAACTCAATACAAACCACAAAGCAGGAGTAGGGTTTTACGCATCTGTGCGGCCCGAACCTGGGTAAACTGCTCGTGTGCTTCGCCTCGATCCGCTCTTCGTGCGACCTCCGCCCCCGCCGAACCGAAAGGGACTCGGCCCGCCGGTCCCATAGGTGTTTGCGAATCAGTACCCCGACACCGACGCCCTCCTCCCTCCCTTGACGAACCCTAGCCCCACTCGCTCTTCCCCATCCCCTCTCTCTTTCGACTTGGAGCTCGTCCGAGCTCGTGGTCGCCATGGCCGCCGTCGATCCCGCGGCCACCGTCCTCCCCGCACCCCGCCAAGTGTTCCAGAAGCTCCGTAGTGAGCATCTTCGTCGACCACGCCTTCGAGCTCGAGCCGGAGACCTCCACCTCAACCGGATCGAGGTCGCCTTCAACCTCTGCCCCGCCGCTCGCCGTCTTCGATTCGGCCTCACCAGAGCCACCTTGAGCCCTCTGCCATCACCTACTGCCCCGTTGTGAGCACCTCTTCCCTTTCCCCTCTCCCCGTGCTCTCCTAGGTAGTCATAGCTCGCCTCCGTCGTGCACGTGCTCCCGCCGCTGTGGTCAAGCTCGCCCCCGCGGCCCCCGTGGCCGCAGCCCTTGTCTGAGATCGCTGTTGTGCTCAGAACGCTCGCAGGAGCCGGTGGCAACCACCAACGCCCCCTCCCGTGCATCCTAGTGCCGGCTCTGACCTGCCCGTGCTTCGGTCGTCGCCTGGGCTCATCGCCGACGCCGTCTCCAGCGGCCCCAACTCCGGCCGGCACCACCACTCGACGCGGCATCGAGTCCCGGTTCGAATGTGACCCCCCGCGTCAATTCTGGTGGCCTGTAGCCAAATCCCGCGGCCTCCCGTGCGCCGCCGCCGCGTTTGTGGCCGTCGGCGGCTAAACGCCGACGCCGCTGACGTGGCTAGCCCTGGGGCCACCCCTCGGTCGCAGACCTGTGGGCCCCGGGGGCCCGGTTGTCCTGTTGACTTCGGTCAACTGCTGACTGGGCAGGCCCCAGCCACTGACGTGCGGGCCCCACCGCTTATTCCTATAACTAAAATGTTTTAATAATTAAAACTAATTAGTTTAGCTAACTAGTCTATGACAGGTGGGGTCCAGTAGCTAATTAACCTAGATTTGTTAGTTTAATGCACTGTTAGACTAACAGAGGCTGACATGTGGGTCCCACTGGACCCACAGGTCAGGTTTGACCTGGTCAGCAAGTCTGTTGACTACTGACATCATCAACACATCATGCTGATGTCATATTTTCTTTTCTGTTATTTTAAATAATTCCAGAATATGTTTAAAACTTTGAAAAATCATAGAAAATTAACCGTAGCTCGGATCGAAACACTTTATATATGAAAGTTGCTCAGAACGACGAGACGAACCTGAATACACTTCCCACATACCTGTCAGATGCCTCTAACTATATGAACATGGAACTTTCCCCCTCCGGTCATCTGTCTGACATAGGTCCGGAACCAGGAAAACATTCTCGGCTGTTTTCCCCCTTCACCTTTATCGTGTAGCCATACGTTAGGTCACACCCGTCACATCTTATTTCCATGTTATGCTTTGTGGTGCTATGTTGCTTTATATTTACTGTTTCTTCCCCCTCTTCTCTCCGGTAGACCCCGAGACCGATGCCGCCCCTGTGATCGACTACGTCGATGACGACCCCTCCTTGCCAGAGCAACCAGGCAAGCAAACCCCCTTGAGCATTCCGATATCGCCCATTTCTTTCCCTCGCATGCTTGCATTAGAACTGCTACTGCTTTATGTATGATCCTACTCTAATGCATAGCCTGTTTCTGTTACCTGCTTTCATACCTTACCTGTTTATCGTAAAACTGCTTAGTATAGGTTGGTTAGAGATCCATCAGTGACCCCACCTTGTCCCAGTTGCCTCGCTTTATGTTCGATGACTCGATCAACATGATCAACGTCCAGGCCCCGACACCGCACATCACCCCCCCTAGTTGTACGACTCTGCAGAGTTACCGTCGAGTGCCGAGGGTGGAACCTCTTACATCACTCCTGATGAGACCTCTATAGTGTAGCTATTCGTTCATGGTCATCGAGGGTGATCTCCTCCTTAGCCACTTCCGATACGGCTCTGTCGTGCAACCACTCAAGTGTGAACCTCGAGGGTGGATCCTCTTACGTTCACCTTGATGACAACATCGAGTGGAATTCACCGGGGGTGATTCCTCGGGTTTTCCCCTTGGTGTTAGACACACAGTTACTATGGTTACTATGACTTTGCACTGAGCCATGTTACTAAAGACGGGTCGGCCCTGAGGGGTACCCGCGCAAGCTTATTAGCGAGTGATGTGGAGTCGGGTTGACCTGGAAGGTGCCTGCGAGATACTTACGAGGTGTGGCCGGGCATTCTTAGCCCTTGCCGCACCGCAAGTACTCGAGACGGGGCGACGGGGTCACATCTTTCGTGAGTCTCTGCTTGTTACCGCGCGTTCCTAATCCACTATGATTTGGATATTTGATCCGAGGGGCCTTTGGTCTGATAGCACTAACCATCACGTGGGCATAGTATGGGCGTTTTGCGTTGTATACATTAGCCAAAGCTTAATAGACGTCAGCAACTGAGCGGCACACGTCGGGTTGGAATGGTAAGCACCTGCCTTTTGAAGGAGGTAGCTAGGTCTGCTCACCGGGCACGTACGCAACATGTAGGAGTTCCCGGGGAGATGGCCCATGACCCCTGGGTGCATAGGTTTAGTCCGGCATGCTGACCTCTCTATTAAGCCTAGGTCGGGTTGCGGCGTATTGTTTGGCCGAGGCCGGGCATTACCCAGGAAAGTGTGTCTGGTCGGAGTTAATTGAGCGTGGTGGGTAAATTGGTGCACCCTTGCAGGGAAGAAAACATATATCGATAGCCTGTCCTACGGTAACGGACACTTGGAGTTGTATCCCGATCGATACAACTAGAACTGGATACTTGTGATGAGAAATGAATGGATATGAGAAATGGTAGTATGGCTCTGGGATTGCTTTCTCGCAGGGAGTCGAGAAAGGATATCTGGCCGAGGTTGATACTCTACTACTTTACTTTATGCTACTCTTATCTCTTCTGTTGCTGCAAGATGCTTCGAGCTACTTGAAGATGCTAGTCTTTGATAGGCTAGGCTTTCCCCTTTCTCTTCTGGCATTCTGCAGTTTAGCCCACTCATACAACCATTTGTTTGATACAGATGCATACTTAGTTTAGATCTGATGTAAGTCTTGCGAGTACTTTGGATGAGTACTCACGGTTGCTTTGCTACATCCTTTTCCCCTATACCCGATTGTTGCGACCAGATGATGGATCCCAGGAGCTAGACGACACCACTGATGACTACTGCTACCCCAAGGATGCCTACTACTATATGACGGCCGCTGACGACTTGGAGTAGTTAGGAGGCTACCAGGCAGGAGGCCTTGCCTTTTAGATTGATGTTGTTTTTATGCTAGCCTTCTTAAGGCACACTTGTTTAACTCATGTCTGTACTCAGATAATGTTGCTTCCGCTGACTCTTGTGTATTCGAGCCTATGTATTCGAGCCCTCGAGGCCCCTGGCTTGTAATATAAAGCTTGTATTATTTTAATTTGTGTCTAGAGTTGTGTTGTGATATCTTCCCGTGAGTCCTTGATCTTGATCGTACACATATGTGTGTATGATTAGTGTACAGTCAAATCGGGGGCGTCACACTATTCCACCGATGACCTCTGTCCAACTAGAGGCATCGGACAATCTGCTGGAAGCGCTGCGAGGCGCCTCCATTGTGGATGAGCACCGTGTCCTTATGGGTACGGTGACCGAAAAGGTTCAGTCCGCCAAAAGCAGAATGAACAAGGCCTGCACTAGCCTTCTAACAGGCTTTGAGGTAATAATTGTAGAAAAAATATCACAATGTGGACAGTAGCCCCTGATGCTCTGTTCGGTGTACGGAACGGAAAAGCCGAACAGTGGATCAAATTAATTTCCGCAAGAGTCTAACATAATATGTCTATGTGAATAAGAAGATCTCGCTGCTGGCTGTTGCCGCTCACACTGCAGAGGTCTCCGGACTGAAGCGGAACCTGGAACGGGCCAAGAAAGAGCTCGGCCTCGTGAAGAAGCAGCTGGAGGACAGCAAAGGTATGCAGTAACCTGCGTGTATGTTTAGGAAGGATGAATGGTTCGTGCTGACTAAAGTGCCATGAACTTTATTAGGGGCCACGGCCGAGGTGGCGGCCCTCAAGAAGGCATTAGAGAAGGCCGAGGACAAAGCGACCAAGTTACGCACCGCGCGCGAGAAGCACGAGGCCAGGGTCGGCGAGGTTCAGCAAGAGCTCCAGGACACCGTCAAGAAGTGTGAGTCCTTGGAGCGTGATTCTAAGACGCAAGCGTCCGAACTTGCGAAGGCCCTCCAGAGCGTGCAGGAGGCTTGAGCCGAAGCCCAGAGCGCCCTTCAGGAAATCCAGGCGGCCCGAAAGATCGCGGCGGGTAAGGCTTTCATTATGCAAATCAAGTCTATGAAGGAAGCGTTCCTTTTACTTACCCAAATTTGGAGCTCTCCAGGGGCGTTTACGGATTTGTCGCGCAGCGTATCAGACGATGCCGAGTTCTATCGAGCCAAGGAAGGGAGTTCTACGGAGAAGCTATTCTGGTCTCAATGTCTTGGACCCGAACATCTGGTGTCCTTCAGCGACCAGCTGAAACAGCTGGTCGAGCTGCACAAGGCGGCCGAGCTAGCCATGAAAGAGCTAATAGTCCGACTATGGCATGCCGCGCTGATACCTAGAAGCTACTTCGGACTTGTGAAGCGGCTTGTTGATGCATGCCCCCGGCTTGAGGTTATAAAGCGGTCGGTCTGTATCGAAGGTGCACGGATGGTCTTTGCCCGCATCAAAACACACTAGGCGAAGATGGACGCCAAGAAGCTAATGACCGAGGGGCCGCCTGAGGCCAAGGAGCATCGCCGGCCCGAGTTGTATTTTGATGGTGTTCTGGAGGGATCCCGCATTGTTGCGGATAACTGTGTTAAAGACATTATCTTTGAATAAATGTATGCGAGCTCCCTCTGCCTTGTATGATGAAACAAGGAGTTTATGCAATATAATGCTTATTATGTTTTTAAATTTTTACTTCCTGTGCGGCCGTGTTGTATGAAATCTGAGGGCTAACCAGTCATCGGCTTCTGCCCCCATGTAGGTAGTACAGGGGTGTTCGGGATGGAATCTAAACAATCTTGATCCAATTAGATGGTCCTTGAAGGAGTTGTTTAGCGCAAAGAACCAGGCAACCAGACTATGCTGCTCTAACACCCTCACTTAGCCATAGGAGTGCGACAATAAAAAAATGGGCACAGCCCCTAGTATCCGAATTAGAGTGCTATAGGCATCTGATCGAGAAGTACCAATCCTTCGCGTAATGCGGAAAAAATCTCCAATGATTTGCAACCTCCAAACAGCTGACCGGCTCTCGCCACATCATGACAGTTAGTTTTCGACTTTCTCTACTGAGGTGCTCCTTTGGATAAACCAAGGCACAATCGCAGTAGTTCTCCCTTTACTACCTTAGCCGATATAGCGGAACATAAGGTAGCAAGCACAGGAGCCGGGCAACCCAACTATTGACCAAAGACATGATTCGGAGCCAATGCATATAATGCTAAATTCGGGGTGTCGAACTATACTTATAAAAAGTGTTCGGACTTTTGTTGCCATAGTGTGGGGTGCTGTGCAGCCCCTGGAGAACATGAAACGTACCAAAGTGTACGGGTGCTACCTGATAGGGTTATCCGCAGGGGAGCTGGAAAAAAAGAAAACAGAAAAGGTACGAAGGTAAAAAGCTGGAGTCTATAGCTCCAGCCGCAGACTGTTCTCATTGTAATTTAATTAGTACGTGAAGGCGCATTGATATAGGTAGTGCGATAAGCAATAGGCTATTTGACATGACGAAACCAAGGGAGAGCTGCATGTGGGTCCTGAAAAAAAGGTAGAGTTATCATTAACGGGATCACCTAAAAAGTCCCCCATATGTCTGTGTTTCTCGCCGTATTGGTGTGTTTATCCTTCAAGACGACCGATGACCAGACCACCATATGGTGCATGTGGGATTAAGACCTGAAAAGGAAACAAGTAAAAGTGAAAGTATGTGTGTATCCGATGTCGGTTGAGCCGTACTACGGACCACAAGCTAGCTATGCCTCCGTCGATGCCCATGGGATTTTGAGTGCGTAGTTATGTATGCGCGGCATGAATGCCACCACTTGATCGGAACTGCGACGGAGGCCGGATTACTAGTCGAGCTCCCGACAAGCCGAGCTCTCCTGCTGCAAAGTAGTTCGGACCCTCTTAACAATGTTTGTGGGCTCGGCATCTGAATTAAGGTTCTACTTGAGAAGGCCGCTCTATACTTCTGCTGCTAAGGCAGCTGTGTGCACTTCTATACGGAGGGAGTGTTCCGTATTTCTGTTGACTATTATGAAGCCACGTGGACTGGGCATCTTGAGCTTGAGATAAGCATAGTGTGGTACTACATTGAATCGAGCAAACGCAGTTCATCCGAGCAGTGCGTGATAGCCGCTGCGGAAAGGAACGATATCGAAGATTAACTCCTCGCTTCGGAAGTTGTCCGGAGATCCGAAGACAACCTCTAGTGTGGTTGAGCCTGTACAGCGGGCCTCTACACCTGGTATGACTCCTTTGAAGGTAGTCCTGGTGGGCTTGATCCGAGATGGGTTAATGCCCATTTTTCACGATGTATCCTAATAGAGCAGATTAAGGCTGCTACCTCCGTCCATAAGGACGCGAGTCAAGTGGAACCCATCAATTATTGGGTCTAGGACAAGTGGGGCTGATCCACCATGACGGATACTGGTCGGATGATCCCGACGATCAAAGGTAATCGGGCATGACGACCATGGATTAAATTTTGGGGCGACTGGCTCTATCGCGTAGACCTCCCTGAGCGCACGCTTGCGCTTCCTCTTGGGGATGTGGGTAGCGTATATCATGTTCACCGTTTTGACCTGAGGGGGAAACTTCTTCTGTCCCCTCGTGTTCGGTTGTTGGGGCTCTTCATCATTGTCCTCGCTTTGCGATCCCTATTCCCTGTTCTCGGCATTTAATTTGCCGACCTGTTTAAAAACCCAGCAATCTCTATTTGTATGATTGGGTGGTTTGTCTGGGGTGCCATGAATCTGGCACGTATAATCAAGTATGTGGTCCAAGCTGGATGGGCCTGAATTGTTCTTTTGGAATGGCTTCTTCCGCTGACCGGACTTAGAGCCCCTGAATCCGGCATTGACTGACGTGTCCTTGGTGTTATCACTGTTGTTTCAACGTTTGTATCTGTTGCATCGAGAGTTGTCTTTGCTAGTTTTAGCTTCAGGGGTGTCGGCGTCGCTTGCATTGCTTTTGCTACGGGCCAACCAACTGTCCTCGCCCGCACAAAAGCGGGTCATGAGTGCCGTGAGGGCTACCATGGATTTTGGATTTTCTTGGCCGAGGTGGCGAGCGAGCCATTCATCATGGATGCTGTGTTTGAAGGCTGATGGGGCTTCGGCATCCAGACAATCCATGATTCGATTCTTTTTAGTTAAGATTAAGAACCTAGTCCAGAATTTCCTGGCGGACTCTCCGGGCTGTTGAACTATATGGCTTAAGTCATCAGCGTTCGGAGGTCGAACATATGTACCTTGGAAATTATCGAGGAAGGCCTCTTCCAAGTCCTCCCAGCTGCCAATAGAATTTGCAGGCAGACTGTTGAGCCAGTGCCGAGCTGGCCCCTTGAGTTTTAAAGGGAGGTATTTGATGGCATGGAGGTCATCGCCGCGGGCCATATGAATGTGGAGAATAAAGTCTTCGATCCACACCGCGGGGTCCGTGGTTCCATCGTATGATTCTATATTCACGGGTTTGAACCCATCTGGGAATTCATGATCTAGGACCTCATCAGTGAAGCAATGAGGGTGTGCGGCGCCTCTATATCGGGTCGTATCGCGATGTAGCTCTGATGGAGTCCATCTGAGGTTTTCATCCCGCGCATGACTAAATTTGTCACATCCGAATAGGTGGCCGTCGTCGTGTGTCGAGGCACGTCCTCGCGATCCGTAGATTGATCTAGTATGTCCTGCTTTATTGTTCAGGTTTTGCCGAAGGTCATATGTGTGACCGTGGCCTAATTTGCCTCTACCAATGCGCTGAGGCGGGGCTGGCTGGTGTTCGGCGTGAGTTGTCGTTTTGTCTCGACCACGTGGTGGTCGGTCAGCCGCATTGTACGATGGAGGTATGTATTTTGGTGCCTCCTCGTCAAACTGAGGTAGCAATTTACACTTTGGGTAGCTTTTGGTTGGGCATTTGAGGTCGTATTCTTCAGTTGCTAGGACATCGGTCCATTTATCATTGAGCAGATCTTGGTCAGCTTGAAGTTGTTGCTGCTTCTTTTTCAGGCTCCTTGCAATGGCAATTAGCTGGCGCTTGAAGCACTCCTGCTCAAGAGGTTCCTCAGGCACGATGAAATCCTCGGTGCCGAGGCTCACCTCGTCCTCGGAGAGCGGAAGGTAATTATCGTCCTCCGAATCTTCGTGTGTGGCCTGTTTACCGGGGCTAACCTGCCCGCCTTCCCGTTCATCTTGTTCATTAGCTGTATCGACGGGGTCTTTGTTGTCTTCGATACCTTCTGGAGTGTTATCTTCTCCTGTGTCGGTGTTGCTGTCTTTACTGTGGCGTGACTTAGAGTGGCGCCGGTGACGCCGGCGCTTGGACTATATTTCAGAAGGTTTATCCTCAGCTGGATCTTCCTTGTCCTCGCCGTTGTTCTCCTTTGGTGCATCCACCATGTATACATCATACGGGGAAGTGGCCATCCAGCGTCCGGTGAACGGCGAGTTCTGAGCCTCTTCTTCTCCGGCATCGTTGTCCATACTGTCGATGTCTTCGGAGTCGTAATCAAGTTCGGAGTCGTAATGAAGTGGGTGGCGGATCGGAAACAAGATTCTCCACCGTCAGCCCCTAGTTCGAGTCAGATATAGTTCGGCTGTGAGTCCACCGCCAAGGACAGGTTTTTTAATGAGTTTAGCACGTTGCCCAAAGGCGAGTGCTGGAAGATGTCTGCGGCGCTCAATTCGAAGATCGACAAAAGATCAAGCTCGGCGTCCGCGGACTCACATGGTTCGGAACTTACGACCGAAGACGAGTCCAGAGTTCCGCTGACAAAAACATCGTGAGAGGTTAAGTCTATGTGCGGCTCCAACGTCGTGGAATCTGTGGCCTCCGTAGTGGGGTTGATCCTCCCATCCTTGGGTGGCACAACTTGATCCGGATCTAGGGCCAGAGCGGTTATAGGAGTAATCTCCTGGATGCGGCCAGATAACAGATTTAGGTCATGATCATCGGGGTGACCGGGAGCGGCTACCGCGGTCTCGAATCCGGCGAAGACCAAGTCTCCACGGATGTCCGCAACATAGTTCAAGCTCCCAAATCTAACCTGGTGGCCAGGGGCGTAGCTTTTGATCTGCTCCAGATGGCCAAACGAGTTGGCCCGTAGTGCGAAGCCGCCGAACACGAAGATCTGTCCGGGGAGGAAAGTTTCTCCTTGGACAGCGTCATTATTGACGATCAAAGGGGCCATCAAACCTTTTGGCGATAGCACAGTGGAACTCCCAATGAAAGCAGCAATGTTGGTGTCAAAACCGACAGATCTCGGGAAGGGGGTCCCGAACTGTGCGTCTAAGGTCGATGGTAACAGGAGACAGGGGGACACGATGTTTACCCAGGTTCGGGCCCTCTCTATGGAGGTAATACCCTACGTCCTGCTTGATTGATATTGATGAATATGAGTATTATAAGAGTTGATCTACATCGAGATCTTAGTGGCTAAACCCTAGAGGTCTAGCTTGTATGTCTATGATAATGAATCTCCCCTATCCGGACTAAGTCCTCCGGTTTATATAGACACCGGGAGGATCTAGGGTTACATAAGGTCGGTTACAAAGAAAGGAATCTACATATTCGACGCCAAGCTTGCCTTCCACGCCAAGGAGAGTCCCATCTGGACACGGGTGCAGTCTTCGGTCTTCGTATCTTCACAGCCCATCAGTCCGGCCCATGGCCAACAGTCCGGACGCCCGAGGACCCCTTAGTCCAGGACTCCCTCAGTGCCCCGGAAGGCATCCCCTCTTTCGTCTTCTTCTATCTGTAACTTTACTTGAGGCGATATTTTTATTCACCACATGATATGTGTTTTGCTTGGAGCGTCTTGTATGATTTGAGTCTTTACTTTTTAGTTTACCACAATCATCCTTGTTGTACACACCTTTTGGGAGAGACACACATGAGTCGGAATTTATTAGAATACTCGATGTGCTTCACTTATATCTTTTGAGCTAGATAATTTTGCTCTAGTGCTTCACTTATATTTTTTAGAGCACGATGGTGGTTTTATTTTAAAGAAATTATTGATCTCTCATACTTCACTTATATTATTTTGAGAGTCTTTTAGAATAGCATGGTAATTTGCTTTGGCTATAAAATTTGTCCTAATATGATAGGCATTCAAGATGGGTATGATAAAAACTTTCATATAGAGTGTGAATACTATGATACTTGATAGATGTTTTGAGATATAAAGGTGGTAATGTTAGAGTCATGCTAGATGGGCAATCGTGAAATTGAGAAATACTTGTGTTAAAGTTGACAAGTCCCGTAGCATGCACGTATGGTAAACGTTGTGTGGCAAATTTGAAGCATGGGGTGTTCTTTGAGTGCTTTCCTTATGAGTGGCGGTCGGGGACGAGCGATGGTCTTTTCTTACCAATCTATCCCTCTAGGGGCATGCGTAGTAGTACTTTGCTTCGAGGGCTAATAAACTTTTGCAATAAGTATATGAGTTCTTTATGACTAATGTGAGTCCATGGATCATACACACTCTTACCTTTCCGCAATTTGCTAGCCTCTACGGTACCGTGCATTGCCCTTTCTCACCTCGAGAGTTGGTGCAAACTTCGCCGGTGCATCCAAACCCCATGATATGATACGCTCTATCACACATAAGCCTCCTTATATCTTCCTCAAAACAGCCACCGTACCTACCTATTATGGCATTTCCATAGCCATTCTGAGATATATTGCCATGCAACTTTCCACCGTTCCATTTATTATGACACGCTCCATCATTGTCATATTGCTTTGCATGATCATGTAGTTGACATCGTATTTGTGGCAAAGCCACTTTCATAATTCTTTCATACATGTCGCTCTTGATTCATCGCATGTCCCGGTACAGCGCCGGAGGCATTCACATAGAGTCATATTTTTGTTCTAGTATCGAGTTGTAACATTGAGTTATGAGTAAATAAAGTGTGATGATCATCATTATTAAAGCATTGTCCCATGTGAGGAAAGAAGGATGGAGACTATGAAATAATAAATAAATAAAAAGAGAGGCCAAAGAAGCCCAAATAAAAAAAGAGGCCAAAGTAGCCCAAACAAAAAAATGACAGAAAAAGAGAGAAGGGACAATGTTACTATCCTTTTTCCACACTTGTGCTTCAAAATAGCACCATGGTATTCATGATAGAGAGTTTCCTATTTTGTTACTTTCATATACTAGTGGGAATTTTTCATTATAGAACTTGGCTTGTATATTCCAATGATGGGCTTCCTCAAAATGGCCTAGGTATTCATGAGCAAGCAAGTTGGATGCACACCCATTTAGTTTCTTTTGATGAGCTTTCATACACTTATAGCTCTAGTGCATCTGTTGCATGGCAATCCCTACTCCTCGCATTGACATCAATTGATGGGCATATACATAGCCCGTTGATTAGTCGTGCCAATGTGAAACTTTCTCCTTTTTTGTCTCCTCACATAACCCCCATCATCATATGCTATTCCACCTATAGTGCTATATCCATGGCTTGCGCTCATGTATTGCGTAAGGGTTGAAAAGGCTGAAACGCGTTAAAAAGTATGAACCAATTGCTCGGCTTGTCATCAGGGTTATGCATGATGGGATCATTTTGTGTGATGAAAATGAAGCATGGCCAAACTATATGATTTTGTAGGGATAAGATTTCTTTGGCTATGTTATTTTGATAAGACATAATTGCTTGGTGAGCATGCTTGAAGTATTACTATTTTTATGTCAATATTAAAATTTTATCTTGAATCTTTTGGATCTGAACATTCATGCCACAATAAAGAGAATTACATTGAAAATTATGTTAGGGAGCATTCCACATCAAAAATTCTATTTTATCATTTACCTACTCGAGGACGAGCAGGCATTAAGCTTGGGGATGCTTGATACGTCTCCAACGTATCTATAATTTTTGATTGTTCCATGCTATTATATTATCTGTTTTGGATGTTTAATGGGCTTTATTATACCTTTTTATATTATTTTTGGGACTAACCTATTAACTGAAAGCCCAGTGCAAATTGTTGTTTTTTTGCCTATTTCAGTGTTTCGTAGAAAAGGGATATCAAACGGAATCCAAACGGAATGAAACCTTCGCGAGGATCATTTTTGAACAAACGCAATCCAGGAGACTTGGAGTGGACGTCAAGGAAGCAGCAAGGAAGCCACGAGGCAGGAGGGTGCGCCCCCACCCTCGTGGGCCCCTTGCAGCTCCACTGACCTACTTCTTTCGCCTATATATACTCTTATACCGTGAAACCTTCGGGCAGAGCCGAAACACCTTTTCCACCGTCGCGACCTTCTATACCCGTGAGATCCCATCTTGGGGCCTTTTCGGCGATCTGCCGGAGGGGGATTCGATCACGGAGGGCTTCTACATCAACACCATGGCCTCTCTGATGATGTGTGAGTAGTTTACCACAGACCTTCGGGTCCATAGTTATTAGCTAGATGGCTTCTTCTCTCTCTTTTGATCTCAATACAAAGTTCTCCTCGATCTTCTTGGAGATCTATTCGATGTAACTCTTTTTGCGGTGTGTTTGCCGAGATCCGATGAATTGTGGGTCTATGGACTTGATTATCTATGAATATTATTTGATTCTTCTCTGTATTCTTATATGCATGATTTGATATCTTTGCAAGTCTCTTCGAATTATCGGTTTAGTTTGGCCTACTAGATTGATCTTTCTTGCAATGGGAGAAGTGCTTAGCTTTGGGTTCAATCTTGCGGTGCTCAATCCCAGTAACAGAAAGGGAAATGACACGTATTCTATTGTTGCCATCGAGGATAAAAAGATAGGGTTTATATCATATTGCTTGAGTTTATCCCTCTACATCATGTCATCTTGCCTAATGCGTTCCTCCGTTCTTATGAACTTAATACTCTAGATGCATGCTGGATAGCGATCGATGTGTGGAATAATAGTAGTAGATGCAGAATCGCTTCGGTCTACTTGACACGGACGTGATGCCTATATTCATGATCATTGCCTTAGATATCATCATTACTATGCGCTTTTCTATCAATTGCTCGGCAGTAGTTTGTTCACCCACCGTAATACATGCTATCTTGAGAGAAGCCACTAGTGAAACCTATGGCCCCCGGGTCTACTTTACATCATATAAGTTTCCAATCTACAATTCTTGTTTACTATTTATTTTGCAATCTTTATTTTCCAATCTATACCACAAAAATACCAAAAATATTTTATCTTATTATCTTTATCAGATCTCACTTTTGCAAGTGGCCGTGAAGGGATTGACAACCCCTTATCGCGTTGGTTGCAAGGTTCTTATTTGTTTGTGCAGGTACTAGGCGATTTGCGTGTAGTCTCCTACTAGATTGATACTTTGGTTCTCAAAAACTAAGAGAAATACTTATGCTACTTTGCTGCATCACCCTTTCCTCTTCAAGGGAAAACCAACGCATGCTCAAGAGGTAGCAGGTACTACCGCATGCGCGGCAGGAGCTAGACCTGCCCAGTTGCATTGACGCAAAGAGCGGTAGAACCGCCGGAGCGGTACTACCGCAAGGCATGGCTTGTCTGGCTGGGAAGGCACAGACGAATAAAAATACATCTGTGACTACTTCCGTTGAGAAACTATCTATGCAAAACTCCGACACGGTACTACCGCAAGCAGGGAGCAGTACTACCGCGTAGGGCGCGGATGTAAAAAATTACATCTGCCCCTACTTCTGCTCGTGCTACTGTGCCTGGCCAGAGGCCACGATACTACCGCGCCTGTGGAGTGGTACTACCACAAGGGCTTGCGGTACTACCGCGACCACGGCCGGTACTATCGTGGGCCACTGCGGTACTACTGCTCCCTTGAGCAGTACAACCGCATGCCACAGCACAACAAACACTAGGAGTCCTTCATTTTGCAGAGACATGGATAAACGGTGGTTGCTCCAAACGTGCAAGGGAAAGGGGGTGCAAAAGGAACAGACGTGTACATGATGATTCCACCCAAACCTTTCCAACACGGATCCCCTCTTAATAGTACGGCTTTCCTACGACTCAAATCCACCGAAAAGAAATGTAGGGAAAACTCCGTCTTCACTAGACTCCGAGGGGCAACGAATCGTCTTGTGCCTAAATCATGAGATATCAGAAAAGCTCAATGCACATGATTAGTCCGCAAATGCATTGTCATCAATCACCAAAACCACCTGGGGATAAATATGCCCTTACAATCTCCCCCTTTTTGGTGGATTGATGACAATACGGGATTTGTACATAGGGATATAAAATGAAACATAGGCAAACCCAACATGTATAAAATATAGACGGGCTCGCCCTAGATGTGTGCTCTCTAGAGAGATGCTTTGGACTGCACGACACACATACTAGGATCAACACTCCTATATTTTATAGACGAGGCATATCTTGCAACAATATAACTAACACTAAGCAAGGAGGCAAGGTAATGAATATGAGCATAAAGTAATGGGCACAAGATAGCATAGGCTCACGGGCTATTAATCATGAAAGATAATAAGATAAGCTAGAGTGCATATGTCTTACACCATATGATAGGGAACCAGGTTCATGAGCACAAACCAAACCAAAGCAAACGAGGTTCAACAGATGAAAGCAAAGCGACAAAGAGAAACAGGACACGACACAAGACTCGCAAATCCTACACTCTCTCCCCCTTTGGCATCGAGACACCAAAAAGGCAGAGAGGACACCTATGACACAGGTGGTAGCTCAGCTGCAGTGATCACTCATCACGCTCCTCGTCGGTCTCTGCAGCGGCAATGGGTTCCTCCTCTGACTCAGTCCACTGGTAACCCTGCTTCGCCATCTAGGCAGCCTCAGGAGTGATGATCCTCTCAGACCTGCTCAACACGTGCTCGCCGAATGTCCTCAAGATCCTCTTGTCGTGCCGACGACTCTCCTTCTGAGCAACATGGGACTTGTACTGTCCCTTGGCCTGCATGTAGAACAGAGCCTTCATCTTGTTCTTCGGCTTCTTAGCCCAGGTGAGCTCAGACGATGGAGGAGTGTATGCATCAGAACTGTCCTCATCCGCCTCCTCCTCCGCGAGCTCATCCCCATCCACATCCATCCTAGCAGCCTCTGCCTCAGCCCTGGTAGTGGTGTTAGCCCACTTGTTCTTGATGCGCAGCTTGATAGGCTCATGACGAATCTAGTTGGGGGCTTCAAACTCTTCATTAGGATACATCTGCTCCCAAGTCTTTGAGATCAAGAGATGTAGGTAAGGTCCATAGATGGGCACCTTACGGTTGAGCACGGCAAACTGCAGCTCACACCACATGATGTGTGAGACATCAAGTGGTTCCGTCTGATGGAGACGTGCCTTCTCATAGATGAGCATCATGTCCACAAGATAAGCATGCACCTTATCTTGTCACCAATGCGCGAAAAGAGGGAGTTGCGGAAGATTCGGTGCATGATTTCAAGGAATGGATTCAGCACCCAGGTCTTCTTGTCAGTGCCAAGCTTCTTTTCAACAAGGTACGACTGAAGCTTGTCCTTGTTGGCCGACTCGGGGTTGGCATGAGGGCGGACACCAACAGGCGAATTGAACCCCTCATCACGAACATGTAGCAGCGCCATGAACTCCTTCCACTTAGAATTCATCCTTTGCCCATTTGTCATCCATGTCATGGTCCGTTCCTCATCAGGATGGAAGTGGACCAACGCAAAGAATTGTGCCACAATATCTGGGCCATAGTCCATGTGAAACGTGAGCAAGTCCTCAATGCCAAATTGCTCCACCAGTTCCAAAGCCTCACCAAAATATTCCCGGTGGTTATCCTTCCTCATGTGAACCATGTCAATCCAGTGCATGTTGACGTAGATGTTCTGCTTGGCCTTGATCACATCTAGGAAGATAAGGTAATGTTGCTTGATCCAAAACAACTCATTCCCTCTGAAATTCTCACGGGGCTTCACATAGGGGTTGATCCTCCGGCGAGTGATAAACTCGGCTAGAGGAATCTCATCCATGCCCATTGTTGGCTCCTTGGTCTTGGTGGCGGTTGACTTGGTCCTGCGTTGGGGGCACTGGAGCCCTCTGGATCCTCCTCTGGGTTGCGCAGGCGCTTTGAGCCCGTGTCACGGCTGGGATTCGAACGACGGGCATTGGAATCGGAGCCACCACCTATGACGTATAACAAAAACCTGAGAAAAACCGAGAAGAATTATTGCAAAGACGAGGGCCAAAACCAAATTAAACAAGCAAACATGAGATTTGGAAGGACAAAGCAGCAAAGTTTGCAAATCTACGGTAGTACCGGACAGGCTCACGGAAGTAAAAAATTACAGCCACTCCAACCGCGGTAGTACCGTGCCGGAGTGGCACGGTAGTACCACGCCTGGAGCGGAAGTAATTTTTTACTTCCGTGCCTCGGGCGGTAGTACCACTTCTGGAAGCGGCAGTACCGCGCCGAGGTTGGTTCATGGGTGAGGGTGCGATAGTACCCTCCAGGAGGAGCGCTAGTACCGCACGGATTTGACAGCCACATGAACAGTGGATTAGGATATGGATCCAGATCTAGATACAACCGCAACACTAGAAGGTACTACCGTTGATCAAACTATACTATTGTATCATTCCAAATAGCATGTCTACTACACTAGCAATCTCCTACAATCCTCTCTTGCAAAGATTTAGCCAAAAATCACACGAAGTACACATGTATATCCCCTAGACCTAGAAGCTCAAGAATGGAACAAAAAGGGAAGGACTTGGGGAAATATCGGGGTCCATGGCAAGAGGGCGAGATGGGGAACGATCCCACCGGTCGGAATGCGAGGAGAGCGTCCGGAGACGGAGATCCGGCGAGGTCCTCTGGCGCCGTTCTTGCGTAGGAGAGAGAGACAGGGTGGGGAAAAGAGATGAATGGGTATGGGGGAGTTGGAACTCCCCCTGCCCCGCTCTTAACCCCCACCCGCTCGCGATGGCGCGGTAGTACCACAGGTCCTCGCGGTAGTACCGCCTGGCCGGAAGTATCGCTCACTGGGCGGTAGTACCGCTCTTCCAGCAGCAGTAAAAAATTACTGCCGCGATGGAAGCGGTAGTACCGTGCCTAGGATGCATCTGTGCACGCATAGAGCAGCCTACCTCCTGCGGTAGTACCGTGGCTTGCCACGGTAGTACCATGCCCCCAAAAAAGTGAAAGTTTCGCAAACAAGAGAGGAAAACAGCCTTTGCAATGCAACCTTCAAGCAACCGAACACACAAACTCAAACACAAACTAGGCTCGAAGAAAAGAAAGGGAAAAGACAACAAGGACCAAACACGAGACACAACCTCTCCAAAGAGAGGGCGGTGGCCGGAGCCACCTATGTTTGAGTCAATTGGTATGGCACCGCGAAGAATTATCCTTGGGCCCATGACCAAAACACGTCTTTGAAGCACAAGTACCATCAAAAATGGCTAATGTGAAAGAGTTGATCAATTTATGCATAATGGGGGAGGGAGAGTTCATTGAGAGAACAACACTTCCCCTATGTACATGCCTACACCTAAACAAAATATCAAGATGAGTATGGTGGGGTGTGCAAGGGTTCAAGCCACATTGCTCGAGTCAATGATATTTAGCTCATGCCTTAACTCACGAAATCTTGCTTCATCCAAGGGCTTCATGAAGATATCTGCAAGGTTATCATGAGTGTTGACATAGTTGAGCTCGATCTCCCCTCGCCTAATATGATCTCGGATGAAGTGATACCGAATCTCAATAAGCTTCGTCTTGAAGTGTTGCACCGGGTTGAGAGAAACCTTGCTGGCACTTTCATTGTCACGCCAAAGAGGCACTTTGTCACAAATGACACCGTAATCCTTTAAAGTTTGCCTCGTCCATAGAAGTTGTGCACAACAACTACCGGCAGCCACATACTCCGCTTCGGTGGACGAGAGAGACACACAACTTTGCTTCTTGGAAGACCAACTCACCAAAGAGCAATGAATTGGCACCCTCCGGAAGTTGACTTCCTATCCACTTTGTCTCCCTCCCAATCAGAGTCCGAGTAGCCTACAAGGCTGAAGTTTGCTCCTCTTGGGTACCATAAGCCAAAGTTTGGGGTATGAGCCAAATATCGAAAGATTCGCTTGACCGCCATATAGTGTCTTTTTCCTTAGGTGCAGCTTGAAACCATGCACAAATTCCCACACTCAACATGATATCCGGTCTAGATGCACAAAGGTAAAGCAAGAAGCCAATCATGGAGCGGTATACCTTTTGATCCACCACTTTACCATTGGGATCTATGTCAAGTTGGCATTTGACGGGCATTGGAGTTGAAGCCGGCTTGACATCACTTAGCTTGATTCTCTTGAGCATGTCTTGAGTGTATTTGGCTTGGTTGATGAAGCTTCCTTCTCTTATTTGCTTGATTTCGAACCCGAGAAAGAACTTCAACTCTCCCATCATGGATATCTTGAACTTTGAGGTCATGAGAGCGGCAAACTCCTCATTGAAAGCTTTGTTCGGAGAACCAAAGATAATATCATCAACATATAGTTGGCATACAAACAACTCCCCTTTGACCTTCTTGGTAAAAAGAGTGGGGTCGATTTTCCCAATTTCAAACCCACGATCTTGCAACAACTCGGTAAGGTGCTCATACCATGCACGTGGGGCTTGTTTAAGGCCGTATAGCGCCTTATCGAGTTGGTACACATGATCGGGAAAATAGGGATCCTCGAACCCCGGGGGTTGTTTGACATACACCAACTCATTAATAGGACCATTAAGAAAAGCACTCTGCACATACATTTGTTGCAACTTAAAGTTATGATGAGAAGCATAAGCAATCAATAGACCAATGGATTCAAGGCGAGCAACGGGAGCAAAGGTTTCACCGTAGTTGATACCCTCGACTTGGGAGTAGCCTTGTGCTACCAACCGAGCCTTGTTGCGAACGATAATCGCATGATCATCTTGCTTGTTCTTGAATATCCACTTGGTTCCAATGACATTATGGTTCCTCGTTGGCCTTGTCACCAATCTCCACACCTTGTTGTGCTCGAAGTTGTTGAGTTCTTCATGCATGGCATTAAGCCAACCCGGATCCTCGAGTGCCTCATAGACCTTTTGGGGTTCAACACAAGAAACAAATGCGTGATGTTCACAATAGTTTGCTAATTGTCTACGAGTGCTTACCCCCTTTCCTATGCTTCCAAGTACATTCGTCATGAGATGACCCTTGGCATTGAGCTTGGATGCAATCTTGGCGGCACGACGCTCCAATTCCTCTTCAGGAGTGAGTTCAGGAGCGACAACTTGATCATCTTGAGCATCGTCTTGATCTTGTTCTTGATCTTGAGCTTGCTCGGAGGTGAGAACTTGACCTTGGGCATCACTTGGTGGTTCAACACCATCTTGAGTTTGATCTTGCCCTTGATCTTGTTCATGGGGTTGAGGGCCTTCACTTTGTTCTTCAGAAGCGTGTGGGTCTTGGGTTGGTGATGGTTCCACTTGAGTGGAACATTGTCCTTCTCCTTCGGCCACAAGGGGTTCCTCAACGGGTAGGATAAAACCAACATCCATTCTTCTTATGGCTTGGGGAGGAATTTCATCACCTACATCACAAGTACCACTTTGCTCCACATGGGAGCCGTTATTCTCATCAAACTCCACGTTACACATCTCCTCAATAAGTCTCGTGGACTTATTGAGGACACGGTAAGCATGAGAGTTTGTAGCATAACCAACAAATATGCCCTCATAAGCTCTAGCCTCAAATTTAGACAAACGAACACCTTTCTTGAGAATGAAACACTTACACCCGAACACCCGAAAGTACTTGAGGTTGGGCTTGTTATCGGTGAGTATCTCATATGGAGTTTTGTTCATGCTCCTTGTTGCATCCATCAACGTTTGGTTCTTCCTCTCCGCTACACCATTTTGTTGAGGGGTGTAAGGTGCGGAATATTGATGCTTGATCCCCTCATCACTAATAAACTCATCCAAGGTGTAGTTCTTGAACTCGGTGCCATTGTCACTTCTTATCGTCAAAATCTTTGCATTGTGTTAGCGTTGAGCTTCATTTGCAAAGTCAATGACAGTTTGTTGGGTCTCACTCTTCCTCTTGAAGTAGTATACCCAAGAGTATCTTGAATAATCATCCACAATCACCAAGCAATACTTTCTACACCCAAGACTGTCAAAGGATGGAAGCCCAAAGAGATCCAAGTGAAGGAGCTCCAAAGGCCTCTTCGAGTAAATGATAGTCGTGGGAGGGTGAGCCTTAGCATGTAGCTTTCCTTCGATACAAGCACTGCAAGCACGGTCTTTGGAAAAACTAACATTTGTCAGTCCACGGACATGGTCCCCCTTGAGAAGACTTTGCAAAGATCTCATATTAACATGAGCTAAACGGCGACGCCAAAGCCATCCCACGTCAAATTTAGCCATTAGGCATGTCGCGGTCTTAGTGGGTCGCTCCGAAAAGTTAATCACATAGAGACCATTCTCGACATGCCCAACAAAGGCTACTTTAAGAGTCTTGATCCACAAGAGGGCCACGGTATCAATATCAAAGAAAGTGGCAAATCCCATGAGTGCAAGTTGACGAGCAGAAAGTAAATTGTATTCAAGGGACTCAACAAGCATGACTTTCTCGATCGTGAGATCATGAGAAATGACAACCTTGCCAAGTACCAATACCTTAGAAGATGAGGCATCACCCAACTCGACATTGGTGGGCATAGATGGAATCTTGTGCACGTCCACCACCAAGTCCTTGCTTCCGGTCATATAATTAGTGGATCCACTATCGAGCAATCAAGATCCCCCACCGGAAGCAAACACCTACAAGAGATCAATGCTTGGTTTTAGGAACCCATTTTGTAATGGGTCCTTTGATGTTAGTAACAAGGGCCTTAGGAACCCAAATAGACCATTCAATGTACTCATAAGGAGAACCAACAAATTTAGCATAAACATGCCCATCACTAGCACGGCACAACACATAAGAAGGGTTAAAGTCACCGGATTTGTTGGAAGGGGTGGTGTCAGGGATATACCCCGCGGTATGACCCGGTCGAAAGTATGACCCGTCTAGGACTTGGCGACTCACTAGAGACCCGGCTGGAGCTAGGTGACTTACTGGTGATCCGCCCAGACATGGCGGTTTACATGTAACCCGCCTGGACATTGTGACTCACTGGAGACCCGGCGGGCGGATCAAACGGACGACAAGGCCCAAAGCCCAGCAGACCGGCTTATACTCTGGTGGGCCGGATTAAGACGGAAGGCATGAGGAGTATTTCCTTCACAAGGAAGCAAGACCCGTACTTGTATCCGACTTGTAATAAATAATAAGTTAGTTCTAATCCTACTAGGACTCTACATGTAAGCCGCCCCTTCAACATATATAAGGAGGGGCAGGGATCCCCAAAGGGGGACAAGAAAACAAGAAACAATCTCTAAGGCTAGAGACAAAGGGGGAGCCGGCTTATGCGGCGGCTCTCTCATAGGCATAATGAGATCTAGCCACAAACATCATGTAGGGCTATTACCGGATTATGTTTCCCGGGGCCCGAAGCTGTCTAAATCCTTGTCTTGCATTGCGTCTCTCGATTCCGCTCAACCCCTCTCAATCTACTAAAAAAATGCATTGGCCTCATGACTAAGTCCTCACACTAGGACATCTGCCGTGACAATTCCACGACAGTTGGCGCCCACCGTGGGGCTTGCGCATGGTGGTGTTGAGTTCTTGAAGGGAGCTTTCCTAGAGATCGAGAAGCTCATGATTTGTCGGATGAAGAAGGATCTACATCAATTCTGATTCAAAGAGTCAGGCTCAAAGAAAGAATTTCATCGGCAGTTCGGGAGTCATCGCGGATGATCCGTACAATCTGGGTTAGGGTCGCGGTGGCCATTGACTGCTACCACGAATCGGCGATGAATCTGAAGTGTGCTAAGACCCAATCCGTTTATGATCAGAGAAAGAAGTCGATTGGACGTACAACGGCTCTAGGGTGTGCTCTTGTCATTATGTGATGATTAGTGCCTGAAGTAGTAAGTGCATACGTACACAAATTAGCTACAACGTTGCACGTGAAGTCAACCAAAGTCACCGCATGGTAAGAAAATCATTGCTGATGGTCCAACAAGGGATAAGTCCAATCCATCCAAGGCAAGAGGATTACACGATGTCTGTGTATAGCACGGAAAGATACTGGGATTAAACCGGACTGCGCCAACAATATTAAAAAAAAGGAATCCCACGATTCGAAGGAAAACACGGGGGTGGATTCACTCACATGACCCGGAAACAGGGTTGGCCATGACCCGGACTCATCCATCGACCGCACCCGTGTCCTCGCCTTGAGGCGCCCGCCTCCGCTGTCTTTCCGGCCCCGTGACCACCGTGCCTCACGTGGCTCCGGCCAGGCTCTGTGGTTGTTGGCTTATATCGCCTTCCCTATCGTGGCTAGTATGTCGCCGAGCCAGCCCTGCCGTTTCTCGTTGTGATTGCTCTGAGGTGCTGCCTCGCCGACCCGCCGTCGTGCCTCCAAGCCGCCTGGCTGTTTCCACTGCTGCACCTCGTGCCGCCTCTATGGCCTCATGTTGCGTTCGCCGCCGAGTCAGACCGGTAGCTTCGCCTCCGAGTCAGCCCCACAGCTTCAAGCCGGTCCTGAGTCGACCTCTCCCTCCGCTTTGTCGCGCTGAGCCGCCGCTGCTATAACCCGTCGGACTCCACCTCGCTGAGGGCCTCTTCAACCACTGTTGTCTTGCGTCGTGATGAGAACCGCCTCACTGCGGGCCTCCCCGCGTCAGCTCGATCACGCCTGGTCGCGCTGCTGTGATCCTATGACCCGCCCGCATGCTCTGCATGTTTCTTCAAACCACTGCAGCCGGGTGCCTGAAGGAAGGAAAATACTCAGTGTCATGGAATTGTCACGGCAGATGTCCTTTTGCAAGGACTTAATCGTGGAGCCATCGCAACTAGGAAGCTTAAAGGGGTTAATCGGGACAAGGACACACGAGGTTTATACTAGTTCAACCCCTTACTGTGAAGGAAGGCCTACGTCTAGTTGGGTTGGAATTGCTTGAGGTTTCGATGACCAGGGAGCAAGATACGCTATGCCTGGCTCTCGATCAGTTGTCTCTCCCTCTAAGCCGCTGGCGGGTCGTCCCCTTATATACACGGGTTGACGCCCTGCAGCCTACAGAGTCCCGGCCGGCTTATAAACAGTGTCCGGCTCGGCGACTAGTTACTTCTACCTTATAGTACAAGTTATACCATCATGGCGGTTTATCTTTACGGGCCTCAGAGTCGCCTGTGGGCCTTTAAGCCTTTTAGTGAACCGCCATCTTCATGCCTTGGTCTTGGGCTTCTGATGAACCTCTATTTGCGTAACCCGGCCCCTCCTGGATGGCTTACACAAATAGTCGTATCCCCAACATTAGGCCCCAGATTGATTTGAACAAGTTCATGTCAATCTTTGAAAACCTTATGAACTGGCCTTTAGTCTTCTGTCTTGCGTGAAAATTATAACCCGCCGTGATGTCATCCTCTGGCTCCGGGTTAAATCATTGTGACGTCATCTTCAATAAAACTTATATTTTAATTCATCATATCTTCAACGGATCTTTGCCTTTACTGACCCTCCCAAAAATCGAGGCGTCGGGGCCGCTGGATAATGATGTCTTGGTCTCCTCGTTTCTCGTGCCGTCTTAGTCGGTCCTCCTTATAAATAGGCGCAACCTAGGTCTTTTTCATTTCCTCTGGTCATCTTCTTCCTCGCACTCCCTCTTCTGCCGCTCGAGCTCCGCCGCCGCCATCGTCGGAAACCTCATCTTCACCGACTCAGGCCGCTGCATCACCCTGTTTTTTGACCAGAGAACAACGGCAACCCTCCGCAGTTCTTCCACATCGGTGAGTTCTCTTTCCCCCCTTTCTCAGATCTGCATTAGTACTGTCTTGAGTTCGTCGACGTTCATCTTCGCCCGACGCAACCTCCATTAGTTCTTACCTCTAATACCTTGTTCAGATCGTAAAAAAACCACATAGAACTGCCACGGAGGATGTTGTGTGCTTATTCTGTATGAAAATAGATCTCATTTCCTTGTTTTGGAAGCCCTCCTTGAGTATATGAACTTCCCTGTACTGTTTTAGGTCTAGAAATTTTTCCTTTCCAGAGCATCGTTTGATCCAAAATAAAAATTGCAATTTGTGAAACCTGTTTGCTCCACACTTAGCCAAAAACTGTGTCTGTTGACTCTGTTTCAGCCATAATAGTCCGTGTAACCGGTTTAAGATAATACCGGCTGTCAGCACCGCTTGCCTCTGGCGACTTAAGAAAACCTTAATCATCTTTAATACCTGCAGCTGTTAAACATTATCACATAGTTACCTGTATGTCATTAGGCCCCTTCTTAAGCCGCCATCTTTAAATAACCCAATAATGTTTATTCTCCGGGTTATAATAAACCGGAAAATTTCCTTTATCTTGTTGTAGGCTTCAATTTATCCAATGGCACCCAAAGCTGTTAAACCTCCAGTTACCTGCAACTGGGTCCCATCCATTGTTACAGAAAGCAAACTGTCCGAGTTTGTAAAGTCTGGCCATCTGCCCAAGAAAGATGTCATGTCTTATCGTGCTCCTGACCCGTCTGAAGAGAAACCTCAACCCAAGGAAGGGGAGGTGATCATTTTTACCGATCACATGAGCCGAGGATTTGCTCCTCCCGATTCAAAATTCTATAGAGACGTTTTGCACTTCTTTGACTTAAGACCTCAAGACATCAGGCCCAATTCTGTGTCAAATATCTGCAACTTCCAAGTTTTCTGTGAGGTCTACCTTGGAGAAGAACCCAGCCTACTTTTGTTCAGGGAATTGTTCTATTTGAACCGGCAGAATGAGCGGGCCAACGGGCCCAGTCTAGAGCTTGGTGGCATATCGATTCAAAGGCGGAGAGACTGCATGTTCCCTTATGCTGAATTGCCGAGTCATCCAAAGGACTGGAACCGGACATGGTTCTACTGCCAAGATACTTCTCCAGCTGGTGAAAACCCGCTGCCCGGCTTCCGTGCATTGCGCCTTGAACCTACTCACCCGCTGCCGGATAAGTTGACTGTTATTGAACGTCTGCCACTCACCCCCAAGATCAAGAACATTAAAGCTCTTTTAGGGAATGGCTTAGATGGCATTGACCTGGTCCGAGTCTGGGTTGCTTGGAGAATAATTCCGTTAAGCCGCCGCCCCGGCTTAATGTGTAATTATTCAGGCAAGAAAGATGACCATCAGCGTGATAGTCCTGACGACTTACCAGATGACGTAGTGGAAGCTACAACTCAGTCTTTGTTGAAAGAGGGCACAGTGAATAGTAACGCTTTCGGCTTACTGCCTTTTTACAAGAAGAACCCGGCCCCTGCAGTAAGTTTCCAGCCGTCGGGTTATTTTTTATCATGTTATATTGTATTCTTACGCATAACCCTTTATAACCTTTTACAGGCAAATGATAACTTCTGGAAAATCCAATATGATCATGAGGCGGCCAAGAAAGCCAGGGTGGCCAAGAGAGCCGAAAGGAAAACCGCCGAGCCCACCACTTCAAGGAAAAGGAAGCCAAACGCTTCTGAGCTGTTTCAGCTTGATGATTCTGATGATAATGAGGAAGAGGTAACTTTTTAATTTCCCTTTCTCCTTTATCACTATCTTACTGATATTAACCTTCTTTCAGGAAGACACGAGCAATAGCCAACCCGTCGAGGAAGAGGTAACTATAATCTCCTCCGACTCCGAGCTTCGGCTGCGTCACAAAATTCGAAGAGTAACCCGAAAGTAAGATTTTCACACCCTTTGGCATACCAAGATCCTGACTTTCTTTTGAAGCAACAGCAATTTGAAAACTGGAGGCAGATCCGGACCAGCAAGGATGCAGAGCTATCCTCCGGCTTGCCTGACACAACCCGGAAGCGTCGGACTGAGGTTATCTCCAACTTATACCCTTTTTACCTTTGGCGGGTCTAATTCGTCAACCTCTCAATTCCTCTGACTCCAATTACCAGGATACCTCTCCTTCATCCGGCGAGTCCATGCAATCAAACATGTCGGCTTTTAAGACTGCCCCTGGGTAATATCAATTTATTCACCTTATGTTTTTCTTTCTTCATGTTTCTTTACTTATTTCTCTGCTTTGCCCATAGCATGCAGGTTAAGCCCAGGAAGAAAACCAAGAAGGATAAACCGGCCCAAACCCCTGTGGTGACTGAACCGGAACAGGGTATAGCTGCTCCTGATTCTCCCACACATCAACCGCCGCCTGAGCCGGCTCAAGACATTGCAGCACCAACTTCTGACCCGCCTGCTGAAGATATTCTTGATGGTTCTGTTAACCCGGAGGCACCTAGCCCAGTCAAACCGGCTGACCCAGAAGTGGAATTTCTTAGGGCTCAATTCGTTGAGCCGGCGAGGCCCACCGTCCTTGCCAAATGCTTGGCTAAAGAGGAGTTGCTAGAATGCCGTAAGGCCAAGATGGATCTCACCGACTATACTCATTTAAGTATTGGAGAGATCGTCTCGGGCTATATCAACCAGGTGCAAAGCAGCCGTGACCTGGAAATTGACATGGTGAAGCAAATACAGCAAAAATCTGAGGTATGACTTATGCTTCCTTACTTTCAATCATACTTACTGTACCAGCCCCCAAGTCTATTGCTTATGAATAAATATGCTGTAGACTTAGAAAAAATCGTTAGAGTTGCTTTCCCGGCTTAAAAGAAAAAAATATTTAAACCGGATGTAACACAATACCTTTAACTTGTGATACACATTAGCCCCCAAGTGCCAAGTATCTTTGCTTGCAAAGTATTTGGGACTTAATATCCAGGACCGGCTTAATAATTTAGAAAGCTTCGGTATACATTAGCCCCCAAGTGTCAAGTATCTTTGCTTGCAAAGTGCTTGGGACTTAATATTATTTACCGTAATCTTGACTACTATCCGGTGCAATGCAGGCCACCATAAGTCAATTTGAATCGGAGATTGCTGACCTGAAGAACCGCCTGGCAGCCCAGGAGATTGAAATTCAAAAGGCTAACTCCAAATTTGAATTCAGCATCTCTGAAAAAGAGAAGCTGAAGAAAAATTTTGAGTCGGAGAAGAAAATTTGGACTGACGAAAAGGCCGGACTGGTGACCCGGGCCGAGACAGCAGAGGCGTCGCTGGCAAACGCAACAGCCGAACTGACCGGCTTACAACGCCAGATATCTCGGATGGTCTCAGCGATCTTTGGTAAGTTATCTTAAGCAAGCATTAAATATTGTAAATATTCCTTCAATTGTTACCGGAGGTTTACCTTATACTTACCAATACAGGCCCCAGGAGCACAAACCTCAAGCAGAATATATTGATCAAATTGAAGGCGGTGTATACTCTAGTAGAGCAACTGTACATTGGGTCACAACGTGCCTTGGCCGTTGTAGCCTTATCAAATGATGTGCCCTACCTCTTGAAAGATGTGTTACAACGGCTTGCTGTACTTCCTCAGCAGATTCAAGAGTTGAGACGGGCCCAAGCAAGAGCTGGAGCAATAGCCGCTTTGAGTCGGGCCAAAGCCTGGTTACCAGAGCTAGACCCGGCCGACATCGCTCTTGGGTATCCAAGTTTAGAGTAGGATGGCACTCCATTTGATGAAAAGGATTTCACCACTTGCGTGAGGGATATACGCCCTGTGGCCACTCAAATTGGAAACGACACTGACCTCACCAAGTGTCAGCCGGGTTATGACAAGGAGAATCGGAGAATCTCCATGCCGCATTATGACGATGTCAGCTTGATCCCTCCAACCCGTAAGCACACATTTGCCCCTGAAGTCGACCCAACCGGTTTAATAGATGATGAAGCTGAGTTTGAGGCCTTGAGTGGCATTGACTGGGCCTCATCATCCTTCCAGGACAAAACAGCCGGCGGAGAGGCGGAGAAGGATAACCCGGAGGCTTCAAGTCAACCCCAAGAGTAGATTGCCAGGCGCCACCTGCTTATGTCGTTGTAGAAAAACAATGCCGCATCATTCAGACTCGGGGAGTCTTGTAACAGAGTAGAAAATACTTTGAGTTTTGCTATGCCTTTGCGCATGCTTATGGCCCTTAATACTTGCATAAGCCGCCGTCACTATGCACTTTGTAGTTTATATGAATCTGTTATGTCCTTTGCAGAAATGTCTTGTATTGCCCTGTGGTGCTTGCGGCTGCTTTTCCGGCTTATATAAGCCAACCCCCAAGGGTAAGTTTAACTCCTGAAAATTGGCACATAAAAGTTCACCTGGTACTTAACAACCTGATGTAACCAATATTAATCCTGGAGGATTGCAATGTATTCCATTGTATTTTCAAGAGGGTTGCAAGATATCCAATGTTGATACTTGTAAAATATGATGAACAAAATTCAAGGGTTTCTGATTCGAAAACGATCAGTGAACCGTTCCAAAGGGGTTGAGCTAAGATTCGGATACGATCTGTTAGCCCCCAGTGGCTGTGGCGATGCCGATCAAGTGGGTATCGACAGCTATGTTCTCTTTGGTTCGAATACGACCTATGTTTGAACAGGAAGCCCCTAAGTGACCATAAGAGTTGTTTAATGACGCTGATTCGAATACGATCCACGTCAGACCCAAAGGGGTTAAGCTATGATTCAAATATGATCAAGAAGCCCCCAAGTGGGTTTGGCAGTATGCCGATCAAGTGGGTATCGACAGCTATGTTCTCTTTGGTTCGAATACGACCTATGTTTGAACAGGAAGCCCCCAGGTGATCACAGCTAGATTTAGATATGATCTTAAGCCGGACCAAAGGAAAGCCGGATTCAGATATGATCCGCTTCTCCTTGGTTATCTCCACCACCTGACAAAGAAAACACATAAACCTTTTTTGGGAGTGGAAAAAGGACAGAGGTCCTGCTTTATTGCTTTATGTAATATATAGTATAAGTATATACACATTAGAGCCGTTGGCTCAAGTATAATAAGGCCGAAGATGAGCGATATTCCACGGCCGACGGGTCTCCTCCTCTGACTTACGTGAGTCTTTGTGCTCCCGAACGTCGATAAGGTAGTATGATCCGTTGTTCAGATTCTTGCTGACCACAAAGGGTCCTTCCCAAGGAGGGGATAGCTTGTGCATGTCAGATTGATCCTGGATGAGTCGGAGCACTAAGTCGCCTTCCTGAAAGGTTCTGGACCTAACCCGATGGCTGTGGTAGCGGCGCAGGTCTTGCTGGTAAATAGCCGAGCGGGCTATTGCCAAGTCTCGCTCTTCATCCAACAGGTCAAGTGCGTCTTGCCGAGCTTTTTCGTTGTCTTCCTAAACATAAGCCGCCACACGGGGTGAGTCATGATGGATGTCACTTGGCAGGACCGCCTCTGCTCCATACACCATAAAGAAAGGCATGTAACCCGTAGATCTATTAGGTGTAGTATTGATGCTCCAAAGTACAGAAGGTAACTCCTCCACCCAACAACCCGGCGTCCGCTGCAAGGGGACCAAGAGTCGGGGCTTGATACCCCTCAAGATTTCTTGATTAGCTCGTTCTTCTTGACCATTGGATTGAGGGTAAGCCACAGCTGAAACGTCAAGCCAGATATGCTCTCGTTGACAGAACTCTTCCATAGCTCCTTTGGAGAGGTTAGTGCCATTATCAGTTATGATGATGTGTGGAAAACCAAAGCGAAAAATCACCTTTTTCATAAACTGGACCGCCATGCCTGCATCACACTTACTAACTGGCTCCGCCTCTACCCACTTTGTGAACTTGTCAACCGCCACCAAGAGGTGCATCTTTTTATCCTTAGACCTTTTGAAAGGCCCGACCATATCAAGCCCCCAGACTGCAAACGGCCAAGTAATTGGAATCATCCTCAATTCTTGAGCCGACACATGGGATCGTCGTGAGAACTTCTGACATCCGGCACATTTACTGACCAGGTCTTCTGCATCAGCATGAGCCGTCGGCCAATAAAACCCATGACGGAAAGCTTTGGCCACAAGAGATTTTGAGCCGGCGTGATGACCACAATCGCCTTCATGAATCTCACGAAGGATCTCCTGACCCTCTATAGGTGACATGCAACGTTGAAATGCTCCAGTGACGCTGCAATGATGTAACCCGCCATTGACAATTGTCATAGACTTGGACCACCGGGTGATTTGTCTTGCCAAGGTCTCATCTTCAGGCAACTCTCCCCGGGTCATGCAAGCCAAATAAGGCACTGTCCAATTTGGGATAACGTGGAGAGCCGCCACCAGCTGTGCCTCCGGGTCTGGTATTGCCAGATCTTCCTATGTAGGTAACTTAACAGAAGGATTATGCAAAACATCAAGAAAGGTGTTAGGCGACACCGGCTTATGTTGAGATCCCAGCTGGCTTAAGGCATCAGCCGCCTCATTCTTCCTTCGATCAATGTGTTCCACCACATAACCCTTGAAATGTCCAGCCACAGCATCGACTTCACGACGGTAAGCAACCATAAGGGGATCTTTAGAGTCCCACTTGCCTGACACCTATTGAGCCACAAGGTCTGAGTCTCCCAAGCATCTTACCCGGCTCAAGTTCATCTCTTTGGCCATCCGGAGACCATGGAGTAGGGCCTTGTACTCAGCTGCATTGTTAGTACAAGGAAACATAAGCCGGAGCACATAACAAAATTTGTCACCTCGAGGGGAAGTTAACACGACTCCAGCCCCCGAGCCTTCCAACTGTCTGGACCCATCAAAGCTTCTGATTGTTACCCTGTGCATTGGCCACAAATTCCGGGTTACTGTCCGCCTTATGCTTATGGCCTCCTTGACTCGTCGGGTTATGCTGCTGACCCTTTCCATTACCGTTCTTCTTTCCCTTCCCTGTCTTTTCCTCATCAGACGCGGGATCCTTGGTACTATTAGAATCGGCATACTTGACTAGAGCCGCCATTAGCGTCCCCATATCGTTGCAATCACGCTTAAGGCGCCCCAGTTTCTGTCTTAGAGGCTCAAAGCAGCAATTCTTCTCCAGCATGAGAACTGCTGAGCCAGCATCCATCTTGTCAGACGAATGTATTATATCTTTGACCCGGCACACCCAATGAATCGTAGATTCACCTTCCTCCTGCTTACAATTTGTCAGGTCCACAATTGACATAGACTGCTTGCAAGTGTCCTTGAAGTTCTGGATGAAACGGGCCTTTAGCTCCGCCCATGAACTAATGGAATTGGGTGGCAAACCCTTTAACCAAGAACGGGCTGTTCCGTCCAACATCATGGTGAAGTATTTAGCCATCGCTTCATCACTAACCTCTAGCAGCTCCATGGCCATCTCGTAACTTTCAATCCACGCCCCAGGCTGTAAATCGGCCGTATAATTCGGCACCTTTCGAGGTCCCTTGAAATCCTTGGGCAGACGTACATTACGTAGAGCCGGTACCAGACAAGGAACTCCTCCGGTTCTAGTAGCAACACCCGCCTCAACGGAAGTCGTCGGGTAAGCCGGTGAGTCCTGTTGGGCTACTAGATGAGCCGCTACCTGAGCCGCCCGCTCGTCCTCCTGACGTATGCGATCCTGAACCGGGTTATACCCGTCGGGCTGGTTCCGGCGCTGAGCGCTACTTGACAAGGCCTCTGACTCCATGTGTCTACTGTAACTCGGGCTCCGGTTTTGACGAGGCGGAGCTAACCAGGGCGAAGGAGTTGAGTGAATCCTGTCCCGGCTGTAGGAGTAGGTCTCTTGCTGAGCCTGGGCTGTTTGGACAAGTTCCCTGATCCTCTGGGTTTCCACCGTTGTCGGATCATCACCATCTACTGGGAGAGGCGCCAAACATGCCGATGCTGCGATTAAGTTCTCCATGGGGTTGGAGAAGTGACCCTATGGTATTGGTACGTAATGGGGCGGTGCCATATTGCCGTGAAGAGGTGCCGTCACCGGAGGCTGGACTGGGCCTCCTGCTCCGGATGTCATAAACTGATTTGCACCTGGCGGGTTACTTGGGCCGGCCCCGGGTGTAGCAAAGAGATTCCGAGGATCATAAATCTGAGGTAAACGGGACTGAGTTTTCTGATGTCTCCTCCTCATTACCTCATTAGATGCGTTCAAGCTCAACGTGAGCTGAAAGGCCTCTGCCTGAAGTTGCTGCGCCCGTACGTCCAAAGTTGCCCACTCTGTGGTTAATCTAGTATCTTCAGCTACTAAGGTTTCCTTGGCCCGGGCAATCTCATCGCGAACCTGTGCCACCTCTGCCTCATGCTCAGATTGGTTCACAGGGATGACTGTAGCAGTTAACAAGGCCGTAATTTTATCCATGAGATCCATCAGCACCTGAGCCGGTGAGCGCACAGGGCCTCCTGCCTCGGCTGCTCCTAACCCGGACGTTATCGCTGCTGAGGCCGTAGAATTTTGGCCGGGTTGAGTACCAGCCATGAAGACTCCTGCCCAGTTTGGCGACTCTGAGGGGTCCAGAATAGTGCTACCGTCGGAACAGCCTCCAAGCACACCATCTTGAACTTGATATAGCGAAGCTGTTGAGCCGGCGGACGAATCACCGTCAGAGAGGACGGCCGGCTCACCATCACCTTCAGATCCTTCAGAAAGTTCACCTCCGTGGATGCAACCCACAAAGGCACGCTTCACGACGGGTTGAGCTCGGGCGGGTTTCGCATGCTGAGCCGTCTCGACGAGGTTGGTGCAGCTGTCCGGCTCGGGGCCTGGCTCACCAATCCGGCCGATGAAGACGTGAATTCTGCCAAAGGGGACCCGGTACCCGTACTCAATTGAGCCGGTGTCGGGGCCCCAGCCTTCATCGTCGATGTAGATCTTACCGCGACGACACTTGGTCATCCGGCCAACTGTGTATCCCTTGAGCCCTTCAAAGCTGCCCTTCAAGAACTCAAATCCACTGTGCGCTGGCCCCACAGTGGGCGCCAACTGTCGTGGAATTGTCACGGCAGATGTCCTTTTGCAAGGACTTAATCGTGGAGCCATCGCAACTAGGAAGCTTAAAGGGGTTAATCGGGACAAGGACACGCGAGGTTTATACTAGTTCAGCCCCTTACTGTGAAGGAAGGCCTACGTCTAGTTGGGTTGGAATTGCTTGAGGTTTCGATGACCAGGGAGCGAGATACGCTATGCCTGGCTCTTGATCAGTTACTCTCCCTCTAAGCCGCTCGCGGGTCGTCCCCTTATATACACGGGTTGACGCCCTATGGCCTACAGAGTCCCGGCCGGCTTATAAACAGTGTCCGGCTCAGCGACTAGTTACTTCTACCTTACAGTACAAGTTATACCATCATGGTGGTTTATCTTTACGGGCCTCAGAGTCGCCTGTGGGCCTTTAAGCCTTTTAG
The DNA here is from genome assembly GCF_003073215.2 of Triticum urartu. Taxonomy (NCBI): domain Eukaryota; kingdom Viridiplantae; phylum Streptophyta; class Magnoliopsida; order Poales; family Poaceae; genus Triticum; species Triticum urartu. The sequence continues at coordinate 142,632,042 of NC_053024.1, read as the reverse complement.
TGAATCGCCATCTTCATGCCTTGGTCTTGGGCTTCTAATGAACCTCTATTTGTGTAACCCGGCCCCTCCTGGATGGCTTACACAAATAGTCATATCCCCAACACTCAGTCAGCTATTTCTTCTACCACGCCTAGAGTCGCCAAAAAACCAACATAACCTGCAACCATTCTGCCGTAGCCCGCTTGCTGCTATTCTACTTCTAAACCGCCTTCATGGCGGGCTTGCCGACGTGCCTCCATTGGCTTGCCGTGAGCCGCCCGCTCCTCTGACCCGCCTGCCGTAGGCTACCTTGCTTCGATTCGCTCTGCTGTTGTGGCCTCGACTCGCATCTGCTCAGCTGTTGTGTTGCTTCGGCCGCCTGTGTCTGCAATTCTTTTTTGGGCGATTGGAGCTGTCAATATTGGCTACACTGTTACCAACACCATGATAATAGATAAGGTTGGGCAGCGGGGTTAACTTTCTTTACAATGACGACACCGACTGATGCACAAAAGGACGATGTTTTGACTTACGGGAGGCAGCTCAAATCATTCCGATGCCTGTCCAAACACGTTCAGTGGTCTTGCGTGATTCAGACTAGAAAATTTGGAGATAAAGTGAATCAGCGAGCTTCCCTAAAGTTTCAAGTATATGCATGCTCATGGTGGCACGCATACGACCAAGTACTAGTACTACTTGTGGCAAGGCTTCAATTGGTATGACACGTATCCCAAGGCAATGATTACTTCAAAGGAAAACAAAAGGACAACCAAGCGGGTGTGGTATTTCATAAAATCATCAGACTATGTTCAGCATTATTTAGTAGCGTCCACGGTCATCCGATAAAAATACCAGGTGCTATCCGCCCTATTTATTTCATCATGATACTTTAAATCCTACTAAAACGGTTATCTGCCTTTAATGTTTTATACACAAGACAAATTGTTCGATGTTCATGGCAGATATGATGAGATCTTATGTCATCTGAGTACATCAGGACAATTATTTACTCCAAGGTGGTGTTATGTCGTAGATATGGAGCTCACGACGGCATTATTCTGCACGGACGCTTATCCATGTTGTGCCGTTCAATGGACAATTTTAAGTTGCTACCCTTACGGACCAATCTGCATCAACATATCAGGGTCACACCTGCTCAGGCAAGCTGCCCAATGGATATGAACAAGCCACCGCACGGCGGTCCAGTCTGCATCAACTCGTCACGACCACGCAAATTGCCCACTAAGCGCGCACAGGCCGCCGTCCGCCGCAGTCCGGTTTTACATCAAAGCGCCGGCCAACTCGCCCGTACGCATCGTCTTACAACGCCATGGACGACTCGCCCTCCACCTGCGAGAGCGGTTCATGCATCCATGCCAGCTTACAACGCGGAGGGTAACTTGCTTGTCCGCACCGGCTTACAACGCCGTGACCGGCTCATCTTTCTGCTCCTACGGTCGATTCACCCGTGATGGATTTCAGTGATCATCAACTCCGCGGTGAATAGTTTCCGGCCTAACATATCAGGTGAAATCCATCCAGCATATATTTTATATTTTTTATTTAAAAGAGCAATTATTCTGGCTTGTAAGTTCTCCAATGCAGGACGGGGTTATTATAACATTGTGCTGTTGAAGGACTCATACCGGTTTATATCACGGTCAAATATGGAGAGTCTCAAGCCAACTCCTCGAGTAATCTTAAGACTCAGGGGCTACAATGACATGACTCTGGAACTCCGGGTCATTGGAAGGAATGATAACCCGGTTCTGGAGGAGACCGCCATATTGATGAAAATTTAAAGGCCGTCAGAAAATTGTCGGTTCAAGATCCGGTTCAAGAGACATCTCTCTCCCGCAAAGTTTTGAAGCTCTCAAATGCGGTTCAAACATCCGGCTCAAGAAAGATTAAAAGGTGCTAAAAAGGGATTGCTGCCATGATGCACGGTTCAAACATGGGTATCCCGCTTTACGACTTATAAAATGGTCACTTGGGGGCTTCCTGCTCATCGAGTATAGTTGTCAATACCCTCTTTATCGGCGCAATGCCAAAACTTATATGGTCACTTGGGGGCTTCCTGTTCAAACATAGGTCGTATTCGAACCAAAGAGAACATAGCTGTCGGTACCCTCTTGATCGGCACAACGCCAAATTCACTAGGGGGCTTCTTGATCGTATTCGAATCATAGCTTAACCCCTTTTGGGTCCGACGTGGATCGTATTCAAATCAGCGTCGTTAAACAACTCTCAAGGTCATTTGGTGGCTTCCTGTTCAAACATAGGTCGTATTCGAACCAAAGAGAACATAGCTGTCGGTACCCTCTTGATCGGCAATGCCAAAGTCACTGGGGGCTATATGATCGTATTAGAATCTTAGCTTAACCCCTATGGAACGGTTTTCTGATCGTATTCGAATTAGAAGCCTCAAAAATTTTGAAGTCTCTTTTTGCAAACAATTTTTTGGATTTTACTTGAAGCTTTGTTGATCATATCTAAAGTGTATATGAGTGGTTTCTATTTAACCTCGGTTTAATTTTCGATGATAAGTCGCCAGCTTATGACAATCATCATCTATGTGGAAGCATTGTCTTCTAAGGATTGGGTTATCACCCTTGTTGCACAGGTCATGTAAACCGGCAGTACAAATTCAATATCACAGTGGTTATATGTGAGATATTATGACCCGCCCTGCGGTAAACCGCCAAGGGATCTTGTGACCTACTTGTATGCAGGATAAGACTACATTTGGGTGATTACCCGCCCTGGCTTTTGACGTTAAGTCGCCAGGGCATATGTTGTTTAAACTCTGCAGGATTTACCGAGCTATGACTAACATAAATGATTAAGTTCAAGCCCATCATCAAAGATTGAAATTGGTGTATCAAAAGGGTTATCAATTCTTGATTTTCTCCAAGGCTATAAGCCGTCGTGTTACAAAAATTCAGGCTTACAATGGAGGCGTATTAAATCACCATCGGCCAAGAGCCGCCGGGTATTTAAAACTCCGGATTTACTTGTCAAACAGATAAGGTATTTGAATCTTTAAATAGCCAAACTTGGCTGGATTTTCATTATGATATTGAAAGATTGAGGTTTTCAAACCGGGTTATTCAAATCTTTAGTAGCCAATATGGCTGGCTTTTTATTATGGTTATCAGTAACTAATATTATTGAGGTTTTCAAAGTCGCTTCAGCGCAATGGATATTATTTTATCAATGGATGTGATTTATTCTACAAGAAAGGAATAGTCCCGAGTCGCTGTCGGCTTACGACCCAGTACTTGGGGGCTACATTATTCAAATTGAGATTACATCGAATATGCAAGTCCCATGTCACTGCCAGCATGCACCATGGAACTTGGGGGCTAATGCAAAAGTCATTTTTTGCTCAACTTATTGAAGACCCGGCTCATCACATTGTAATGAGCCGGCCCTTGGGGGCTACCAATTGCTCCTATCAACAATTCAAGATACGCAAGTCTTAATCCATTATATTGAAGGGTCCACTACTCAGTTGGTAAAGCACAAAGCTCTTAACCTTGTTGACGTGGGTTCAAGCCCCATGATGGGGGTCACATCATATGATGTTCTTTTCCAAGAAGTATATATAAAGTCCCAGCTCAATATTATCTTACTGAGCCGGCCCTTGGGGGCTACACGTTGCTGTTCAAATCTACATGATCATATTTATAAAGTCCCTGCTCATTATTGCATAATGACTCGTCCCTTGGGAGCTACACTGGTTGAAGTTTTATGAGCATAAGGCAATTACAAGTCCCAGGTTGCTCCAAGCATGACAACCCGGCACTTGGGGCCTACATATGTGGAATACTCAGTTTTGACTAGTGATTGAGATGAACATGGATTTTTTTCAAAGTGGTAATATTTATATTGAAGCAAGTCTTAAGTCATCACTTTTCTCTACTCAAGACTTGCGGGCTATAGGTAATATGGATACGAGGGAGAGACATCTTCAAAATTCTCAGTTATGACCCGGCATCATCATAAGATCAACCCGGCATCAGCAACAATTACATGATCCGGCATCGTCTATTTTATAATCTGGCAGTTTTGGTAATGATAAACCCGCAAGTGTTACATCTTCAATCCGGTTGAAAGCCAGATGAGTATTTCAAGACCAATATTTTTTAGGCCGGCATTTTGGAGGCCGACTCAAGTGGATTATCTCTTACTATATTTCTCTACAAGAAGATCAATGTCAACAGATTGATTCTAAAGCTGGCCTATTGACCCGGATTTTTCAAAAAGAAATATCTGGATTATTTGCATTGACAAAGTTGAAGCATAGCAGTTAAAGAAGATTTTCTATGGGGATATGGACATATTTATATCAATAAGGAAATGACAAGGACTTAAAGATGTTCATGTGCTGGCTTACAAGAATATTTAACCCGGAGCACAACCTGTCAAATTTGTTCTTGAGTTATTTTGTAGGATTAGTTTAACATGGATAACTCCAAATTAAACTGGGGGCTAATGTCGGGGATATACCCCGCGGTATGACCCGGCCAAAAGTATGACCCGTCTGGGACTTGATGACTCACCAGAGACCCGGCTGGAGCTAGGCGACTTACTGGCAATCCGCCCGGACATGGCGGTTTACATGTAACCCGCCTGGACATTGTGACTCACTGGAGACCCGGCAGGCGGATCAGACAGACGACAAGGCCCAAAGCCCAGTAGACCGGCTTATACTCTGGTGGGCCGGATTAAGACGGAAGGCATGAGGAGTATTTCCTTCACAAGGAAGCAAGACTCGTACTTGTATCTGACTTGTAATAAAGAATAAGTTAGTTCTAATCCTACTAGGACTCTACATGTAAGACGCCCCTTCAACATATATAAGGAGGGGCAGGGCTCCCCAAAGGGGGACAAGAAAACAAGAAACAATCTCTAAGGCTAGAGACAAAGGGGGAGCCTGAACCGCAAGCAACCACACACATAGAGCAGTTGAACATACATGAAATGGTCGCCTACAAGTCGTCCGACAGTTGCATCACTGCGTAGATAGCGGCCATGTGCTACCACCTCCGTCTAGTCTATAGTCCCCTTTATACTCTGTGCCATACTTTGCCCTCAAATTTAACCAACAAAATGTTAATGCATGTTATAAAAATTATATAATTGGAAACTATGTTCAAATACGAATCCAACTATATAATCTTTGGCGACATGCATTCATATTTTATTAGTTAAATCATACTTATAAACCAGGACGAGGGTATAGTAGGTAATTAAATTACAAACGTTTCTTTATTAATCATATGTGTACGTGGCCTTTCGTCCTCCTCTCGCATGTCTTGTTACCCCACTGCCGTAGACGGCTTATAGCGCAAGCTTGCGCAGCGCGCGGGGGCGTTCTTTTGGCCAAACGGTGGCGCCAATGAATCGTCGGTGAGCCTGTTCCCGCGCAACCTCGTAGGTTCCCGTGCAAGCTTCCCGCCCGACTCGGTGAAATCCCCCAAAATCCCAATGCTTACCGGCCTGCTATAAAAACCCTCACGGCCGGCGAGTCCTGCATCGCATTTTCCGCTCCCTTCATGTGGCTTATCTCATCTGCTTCTCCCACAATCGCCAATGGCACCGGTCTGTCATCGTCGCTCAGCCACTCCGCTGTCATCAGAGGACAACTCCAGCTGGGAGGCTACATCGCAGTTGCGGCGCAGTCCCCGGCGTAGTGTAGTGTGTGTGGCGTCCCTGTTGGGTGTGCGCGGAACACCCACCACACGCTCTGCCGCCGGTGCCCGTCGGCAGCTATTGCCGGCCGCTGTTGCCGCCACACTACCGTCGGAAGCCAGGGCCATGGCCCACTCCGCCGTCGCGGCCCGAAGGCGGGAGGTGTCCGTCGTGGCCGCCACCCCACTGCCGTCCACCATGGCAATCACCCGCTCCGCCACCGCGGCCTGAAGGTGGGAGGTGGTGGTTGTTGTAACACCCTCGATGCGACTATAGCTCCCACGTGTCGAGGCACGACTTAGAGACATAATCGCATTGAAGGCATATGTCGCAAGTTAGGCAATCTTCACAAACATCCCATGTAATATCATAATAAAAGGGGAGATAACATAGTTGGCTTACACTCGCCACGTCAATCAAGTACACAAATAACATTACATCATCCAAACACTCATGGCCCGACTACGGCGCCAAAATAAAAGAGAACCCAACATGCGACACGGTCCCAATCACCCCCAACTGGGCACCACTACTGATCATCGGGAAAGGAAACATAGTAATGTTGAGAGTCTTCGTCGAACTCCCACTTGAGCTCATACGCATCTCCTGGAGCGGAATCATTAGGCCCTGCATCTGGTGTAATAGTAAACTGTGAGCCACAGGGACTCAGCAATCTCGCACCCTCGCGATCAAGACTATTTAAGCTTATAGGTATGGCAAGGTAAATATAAGTGGAGCTGCAGCAAGCGACTAGCAAGTATGGTGGCTAACTTATTCGCAAAAGAGAGCGAGAAGAGGAGGCAAAGCGCGAGCGAGAAACTAGAGAGCAACCAGCGAAAACATTACTCCAACACCGTGTCCGCTTCCCGGACTCCGCCGAGAAGAGGCCATCACGGTAACACACTCAGTTGATTCATTTTAATTAATTAAGGTTCAAGTTATCTACAACCGGACATTAACAAATTCCCATCTGCCCATAACCGTGGGCACGGCTTTCGAAAGTTCAAATCCCTGCAGGGGAGTCCCAACTTAGCCCATGACAAGCTCTCACGGTCAACGAAGGAATAGACCTCCTCCCAAGACGTTCTGATTAGACTCGGCATCTCGGTTACTCAAGACACTTCGACAGGTTAAAACAAGACCATCAACACCGCCCGAATGTGCCGACAAATCCCGATAGGAGCTGCACATATCTCGTTCTCAGGGCACACTCAGATGAGACTAGCTACGAGTAAAACCAACCCTCAAGTTTCCCCGAGGTGGCCCCGCAGGCAGCTCAGTTCGGACCAACACTCAGAGGAGCACTGGCCCGGGGGGGTTAAAATAAGATGACCCTTGGGCTCCGGTAACCCAAGGGAAAAAGAGGCTAGGTGGCGAACGGTAAAACCAAGGTTGGGCATTGCTGGAAAAGCTTTAATCAAGGCAAACTATCAAGGGGTTCCCATTATAACCCAACCGCGTAAGGAACGCAAAATCCGGGAACATAACACCGATATGACGGAAACTAGGGCCGGCAAGAGTGGAACAAAACACTAGGCGAGAGGCCGAGCCTTCCACCCTTTACCAAGTATATAGATGCATTAAGATAACATGGCAATATAATGATATCCCAACAAGTAAATAAAATATGTTCCAACAAGGAACGACCTCCAATCTTCACCTGCAACTAGCAACGCTATAAGAGGGGCTGAGCAAAGCGGTAACATAGCCGATCAACGGTTTGCTAGGACAATGGAGGGTTAGAGGTTTGACATGGCAATTTGGGAGGCTTGCAAGCAAGTGGTAGGCATCGTAGCAATGGCATAGCAAAAGAGCGAGCAAGCTAGCATAGCAAAGATAGTAGTGATTTCGAGGGTATGATCATCTTGCCTGCACAGTTGTCAGAGTTGACTGGATCCTCGAAAGCAAACTCAACGGGCTCCTCGTTAGCGAACTCGTCTCCCGGCTCTACCCAAACAAGACAAACAAGCAACAAGGATACAATCAACCACGTGCAAGACCAAGCAATATGATGATGATGATATGCTATGCGGGATGCGATGCGGGATGCAAAATGCAAGATATGACAGGAAATGCATGAACCTGGCCTCAACTTGGAATCCAAGTGTGCCACTGGAAATATGAGATGAAATCGCTTGAAAACGATATAAAGAACGCCGGAATCGGAGTTACGGTTTGGAAATGGCAAGCGATTCAAATGACACCGGTCTGCGATTTACAGCAAGTAGCCATCTAAATGCAATGAGATGAACATGCTACAGCACCCAAACATGACAACAAAATACATGGCAGGGATGCATTCACAGATGCTTAACAAAAGTCTAGCACTGAGCTACGGCCAATTCATCCATTAACAGGTTCAAACAAGCATGGCAAATGCATATGACAAACAGATCTCAGACTTTGTGAAATTAACACTTGTCTGGAATTTTAGATCAGGTAGCCCTCTTCGGAGCCACAAAACTACATTTTACAGGACCTGAACATGGCAAAGTAAAGCATGGACTGGAACTACTCAAAGAGCTTAACAAAAGTCCCTTAGTGACCTTGAGCCAAAAGGGATCAGAAATACAATTGCAAGCATGTGAACATAGCAAAAACATAATCAGTTTCCAGACTTAGTGAAAACTGGAGCAAGCTGAAATATAACTCAAGTAGGCATGTTTACGAGCTCGATGCACTCACTACGGTGCAAGTCATGGCAAGACAAGCATACACCCATCAAGAAGGCACAAAATTCAAGCTAGACATGGCAAGAACAATAGCATAGCATGCACGGATCAACTACAACATCACCGGCAAAATTGCAAACAAGTTGACAATCTGACCAGATTCACCAAGTAGCAAAAGTAGAGCTCGATTGACTCAAGCTAGGGTGCTCCATAATTGCAAAAAAAGACATGGATGGATAGAGCACTACAATATTAACAAAACATCCTTACTGATCATCCTCAAAAGAGGCACGGATCACTAGGAAACAACATGAACATATGGCATCATGAGATAAACAGCTCCAGGACTTAGTGAAATTACTAAGTCCCTGAAAACAGAATTAGCAAGTGCACCACTTTGCAAGCTTGCACAAGTCACCACACACATCCTAAAAATACATGGGTTGCACCTCTGGAAAGATGACAAAACCCTTAACAAAACACATGTAGAGCTCACGGGCATATCATGCACACAATAATCATGGCAAAAATGACAAAAGTGCTAAACGGAGTAGCAGATCTAACAAATATCTCAAATAGCCCTCTTCTAACAGCTTTTCGGGCATCAAGATGAACTTAAATGAAAATGATGCAATGGAATGAAATGATTTACACTCTGCGATGAACATTTTGATATGCTATATGCATGAATCAGAGCTACGGATACAAAGCTACGGAGCCGTGAACATGAGCACATGAACTGAAAAATTCTAGGACTTAGAAAAAAAAACAACCCTCAGATCTAGGGTTTGACCCGGCGTAGAAATCGAGGCGGCGGCGCGCACTGTAGCTGGCCGGATCCGACGTTCCCCGGTGACGGGAGCTTGCCGGACGGAGGGGAGCTCGCCGGGGCGGCCTTGCCGGCGACGAGGGCTGCAAAGGAGGCGGTGGGGCGACCGAGGCGAGGTGCGGCGCGACGTCCCGGCCGCGGCGGAGCGGGCGGCGGGGGCCGGCAGGCTCGGCCAGGTGGCGGCGACCACCGGAGCGGGGCGGCATGGCACGGCGGCGCGCGGCGGAGGCGGCAGAGTGCGGCAGGCGGCGGGAGGCGGCGGGCGCGGTAGGCGGCGGCGGGCGGGAGCGGGCCGCGGGGGCCGGATCTGGGCTCCCGGGCCACGGCGGCGGCTGGCGGTGGAGTGCCACGTGGCGGCTCCCGGTTGGGGCGGCGGCAACGTCCTGCGCAGGGTGGACAATGTCCGGCCGCGCGAGGTGGAAATTTAGGGTTTCGGAGAGGGAGATCCGGATTTCGGGGAAGGGGTTCTATTTATAGCCATAGAGGGAGCTAGGAGAGTCCAAATGAGGTGCGGTTTTCGGCCACGCGATCGTGATCGAACGCTCTAGATGATGGAGCAGAGTTAGGTGGGTTTTGGGCCAAATTGGAGGGGTGTTGGGCTGCAACACACACGAGACCTTTTCGGTCCCTCGGTTAACCGTTGGAGTAACAAACAAAGTCCAAATGTTACGAAACTTGACAGGCGGTCTACCGATAGTAAACCAAGGCCGCTTGGCAAGTCTTGGTCCAATTCAGAAATATTTAATCCCCACACACGAAAGAAAGCTAGAAATGACCACCGGAGGAGAACGAAGCGCCGGAATGCAAAACGGACAACGGGGAAAATGCTCGAATGCAAGAGACGAACACGTATGCAAATGCAATGCACATGATGACATGATATGAGATGCATGACAACGATAACAACACACGGAGACAAAGACCCGAACCTGAGGAAAAAATATAACTTAACGCCAGAAACGGCAAGAGTTGGAGTACCAATTGGGAAAGTTACATCCGGGGTGTTACAACACTCCACCACTACGAAAGGATCTCGTCCCGAGATCTAGGACTGAAAGAACGCCGGGTACTCAGAACGGAGGTGATCCTCGCGTTCCCAGGTAGCTTCACGGTCGGAATGGTGTGACCACTTGACTTTGAGAAATTTGATTGACTTGTTGCGAGTCTTGCGTTCAGTCTCTTCAAGAATAGCAACTGGGTGCTCACGATAAGAGAGATCTTCTTGGAGCTCAATGTCCTTGAAGTTGACGGTGCAGTCAGGAGTCTTGAAGCACTTTCGAGCTGAGAGACATGGAACACGTCATGAACATTTGCAAAGTTTGAAGGAAGCTCGAGTTGATAGGCGAGGTCGCCTCTCTTGCTGACAATCTTGAAAGGTCCCACGTATCTAGGGGCAAGCTTCCCTTTGATACCGAAGCGACGAGTACCTTTCATAGGAGAGACGCGGAGGTAAACATGATCTCCGATCTCGAAAGCCAAATCACGGTGCTTACTATCATAGTAGCTCTTCTGGCGGGATTGGGCTGCTTTGAGGTTATCACGAATGACTTTGCACATTTCTTCTGCCTCTGTGATTAAGTCATTACCCAAAAGCTGACGTTCACCGGTTTCAGACCAGTTGAGAGGGGTACGGCACTTCCTGCCATACAGAATTTCAAATGGGGCCTTGCCCGAACTTGCTTGAAAACTGTTGTTGTAGGAGAATTCAGCATAAGGAAGACAATCCTCCCACTTCATGCCGAAGGAGATCACACAAGCCCTGAGCATATCTTCAAGAATCTGGTTGACACGCTCGACTTGACCGCTAGTTTGAGGATGGAAAGCTGTGCTGAAGCGGATGTTGGTGCCCATGGCCTTCTGAAAAGAATCCCAAAACTTGGAGGTAAAGATGCTGCCACGGTCTGAAGAGATCACTTGTGGAATACCGTGCAGAGAGACAATCGAGAGGTATAGAGTTCCGCCAATTGAGCTGCAGTGATCGACTCTTTGATAGGCAGAAAATGAGCCACTTTGTGAGTTTGTCGATGACAACGAATATAGCATCATTGCCACGTTTGGACTTTGGAAACCCAGTCACGAAGTCCATTTCAATGTGGTCAAACTTCCATTCTGGAATGGCAAGAGGTTGGAGGAGACCAGCTGGCCTTTGGTGTTCTGCCTTCACTCTTCTGCAGACATCACATTCATTCACGAATTGAGCAATCTCGCGCTTCATTCGAGTCCACCAATAAGCCTGCTTGAGGTCCTGATACATCTTTGTACTCCCAGGATGGATGGAGAGGAGAGAATTGTGAGCCTCGTTCATGATCACTTTACGAAGTTCACCTTTGGGTACAACAATACGATCCTCGAAGAAGAGAGTGTCCTTGTCATCAAGGCGGTAGCACTTGTACTTGGACTGACTCTTGGCAATCCCAATCTTCACCTTTTTCACCATAGCATCAAGAAGCTGGGCTTGGCGAATCTGGTCTTCCTAAGGTAGGAGAGACTTGAAGGTTGGCGAGGAAACCTTGAGGAACAACTTGCAGATTAAGTTTGCGGAAAGCTTCACAAAGCTCGGGTTGATAAGGCTTGAGAAATCAGACTGTTGCAGTAGCTTTCCTGCTCAATGCGTCAGCAATCACATTGGCCTTGCCTGGAGTATACTCGATACTCGGATTATACTCTTGAATCATTTCGACCCATCGAGTTTGCCTGAGGTTGAGATTAGGCTGAGTGAAGATGTACTTGAGACTCTTGTGATCAGTGAAAATGTCCACTTTTCTTCCCAATAGAAGATCTCCAAGTCAAAAGAGCATGCACAACTGCCGCCAACTCGAGATCATGAGTGGGGTAGTTCTTCTCATTAGGCTTCAACTGGCGAGAGTATAAGCAACAACTTTCTTCTCTTGCATCAAAACTGCGCCAAGACCTTGGAGAGAGGCATCACAAAAGACCTCGTACGGCTTGGATTCATCAGGTGGAGTCAGAACTGGAGCAGTGATCAACTTCTCTTTCAAAGTGTTGAAAGCAATATCACACTCCGGAGACCAAACGTACTTGACATGCTTCTGGAGAAGATTTGAGAGAGGCTTCGCGATCTTAGAAAAGTTTTCAACGAATCTTCGGCAATAGCTTGCGAGACCGAGAAAATTGATGTAACACCCTCGATGCGACTATATCTCCCACGTGTCGAGGCACGACTTAGAGGCATAATCGCATTGAAGGCATATGTCGCAAGTGAGGTAATCTTCACACAACCCATGTAATAATAAGGGAAAGAGATACATAGTTGGCTTACAATCGCCACTTCACACAATTACATGAATAAACATTACATCAATCAAATACACTCATGGTCCGACTACGGAACCAAAATAAAAGAAGAACCCCAAATGCGACAAAGGTCCCCGATCGACCCCAACTGGGCTCCACTACTGATCAACTAGAACGAAACAACACAAAGGACAAGATCTTCATCGAGCTCCTCCTGAGCTTGGTTGCGTCATCTGCACGGACTCATCGGCACCTGCAAGCTGGTTTTGGAAGTATCTGTGAGCCACAGGGACTCAGCAATCTCGCACCCTCGCGATCAAGACTATTTAAGCTTATGGGTAAGGTAAAGGTATGAGGTGGAGCTGCAGCAAGCGACTAGCATATATGGTGGCTAACATACGCAAATGAGAGCGAGAAGAGAAGGCAAAGCACGGTCGAAAACTATGATCAAGAAGTGATCCTAAGACCTACGTCAAGCATAACTCCAACACCGTGTTCACTTCCCGGACTCCGCCGGAAAGAGACCATCACGGTTACACACGCGGTTGATGTATTTTAATTAAGGTCGACTTCAGGTTTTCTACAACCGGACATTAACAAATTCCCATCTGCCCATAACCGCGGGCACGGCTTTCGAAAGTTCAAATCCCTGCAGGGTGTCCCAACTTAGCCCATCACAAGCTCTCACGGTCAACGAAGGAATAGACCTCCACCCGAGACGTTCCGATCAGACTCGGTATCCCGGTACAACAAGACATTTCGACAGGGTAAAACTAAACCAGCAACACCGCCCGAATGTGCCGACAAATCCCGATAGGAGCTGCACATATCTCTTTCTCAGGGCACACTCAGATGAGCGCTTCGTACAACTAAAACCAAACCTTGAGTAGCCCCGAGGGGGCGCTGCACAGGACTCTAGTTCGGACCAACACTCAGAGGAGCACTGGCCCGGGGGGGTAAAATAATGATAACCCTTGGGCGCGCGACCCCGAAGGGAAAAGAAAAGGCTAGGTGGCAAATGGTAAAACCAATGTTGGGCATTGCTGGAAAAGCTTTACTTAAGGCGAACTGTCAAGGGGTTCCCATTATAGCCCAACCGCGTAAGGGACGCAAAATCCGGGAACATAACACCGATATGACGGAAACTAGGGCGGCAAGAGTGGAACAAAACACCAGGCATAAGGCCGAGCCTTCCACCCTTTACCAAGTATATAGATGCACTAATTAAATAAGATATATTGTGATATCCCAACAAGTAAATAAATATTCCCCCAAGGGACGTCCTCCAATCTTCACCTGCAACTAACAACGCTATAAGAGGGGCTGAGCAAAGTGGTAACTTAGCCAATCAACGGTTTGCTAGGACGAGGCGGGTTAGGGGCTTGACATGGCAATTGGGAGGCTGACAAGCAAATGGTAGGCATCGTAGCATTGGCATAGCAAAAGAGCGAGCAAACTAGCATAGCAAAGATAGTAGTGATTTCGAGGGTATGATCATCTTGCCTGAAATCCCGCAAGGAAGAAGAACGAGTCCATGAAGAAGACAAACGGACGTAGACGAACGGATCCTCACAACCTCGACGTTATCGGAACCAACCCGAAGAAGCAACCACCGGAAAAGAAGCACACAACATAGTAAACAACCACGACATGAACATGGCATGATGCACAATCAAGTATGATGCATGTCCGGTTTAAGTATGCATGGCATGGCAAAGAGCACAAGCAATCCTACAAATTAAGTGGAGCTCAATATGCATCGGGATGCATATTGACAAGACACCACGTCAATTATTTATTTCTCTCTCGTTTATGTACCCCAACAATATTAAATGTTGATTAACATGGCAAGAGGTGAAGCACAACAAAACTACCTATCTAGGCAACTTTAAATGAGGCCGGAAGCAACGAACAACAATTCTGAAAACTCCTCATGAGCATATTATAGAGTTGGTACTGTTCTGCCCTAAACATTATTTTAGAGTTGTTAAACATGCAAGATGAGTGCACCATGTTAAACTAGGCAAAATCCTACCCCATTTACATATATAATTTATTAAAATCGGAGTTACGGTTATTTAGTTATGAATTAAATCATTTTAGCATGGCATAGGAGCAAATTAATGCAAACAACATTTTAAATATTTTAAACATGGATGAAAGTTTGATATTATTAGTCTACACAAAATTCTGAGCAAGTTTCATATATAAAATCCGATGCACGGTTAGTGAGTTATTAAATGCATGAACTATGGGGACTAATCTGTAAAACAGCAGTCTCAGGAATAATAGCTAAATCGTCCAGATCTGGAAAAAAACGATGCGGGCCGAATCTGGGGCAAGCCCAACAGTAGGAAGGGAAAAAAAATAGAGGCGGGCGCTGGGGGTGTGGCCTCACCCGAGTGGGCTCGGCCCGTGAAGGAGGAGGAGGCAGGCCGCGGATCTGGCATGGAGATGGGCCGGACTCGGGCGAAGGGGAGGCAGGCTAGGCCTGCTGGATCTGCTCAGGCCCACGAGGCGCGAGGGCGTCCTCCTCCTCGATCCCGCCTGGATCGAGGGAGGCAGGGGGCGGCGGCGGCGCCGTTCGCTGATGGGCAGCGGCAAGGAGGGGCGGAGGAGGCCGGCGAGTGCAGGGAACGCGCGTATCCGGGCGCGGGGAGCGGAGGCCGAGGCTACGGGGCCCGTTCCCGAGGTCAGCAGGGCTCGGCGACGCCGGCGTCGAAGATCGGAGAGGTGGCGGCGCAGTGCTCCGGCGTGGGCGGCGCAGCCTGGGCGCGGCGAAGCAGGCGCGGGGAGGCGGGAGCCTCGGAGTGGCCCGGTTCGGCCCTAGGGTGGGCCGGATCTGGGCCCCGGGAGGATGGCGGCGAAGTGGGCGCAGGGGAGGTGAGGTGGCGGCTCGGGATAGGCTGGCGGCGGCGGCGAGGTGACGTGGCAGCCTCTGGTTGGCTGGAGCGGCGTGGAGGGGCGCGGACATGTCCGGTGAAGGAGGGGATTTCGTCCGGCGGCGCGGATCTGAGAATTTTTAGGGTTAGGGGAAGAATGAACCGTGAATTTCGGAGGGGGGTTGTATATATAGGCATAGAGGGAGCTAGGAGAGTCCAAATGAGGTGCGGTTTTCGGCCACGCGATCGTGATCGAACGACCGAGATGATGGAGCAGAGTTAGGTGGGTTTTTGGGCCAAAATGGAAGGGTGTTGGGATGCAACACACACGAGGCCTTCTCGGTCCCTCGGTTAACCATTGGAGTATCAAACGAAGTCCAAATGATACGAAACTTGACAGGAGGTCTACCGGTAGTAAACCAAGGCCGCTTGACAAGTCTCGGTCCAATCCGGAAATGTTTAATCCCCACACAAGAAAGAAAGGTAGAAATGACCACCGGAGGAGAACGGAACGCCGGATTGCAAAACGGACAACGGGGAAAATGCTCGGGCCATGAGACGAACACGTATGCAAATGAAATGCACATGATGACATGATATGCAATGCATGACACGCAAGCAATGAAAAGGCAACACCAGCGAATAACTGAACGACACCTGGCACATCGGTCTCGGGGCGTTACAACACACTCCACCACTACGAGAGGATCTCGTCCCGAGATCTAGAATGGCACCGGAGGGAAAACGGAGGAGAAAGAGAATAGGTAAAACTAAGTTGCTTCTTTGACAAACAAGTGAAACCACGAACCTTGAAAAAAGTTAAGCCATTTCAAGAAAAGAATACAACTGAGATGAACGAAGTTGAAAACACTCCGTTAGAAGAGAGGAATAAAGAACATTGCGAAAAACCTTGAGGTTGAAGGGCAAGATATATATTGAAAACACTCCGGTTAAAGAAGGGGATCAAGGAAGACCAAATTCAGGCAGCACTCCGGTTGAAAAGAAAAAGGAATTGAATAATAACTTGATAAGATGAGAAGATACTTGATGAAATCACAATACACTGCCTCCATAACTATTGAATGAATTGAAACTAGGGGTAAGAAAGATCTCGGCAGCACTCCGGTTTAAAAGAGATGAAAAACTTGGTAAAATGAAAGAGCTTGAGCAAAAGGGGACACAACACTCTGGTTAAAAGGATAAGCACGATCAAAACATGGTCCTGACAATCCGAGAAGATGGGTTGAGGAGAGCAACATCACAATGCCTCCGGAACGAAGGGAAACAAGATCTTGAGAGAGCACGGTTACAACAAATGTTAGAACGGATTTGTTGGATTAACAACAAGAAAAGAACAAGGTTGTAGTGGGCTTATGGAGACCATCTCAAACTTTATGAGGTGAAAATTCTGCCACTAACGAAAACAAAAGATTGGATTGATATGAACTAGGAGGTGAGAAACTTATTTCACCGGGAGGATAAATGAAAACTTGGATCATTTATAAGCACCATAATAACAACCATCCTTAGGGAAGGCTTAAGGTGAAATATAACCCAAGATAACTCCAATGACGAGATTAATGGATTTAAACTACCTCATTCTTGATAACTTGTGAATCATGAAACACGAAGGGAACATTATCAAGAATAACATAATACCACCTCTATTGATACGGAAGGAATAATTGCACTCCGGATTGCAAGATGAAGAAACTTAAGCTCCTTAGAAAAGAATCTTGATGAGCACTTCGAGAAGGAATTTAAATCCTTGATGAACCATCATGTAGAACCTCCATAAAGAACTCCGGTAAACAAAAGAATAAAAAGAAAGAGGAATTGAAAACACAAGGTGAATCCTTGCAATGATTTAGATGGATCTCTGTGGTGATATAATTGCGAGAGGTAGGAACTCCGGGAAAAGATAAGATGAACAATTGAGATCAAGAATTTTGATGAGCCTCCGGAATAGGGAATTAATCATTAGGATGAAACAAGAATAAGAATTACATTATGCGTATCCTTCACCAATTAAATTGATGACAAACAACGGCTTCCACATATTACTTATTCTCTTTGAAAAGGATTAAGATAGATATAGCATAAACTCAATTGACCACCGGTAGGATTTGAAAGAACAAAAGAATTGATATGATGAGAAAGAAGAAAAACTTGAACGAACCATCGTAAGAAATGAAAATGAACGAAGAGAAGATAAAGAAACGCCGGGAAGAATTATAAAATGAACAAAGATGCTTGAGAGGATTTAGATACATGAGAACGAAGAGCTCACGAGCCGATTAAAGCTTACTTGAATGAAGCACCCGTAAAATTAGGAGAACGAGAGCTGAAGCTGAAATGGATAATCTTCGATGATGGGCTCCGGATAACAGACTGAGAAGACTCTTGAATTACTCCGGATAGGTGAAAAAGAATTCTCACGAACAAAACAATTACGAGAGGATGGCAACACGCTAGAATCACGAATCTTGAAAAGAATGGAGCAAGATTGAGAGAAAATCTTCTTCGGTCTCCAAAATCTGAGAATTATGACGAGAAACACCACCATGAATTGTTGAGGCACCAGAATAAAGAAGAATATAAAAGTTGAATCAACGATGAAATGAATTTGAAAGATCTTGGAGAAAAACATAAGACTGAAGATAATTCATTCTTACGTCAAACTTGGAAAAGAATTTAATAATATCTCCAGGAAAATAAGAAGAGTCAGGTAAGATCCTGGGAAAAGACCTGTGGGTTAGGGCCCACTCAAAATAAGCACCGTAAAACGATTGCTTGGAAGAGAGATTGCACCGGTTGAATTAAAATGACATGAATGAGGGGACATCCTCGAAAGAGCTTGAACGAAAGCAAAGTGGAAAACATGAATCTTCTAAGATATCTTGAGCACTCCGGAACAATTGACTAGTGAGAAGTGAATGATTAAGAATTGCACCGGCATGAGAAATCATTTGAAACGAGGGAAAAGGGATATGATCAAAAAAGCTTGACTTGAAACCACCGGAGAAGATAAAAGAAAGAAGAATGATGAACTAGAAGCTCCGTTAGTATCTTCATGAGAATCACCGGATAAGAACATTGAAGGAAAAGAATGAAGAGACTTCACATCAATAATATGGATACTCGATTAAGAGATCTGAATCCTTGGAGAAAAAAAACAAAAAGGAGGGAGGGTGGGAAAAACAAAGACAATTTGGAATGGGTGAAACAAACACCGTTGAGGAACTTAGAATTGATCTTGCGGATGTTGAAATGATCGGAACCACTAGAAGAGAAACACACCGGTGAGAAGAAATTAAAATGACAAACTCTATGATCGAGGAGGATTAGTATTCACATCGAAGTATGAGAACACCGTTTCAAAAAGGTATGGAATCAACACTTGACATTGAAGCAACTCGAATACCACAACTCAAAACAAAACAAAGGATTGGCTTGCAGAATAAGCCGGAACAAACATATGATAGAGATTTCGTCCGAAGTTTTCGTGGTGGGGCCTACACGGGCTCGATCATACAGCACCATCATGTACAAGGCAGTGCACATGACATACGAAGCGTCCCCGAGTCGGCATAGCCAAGGACTCTTTAAGACACAACGAGAATACTGTAAAACCGACCGTGAATAGGCGGACCACTAGACGTCGAACCCCAATTTCATATCATACATCTGTCGAAAAGATATCCTAAGAGCTACTTGAATTCCCACCTATGAAACTGCCGAAATTTTCCGGTTATGCAATCAGGTGTTGGGGATACAGGGGCAGCATAATATCTCACCCAAACTAGCAAATCCTACATCTAGCTGTATCCATCCTTCAACACATAACCAAGAAAACTTCGGAAACCACCTACCTCAACCTTCGAAAAGCATCCGTTATACAAGTTATGGCGATACTCCCGAACTCCCGCCCCAGTACTGGGTGGCGTCGAGGTTATCTCACCAACGAACTGCATAAAAGAGATTTTCGATGTCGGCGAACATATCTCAAGTATTCCAGAATTGCAACGATAAAATTATGATGACAACACCTCAGAGCTCAACTCCCCGGGACACTTCCACTAAACCCCTGAAAGGAGGCACCAAGACAGTGTTCTCATCATAAGCCATCGGAACAAATCCAAGATACTCGCGTGATCCTAAAAAAATTAGTGAAATTTGAGAAGAGAAGAGTCAAAACTCTACGTCAGGATGCCATACCAGAGCGATGAGGAGACTGGGAAGTAAAAAGAATTCCTAAACTCTCCGATATATAATTCCTAAGGACTCAAAACATTTTTTCTAGACACAACTCGGCTGCTAAAAACGATCAAGCAATGGGGCTCCTAAGGTAAGGGAAGGCTCTGATTACCAACTTGTAACACCCTCGATGCGACTATAGCTCCCACGTGTCGAGGCACGACTTAGAGACATAATCGCATTGAAGGCATATGTCGCAAGTGAGGTAATCTTCACACAACCCATGTAATACATAAGGGAAAAAGGTACATAGTTGGCTTACAATCGCCACTTCACACAATTACATGAATAAACATTACATCAATCAAATACACTCATGGTCTGACTACGGAACCAAAATAAAAGAAGAACCCCAAATGCGACGAAGGTCCCCGATCGACCCCAACTGGGCTCCACTACTGATCGACTGAAACGAAACAACACAAAAGGACAAGATCTTCATCGAGCTCCTCCTGAGCCTGGTTGCGTCATCTGCACGGACTCATCGGCACCTGCAAGCTGGTTTTGGAAGTATCTGTGAGCCACAGGGACTCAGCAATCTCGCACCCTCGCGATCAAGACTATTTAAGCTCATGGGTAAGGTAAAGGTATGAGGTGGAGCTGCAGCAAGCGACTAGCATATATGGCGGCTAACATATTCGCAAAAGAGAGCGAGAAGAGAAGGCAAAGCGCAGTCGAGAAACTATGATCAAGAAGTGATCCTATAGCAACCTACGTCAAGCATAACTCCAACAACCGTGTTCACTTCCCGGACTCCGCCGGAAAGAGACCATCACGGTTACACACGCGGTTGATTCATTTTAATTAAGGTCGACTTCAGGTTTTCTACAACCGGACATTAACAAATTCCCATCTGCCCATAACCGCGGGCACGGCTTTCGAAAGTTCAAATCCCTGCAGGGTGTCCCAACTTAGCCCATCACAAGCTCTCACGGTCAATGAAGGAATAGACCTCCACCCGAGACGTTCCGATCAGACTCGGTATCCCGGTACAACAAGACATTTCGACAGGGTAAAACTAAACCAGCAACACCGCCCGAATGTGCCGACAAATCCTGATAGGAGCTGCACGTATCTCTTTCTCAGGGCACACTCAGATGAGACTAGCTACGAGTAAAACCAACCCTCAAGTTTCCCCGAGGTGGCCCCGCAGGCAGCTCAGTTCGGACCAACACTCAGAGGATCACTGGCCCGGGGGGGTTAAAATAATGATGACCCTTGGGTGCGCGACCCCCAAGGGAAAAGAAAAGGCTAGGTGGCAAATGGTAAAACCAATGTTGGGCATTGCTGGAAAAGCTTTACTTAAGGCGAACTGTCAAGGGGTTCCCATTATAGCCCAACCGCATAAGGGACGCAAAATCCGGGAACATAACACCGATATGACGGAAACTAGGGCGGCAAGAGTGGAACAAAACACCAGGCATAAGGCCGAGCCTTCCATCCTTTACCAAGTATATAGATGCATTAATTAAATAAGATATATTGTGATATCCCAACAAGTAAATAAATATTCCCACAAGGGACGTCCTCCAATCTTCACCTGCAACTAACAACGCTATAAGAGGGGCTGAGCAAAGCGGTAACATAGCCAATCAACGGTTTGCTAGGACGAGGTGGGTTAGGGGCTTGACATGGCAATTGGGAGGCTGACAAGCAAATGGTAGGCATCGTAGCATTGGCATAGAAAAAGAGCGAGCAAACTAGCATAGCAAAGATAGTAGTGATTTCGAGGGTATGATCATCTTGCCTGAAATCCCGCAAGGAAGAAGAACGAGTCCATGAATAAGACAAATGGACGTAGACGAACGGATCCTCACAACCTCGACGTTATCGGAACCAACCCGAAGAAGCAACCACCGGAAAAGAAGCACACAACATAGTAAACAACCACGACATGAACATGGCATGATGCACAATCAAGTATGATGCATGTCCGGTTTAAGTATGCAGGCATGGCAAAGAGCACAAGCAATCCTACAAATTAAGTGGAGCTCAATATGCATCAGGATGCATATTGACAAGACACCACGTCAATTATTTATTTCTCTCTCGTTTATGTACCCCAACAATATTAAATGTTGATTAACATGGCAAGAGGTGAAGCACAACAAAACTACCTATCTAGGCAACTTTAAATGAGGCCGGAAGCAACGAACAACAATTCCGAAAACTCCTCATGAGCATATTATAGAGTTGGTACTGTTCTGCCCTAAACATTATTTTAGAGTTGTTAAACATGCAAGATGAGTGCACCATGTTAAACTAGGCAAAATCCTACCCCATTTACATATATAATTTATTAAAATCGGAGTTACGGTTATTTAGTTATGAATTAAATCATTTTAGCATGGCATAGGAGCAAATTAATGCAAACAACATTTTAAATATTTTAAACATGGATGAAAGTTTGATATTATTAGTCTACACAAAATTCTGAGCAAGTTTCATATATAAAACATTTTAATCCGATGCACGGTTAGTGAGTTATTAAATGCATGAACTATGGGGACTAATCTGTAAAACAGCAGTCTCAGGAATAATAGCTAAATCGTCCAGATCTGGAAAAAAACGATGCGGGCCGAATCTGGGGCAAGCCCAACAGTAGGAAGGGGAAAAAAATAGAGGCGGGCGCTGGGGGTGTGGCCTCACCCGAGTGGGCTCGGCCCGTGAAGGAGGAGGAGGCAGGCCGCGGATCTGGCATGGAGATGGGCCGGACTCGGGCGAAGGGGAGGCAGGCTAGGCCTGCTGGATCTGCTCAGGCCCACGAGGCGCGGGGGCGTCCTCCTCCTCGATCCCGCCTGGATTGAGGGAGGCAGGGGGGCGGCGGCGGCGCCGTTCGCCGATGGGCAGCGGCAAGGAGGGGCGGAGGAGGCCGGTGAGTGCAGGGAACGCGCGTATCCGGGCGCGGGGAGCGGAGGCCGAGGCTGCGGGGCCCGTTCCCGAGGTCAGCAGGGCTCGGCAACGCCGGCGTCGAAGATCGGAGAGGCGGCGGCGCAGTGCTCCGGCGTGGGCGGCGCGGCCTGGGCGCGGCGAAGCAGGCGCGGGGAGGCGGGAGCCTCGGAGTGGCCCGGTTCGGCCCCGGGGCAGGCCGGATCTGGGCCCCGGGAGGATGGCAGCGAAGTGGGCACAGGAGAGGTGAGGTGGCGGCTCGGGATAGGCTGGCGGCGGCGGCGAGGTGACGTGGCAGCCTCTGGTTGGCTGGAGCGGCGTGGAGGGGCGCGGACATGTCCGGTGAAGGTGGGGATTTCGTCCGGCGGCGCAGATCTGAGAATTTTTAGGGTTAGGGGAAGAATGAACCGTGAATTTCGGAGGGGGTTGTATGTATAGGCATAGAGGGAGCTAGGAGAGTCCAAATGAGGTGCGGTTTTCGGCCACGCGATCGTGATCGAACGACCGAGATGATGGAGCAGAGTTAGGTGGGTTTTTGGGCCAAAATGGAAGGGTGTTGGGCTGCAACACACACGAGGCCTTCTCGGTCCCTCGGTTAACCGTTGGAGTATCAAACGAAGTCCAAATGATACGAAACTTGACAGGCGGTCTACCGATAGTAAACCAAGGCCGCTTGACAAGTCTCGGTCCAATCCGGAAATGTTTAATCCCCACACAAGAAAGAAAGGTAGAAATGACCACCGGAGGAGAACGGAACGCCGGATTGCAAAACGGACAACGGGGAAAATGCTCGGGCCATGAGACGAACACGTATGCAAATGAAATGCACATGATGACATGATATGCAATGCATGACACGCAAGCAATGAAAAGGCAACACCAGCGAATAACTGAACGACACCTGGCACATCGGTCTCGGGGCGTTACAATTGCGGAGTTGCTTCACGTTCTGAGGAGGTTGCCAATTCGCAATTGCAGACACCTTCTCAGGATTCACGGCAATGCCCTTGGCAGAGATGATGTGACCAAGATAAAGAACCTCATCAAGCCAAAATTCACACTTGGAGAACTTGGCGTAGAACTGATGTTCTCTGAGCTTATCAAGAACCAAACGCAAGTGCTTGGCATGATCTTCCTTGTTCTTCGAGAAAACCAGAATGTCGTCGAGATAGACCAAAACAAAGTCATTGGTGTAGGCATTGAAGATGAAGTTCATCATGCGAGAGAACGTCGGAGGAGCGTTGACGAGGCCAAAAGACATGACAGTGTATTCATATGAACCAAAGATTGTCCTGAAAGCCGTCTTCGGAATATCTTGCTCACGGATACGAATCTGATGATAACCCATACGGAGATCAAGCTTGGAGAATACTCGAGCACCTTTGAGTTGTTCGAACAGCTCATTGATGTTGGGAAGTGGGTATTTGTTCTTGATGGTCTTCTTGTTCACTGGACGGTAATCAACACAAAGTCAGTCCGTTCCATCCTTATTCTTCACAAAAAGAACACCACAACCCCACGGAGAAGAACTAGGCCGGATGAGACCCATTTTCTCTTGAATATCGAGTTGCTTCTTCAGCTCCTTCAACTCTTTAGGACCGAGCTTGTAAGGACGTTTGCACAAAGGTTCCGTACCAGGCTCAAGATCAATAACGAATTCAACTGGCCGGTGCGGAGGCATTCCTGGAAGCTCTTCTGGAAAGACGTCTTGATATTCGCAAACGACTGGAATTTGAGAGATGGCATCCAATTCACCCTTCTCATTGAGAGAAAACAGACGGATAGAATTATCCCGAGCGGCAAAGACAATTACATCCTCAGACGAATGAGTCAATTGAATCTGCCTGGCTGCACAATCAAGCTGAGCCTTGTGCTTAGAAAGCCAATCCATCCCGAGAATAAGATCAATATCCGAGTTACCAAGAACCATTGGAGAAGCCAGAAACTTGAAATCACCCATCAAGATAGAAATATCCGGAACCATCAAACTAGAACTCAGACGCTTAGCTGGAGAGACGACTTGCATAGCTCTAGGTAAAGCCTTAGTACTAAAATTGTTCTCCGATGCAAATGGGAATGACATGAAGGAATGCGATGCACCAGAGTCAAAAAGTACTTTTGCAGGAATATCATTAACAGGAAGGTTACCCATGATGACATCTAACGAGTCCTCTGCCTGAGCTGCATTCATCAAGTTGACCTTGGCGTGCTTGGGGTTATGCTTGACCACAGCTGTACTTGCCGATCTGACAGGAGGAGGAGGAGGAAGACGCCTCTGGTTGAAACACTTGTTGGCATAGTGACCCTTCTGTTGGCACTTGTTGCACGTGACCTCTGAAAGCGGACAGTGATTCAGAGCACTCGATCTTGGAGCTTGAGACGAAGTCTTGTTCTGAAAGCCAGGGTTGGGTGGGTGGGAAGAACCACTGCCACCTTTGCTCTTCTGCTGATACGGCTGACGGAACGGAGGAGGAGGAAGCCAATACTTCTGCTTCTTGGCCACTTGAGTAGAGGAAGAAGGAGTAACATCTCTGACTCACTTCTTGGAAGCATCACACCTCAACTGAGCAGCCTCTTGCTTCAACGCCATGTTGTAGAACTCATCGTATCTCAAGGGCTCAAAGAGAACAAGAGCTAGCTGAATTTCTTCTTTGAGACCACCCCTGAACTGGTATATCATGCTCTTCTAATCAGGGACGTCCTGCTTGGCAAAGCGGGCGAGCTTCTGGAACAACTTGTTGTAGTCATAGACAGACAAAGAGCCTTGCTTCAGGTTGCGGAATTCCTCACGCTTGCTTTCAACCACGCTCTGGGGAATATGATGAGCTCTAAAATCTCGATGGAAATCATCCCAAGTGATAACACGTCCACCTCTGGAGTCCTTGTACTGCTGGAACCATTCTGCAGCTTGATCTTTGAGTTGGAAGGAAGCGAACTTGACAAAGTCCTCAGGCCTGACGTTACTGCACTCGAAATGCTTGCACAGATCCACAAGCCAATCGTCAGCATCGGTTGCCTCAACACAATTGCTGAAAGTCTTTGGCCCATTAGCAAGGAACTGGTTGAGTGAAGCAAAGTAATTCTGATTGCTGCCTTGATTCCCTTGGTTGCCTTGGTTGCGCTCTTGAAGAATTTGCATAATCAACTGTGTGTTTGCATTGGTTGCGACCATCACAGCTTGCCATGCCTCCGGAGGGGGTGGAGGTGGTGGCGGATCAGGATTCGGAGTCGTGCGCGTTGGAGGAGCCATCCTGAAGAGGTTGACCACCATTAGCACATTGACAGACAAATATTGAAGCTGAATCCAACGGAATGAAAATTGCAACATATAGTCTTCACATCCGAACAAAATGAACGAATGCAATCCTCTTGAAATGGTCACATATCCATAAATTGAGAAGCCACGTAGAATTAAGGTAGAGAAATAATTCAACAAGGTACGGATCAAGAATGAATAATCGGTAAGAAATCCCAATCTCAAACCAATATCCGTGGAAGAAGAACTAGAGCTACTAGAATTCCCACCTATGAAACTCCCGAACCTTTCCGGTTATGCAATCAGGTGTTGGGGATACAGGGGAAGCATAATATCTCACCCAAACTAGCAATTCCTACATCTAGCTATATCCATCCTTCAACACATAACCAAGAAACCTTCCGAAACCATCTACCTCAACCTTCGAAAAGCATCCGTTATACAAGTTATGGCGATACTCCCGAACTCCCGCCCCAGTACTGGGTGGCATCGAGGTTATCTCACTAACAAACTGCATAAAAGAGATTTTCGATGTCGGCGTACTAAACTCAGGTATTCCAGAATTGCAACGATAAAATTATGATGACAACACCTCAGAGCTCAACTCCCCGGGACACTTCCACTAAACCCCTGACAGGAGGCACCAAGACAATGTTCTCATCATAAAACCATCGGAACGATTCCAAGATACCCGCGTGATCCTAAAAAAATTTAGTGAAATTTGAGAAGAGAAGAGTCAAAACTCTACGTCAGGATGCCTTACCAGAGCGATGAGGAGACTGGGAAGTAAAAAGAATTCCTAAACTCTCTGATATATAATTCCTAAATGACTCAAAACATTTTTCTAGACACAACTCGGCCGCTAAAAACGATCAAGCAATGGGGCTCCTAAGGTCGGGGAAGGCTCTGATTACCAACTTGTAACACCCTCGATGCGACTATAGCTCCCACGTGTCGAGGCACGACTTAGAGACATAATCGCATTGAAGGCATATGTCGCAAGTTAGGCAATCTTCACAAACATCCCATGTAATATCATAATAAAAGGGGAGATAACATAGTTGGCTTACACTCGCCACATCAATCAAGTACACAAATAACATTACATCATCCAAACACTCATGGCCCGACTACGGCGCCAAAATAAAAGAGAACCCAACATGCGAACGGTCCCAATCACCCCCAACTGGGCACCACTACTGATCATCGGGAAAGGAAACATAGTAACGTTGAGAGTCTTCGTCGAACTCCCACTTGAGCTCATACGCGTCTCCTGGACCGGAATCATCAGGCCCTGCATCTGGTGTCATAGTAAACTGTGAGCCACAGGGACTCAGCAATCTCGCACCCTCGCGATCAAGACTATTTAAGCTTATAGGTATGGCAAGGTAAATATAAGTGGAGCTGCAGCAAGCGACTAGCAAGTATGGTGGCTAACTTATTCGCAAAAGAGAGCGAGAAGAGGAGGCAAAGCGCGAGCGAGAAACTAGAGAGCAACCTGCGCAAACATTACTCCAACACCGTGTCCGCTTCCCGGACTCCGCCAAGAAGAGGCCATCATGGTAACACACTCAGTTGATTCATTTTAATTAATTAAGGTTCAAGTTATCTACAACCGGACATTAACAAATTCCCATCTGCCCATAACCGCGGGCACGGCTTTCGAAAGTTCAAATCCCTGCAGGGGAGTCCCAACTTAGCCCATGACAAGCTCTCATGGTCAACGAAGGAATAGACCTCCTCCCAAGACATTCCGATTAGACTCGGTATCTCGGTTACTCAAGACACTTCGACAGGTTAAAACAAGACCAGCAACACCGCCCGAATGTGCCGACAAATCCCGATAGGAGCTGCACATATCTCGTTCTCAGGGCACACTCAGATGAGACTAGCTACGAGTAAAACCAACCCTCAAGTTTCCCCGAGGTGGCCCCGCAGACAGCTCAGTTCGGACCAACACTCAGAGGAGCACTGGCCCCGGGGGGTTAAAATAAGATGACCCTTGGGCTCCGTTAACCCAAGGGAAAAAGAGGCTAGGTGGCGAACGGTAAAACCAAGGTTGGGCATTGCTGGAAAAGCTTTAATCAAGGCGAACTATCAAGGGGTTCCCATTATAACCCAACCGCGTAAGGAACGCAAAATCCGGGAACATAACACCGATATGACGGAAACTAGGGCGGCAAGAGTGGAACAAAACACTAGGCGAGAGGCCGAGCCTTCCACCCTTTACCAAGTATATAGATGCATTAAGATAACATGGCAATATAATGATATCCCAACAAGTAAATAAAATATGTTCCAACAAGGAACGACCTCCAATCTTCACCTGCAACTAGCAACGCTATAAGAGGGGCTGAGCAAAGCGGTAACATAGCCGATCAACGGTTTGCTAGGACAATGGAGGGTTAGAGGTTTGACATGGCAATTTGGGAGGCTTGCAAGCAAGTGGTAGGCATCGTAGCAATGGCATAGCAAAAGAGCGAGCAAGCTAACATAGCAAAGATAGTAGTGATTTCGAGGGTATGATCATCTTGCCTGCAAAGTTGTCACAGTTGACTGGATCCTCGAAAGCAAGCTCAACGGGCTCCTTGTTAGCGAAATCGTCTCCCGGCTCTACCCAAACAAGACAAACAAGCAACAAGGATACAATCAACCACGTGCAAGACCAAGCAATATGATGAAATGATGATATGCTATGCGGAATGCGATGCGGGATGCAAAATGCAAGATATGACAGGAAATGCATGAACCTGGCCTCAACTTGGAAATCCAAGTGTGCCACTGGAAATATGAGATGAAATCGCTTGAAAACGATATAAAGAACGCCGGAATCGGAGTTACGGTTTGGAAATGGCAAGCGAATCAAATATGACACCGGTCTGCGATTTACAGCAAGTAGCCATCCAAATGCAATGAGATGAACATGCTACAGCATCCAAACAAGACAACAAAATACATGGCAGGGATGCACACAAGATGCTTAACAAAAGTCTAGCACTGAGCTACGGCCAATTCATCCATTAACAGGTTCAAACAAGCATGGCAAAAATGCATATGACAAACAGATCTCAGACTTTGTGAAATTAACACTTGTCTGGAATTTTAGATCAGGTAGCCCTCTTCGGAGCCACAAAACTACATTTTACAGGACCTGAACATGGCAAAGTAAAGCATGGACTGGAACTACTCAAAGAGCTTAACAAAAGTCCCTTAGTGACCTTGAGCCAAAAGGGATCAGAAAATACAATTGCAAGCACGTGAACATAGCAAAAACATAATCAGTTTTCAGACTCAGTGAAAACTGACACATGCTGAAATATAACTCAAGTAGGCATGTTTACGAGCTTGATGCACTCACTACGGTGCAAGTCATGGCAAGACAAGCATACACCCATCAAGAAGGAACAAAATGCAAGCTAGACATGGAAAGAACAATAGCATAGCATGCATGGATCAACTACAACATCACCGGCAAAATTGCAAACAAGTTGACAAGCTAGACATGGCAAGAACAATAGCATAGCATGCACGGATCAACTACAACATCATCGGCAAAATTGCAAACAAGTTGACAATCTGCCCAGATTCACAAAGTAGCAAAAGTAGAGCTCGATTGACTCAAGCTAGGGTGCTCCATAATTGCAAACAAAGACATGGATGGATAGAGGCACTACAATATTAACAAAACATCCTTACTGATCATCCTCAAAAGAGGCACGGATCACTAGGAAACAACATGAACATATGGCATCATGAGATAAACAGCTCAAGGACTTAGTGAAATACTAAGTCCCTGAAAACAGAATTAGCAAGTGCACCACTTTGCAAGCTTGCACAAGTCACCACACACATCACAAAAATACATGGGTTGCACCTCTGGAAGATGACAAAACCCTTAACAAAACATATGTAGAACTCATGGGCATATCATGCACACAATAATCATGGCAAAAATGACAAAAGTGCTAAACGGAGTAGCAGATCTGACAATTAACTCAAGTAGCCCTCTTCTAACAGCATTTCGGGCATCAAGATGAACTCAAATGAAAATGATGCAATGGAATGAAATGATGTACTCTCTGAGATGAATATTTTGATATGCATATGCATGAATCGGAGCTACAGGATGCAAAGTTACGGAGCCGAACATGAGCATATGACTGAACAAATTCAGAAGGCGCCGGGCGCGCCACTGTAAAGCTGGCCGGACCATAGTTCCCCGACGGGAGCTTGCCGGACACGGAGGGGAGCTCGCCGGGGCGGCCTGCGGCGACGAGGGCTGCGAGGAGGCGGCGGGGCGACGAGGCGAGGTGCGGCGCCGGCGTCCCGGCCGCGCGGAGCGGGCGGCGGGGAGGCCGGCAGGCTCGGCGAGGTGGCGGCACCCGCGCGGGGGCGGCGCGGACGGCGGCGCGCGGCGGGCGGCGGAGTGCGGCAGGCGGCGAGGCGGCGGGCGCGGTAGGCGGCGGCGGGCGGGAGCGGGCCGCGGGGGCCGGATCTGGGCTCCCGGGCCGCGGCGGCGGCTGGCGTGGAGTGCCACGTGGCGGCCCCGGTTGGCGGCGGCGTCCGCGGCGGACAATGTCCGGCCGCGCGAGGTGGAAATTTAGGGTTTCGGAGAGGAGATCCGGATTTCGGGGAAGGGGTCTTTAAATAGGCATAGAGGGAGCTAGGAGAGTCCAAATGAGGTGCGGTTTTCGGCCACGCGATCGTGATCGAACGCTCTAGAGGATGGAGCAGAGTTAGGTGGGTTTTGGGCCAAATTGGAGGGGTGTTTGGGCTGCAACACACATGAGGCCTTTTCGGTCCCTCGGTTAACCGTTGGAGTATCAAACGAAGTCCAAATGGTACAAAACTTGACAGGCGGTCTACCGATAGTAAACCAAGGCCGCTTGGCAAGTCTCGGTCCAATCCGGAAATGTTTAATCCCCACACACGAAAGAAAGCTAGAAATGACCACCGGAGGAGAACGAAGCGCCGGAATGCAAAACGGACAACGGGGAAAATGCTCGAATGCATGAGACGAACACGTATGCAAATGCAATGCACATGATGACATGATATGAGATGCATGACGATAACAACACACGGAGACAAAAACCCGAACCCGAGGAAATAAATATAACTTAACGCCGGAAACGGCAAGAGTTGGAGTACAAATTGGGAAAGTTACATCCGGGGTGTTACAGTTGGGAAAGTTACATCCGAGGTGTTACAGTCGTGGCCGCCACCCCATCGTCGGTCGCCGTGGCCGCCAGCCCACCATCGACCGCCGGGGTCATTACCCGCTCCGCCACCGCCGCCCGAAGGCGGGAGGCAGAGGTGGATGCCCGCACGTGCATTAGCGACCTTGCGCGCTACACCGAGTTCCTGCGGGGGGAGGAGGAGCGCCTCGTCGAGCACGCAAAAAGCCTTACCACAGCCGTGGCCGCGGCACACACCGCCTCAGAGGCGAGGAATTAGGAAATATACAAGGAGAACCACCGCTTTGAGAGGGGTCGTCTGGAGCGGCAGAGGGCGTTCAAGGTGAGCGTCGCTGAAGCTGCAACAACGGCAGGCACCGTATTGCGGTTGCCCAGCTCGTCGGTAGGCTCCTCCTCCGCCGCCTCTTACTGAGCGCGCTCGGCGGAGGAGAGGTAGCCGAAAGTAGTACAAAGCCCCTCAACAGTAGTAGTAGTATTTAGGGGCTATTTTGTTCAGTTCATCTGACTATAGATGTGGTGGAACTGTACAACGTACCTAAAATTAGCTAGTATATATAGTTGAACTAGCTATTTCAGTACGTGGTTGGCAACAATTGGGGAAAAGTTTGGCCGGTTCAGCTATCGATTTGAACTGTTTGTATAAATTAAGAATGAATGCTTAATCTATGAATGAAATCTATGCTTAATTACTGGATTTTAGTTGGAAAATTAGATACTGCTAGTGATTTTTAGCTTCATATTTTGACAAATCGCAGTGTTACAAGGTTGACAAATGGCAATGTTACTAGATCAACAAATGTCAATCTTTCCAGTTTGACAAATGGTAACATACCCAATATGACAGATGCAAATCGCACCAAATTGTTTGTAAGTGGTTGCACACGGGTCATCCAAAAAAAACATTTGCGTTGAAGAGATGCACAAATCCTGCTCTCACTTTGCATCCTGTCGTCCCGGGGTCGACGGGCAGGAGGCAGGAGAACGGTAGCTGGCGGTGCTGAGAGGTAGCATTTGACGGCGTTGTCCCATGCTGCTGAGGGGCGTGCGCGCACGGAGAGGAAGGCGGGCGGCCATGGAAGTCAAAGCGCTCGCTTCCCAGTGAGCTTGCGCGGCGTATAGCTCACACGCTTCCCGGTGAGCCTATGCATTCGAGGACAGCTTGCACTCCTCTCGGTCAGCCTACGCATCGGATTGTGCTCGCACGCCTCCCGTTCAGTCAAGGTCAAGCAGATGTCCGCGCGGCACCTCCTACAGCCATTAAAACCAAGACACATGGCGTTACGTGAATGGTCAACAGAATGCACACGGTTTGTATTATATAAATGTTTGAGATATTAAAGTGGCAGGTATTTTTTCAGAATGCCTTTGTTGGCTGTCATTATTCGATTGCGCCTTCTCTCGGAATGGACACAAAAAATATCACATCATATTGGGTGCCCTTCCATGATAGCATGCCAAGTTTCATGAATTTCAGACGAGTTTTGGATTTACTAGAATTTAAAAACCAGGCATCTCAATGTTTTGCCGGCAATCAACGGTGCCCTGGTGTTTGAAATTCATTCCCATTTCTTGCATGGGACCTAAGCATGCACCCAAGGACATAGATTTGATTTTCCAACCAATTTATATGCACTAGAGCATGTGCATGTAGTTCAAATTTGAATTATGCACATAAATACATTGAAAACTCAGTTAATGCATAAAAATGTCCAAGCGAACCCTGAAAAATCACAAAAATTGACACAACACTCCTGTTGTTCTATGTTGACACGAGAAATTTTTTGGAAACAATAAGAGGCAATGGATATCATTTCGTCCCCAAAGGTGGGACGTTCCCTACCGAAACCATCATGCTTGTTGTGAGAAGCTCTGGTTTGTGAGAAGCATATACCCAAACCTGCCCCAAACGGGACAAAAATTTTACCATGGCATGTTGATGCCCCTCCATGAAAGCATGCCAAGTTTCATGAATTTCAGACGAGTTTTGGATTTACTAGAATTTAAAAACCAGGCATCTCAATGTTTTGCCGGCAATCAACGGTGCCCTGGTGTTTGAAATTCATTCCCATTTCTTGCATGGGACCTAAGCATGCACCCAAGGACACAGATTTGATTTTTCAACCAATTTATATGCACTGGAGCATGTGCATATAGTTCAAATTTGAATTATGCACATAAATGCATTGAAAACTCAGTTAATGCATAAAAATGTCCAAACAAACCCCGAAAAATCACAAAAATTGACACAACACTCCTGTTGTTCTATGTTGACATGAGAAAAAATTTGGAAGCAATAAGAGGCAATGGATATCGTTTCTTCCCCAAAGGTTGGACGTTCCCTACCCAAACCATCATGCTTGTTGTGAGAAGCTCTGGTTTGTGAGAAGCATATACCCAAACCAGCCCCAAATGGAGCAAAATTTTACCACGGCATGTTGATGCTGCTCCATGGTAGCATGGCAAGTTTCATGAATTTTGGACAAGTTTACGATTTAGTAGAATTTAATAACCACGCATCTCAATGTTTTACCGGCAATCAACGGTGTCCTGGTGTTTGAAATTCATTCCCATTTCTTGCATGGGACCTAAGCATGCACCCAAGGACACATATTTGATTTTTCAACCAATTTATATGCACTGGAGCATGTGCATGCAGTTCAAATTTTAATTATGCACATAAATGCATTGAAAACCCAGTTAATGCATAAAAATGTCCAAACGAACCCCGAAAAATCACAAAAAATGACACAACCCTCCTGTTGTTCTATGTTGAGACGAGAAAAAAATTTGAAGCAATAAGAGGCAATGGATATCATTTCGTCCCCAAAGGTCGGACATTCCCTACCCAAACCATCATGCTTGTTGTGAGAAGCTTTGATTTGTGAGAAGCATATACCCAAACCTACCCCAAATGGGACAAAAAAATTACCACGGCATGCTGATGCCGCTCCATGATAGCATGCCAAGTTTCATGAATTTCAGACGAGTTTTGGATTTACTAGAATTTAAAAACCAGGCATCTCAATGTTTTGCCGGCAATCAATGGTGCCGTAATGTTTGAAATTCATTCCCATTTCTTGCATGGGACCTAAGCATGCACCCAAGGACACAGATTTGATTTTTCAACCAATTTATATGCACTGGAGCATGTGCATATAGTTCAAATTTGAATTATGCACATAAATGCATTCAAAACTCAGTTAATACATAAAAATGTCCAAACGAACCCCAAAAAATCACAAAAATTGACACAACACTCATGTTGTTCTATGTTGACACGAGAAATTTTTTGGAAGAAATAAGAGGCAATGGATATCGTTTCGTCCCCAAAGGTGGGATGTTCCCTACCCAAACCATCATGCTTGTTGTGAGAAGCTCTGGTTTGTGAGAAGCATATACCCAAACCTGCCCCAAATGGACAAAAAATTTACCATGGCATGTTGATGCCGCTCCATGATAGCATGCCAAGTTTCATAAATTTCAGACGAGTTTTGGATTTACTAGAATTTAAAAATCAGGTATCTCAATGTTTGCGGCCGAGTGACGGTGGCGGGGTGTTTGACATTCATTCACATTTCTTGCATGGGACCTAAGCAGGCAACCAAGGACACAGATTTGAATTTTCAACTAATTTATATGCATTAGAGCATGTGCATGTAGTTCAAATTTGAATTATGCACATGAATGCACATAAAACTCAGTTAATGTGTAAAAATGTTCAAGCGAACCCCGAAAAATCCCAAAAATTGACACAACACTCCTGTTGTTCTATGTTGACACTAGGAAAAAAATTGAAATCGAGAAGAGGCAACGGATATTGTTTCGTCCAAAAAGGTGAAACGTTCGCTGCCGAAACAATCACACTTGTTGTGCGAGAAGCTCTGGTTTATGAGAAGCTTATGCCCAAACCTGCCCCAAATGGGACAAAAAATTTACCACAGCATGTTGATGCCGCTCCATGATAGATGCCAAGTTTCATGAATTTCGGGTGAATTTTGGATTTACTAGAATTACAAAAGCAAGTACGTCGACGTTTGCCAAAGAGCCACGGTGTCGTGGTGTTCGAATTTCATCCCCATTTCTTGCATGGGAGATAAGCATAAAACCATGGACACATATATGATTTTACAACCCATGTTGGTGCACCGGAGCATGCGCATGTAGTTTAATTTTGAATTGTGCACCTAAAATGGCTAGAAAACCAATTTAATGTATAAAATGTTCAAACGAACCCTGAATAATTCCAATTCTTTTACAACACACATATAGTTGCATGTTCACTCCAGATAAAAGGTCTAGCAATTCAAACACCGTCCATTGCCGCTGTGACCCCATTATGTAATTCAAATCAATATGAAAAATTAAGTAGATCGCACACAGTTTATTATCACCAACTGTGTGAGATGCAACACAAAATATCCTGGAGCACCGTCGGTGTATAGTACGCATATGGCTTACGCGAGAAGGTGCATCGGCTATAGTCCACAGACGGTGTCTCAAGCACACTAGCTCACTCCCCAAATACCATTTCACTGTTCAATCATCACCGGTAAAAGATGGGCATGTGGACCCGTGTCGTGAGGGCAACTTCGGTGGCCCACTGCGGTGAGAGCGTGGCCACAGCCGCCATGCACGTGCTAACATGGTGCATGAACGCGGCCGCAATCTGAGACCGGGCGGCCATGGCAGCCCAAACGGCCGTTGTTGCTTCTCAGGTGGCGGTAGCAACATCTAGCTCGGGGATAACAACTGGCAAGAGTGGCATGACAGCTGTCCGTTCCGCAACGGCGGCCTTAGCCCTAATGGAGGCCGCCCACGACCATGTCGAGGCTGCCCACGCCTAGCTCCTGGTGGTCACCGCACAAATCGAACAAAGCTTCTCCGACAACGGTCGGCAACCCACGGCCGAAGAGCTGGCAATCGCTGAGAGTATTCGAGTAGCCGTCCGTTCCTCCACCGCATACCTTGCGATGATGGAGCCCGTCCAAGCCCAGATCACGTCCGCCCATGCCCAGTTCGATGGCGAGATGGGCGCGGATGGCGAGATGCTTGCCGAGTATGGCGCGATGGATGCCATGGACCTTCCCCAGGAGACCGTCGGGCGCGAGCTGGACATGGAGGTGGCGGCGGAGATCGATGAGCACCAGCCATAGTAGTACTCTTTGTTTTGTTGAATTAAGAGCACCGGTCTTTAATTTGTTAGAGTAATGTTTAGGTCAGCTAGCTCTATTTAATTGCTGAACTTGCTTGATTAAGAAGTTAGTCTCCTTTGTGTACCCAAATTATGCAATGACGTGGATGACCACTGTAACCAGGGAAATTCGAACCAAAAATTTTGACATTCAAACTCATCACACACGGGTTAAGCTATCTGAATCGTTTGTGATGTTCACATATTGTACACAGTTCTAAATAAGGGACCGTGTCTGATGACACTTTGCGCGCCAGTTTTTTTGATGAAGCGATTCCAAATTTTCAGCTTCTGCGGAAATATCTACCTTCCTGCCCCCCCCTACCAAAAGCCACATTTCCCCTTTTTTCCGCCTTCCTTTACAAGTTGAAACCTTCACTCCTTGCCTGCAGCGCCGCCTCCTCGTCGGTGAACCTCCTTCACGCTGCTCGGCCTCGTCTATCCAGGCAGGTAATCCACACCCGACGTCCATCCTCCTCCTCCTTCCACATCCCACATGCCCCGACCGCCGGCGCGAGCATGACACCTTCCACCCAAATCACTGACCCCTCCACCAAATAAGCGCAGCCCGAAGCCATGGTGCACGTGGTATGGCCAGGATCTCAAGGAGCATTTGGCAGCGGAGAAGCAAATCGCGGCCGAACGTGCGGATGAGGTCGCGATGGCTGCCATTCTTGCCGACCCCCAGATCTCGGAGGAGCACCTTGCCATTTTATAGCTACGCCGATTAAGCATGCTTGGTTTACCCGTTGCGTGTGTTGCTCCTGCATTTCCTTCACAAATTCTAGTGAATTGTCCTATATAATTTTACCATGCAATCTGTTGCTCTAGTGTATATGTTCTATATGTCGTGCAGTGTGGTGCTCACTTATTAACTGTTTTGTTAATTAGTTGTCGTCTTCAGTTAACTATTTGGTTCAATTCTGCAAATGTGATGTTCAATTCTTCAGGCTGCAATTTTGTATTGTCTTCCATGTGAGAAATAAATCGAATTTATCTTTACAAAATACATGAGAAACGAATACAATTGCTATATTTTCAAGTTGGCAAGCATGCTTGGTTTGGTTATACATTGTGCAATGTGGTGCTCAGTTAACGTTTGGTTCATTTGTGTTGTGGTGTTTAGTTAACTGTCTAGTTTAATTCTGCAATGCGATGTTCAATAGTTGTGGGTGCATTCTGTTATTGTATACCATGTGAGGAATAAATTTAATTTGGCTATAGTAAATACTTAACCTGATGACTAACTACCTTATATGTGTTGCAGGGAAACAATGGGAAACACTGAGGTTTACAATCGAGGTTAGCACGGGCATGGTCCGTTGTCTAATAGCACATTATTGTGCAATTGCAGGAACCATTCTAATATTTTGGTTTTTAACAAGTTGGTCTTGCACATGTAGGCCCTGCTATCAGAGGTTTTGACCCACTATTCGACCCTTTTTGCATATGGGGAAATGAGTTTTCCATGAATATCAATCAAATCAAGAAACTCGGAAAGATTGTTAGGATAAAGAAATTAGCAACAAAAAACAACAAGATCTTTGTCTGCTCAATGAAGAAGACATCATCAGTTCACTACAAGATGGTACTAACTATTATACCTTGCCTTTTTTTATTCCTTTGCCCCATTTCCAATATAGAGTAGATATTTATGCACATCCTTGTTTTCAAGCCTTTCCAAAGCAGTTCACTGATGATTACCTCTCAACCCACCTCTATGGTCAGGAGGCGAGGAAGGTTTTCATACAACACCCACAGTTCAATATTGAAGTGTTCCATAAGAGGACGAAGGACAGACGGTCAATCATCCACATGCACTGGCCTAAAGTTGCAAAGACCTTCAACATGAATGAAGGCTCAATATTCGCCTTCCGCTTCAGCAGTTTTCCAGATGAGATGCATCTGTCTATATACCGTCTATGATGATAATTTCGAAAGGTTCTACATGTTGCATGTGAAATTTGGTGCTGGTGCAGTTGTGTGATGGGGTAGCTGAGTGCTGAAGCTATATCATGTTGTACTCTGATGTATTTCAATTATGAAATTCTGCTTCCTTAATATGGAAATGAAATATATTATGTGCTTAATATGAATGTCAATTAGATCAATAAATGGATTATTAATAATAGGGCAATTAGCCAGCTAATGGCGAATTAGCATGCTAATTGGGTTTTGCTATTGCAAACGGTTGTTGAAAAAATACCGTGGGCGATGACCTCAGGCAACACACAGTTTCTAGGAATAAACCGTGTTGGATCAATGAACAATCACACGTGACTTTCTCTTGAAAACTGTTTGCGTTAGGCCACCTTGCGCAAACGTTTACCACATAAAAACTGTGTGTGATGGGCAGCCTTTGCCACATAGTTTCTTCTACGGACCGTGTTTGAAACATTCAATAACGCAAACGATTTAACAGGAAAAATTGTGTGTGATGTACCTGTGAACGGAAACGTTTTCCTTGGAGCGACTATGTGGGATGTACATACGAACGGAAACGTTTAGCGGGGACTGACTGTGTGGGATGTACTTGCGACCGGAAACAATTTCACCGTATAATTGTATTTTTTTAGCTCTACTGTACATATTTCCATATTTGAGCTCTCATCGGTCGCACACGACCTCATTTTGCCGAGCGTGTGTGTCAGGAGGGCCTATCCCCAATGGTTTTTGGGTCGTGTGGGAAGGACCCCCCCCCCTATCACCCACACTCACTTGGCGACGGTTCCAAATGCCGTCGCGGAAAGGGGTTAAAAACCGTTTGTTTAGGACCAATGCGTACTAGTGCCTCCTTGCCCACAACTTCCTTTTGATTGCTCAAAAGGCCGTTGAGGTTCTTCTCACCTTGTATGCAAGACACAACACCTTTCTCAAGTTGCTCCTTCAACTTAGCATTCTCCTCCACAAGATGCACATGCACAACATGGGTTAGTAGCATTTGCATTATCAATTAAGACCATATGAGGAAAAGTGGCCTTTTCCTTAGTTAGCTTCACTTGGAGTTGATCATGAGACTCTTTAACGCTAGCATGAGCACCCTTCAAGGCTTTGTGATCCTTGTCGAGTATATCAAACTCCTCCTTGAGTCTAGCAAGATTAACCCCAAGTTTGGCCTTCTCGGAATTGAGCACACGAGATACAACAAGTGCATGATTAAGATCTTTCTTTAATTTAGCATGACCATCATTGTGTGACTACTCAAGAGCCAAACGATGACCACACTCTTCCTCAAGAGCATTAGAGAGATCCGATATCTCATCAGCATAGTCACGACTATGTCCCTCCATCTTAGAGATGGTGTCTTCGTGAGCCTCGATCATGTCATTGGCTTCACCAAGTTGTTCCAAGAGAGCAACAAAGTGCTTCTTGGACTTACCCTTGAGCTTACTCATAAAAGACTCAAATTCATGTTCTTCCTCATTAGACCTCTCACTTTCATCAATGCAATCTGTCAAAGAGGGATTAGTAGTGATGGTAGTTTTGATGTTGGGGGTTACCTTGTTGGTGGCTTTGGCCATGAGGCACTTAGTGGTGATGTTCTCGTTGGGTGAGTCGAAGAGCGACACCCGTGGAGTTTTTTCAATGGCAACGGAGGCCATGGCAACCGTCTCACCATCTTCATCATCGTCATCATCCTCATTGTACTCTTCCTGTGCCACCAACCCCTTGGGATGAGTCTTCTTGGTGAAGTTGCTCTTGTTGGGGAAGGACTTGGCCTTGTCTTTTCAGATGAGCTTGTCACCATTGTCTTCCCTCTTCTCATATGGGCACTCCGCAACAAAATGGCTCACATGGCCACAATTATAGCAAGTCCTCACATGTTGCTTGCCCTTCATGCCACTTGAGTTGTTCTTGTTGAAGTTGGGCCTTGTGTTCTTCTCCAAAATTGCCTTGAAGCGAGAGCCATGTGCTCATGATAAGCATATTTCATATCTTCGGGGTTGCTCTCCTATTCTTCCTCTTCGTCCTCTTCTTCCTCTTCGTCCTCTTATTCCACACTGGCCTTGGCCTACAAGGCAAGGTTGGGCTTCTTTGCTCTTTGAGAATGCAACACTGCATTATCGGCGGTCTTGTCCAAGATCCTCATAGCCACAAACTCACCCAACACTTCACTTGAGGACAAGGTGCGGAAGTTCGGCCTTTGATGGATGACAGAGAACATGGCCTTGTGGTAAGGCATCATGGCCTTGAGGAACATGCGCTTGATCCAATCATCATACGTATCCTTGCTCCCATGATCTCGGAGTGAGACCGCGAGAGTGGTTAATCTCCGGTAAAGCTCACGAGGTTCTTCATCTTCATTCATTGCAAACTCATTGGATTCATCTTGCACCACTTCATAGTTGGAGCGTTAAATGCTTGCACTTCCCTTGTAAAGGGAAACAACATGGTGCCATGCTTCCTTGGCCACGGTGAAAGGTCGAAGATGTGCAATATCTTTGGAAGGAATTGCATCTTGGATGATGAAGAGAGCATTCTCGTTGAATTGATGATCCGCGGCTTATCTAGGGGTGAAGTTGCTTGGGTCATGCTAATAGAAACCTTGCTCAATGATTCTCCAAAGATTAGTATTGACATGATTTAAATGACGTTTAAAGCGATAGACCCAAGAGTCAAAATCCTCATTTTTCATAATCTTAGGAGGAGAACCCGCATAATTTAAATGAGTGGAGGGAACTGGTCCTCCATAAGTAAGAGGAGGCTCAACATGGGCAAATATGTCGTTTCCACTTTTACCACTAGACAAAGGAACTTTATCACTAGAATATCCCCCCTTGTCGGAGTTAGCATCCGTCACCTTGTTAGTGGGATCGACCACTTCCAACGGTGCAGTGGACAATGTAAGACCATCAAGAAAGTTCTTAAGCATGCCTTTGACCTCGGCCATCATGGAGGTTTTCAATGTGTCCAAGGCCACATTGAACTCCTCACGTGAGATCGAGGTTCTCCCATCGTAGAATAGGACGGAATCACACCGGGGTGCTCCTCCTCACCATCTACGGTGTCAACCATACTCTTCGGACGGCAAAGTCCTAAA
This sequence comes from Triticum urartu, assembly GCF_003073215.2. Lineage (NCBI taxonomy): Eukaryota > Viridiplantae > Streptophyta > Magnoliopsida > Poales > Poaceae > Triticum > Triticum urartu. The sequence goes on along the minus strand of NC_053024.1, from coordinate 142,590,896 downwards.
TAGAGAGACGAGGCTCTAATACCAATCGAAAGGATTGATGTAGTTGACTAGAGGGGGGTGAATAGGCAACTAACAATTTTTAGCTTTTCTTTACCAATTTAAACTTTCATCAAAGTAGGTTGTCTAGATATGCAACTAGGTGAGCAACCTATATGATGCAACAACAACAAGCACACAAGCAAGAAAGGGATGCAACAAAATATAAGCTTGCACAAGTAAAGGTACGAGATAACCAAGAGTGGAGCCGGTGAAGACGAGGCACAATGCTCCCCAAGAAGCCACTGGGGCCACCGTATTCTCCTCACGCCCTCACACAATGAGAGATGACGTGATTCCACTATTGGTGCCCTTGGAGGCGGCGACCGGACCTTTACAAACAAGGTTGGGGCAATCTCCACAACTTAATTGGAGGCTCCCAACGACACCACAAAGCTTCACCACAATGGAATTTGGCTCCACGGTGACCTCAACCGTCTAGGGTGCTCAAACACCCAAGAGTAACAAGATCCGCAAGAGATTAGTGGGGGATCAAATTTCTCTTGGTGAAGTGTAGATTGGGGCCTTCTCAACAAATCCCTAGAAAATCAACAAGTTTGATTGGCTAGGGAGAGATATCGGGAAAAAATGGAGCTTAGGGATGGAAGAGGTGGTCAACTCGGAGAAGAAGACTCCCCTTTTATAGTGATAGGAAAAATCCAACCGTTATTCACTTACTCAGCCCGCGACGTGCGGTACTACCGCACCAGACATGCGGTACTACCGCAAGGGCCTGCGGTACTACCGCATGCGCGGCAGGAGCTAGACCAGCCCAGATGCGTTGATGCAAAAAGTGGTAGAACCGCCGGAGCAGCACTACCGCTCCCCTTTGCGGTACTACCGCAAGGCAGGGCTTGTCTGGGCTGGGAAGGCACGGACGAATAAAAATACATCCGTGACTACTTCCGCTGAGAAACGATCTATGAAAAACTTCGACACGGTACTACCGCAAGCAGGGAGCGGTACTACCGCATAGGACGCGGATGTAAAAAATTACATCCACCCCTACTTCCGCTCGTGCTGCTGTGCCTGGCGAGAGGCCACGGTACTACCGCGCCCGTGGAGCGGTACTACAAGGGCCTGCAGTACTACCACGACCACGGCCGGTACTACCGTGGGCCACTGCGGTACTACTACTCCCCCTGAGCAGTACTACCGCATGCCACAGCACAACAAACACTAGGAGTCCTTCATTTTGCATAGACACTGATAAACAGTGGTTGCTCCAAAGGTGCAAGGGAAAGGGGGTGCAAAAGGAACAGACGTGTACGTCATGATTCCACCCAAACCTTTCCAGCATGGATCCCCTCTTAATAGTACGGCTTTCCTACGACTCAAATCCACCAAAAAGAAACGTAGGGAAACCTCCGTCTTCACTAGACTCCGAGGGGTAATGAATCATCTTGTGCCTAAATCATGAGATATTTGAAAAGCTCAATACACACGATTAGTCTGCAAATGCATTGTCATCAATCACCAAAACCACTTATGGATAAATATGCCCTTACACCCGCCCCATCGCAGCAGCCGTAGCAGCAGGGCGGTGGTCGCCGCAACCGGTGTCGTGGAGGCGGTCGCTTTGGGCCACCACAGCAGCAGCAGCCGGGGTACGGGGAGCTCCGTGTCATCATCAGCCCTCCCTGCCCTGGTCCGTCGGCGCCAACCCATGGACTGGCGTGATCCATGCGTACCACATGCCGGTGCCACGGGCCCCGGGCATCCTTGGTCCGCACCCCGCCGTCCCCTAGGCGCACTTTGCCGCTGCCCCGTACTAGGCGCATGCAGGCGGCTGATACGTCCATTTTGCATCATGCTTTTATATCGATATCTATTGCATTATGGGTTGTTATTACACATTATGTCACAATACGTATGCCTATTCTCTCTTATTTTACAAGGTTTACACGAAGAGGGAGAATGCCGGCAGCTGGAATTCTAGGCTGGAAAAGGACCAAAAATTAGAGACCTATTCTGCACAACTCCAAAAGTCCTGAAACTTCACGGAAGTCAGTTTCAGAATATATAAAAAATATTGGGCGAAGGAAGCACCAGAGGGGGGCCACCCACCATCCACAAGGGTGGGGGGAGCGCCCTACCCCCTGCCTCGTGGGCCCCCTGGCAGGACTTCAGTGCCCATCTTTGGCTATATGAGGTCTTTCGCACTGGAAAAAATCAGAATCAAGCTCATAGGATGAAACTCCGCCGCCACGAGGCGGAACCAATCTAGGGCTATGGCGGAGTTGTTCTGCCAGGGAAACATCCCTCCGGGAGGGGGAAATCATCACCATCGTCATTACCATCGATCCTCTCTCCGGGAGGGGGTCAATCTCCATCAACATCTTTACCAGCACCATCTCATCTCAAACCCTAGTTCATCTCTTGTATCCAATCTTTCTCTCAAAACCTCGGATTGGTACATGTGGGTTACTAGTAGTGTTGATTACTCCTTGTAGTTGATGCTAGTTGGTTTATTTGGTGGAAGATCATATGTTCAGATCCTTTATGCATATTAATACCCCTCTGATTATGAACATGAATATGGTTTCTGAGTAGTTACGTTTGTTCCTGAGGACATGGGAGAAGTCTTGCTATAAGTAGTCATGTGAATTTGGTATTCGTTCGATATTTTGATGAGATGTATGTTGTCTCTCCTCTAGTGGTGTCATGTGAACGTCGACTACATGACAATTCACCATTGTTTGGGCCTAGGGGAAGGCTTTGGGAAGTAATAAGTAGATGATGGGTTGCTAGAGTGACAGAAGCTTAAACCCTAGTTTATGCGTTGCTTCGTAAGGGGCTAATTTGGATCCATATGTTTCATGCTTGGTTAGGTTTGCATTAATACTTCTTTTGTAGTTGCGGATGCTTGCAATAGGGGTTAATCATAAGTGGGATGCTTGTCCAAGGAAGGGCAGTACCCAAGCACCGGTCCACCCACATATCAAATTATCAAAATACCGAACGCGAATCATATGAACGTGATGAAAACTAGCTTGACGATAATTCCCATGTGTCCTCGGGAGCATTTTCCTTTATATAAGAGTTTGTCTAGGCTTGTCCTTTGCTACAAAAAGGATTGGGACATCTTTCTGCACCTTATTTACTTTTATTACTTGTTACCCGTTACAAATTACCTTATCACAAAACTATCTGTTACCAATAATTTCAGTGCTTGCAGAGAATACCTTACTGAAAACTGCTTATCATTTCCTTCTACTCCTCGTTGGGTTCGACACTCTTACTTATCGAAAGGACTACGATAGATCCCCTATACTTGTGGATCATCAAGACTCTTTTCTGGCGCCGTTGTCGGGGAGTGAAGCGCCTTTGGTAGGTGGAATTTGGTAAGGAAAAATTTATATACTGTGCTGAAATTTACTGTCACTTGTTACTATGGAAAGTAATCCTTTGAGGGGCTTGTTCGGGGTATCTTCACCCCGACCAGTAGAGCAAAGAGTTGCTCCTCAACCTACTGAACCTACTAAAAATGTTTACTTTGAAATTCCTTCGGGTATGATAGAGAAACTGCTAGCTAATCCTTTTACAGGAGATGGAACATTGCATCCCGATTTGCACCTAATCTATGTGGATGAAGTTTGTGGATTATTTAAGCTTGCAGGTATGCCCGAGGATGTTATCAAGAAGAAGGTCTTCCCTTTATCTTTGAAGGGAAAGGCATTGACATGGTTTAGGCTATGTGATGATATGGGATCATGGAACTACAACCGATTGAAATTGGAATTTCATCAGAAGTTTTATCCTATGCATCTTGTTCATCGTGATCGTAATTATATATATAATTTTTGGCCTTGCGAAGGAGAAAGCATCGCTCAATCTTGGGGGAGGCTTAAGTCAATTTTATATTCATGCCCCAATCATGAGCTCTCAAGAGAAATTATTATTCAAAAAATTTATGCTTGGCTTTCTCTCAGTAATCGCTCCATGCTCGATACTTCTTGTACTGGCTCTTTTATGATGAAGACTATTGAATTCAAATGGGATTTATTGGAAAGAATTAAATGCGACTCTAAAGATTGGGATCTCGACGAAGTTAAGGAGTCAGGTATAACACCTAAGTTTGATTGTGTTAAATCTTTTATGGATACCGATGTTTTGTGTGAATTTAGCACTAAATATGGACTTGACTCTGAGATAGTAGCTTCTTTCTGTGAATCCTTTGCTACTCATGTTGATCTCCCTAAGGAGAAGTGGTTTAAATATAATCCTCCCATTGAAGTAAAAGTAGTTGAACCTATTAAAGTTGAAGAAAAGACTATCACTTATAATGTTGATCCTATTGTTCCTACCACTTACATTGAGAAACCACCTTTCCCTGTTAGAATAAAGGATCATGCTAAAGCTTCAACTGTGGTTCGCAATAGTAATACTTGAACACCTACACCTCCTGAGCAAATTAAAGTTGAACCTAGTATTTCTATGGTTAAAGATCTCTTAGCCGATAATATTGATGGGCATGTTATTTACTTTTGTGATGAAGCTGCTAGAATTGCTAGAGCTGATACTAAGGGTAAACATAGACCTGTTGTTGGCATGCATGTTATTTCTGTTAAAATAGGAGATCATTGTTATCATGGCTTATGTGATATGGGTGCTAGTGCAAGTGCAATACCTCATTCCTTATACAAAGAAATTATGCATGATATTGCACCTGCTGAGATAAAAGAGATAGATGTTACAATTAAGCTTGCCAATAGAGATACTATTTCACCTGTTGGGATTGTTAGAGATGTTGAAGTCTTGTGTGGGAAAGTTAAATATCCTGCTAATTTTCTTGTTCTTGGTTCCCCACAAGATGACTTTTTTCCCATTATATTTGGTAGACCCTTCTTGAATACTGTTAATGCTAAGATAGATTGCAAAAAGGATATTGTTTGTGGGTTTAGGGGATATGCCACATGAATTTTAACTTTGTTAAATTTCATAGACAACCCCATGATAAAGAATTGCCTAGTAAAGATGAAATTATTGGTCTTGCTTCTATTGTCGTGCCTCCTAATGATCCTTTAGAACAATATTTGCTAGACCATGAAAATGATATGTTTATGAATGAAATAATGGAAATAGATGAAGTATTCTTTAAACAGGGACCTATTTTGAAACACAACTTTCCTGTTGAAATTCTAGGGTATCCTCCTCGACCCAAGGGTGATCCCGTGTTTGAGCTTAAACCATTACCTGATACTCTTAAATATGCTTATCTTGATGAAAAGAAGATATATCATGTTATTATTAGTGCTAACCTTTCAAAGCAAGAAGAAGATAAATTATTGAAAACTCTGAAGAAGCACCGTGCAGCTATTGGATATACTCTTGATGATCTTAAGGCATTAGTCCTACTCTATGCCAGCACAAAATAAAATTGGAGAAAGACGCTAAACCGGTTGTTGATCACCAACGACGGTTAAATCCTAAAATGAAAGAAGTGGCAAGAAAATAAATACTAAAGCTTCTGGAGGCATGTATAATTTATCACGTTGCTGATAGTCAGTGGGTAAGTCATGTCCATTGTGTCCCTAAGAAGGGAGATATTACTATTGTTCCTAATGATAAAGATGAATTGATCTCACAAAGAATAGTTACAGGTTATAGAATGGTAATTGATTTCCGCAAACTAAATAAAGCTACTAAAAAGGATCATTACCCTCTACCTTTTATTGATCAAATGCTAGAAAGATTATCCAAACATACACATTTTTGCTTTCTAGATGGTTATTCTGGCTTCTCTCAAATACCTATGTCAAAAGAGGATCAGGAAAAGACCACTTTGACTTGCCCTTTTGGTACTTTTGCTTATAGACGTATGCCTTTTGATTTATGCAATGCACCTGCTACTTTTCAAAGATGTATGACTGCTATATTCTTTGACTTTTGTGAAAAGATTGTTCAGGTTTTCATGGATGATTTCTCTGTGTATGGAACTTCCTTTGATGATTGCTTAAGCAACATTGATCGAGTTTTGCAGAGATGTGAAGAAACTAATCTCGTCTTGAATTGGGAGAAGTGACACTTTATGGTTAATGAAGGTATTGTCTTGGGGCATAAAATTTCTGAAAGAGGTATTGAAGTTGATAAAGCTAAAGTTGATGCTATTGAAAAGATGCCGTGTCCTAAAGACATTAAAGGTATAAGAGGTTCCCTTGGTCATGACGGTTTTTATAGGAGGTTCATTAAAGACTTCTCAAAAAAATTCAGGCCTCTGACTAATCTCTTACAAAAAGATGTTCCTTTTGTCTTTGATGATGATTGTGTAGAAGCATTTGAAATACTTAAGAAAGCTTTGATTTGTGCACCCATTGTTTAGCCGCCTGATTGGAATTTACCCTTTGAAATTATGTGTGATGCCAGTGATTATGCTGTAGGTGCTATTCTAGGTCAAAGAGTTGATACGAAATTAAATGTTATTCAATATGCTAGTAAAACTCTAGACCGTGCCCAGAGAAATTATGCTACTACTGAAAAGGAATTTTTAGTAGTTGTATTTGCTTGTGATAAGTTTAGACCTTATATTGTTGATTCAAAAGTAACTGTTCACACTGATCATGCTACTATTAAATATCTTTTGGAAAATAAAGATGCTAAACCTAGACTTATTAGATGGGTTCTCTTGCTACAAGAATTTGATTTGCATATTATTGATAGAAAGGGAGCTGAGAACCCCGTTGCAGACAACTTGTCTAGGTTAGAGAATGTTCTTGATGACCCACTACCTATTGATGATAGCTTTCCTGATGAACAATTAGCTTTCATAAATGCTTCTCGTACTGCTCCATGGTATGCTGATTATGCTAATTACATTGTTGCTAAATTTATACCACCTAGTTTCACATACCAGCAAAAGAAAAAGTTTTTCTATGATTTAAGACATTACTTCTGGGATGACCCACACCTTTATAAAGAAGGAGTAGATGGTGTTATTAGACGTTGTGTACCCGAGCATGAATAGGAACAGATCTTACGCAAGTGTCACTCCGAGGCTTATGGAGGACACCATGCTGGAGATAGAACTGCACATAAGGTATTGCAATCTGGTTTTTATTGGCCTACTCTTTTCAAGGATGCCCGTAAGTTTGTCTTGTCTTGTGATGAATGTCAAAGAATTGGTAATATTAGTAGACGTCAAGAAATGCCTATGAATTATTCACTTGTTATTGAACCATTTGATGTTTGGGGCTTTGATTATATGGGACTGTTTCCTTCCTCTAATGGGTATACACATATTTTAGTTATTGTTGATTACGTTACTAAGTGGGTAGAAGCTATTCCAACTAGTAGTGCTGATCATAACACCTCTATTAAGATGCTTAAAGAAGTTATTTTTTCAAGGTTTGGAGTCCCTAGATACTTAATGACTGATGGTGGTTCACATTTTATTCATGGTGCTTTTCGTAAGATGCTTGCTAAGTATGATGTTAATCATAGAATTGCATCTCCATATCATCCACAGTCTAGTGGTCAAGTAGAACTGAGTAATAGAGAGCTTAAATTAATTTTGCAAAAGACTGCTAATAGATCTAGAAAGAATTGGTCAAAGAAACTTGATGATGCATTATGGGCCTATAGAACTGCATATAAAAATCCTATGGGTATGTCTTCATATAAAATGGTTTATGGAAAATCTTGTCACTTACCTCTCGAGCCAGAACATAAGGCATATTGGGCCATTAAAGAGCTCAACTATGACTTCAAAGTTGCCGGTGAGAAGAGACTATTTGACATTAGCTCATTTGATGAATGGAGAACCCGGCCTATGAGAATGCCAAACTGTTTAAAGAAAAAGTTAAAAGATGGCATGACAAAATGATACAAAAATGTGAGTTTAATGTAGGTGATTATGTATTGTTATACAACTCTCGTTTAAGATTTTTTGCAGCAAAACTCATCTCTAAATGGGAAGGTCCTTACGTTATCGAGGAGGTCTATCGCTCCGGTGCCATAAAAATCAACAACTTCGAAGGCACAAATACGAGGGTGGTGAACGGTCAAAGAATCAAACATTATATCTTAGGTAATCCTATAAATGTTGAAACTAATGTTATTGAAACCGTAACCCCGGAGGAGTATATAAGGGACACCTTCCAGAACGTTTCAGCCTCCGAAAGGAAGAGGTGTGTGGTACAGTAAGTAAACCGACTCCAAAACAGTTCTAATGGCAATTTTTCTCCGTTCTGGAATATTTAAGAAAATAGGAAAATAAGAAGTCGGAAAGGACACGAGGCTTCCACGAGGGTGGAGGGCGCACCCTACCCCCCTGGGCACGCCCCCTGCCTCGTGGGCACCTCGTGTGCCCTCTAGACTCCGATTTCTTGCACGATACTTCTTTTGGTCGGTAAAAATTCATTATATAATCTCTCGAAGGTTTTGACCACCGTACCACGCAATTATCCTCTGTTTTTGTTTCAAGCTATTTTCTGCCAGAGTTGTCAAGGCCATGCATCATGTCGTCCCCCTCCTTCAACAATGAGGGCAACGATGCTTGGCTAATGAAGATAGAGCTGAAGAGAGAAGAACCCGGGGAGATCAACAAGGATGATGGGATCAAGAAGGCCATGGAGGATCAAGTTCCGGCAGTAGAAGATGAAGACATCCTTCAACCTCATCACAATCTTCTTACCCCAACGGAGATTGAAGCTTTCAATATGATTGAGTTAGCTTGCATTCAAAACAAGTATCTCACACGTGAAAATATCTTGTTGACGGATCATATCATCGCACTCAAGGGCATTATCCGCAAATTGGAGGATCTCCTACGCTCGATGTGCGACTATCCATCATCACCACCATCTTCTTCACCAGCAAAGAAGAACTGAGTATCTGGTATGGGCACTCCCCTTGGCAACTGCCAAGCTTGGGGGAGTGCCCCGGTATCGTATCACCATCACACTTCTATCTTTACCGTTTTTCTTAGTTCGATCCTTTTGGTTATATCTTGATCTAGTAGAATAAAGTTTTAGTATGATTTGCTTTATGATCCTTCTATGTAGTCGAGTCCGTGAGTTATATATAATAAAGATTAGTTATGAGTCAAGGGCTTTGCCATCTTGCTATGATCTTAAGGGAATAAAAGAAAGAATAAAAAGAAATAAGGAGATCATATTGATCTTATGGAGAGTAATGACTTCACATATAAAGAGTATGATGAATAAAAGTTGTTGAGAGTTGACAAACATAGTTTTGGTCACCGTTGCAATTAATAGGAAGTAATAAAGAAAGAGAGGTTTTCACATATAAATATACTATCTTGGACATCTTTTATGATTGTGAGCACTCATTAAAATATGACATGCTAAAGAGTTGACGTTGGACAAGGAAGACAACGTAATGGGTTATGTTTTCTTACATCTGAAATAAATTATATTGTCATGGATCATCCAACATGTTGAGCTTGCCTTTCCCTCTCATGCTAGCCAAATTCTTTGCACCAAGTAGAAATACTACTTGTGCTTCCAAATATCCTTAAACCCAGTTTTGCCATGAGAGTCCACCATATCTACCTATGGATTGAGTAAGATCCTTCAAATAAGTTGTCATTGTTGCAAGCAATAAAAATTGCTCTCTAAATATGTATGATTTATTAGTGTGGAGAAAATAAGCTTTATACGATCTTGTGATGTGGAAGAAATAAAAGCGACGGACTTCATAATAAAGGTCCATATCACAAGTGGCAATATAAAGTGACGTTCTTTTGCATTAAGATTCCGTGCATCCAACCATAAAAACACATGACAACCTCTGCTTCTCTCTGTGAAGGGCCTATCTTTTATTCTCGTCTTATACTTCATACAAGAGTCATGGTGATCTTCACCTTTCCTTTTTAAATTTTATCTTTTCGCAAGCACAATGTGTTGGAAAGATCCTGATATATATAGCTAATTGGATGTGATTTTCATGAACTATTATTGTTGACATTACCCTTGAGGTAAAAGGTTGGGAGGCAAAACTATAAGCCCCTATCTTTCTCTGTGTCCGATTAAAACTTCATACCCATAAATATTGCGTGAGTGTTAGCAATTGTGAAAGACTAAATGATAGTTGAGTATGTGGACTTGCTGAAAAGCTCTTATATTGACTCTTTCCGATGTTATGATAAATTGCAATTGCTTCAATGACTGAGATTATAGTTTGTTAGTTTTCAATGAAGTTTCTAATTCATACTTGAAATTGTGAATGAATTGTTACTTTAGCATAAGAAATCATATGAGAATATATATATATATGTTGTTGTTCCAAGAATGATCATGATGCCCTCATGTCCGTATTTTATTTTATCGACACCTCTATCTCTAAACATGTGGACATATTTTTCGATATTGGCTTCCGCTTGAGGACAAGCGAGGTCTAAGCTTGGGGGAGTTGATACGTCCATTTTGCATCATGCTTTTATATCGATATTTATTGCATTATGAGTTGTTATTACACATTATGTCACAATACTTATGCCTATTCTCTCTTATTTTACAAGGTTTACACGAAGAGGGAGAATGCCGGCAGCTAGAATTCCGGGCTGGAAAAGGAGCAAAAATTAGAGACCTATTCTGCACAACTCCAAAAGTCATGAAACTTCAGGGAAGTCAGTTTCAGAATATATAAAAAATATTGGGCGAACGAAGCACCAGAGGGGGGACACCCACTATCCACGAGGGTGGGGGCGCGCCCTACACCCTGGGTGCGCCCCCTGCCTCGTGGCCCCCCTGGCAGGCCTTCGGTGCCCATCTTTGGCTATATGAGGTCTTTCGCCCTGGAAAAAATCAGAAGCAAGCTCACGGGACGAAACTCCGCCGCCACGAGGCGGAACCTTGGCGGAACCAATCTAGGGCTCTGGCGGAGCTGTTCTGCCGGGGAAACATCCCTCTGGGAGGGGGAAATCATCACCATCGTCATTACCATCGATCCTCTCTTCGGGAGGGGGTCAATCTCCATCAACATCTTTACCAGCACCATCTCATCTCAAACCCTAGTTCATCTCTTGTATCCAATATTTCTCTCAAAACCTCAGATTGGTACCTGTGGGTTACTAGTAGTTTTGATTACTCCTTGTAGTTGATGCTAGTTGGTTTATTTGGTGGAAGATCATATGTTCAGATCTTTTATGCATATTAATACCCCTCTGATTATGAACATGAATATGATTTGTGAGTAGTTACGTTTGTTCCTGAGGACATGGGAGAAGTCTTGCTATAAGTAGTCATGTGAATTTGGTATTCGTTCGATATTTGATGAGATGTATGTTGTCTCTCCTCTAGTGGTGTCATGTGAACGTCGACTACATGACACTTCACCATTGTTTGGGCCTAGGGAAAGGCATTGGGAAGTAATAAGTAGATGATGGGATGCTAGAGTGACAGAAGCTTAAACCCTAGTTTATGTGTTGCTTCGTAAGGGGCTGATTTGGATCCATATGTTTCATGCTATGGTTAGGTTTACCTTAATACTTATTTTGTAGTTGCGGATGCTTGCAATAGGGGTTAATCATAAGTGGGATGCTTGTCCAAGAAAGGGCAGTACCCAAGCACCGGTCCACCCACATATCAAATTATCAAAGTACTGAACGCGAATCATATGAACGTGATGAAAACTAGCTTGACGATAATTCCCATGTGTCCTCGGGAGCGTTTTCCTTTATATAAGAGTTTGTCTAGGCTTATCCTTTGCTACAAAAGGATTGGTCCATCTTGCTGCACCTTATTTACTTTTATTACTTGTTACCCGTTACAAATTACCTTATCACAAAACTATCTGTTACCGATAATTTCAGTGCTTGCAGAGAATACCCTGCTGAAAACTGCTTATCATTTCCTTCTGCTCCTCGTTGGGTTCGACACTCTTACTTATCGAAAGGACTACGATAGATCCCCTATACTTGTGGGTCATCAAGACTCTTTTCTAGCGCCGTTGTCGGGGAGTGAAGCTCCTTTGGTAGGTGGAATTTGGTAAGGAAAAATTTATATAGTGTGCTGAAATTTACTGTCACCTGCGGCCCCTCCAGGCGCGGCCTCGGCGCGGCCTCCCGCGATGGATCTCCAGGCCGCGGGCCCCTCTGCCCCGGCCCAAGATGTGGGCCCCTCGGCCTCGGTCCCGATGTGGCCCCTGCGGCCTTGGGTGGCCCTTCGGTTCCCACCCCGACTGGTGTTGTGGCCTGCTCCTGCCGGCGCCGGCCCCGCTGCGACGCCGGGAGCGACGGACTCTTCGCCATCCTCGTCCGGTTCTCCTGCCGCAGCCGACCCACCTCCTGCTGGCATGATGACTCGGTCTCGCGCCGGTATCCACCGGCCCAGCACACGCTACACCGTTGATGAGTATGCGTGCGCGGTGTCGACATCGTCCTCTCCACCGTCGCCCATCCCCTCGTCCGCACACGCCGCCCTCCGTGATCCACATTGGCTCGCCGCGATGCGCGAGGAGTTTGATGCGTTGCAGCGCAACCGCACGTGGCATCTTGTTCCGCGACCCCCTCACGCCAACGTCATCAGTGGCAAATGGGTGTTTCATCACAAGACCAACCCTGACGGTTCTCTTGAGCTCTACAAGGCTCGCTGGGTGGTGCATGGCTTTCGCTAGCGCGCAGGCGTGGACTTCACCGACACCTTCGCCCTGGTCATTAAATCGGGCACGATACGCACGGTGCTTCAGCTATCGGGTTCCCGTGCCTGGCCCGTGCATCAGTTGGACGTTTCCAACGCATTTATGCATAGCCACCTCACGGAATGGGTCTTCTGTGAGCAGCCAACTAGCTTCGTCAACGCCGAGCATCCCGACCACGTCTGCTTGCTCTCTTGGTCTCTTTACGGACTGAAACAGCCCCCCCCCCCGGCGTGGTACCAGCGTATGGCTGGGTTCTTGCAGCAGCTTGGGTTTTGCACAACCCGCTCCGACGCGTCTCTCTTCGTCTACCATCAGGGCACTGCTACTGCATACCTGCTACTCTATGTGGACGACATCATCCTGATGGCATCCCCGCCTGGGCTTCTTCAGCAGCTCACTTCAGTAGCTCACGGCTCGTCTTCATGATGAGTTTGCCCTCAAGGATCTGGGAGCGCTGCACTACTTCCTTGGCATTGAGGTCGTTCGCCGTGCCGACGGGTTCTTTCTTCATCAGCAGAAGTACGCTCATGAGCTTCTTAAGCGCGGGGGTATGCTTAATTGCAAGACCGCCCCCACGCCTGTTGACACTAAGGTGAAGGTTTCTGCTTTGGAGGGTTCCCCTGCGCCTGATGTCGTGTTCTACCGCTGCATCGTTGGTGCCTTGCAGTATATCACCCCCACTCGGCCTGATTTGTAGTATGCAGTCCAGCAGGTGTGCCTTCACATGCACTCCCCGCGTGATTCCCACTGGACTCCGGTGAAGCGTATTCTTCGGTACATATGCGGCACTATGACCCTGGGACTCACTCTGACGGCATCCTCCTCCATAGACATGGTCGCCTACTCCGATGCTGACTGGGCTGGCTGCCCGGACACGCGTCGCTCTATGTCAGGCTATTGTGTCTACCTCGGGCCCTTGCTGATTTCGTGGTCGTCCAAGCGGCAGCCCACGGTCTCTCGCTCGAGTATTGAGGCAGAGTATCGGGCAGTGGCTAACGCCGTTGCTGAGTGCTCTTGGCTCCATCAGCTTCTCCAGGAGTTGCTTTGTGTGGTCCCCGAGGCCACGATCGTCTACTGCGACAATGTCTCCGCCGTCTATCTCTTCGCCAAACCCGTCCATCATCGCCGTATGAAGCATATTGAGCTCGATATTCACTTCGTTCGCGAGCAGGCGGCTCTTGTGAAGGTTCATGTTTTGCACGTTCCTACCACTCAGCAGTTGCCGATGTCATGACTAAGGGACTACCGACCCCAGTCTTTGAGGAGTTTTGGTCCAGTCTCTGTGTCTCTGCCGACGCTTCGACTGCGGGGGGGGGGGGTGTTGAGCGTACGTTGTCCACTGCATATGTATAGGACTTGGGTCTGTATTTATACCGTTGTATCTCTCTCTCCTCCTCGTATATTTGTACATCTTGGGAGACAAGTAGAGGCCGGTCCACCCTGTACCCATATATGTGCATCATGCACACGATCAATGATTATCGATTGATGCAATCTCATTCTTCCTAACTAACAGACGCGACGGCAGCCGGCCCAAGTCTGCATTTGCCATGGAGGAGCTGGTCTAGGTGGAGCATCGCAACCTGCTCCGGTTGCCTGGCCGAGATGGGCAACGACGTCTTTTGTCTTTGTCAAGTTGCTGTCACGGTCAGTAGAGTTTACCATGATCAGTGCATCGGACTTCGTTGATCTTCTAATGTTGATCTTCTGATAATCCGATGTAGAAGTATATAAGAAACGCGTTTGTATAGAAACATCTACCCTTTTATCGATCTGGTATTGGAACAGAAAGAGTATCCCGCATCTATTTCTCCGGAGGTGACCCTGGGTTATCGAACCCACGAGAGGAAGATTCCCTTGAAGGGACGGTCTCCAGCAAGTTGTGTCAAATCCATCTTTTGACAGGATCAACAAGCAAATAGTGATTCAAACACTTATATTAAAAGTATGTATGGGTATGAGGTCTTATGCTTACAACCTTGTATTTGTGATGGGATCAAATATGTTATTAGTTTCTGCGCTGGAGTCACCCGTCGAGATGTGCTTGCTATGGATCGAAGTGGGGGATGTGTCCAAATAATATCTTGACTGGCACGAGTCCTGCATCAAGAATCAGTTGTCCTACCGCCACAGGCTCTATCCGTCACGCGGGGTTACCTCAATAATTAAGATAATGAAATCAAATAAGAGCTTTTGGCGTTTAATGACTACACCTCATTTTTTCCAAGGATATGATCCATGTTACCCTACTAAACCTTACTATCCCCGGTGTTTGATATAATACGTCATGGTCTCCTTGCTCCTAGCCTCACTGGTACTTGATTTCCATGATCCTGGGTACCTGTAGAGATGAAGATCACGGACAAGACAAGAGACATCTTCACGGAACAATTTTATTTCACACATACGAGATGTTATATCAAAGTCTTCTACTGATCCCCTCAACGAATACCTCGGGTTGCAAGGCTTATGCCTCAACTCATACCTTACCGAACTACTCGCACATGAAGTTCATATTGCGGGAAGAAAACATTGAAGAACACATCTTGAGATTGATTGACTACAATATGTTTTACAATGGATGCCTTGTGCGATGCACGATTACAAGTATGAATGAGATGGATGAGCATTATGGTGGTGGTGGAGATGGAGATGGCTATGGAGATGGCGGCAGCTAGGGTTTGTGGATGAGGATGATAAAGAAGATGTTCTGCCTACTATGCTCCGTGCTCCTCTCTCTATTCACATTTCGACGAGGTCCCTTTAACGAAAGTTGTTGGGTTGGACGATCTAGCTCAGAATCCATGCCATACGAATGCTCATACGGGCGCTCGCGCCCATGTGGGACACCGTCTTTTGTGTTGTTTCCGCACGAACGTCTCTTGGTGATTCCTCCTTCCCCCATTCTTCTTCCATTCCATTTCCACACGTGATTTCTTCCCTTTTTAGCCCATTTCATGTGGAAACACACTAAAGAGAGGATTTGTTGAATCCTTTGCGTTCATTAGTCATTAGTACCAATATCGGAGCGACTATCTCTTTTTAATATATATATATGTGGGTTTAAACAAATGTGAAATGAGTGTAAAAATATCACTTATCAGCCACCTCATACACGATCACTCTGCAGCAACCGTGTGACATATTCGGCTTCCCCAATGAGGGGTACACCAAGGACGACGGAGAGCTGGTCAGCGATGCATGCGCCACATGGCAGGTTTTATCCTGTAATTGGGACTTCAACTTCCACATAGCCAAGGTATTGACCATTCAAAACACTACCATTCGCTACTTTATGATCTTTTTCGCTGACACCATTTTTGGGCGCTTGAACTTAGTGGGCATGGATGTGCCGGAGATGTGTGTGTTACACGCCGCACTTAACCCTCGCTTGGCTATAAAGCCAAACATGGAGGCATGATAGCACACTTCTGTAAGCAGAAGGTGCAAGATTCTTGAGGTACACCCGCTGTGGTGGTGTTATCACCCACATCATCCATCGCTTGGGCGTTGATTTATCTAGGCTTATGGTCGTAGGCGGAGATTTCACTAAGCTTAATAAGGTTGTCATGATTAACTCTTCTTTTATGAAGCCTAATAATATTCCTTATCCTAATGATCACTCTTATTCTTGCCATTTAGTCATGGGAGGGACGAAATTGGTACACCTCCTTCTCCCTTTAGCTTTTGTTGTGCGAATCATGATGAGTTGATCCTCGCGCTCGAGCAGATCAATGGGGCAAAAACCCTATAGGGCACGGGGACTACATGGGATGTTGTCGTTGATGATGACTATGGAAGAGGAGAGCAGCAACATGCGCCGCATCAGCCTTTTGGCGGCTACAGCCACTTCATCCCTCAACCGGAGTTCCAATAGCTAGTGCAACTGAAAGTGCAACTAATCCCTGGGTGGTTTTGGTAATTCATAACAACATATAGCTCATTGAACTAATATCCTTTCAAGATGATTATTTCAGAAAGTTCAATGATTGGCATGGCATGGACTAGAGATGTGGACCCCTCAAAATGCTAACACAATATTGGCAAAAGCTCATTTCTATTTTAGTGATTCAAGATCACATTGAGTCCATAGGAAAGGTAATACTATTAAAAGGGGATGAGGTGTTGCTTAATGGTCTACTTGCTCAAAATGCTTAGTGATAAGCTCCAAAGCCCTCAACCATCTTCTCAAATCCAAACATGTCCTAAACCTAAAAGTCAAACTCGGCCCCACCGATTTGATTCATCCGGCGCCACCGAATTCACTTGACATAGCCATTGCCAGAAACCCTAACCAGCTCGGTCTCACCGAGATGGGACTACAAACTCTCTGTTTCTCTTTGTAACGTTTCGGTCTCACCGAAATGAGCGATTGGTCCCACCGAGTTCGCAGTGCAAACTCTCCGTTTCTCTTTCGTAACGTTTCGGTATCACCGAAAGGAGCGATCGGTCCCACCGAGTTTGCCTGACCAACTCTCTGTATACATGTTACTGGAATCGGTCTCACCGAGTTGAAGTAATCGGTCAAACCGAGATCAAGTTTTGCCCTAACCTAGCTCATCGGTCCCACCGAGTTGATCATGTCGGTCCCACCAAAAATCCTAACGTTCACATTTTGAACCGAATCAGTCTCACCGAGTTTATATATTTGGTCTGACCAAGTTAGCTCTTTTGTGTGTGACGGTTAGATTTTGTGTGGAGGCTATATATACCCCTCCACCCTCCTCTCCATTTGTGAGAGAGCCATCAGAATGTGCCTACACTTCCACCATTCATTTTCTAAGAGAGAACCACCTACTCATGTGTTGAGAGCAAGACATTCCAATCCAACCACAAGAATCTTGATCTCTAGCCTTCCCCAAGTTGCTTTCCACTCAAATCATCTTTCCATCATAGCCAAATCTGTGAGAAAGAGTTGAGTGTTGGGGAGACTATCATTTGAAGCACAAGAGCAAGGAGTTCATCATCAACACACCATCTATTACCTTTTGGAGAGCGGTGTCTCCTAGATTGGTTAGGTGTCACTTGGGAGCCTCCGTCAAAATTGTGGAGTTGAACCAAGGAGTTTGTAAGGGCAAGGAGATCGCCTACTTCGTGAAGATCTACCCAAGTGAGGCAAGTCCTTCGTGGGCGATGGCCATGGTGGGATAGACAAGGTTGCTTCTTCGTGGATCCTTCATGGGTGGAGCCCTCCGTGGACTCGCGTAACTGTTACCCTTCGTGGGTTGAAGTTTCCATCAACGTGGATATATGATAGCATCACCTATCGGAACCACGCCAAAAATCTCCGCGTCAACATTGCATTTGCCCTTCCAAACCCCTTCCTTTACCTTCATATGCAGTGTTTTACATTTCGCTGCTATACTCTTAAAATTGCATGTGTAGGTTGATTGGTTGACTTGTGTTAAGTTGCTAAAATGTGCCAAGCAAGGTTGTCGGAATTGCGATTCTGTTGTACGATTCTATGACTTTACGATCCAAACTAACCCCTCTGATTCTATGATTTTGGTTCACAGAATCTATGTTTTTACGATCCTGATAGTGAAGATTCTACGATTTGTGATCCTGCCATCGGAGCTCCGATCCGATTCAGAATCACAATTCTGACAACCTTGCTGCCAAGACTTAAAATTGGGAAAAGATTAGATTTTTATTTGGTCAAGTAGTCTAATCACCCCTCCCCCTCTCTAGACCTACTTTCGATCCTACAACAATGTGTTGGTAAGATGGAGCAGACAATCCAACACATCAACACCAACATCAGCATGCCCTCCCAAAAACTATAGGGGTTTACAACATCTTGGGCTCCCAGCGCCCACCACACCGAGCCGTCCTATGCGCCATACTATCAACCACCTTATGGGAAGCCCCAACAATTTTCACTTGCGTCATCTTCTTCACGGGCACTTCCTATGTACCACTAGCCTCACGAGGAGCAGCCACATCACGGTGGTAACGACGAGGAATAGACCCAACTAGGACAAAAGTCTATGCTTGAAGAGGTCGATTTCCCCCTTTTATCCTTGCATTAGTATATATTTATATTTTTATTTGCATGTTTACTTTTAGTTTTTGGACAATAAAGACATTCTGCAATATATTCTATATTTCCGAAAAAGAAAAACATGTTGTTCTGGCCTCTCATTGCGTTGTATTGATCGTGACGTATGCATGGATGTGCAAGTCAGAAAATTTCTTTACCAAAACTTTGTAGAAAAAAATCGGAAACGGTATGGTTCAGTCGGTGGATTATCACGCTCGCATCCATTGTCTTGGTTGCACCTTGCACGCCATGTGTTCCACGTGACGTGGTGAACCTGGCTCCCACGATTTCTCCTTTCTGCAACAAGACCTCTATTGCAAAAAAAAACAATAACAAGATCTCTCTTACAAAAATAATTATATCGAACAAAGGCTCTGCTGCAAAAAGACGATAACAAGCCCTCTATTGCAAGAAAAGAATTGCAATAAGACCTCCGTTACAAAAAAAATTGTAACAAGACCTTTATTATACACAAAATCTACTACTTGACCTATGTTTTATAAAAAGAATCTGCAATATGACCCGTGTTGCAGAAAATTACCGCGACACGATCTTTATTGAAATGACAGAGGGTGACACTTGGCTGCTCAGTCCGTCAGAACTGACGTCTTGCGAGGCGGCGAATCTCCACTGGCCGACGCGTAGCAGCGGCCAAAAAAATCCCGCAGAAAAGTTAAAAATAACCCACTTCCAATTGGAAATCATTTCATTGCCCCTTTTATTTTTACAGTAGTAAGAGCAACTTCAATGGGGCGACCCAAACGGACGGCGCATTTGTCCGCTTTTTGTCCGTTTGGGTCGGCCGCCTGCCCGGCGTCCGCCCCGTTTTGCATTTGGGTCGGCAGTGCGCCCAACGCCCCGACCCATTTCATGTCCGCATTCAACTTTTAAATAAAAAAGGCCCGCGGCCGATCATGTCAACGGCCATGTCTCATGCCGGCACCATGCCAGCGCCGCATACAATGCCGACTTCAGAAAATACCACAGTTCATGATGGCGCACTCGCCAGCCGGCCGACACACATGCCAGCACACAAAAAATGGTGGAACTTGAGTTCGATCACGCCGTCGCGGCTCCCGTGGTCATGCCGGCACACCTGTCGGCATACAAAAAAGATGGCCCCCGACGCCATAGATCACTCGTCGTCGAACTTGAGCATGTCGGCCTGCATCTTCTCGAACCACACCTCTTCCTTGGTGACACGGTGTTGAGATCCACCTTCATGATCTCCACCCCGGTCATCATGCTTACAAGAGCCACTTCTTTCGCCTTTGTCTTGGCGTTGGCGGCCTCGATCTTTAGCATCTTGGCTTGCTTCTCCGCCTCGAGCTCGAACATCTTGGCTTGCTTCTCGGCATCAAGATCAAGCCTCCTCCTTTGGATCTCCATGAAAGCATCCATTTGCTCCGCCTTGAAATGTCGGCGCTCCTCCTCGAGATCAAGATCAAGCCTCCTCTTTTGGATCTCCATCGGGATCATAGCCAGCGGGCGGTGTGAACATCCCGCGGCCGTCCTGGCTTTGTGTCTCTTCGGGATCGTAGCCAGCGCACGGCACACCACCCTCGAAGATGAGGTTTTGCATGTAGTCCTCGTCGACGACGGACGGCATTTCCTCGAACAGGTTACGGGCGTCCGGGAGACCGCCGGCAGGCGTCTGTCGCGCGCGTTTCCTCGTGCCGCCGGACGACGAGCCACCGACCACCGGGGTGGCGTTGAGGTCGATGGGCGCGGGCGTGGAAGGCGCGACCACGCTCACGTCGGGTGAGCACTCCCCGGAGAGGCGGGAGGCCTGCGGGTAGACGTGGAAGCCGGGGACCGGGTTGCAAGCCGACGCGCGGGGTGAGTCGGGCATCACCATTCGAGGAAACGCCGACGAGCCGGTGCTGGCCGCGACGACGGCGGCTTGGAGGACGTTGTGCTGGCTAGGGTTTACCCCTAGCATGTAGAGCGCCTCCCTCGTTGTCGCGGCGACGCGGGCGTTGGTGAACTCCTGCTACGCGGTGGCCTCATCCCTCGCGTCCGCGACGTGCCTCCGGCCCTTCCTCTTGGCCGACTCCCTTGCCCGTTGTTCGGGCGTCAGCGCCTTCTTCGGCTTGGTCGCGACGGCGGTCTTGCGCGGGGCACGAGGCTTGCCTTTCCCGGAGGGGGCGACGGCGCCGGACGAGGCGAGGGAGGCGAGGCCGGCGACGGTGTCGAGGTCGAAGTCGATGGCATCCTTCATGGCTAGTTGGGGGGCGGGGCGCGCGGGGGCGGGAGCGTTTTTGAGGAAAATGGGAAAATGGTGGTGGCTGCCACCAACCGACGGGCCCGAGAAGAGGAGTAGGTGCACGCGCGCATCCGTCTCGTGTCCGCGCCAACACAAATCCGGCTTAAAATTGGACCTGAAAATGGTCGCCCGCGGACGAAAAACGGACGCGCGTCCATTTGGGTTGGCATGTTGGGCCGTCATTTTTGTCTATGCCGACTCAAACAAACACGGACAGACAAAATGATCACCCCATTGGAGTTGCTTTAATTTCCCCTTGCAAAACACAGTACGACTGTACGAACGCAAACCCTTGCACACGCACTCACAACCTACCAAGCCCGGCCCCCAAAATTCTCGTTCTCAGTATCCAAAGACTCCCGTCGCTCTCGTGTCGCACCAACCAACCACACTCGAACGGGGATTCCCACTCGAACGCCGCCGCTTCGCACGATGGCGACGGGGCACGCCTTCCGGCGCCTGGCGCGGCGGATGCTGAGCAACGTGCCGGAGTCGACCGTCTACGGGGGCCCGCGGCCGCAGGAGGCGGCGGCGGCGCGGCGCGTGACGGTGACGACCCTCCGCGGGAAGCACCGCCGGGGGGAGCCCATCACCGTCGTCACCGCCTACGACTACCCGTCCGCCGTCCACGTCGACTCCGCGGGGATCGACGTCTGCCTCGTCGGCGACTCCGCCGCCATGGTCGTCCACGGCCACGACACCACCCTCCCCATCTCCCTCGACGTCATGCTCGAGCACTGCCGCGCCGTGGCGCGAGGCGCCTCGCGCCCGCTCCTCGTCGGCGACCTCTCCTTCGGTTGCTACGAGTCCTCTTCCACGCAGGTAGTAGTTCCCCACGGTCGTCCCTCCCATTCTCGTCCTCTCCGATTCGATCCGGTGGACATAGAAATTAAATTGCCATAATGCCGCCCGTTAGCAATTCCTTCTTTGCCACTGCTGGTGTGGTAGGTGTGACATGCTTTGCACTCCCCCTATTAACCTCTCCAGTTGCCATTTGCTGTCGTCAGTAAGGAATTGCTATGCTTGTTCGTGTGACGGCACTAATTTTGCATGTCCCGTAGAGTAGCGTTAGCTGTTCCCTGCTCTAAGGAGATTACCATTTTCCTTGATTGATTCCCTTCTGGTTTGTCACAACTCACAAAGCCTTACCCTTGAGTTCAGAAAACTGATGGTGCAACCTTTATGTGCTAATAAAGTTCAATTGATCGTTGATATTGTTGTCACAATGATCTATCTGTAATTGTAGTTTTTTTTAAGCTAAAAAGGAGGTTCAGACTCGGTTTTATTTCTTAGTTGCAAATGCAGCTACATCACTACATCTCAAAATATATAAAATGATAACCCAACTCATGAGCATGCTGAATGCGATAGACATGAATATATGACGCATATCGTAGTGGAATGGTAATACGGTATCATGTGTCAAATGGTATCTACAACTTCAGTGTATAAGAGCTAGGCATTTTGGACTTGAGCTTTCATGTAATATACCTTTTCTTACAGGCTGTTGACTCTGCGGTGAGGGTGTTAAAAGAAGGTGGAATGGATGCAATCAAATTGGAAGGAGGAGCTCCATCTAGGATCAGTGCAGCTAAGGCTATTGTGGAGGCTGGAATTGCTGTCATGGGTCATGTTGGGCTTACGCCGCAGGCTATTAGTGTACTTGGTGGGTTTCGACCACAGGGGAAGACAGTTGATAGTGCTATAAAGGTGCCTAGTTTGTTTTTGCTGGCAATTTGGCTGTTAGCATGTATCATGACCTGTGGCTTGACATACATTTTGCTCCATGTTATTCTGCTTGTGTGTGCAGGTTGTAGAGACAGCAATCGCATTGCAAGAGGCTGGTTGCTTCTCGGTTGTGTTGGAGTGTGTGCCAGCTCCGGTGGCAGCAGCTGCAACATCAGCATTGAAAATCCCAACCATTGGCATCGGTGCTGGGCCATTCTGCAGTGGGCAGGTACAATTATTCTTCATGCTCTATCCATACACTGATTCTGATCTTGATTTTCAAGGAATCATAATTTTGTTAGTTGTATTTATTCTATTTATGTAAGCAATTCCTCACGGCATGCGCAATCTATGCTTCACTTTTTCCTTTGCGAAAAAATAGCAGTGTATGCTTGACTTTAGCACAGTAAGCACCTTTTCCCTGACAACTTGAACAATTTGTGCCGAAAGAAACCTAGTCAAATATGCCACTTGAATGCTGTGCATCCTCTTGGTCTTGCATATTTTGTTATCACCATGCAGAAGGAAAAAAGATATGTGTTTCCATGTATTCCAAAACCAGAGAATTGGCGTCTATGTTCATTCATGAAACCCTAATGTCAAGACATTTGTCATGCAGGTCTTGGTGTACCATGACTTGTTAGGGATGATGCAGCATCCACACCATGCCAAGGTAAACGCGGCCGTCCATTTCAGCGTTGCCCAGAAATTTTACCATGTTATGCGATTTGCGCCGAGCTCAAGTCTATACAATTTTCTCTGCCTGCAGGTGACACCAAAATTCTGCAAGCAATTTGGCAACGTCGGCAGTGTCATTAACAAGGCGCTATCAGACTACAAGCAAGAGGTGGAGACACGGTCTTTCCCTGGCCCCAGTCACACGCCCTATAAAATCACCGCCACAGATGTCGATGGCTTTGCGAATGCGCTGCAGAAGATGGGTTTGGGTGAGGCTGCGGACGCTGCGGCTGCCGCTGCTGAGAACTCGGAAAATGATGGAAAGCCGAGCGAAAACAGTTGATTTCAGTTAAATCTATTAATCAAGAGTACAAGACTGCAGGGCAGGGGTAAACTGAAAGCTGAAAGGCAAGTGTTGGCTAAATGCGTCTGATGCCAGGCGATTGCATGTATCGTCTGCCTTTGAATAAATATAAACAGCTGCTGTTGTACGTAGAGAAAACTTTCAATCTAGCAGCTGCTATTTAACTGTGACTTGAGATTTAGTTCAAGGGTGAAAGGGACTGTTGTTGTGAGCACCTTACACAAGGAGTGAGCTCTGTCAAACAAAATTAAATAAGCTGTCCAAGGGAGCCTCCGGCAATTTTCTGGCCAAGAACAACATAAATCAGTATGAGCTGTTTCAATCTATATATGTTCTTCCAGTTATCTGATTCATCGACCATTTCAAATACTCCCTCCATCAGGAAATAAGTGACGTTGTTTTAGTTTGGAATAAAATACAAATACACCGTCTAATTCATGACCAACTCAGACCAACAAACTTCCTTACAGTAGTTTTTTTTTTGCAGGGATTCCTTACAGTAGTTTGTTGTGCATACAATGGCAGTAAGCGCTCAATATACATATACATGTGCATCGACAAGCATCCTTTGGCAGACCGTTTCTGTCAAATTCTGAGAAAGGAAACAGGAACATCTTGCAGAACCACCGCATGCCGGTGTGCGTCCTCAATCCTCATGTACTGTCAAAACCATGGGCAATCAAATGCTTGCATCACCTAAATTTTTTACAAACATACATACAAGACCTCGTGCCGTTTGCAGCGCCATATGACACTCTGAAGTTAAATATTGACACGTTCAGCTAATTTTGTGAAGACATCAAGTATGCGCCAGGATCGACTGGATGAGTAGCTGAATCAGAAGCTCTTCATGAGAAGCATGGGGCGGTGCTCACACTTGTGCTTTGTGAGAATGAATCCCGTGTACCAAAAATGAATTTCATGTCGAGCTAAACTTTGTAATCCTGGAGTAATCACCAACGTTGGCAACAAACAGCGGATCTTTCTCATCGCCGAAGACCGTTTTTTCGCCTGCTTGCTCCAACTCTTTTGTCAAGTCATCCATTGTTTTCTTTAGGTTGGCTTTGCTCATTTGTCCCCCTTCGCTCATTGAGATGCCAACCATGGTGATTTTGGGTAGAAGAGGGTTTGCTTGCAAATCATTGTTCATGCTTGAATCATATCTGTGTATCAAACCAAGAGGACCCAAAAATAAGTAGACAGACAATACAGATAAATCCTAACCAAACAACAGTAGGATAAATTATCATTTTAAAACAGTTTTGCTCCAAAAATTTAAGCCACGTTTGGTCCAGTGTCAACTGACTTCATGTGAGATCAAGAGATACACCCCACAACACATGCTTTTCTGCATGACCATGAACGAGAAAGGGGGAAGACCGAAAGAGGATGCTGTTGAAGAACAAACCTTCTGGATCTGGAGTCATTTTCTTGCCGTTTGAACATTCTATCGTGCCCTGGCCATATATTAGAAAGTAGATTGCTAAATGGGAAGTGAGACCGGCCATGATCTCGGCTATTGTGTGTTCTGTGGTTGCCGCTATCAATGTTTGACTCCAAAGTTTGAGACTGCTGATCAGTTGGGCAGCAGTCAGCATCCTTAGAGGCAGTTGAAGTATTACTGGAGGTAGCAATCCTGTCAACTGAAACTGCTGTCCTGGAAGGTTGAACAAAATATAGATGTTAGTAGTTCAAAATGAAGGCAATGCAAAGGCTATAATGGACACTAATCAAATAGCTTATGCTATTACTGATACAACAAAGAGATGGATTTTGCTTGTTCAATAGTTTCAAAAGTTCCTATTTGTAGCTCTCCAAAAGATAAGTTTGACTTCCACCCTTGAGGCCAGATAATCGAATATCTTATACTCCCTCTGGATGTATCTAGACACGACAAATCTAAGACAAGTAATTTGGGACAGAGGTATTACAATAACAGCCTCTAAATGAACCTAGAGGTTTGGCATTTTAACAATTTATACTACGTATGGCCATCAAGCTATCAAGTTATGATACTATACTTATTTAAATATGCAAAATTAGGTCATGCACACTTAAATGCAATCCAAATCCGGAAAGCCTCTAAATACAAATTAACAACTTCGGTAGTTAGTCTCCCTCCATAAGTCACTACAGAAGAAGGAACAATTCTACAAAAATTGAGAGAAGAAATAGGCTAATATAAGCGTGGTATTGCATCGGTACCTTTCTTCAAATGAATCAACAACATAAGGAAAATGTGGTTGTATGCCAGTAGCTCTTCTGAGCCACTTATTTCCTAAAAGTAATTTATCAACAACATCAAGACACTGGATCTCAGCTGCTTTTGTTACAACACTTAATGGTATTCCAGCTGGACCAATCTCATTCATCAATTCTTGCATCTGCATAATAGTTACTCAAAATATGAGGCCAACAGTCTAAAAATAGGAATTTAAATATTTTCTATGCATTGAATGATCATAGTACCTCTGGGGGCTCAAGCAAGCTGTCCGCACTTTCTTCAAGTATTTCTGATGTTAAACTATCATCAACAATATCTCTTCTACGTTGTATATGGCGGTTTTGAATCATTGAATGAAAATGCTGATCCATTGAAGCTTCGAGAATATTGTCCAACAAGTTTTTATCAAAAAAGTATGGTGAATACCTGAACTCATGAGCAGTGAAATTCATGTTATGCTTTCATGAAATATTTAAGACATGACAATCTCCTATTTTCTGCTGGCATAGGCAGAAGCATCTAGTATGCACAAGAATCAACATAAATAACATATGAAACATCATAGCAGAGTCTAAGAGCACGCGTAAATGGACCATATGCAGATAATCCAACCTAATTGACATTTGACAGGAACCAAGGATATCATGCAGAAAAGGGAAATTGTTAAACAGAAGCATACTTGACAAAAAAAACGAATTAACTAAAAAAAGGAAGCAAATGTATATCTGAAAGGTGGATCTCCAGAGTAACATTTCTGGAGAGAAACTAATTAAAAGGGCAACATTGTTTGGTTGTCAAACGTAACACAAACTAAAAATGGTGGTAGCATGCTGGTAGAGTATGACCTGACAAAATAGTGGGGGAATGATCAAAATAGTGGGGGAATGATCAAAATAGTGGGGGAATG
The DNA here is from genome assembly GCF_003073215.2 of Triticum urartu. NCBI lineage: Eukaryota > Viridiplantae > Streptophyta > Magnoliopsida > Poales > Poaceae > Triticum > Triticum urartu. Next base: position 142,564,050 of record NC_053024.1, on the reverse strand, counting down.
ATCAATGGAGAATAATAAAGAATTTAATCCATACCATCTAATTCCATCATTTGTTGCCACTGCAATATTCAAATTTTGAGCACTAAAAACAGGAACACCAGCAAGTTTTTTCCTTCTGCCCCTTTGTGGGATTGACTTTAAGAGCTTATTAGCAGCTTTGACCTAAAAGGAGAAGAAAATAAGTTTCTGTTCACATGTTAAGTTATTTGCAAAACTGAAATATTTAAGCACAAACCTGCTTCTCGTTTGGAACAAACTGGAACATGTGAGGCTTTTCCTGCAAAACAACAATTTTCCTGAATACATTGAACGCAACATGCCATATGTATAATGCTTAAAGGTAAAAAAAGAAGGTATATCGAAGGAGATTCTCTTCAACTTTTCACACCTTGTATTGTGTATATGTATTGGGCCATAACAATACACCAAGCATAGTGCATAACATTTACAAATATGGTGTCTGTCCTCACTCCCAACAAAGAAGAGAGGCTCTGAGGCTAATTGGAACTTCGTTAATTATTGACCCTAAAAGATGAGTGCATGCTTGTCCTTTATATAGAACAGCTAACTTGATACACAAATCGGACAACAACAGAAACTCTTGACTATATTCCTAAATCCTAATTTAATTGGACTCTACTTAATTTTAACTTTTAAAGGAGAATCCATATCCAACATGGACACTTGAGCTCTTTCTACTTTATCCTACACCTTCACAAATATGCACGTACAAGCCTATTACTGCTACCAGCTTGCTGCACAGCAACTGCAGCCAAGACACGTGCAGATAATGCAGTTTTTCAATGCCAGTACTATCAAAGCAGGCTATAAACTTAATGTTCAATAAAGAAAAAGTTGAGCTTGACATGAACTATTGGAACATTCAACTGTAGAGTACAAATATTGTTATGCTGCGCAACAAATGAATAGACATTCTCAAAGAGCAAACTGGAATTAAATAGCCAAATAGCATCTGGAAATACAAAAACACTTTTTCAAATGGTGATCTGCAGTATGGATAGTGTCAATGTGGTATATTTCAAACCACGGCCAGTTGGTGTCAGTACTCGTAAAAAACATATGCCATAGCGTATGCATCCATGTTGAGAAGTAAGGAAAGAATCTGGTGTGGAAACTTAGACCTCCTTTGGTTTGTAGGAATCTTATAGGAATTTCATAGGATAGGATTTTCAAAGGAAAAATTCCTATGGAGCCCTTTGGTTTGTAGGAATGGATTCCTAATCCTATGTAGGATAGGGTCCAATCCTTCACATTTCAAAGGGAAAAAAACATTAGCCTAGACTCAATGGAAAAATTCCTATCCTATGCATCAAATGGCATCTCTTTCTTTATAGGAATTGAGATGCATGTCATCTCACTTCCTATGAAGTTCCTATTCCTATAATATTCCTATCCTATGAACCAAAGGAGGCCTTAGGAGTTAGAAGTTAAAATTTATATTAACATAAGCACCTACACTTAGGATCACTTCAAAGATCCATGGAAGCTAATTTGGAAGTGTTTTTCCAATACATGATGTAATAACCGCATATTTTATTACTGACCAAACACATCGCAATATCATGTAGCAAATGGAAATTTAAACCTACTGGGTTATGCTATCCAGATAGAGTAGCATACTATGAAGAAGTACTAGATTTGAAGTGCTCAGCAACCAAACTTGTTGAAAACAAATTCATGCATAATAGTATAATATCAGTGTGATATTGAATCGCATAAATATCACAAGAGCAATTTCTTGTTGCCATATACCTTGAAATGTTCATACGCTACATCAAGGCGACAAGCCCCCACCATACCACTTGGGACATTTAGCCGCTTAACATAGGATACTGAAGAGGTTGAAGTGGGTTAGCATAAAGGATTTCTCTGAAATAACTGAATATTTGAAGAACTGAATTGTGTAAAATCCAGAATTCACTATCAGGCATAATATGTATCATTAATGGAAGGAAATATTGCTTAGCAACAGTGTTATTTGTATTTTGTAGACATAAGAAATCCAAGCTTGCAATGAGCATAGAACTCAATACATGATACTGACAATAAGACTCAAAGAAATGCATGATAATAAGACTCCGAGAAATGCTTTTACCATGCCCAACAGGCAATCCTAAACCTTCTATTTTGTGAGCCAGCAACTGTCCACTTGAGCATCAGGTGCACAACTTCTGGTGTCTCTATGTGGGCGTGGGTGGGTGTGGGGGGCTATGCTCAGGTTTGGGTTCAGGAAAAACTAGAAACACAGAACTACCCATCAGCTCAGAATACTTCTTAGCTTTCTTGGGCCTGACTAAAGGAAGCTGGCAAGACGGGGAGGACTGTGACACCTTGTCACTCTCATCTAAATGCCAGGCTGCCAAAATATTCTGAGGTTTTGTACAGAAGAATGCTCTGTGGCTGTAATGTAGCCAAAAGATTTAATAATATAAAGAAAAATAAAAGAGGGCCTGACTAAAGGAAGCTGGCAAGACGGGGAGGACTGTGACACCTTGTCACTCTCATCTAAATGCCAGGCTGCCAAAATATTCTGAGGTTTTGTACAGAAGAATGCTCTGTGGCTGTAATGTAGCCAAAAGATTTAATAATATAAAGAAAAATAAAAGAACTTGGTGCACCAATTAAATCATTATTAAATTCACAATGCATCCAGCAGATAAAGAAAAGAAAATATTTATAAAGAGAATACCTGAATCATTCAGATCCATAAAAAACCTAAACACTGGATCATTGTCACTCTTCTTCAATGGTGACAATATCCTTTTAAACCATGTAGGAGTCCTGAAAAATATTGTTTCGAAAACAGAAAATGAGCAACCAAAATATTATTACAACTATTACATAATTATATGCTGCAGGCAACAGTGAAAATTATGCCATTTGAAGTAACAAATGAGTAATCTAACCCATCAAAGTATTTAAATTATAAAAGTTTAGTACACTTCTTTAGTCCCCCAAGTACAGACAAACTCCTTTAAAATCTATAATGACAAATAGACACCACTTACAATAAATGGATATGCTTCCTCAAGCATACATTAATAAGTTATGTGCAGCAAACAGTGGTGCTGTATGTACTTAAAACAATGATTACACTGCACGAATTTATATGAATGCACAATCGAGTATGTCATGTATACCAACCAACCTGTAAAGCAAAAGAGACGTGAATATGATCTCTAGAGAAAACAAAACTACACAAGACCCAGTGACAGCTTTGATAGATTTGATCAAGAGGTGTGCTTTGGTACACCCACAGGACGACGAGCTTGTGTCGGTCAGGTAGTGCATGAATGATCGCTAGAATGGGTATGCATGGTCCACTTGATCGAGGGTGTGACTGCCCCTCCCGGCTTGTCCCAACCGGCACACAGCCTCCTCCCCTTACTCGCATGGCAGTGCACTTTCTTCGGACATCATCCTCGGTGAAGTCTGTTTCTCATGTTCATCACTGTTTCACTCGCGATATGGATGGCATGACCTAACGCTAGAGGAGGAAGAAGAAGGTGCGGATTCCATGGGCGCTACTGCTCCACGTCACACCACGTATTACACTTGTAATTTAAGTGACCACCATCGATACAAAACAACAACTGTTTCTCATGTTCATCACTGTTTCACTCGCGATATGGATGGCATGACCTAACGCTAGAGGAGGAAGAAGAAGGTGCGGATTCCATGGGCGCTACTGCTCCACGTCACACCACGTATTACACTTGTAATTTAAGTGACCACCATCGGTACAAAACAACAACAAAGCCTTTAGTCCCAAACAAGTTGGGTTAGGCTAGAGGTGAAACCCATAAGATCTCGCGACCAACTCATTGCTCTGGCACATGGATACCAAGCTTCCACACACCCCTGTCCATAGCTAGTTCTCTGGTGAATGGTGATACTCCAATCCTTCAAGTCTCTCTTAACGGACTCCTCCCATGTCAGATTCGGTCTACCCCGGCCTCTCTTGACATTCTCCGCACGCTTTAGCCGCCCGCTATGCACTGGAACTTCTGGGCGAAATTTGTACTTTTCTAGAAGAGAATCAAAATATTCACATAGACATATGTGGTTACAATATTAGTGAAACTGTATCGGGTTATGATGTAGGGTAGCATATATGGTTCGATCTTGTGGCCTGACAGGGAACACTAGATAGCCTAGTAGAACATAGCATGATTCTTCAGTGCCCTATATTAACGACGAGTTTCGTGCGATTTGCAGAGGATGCTGTAATAAGAAGGATTGCAAAAACAGATAGGGCATGTTTTATTTTATTTGTGAATCAAGGAGCTTTATTAATCACTAAGAAGGATTACAATCATACTGTAAAACATCAGTAAGAAAAGCAGGAATGAAGTTTATAGCGCGTGTAAAGCTCTACTGGTGGGGAGCAGCATGACATCTAAATTTGAGAATAGTTTCATACTTAAACCATACTTGAACCATACCCGTACATGTATCTCTCAAAACTATACTTGAACCACACCCGTTTAATGCCATTTTCAGCCCAACCAAAACTAAACCCTCTATTTTTTTTTCGTTGAGATACATTCAACACACAGCAAGAGTCAAAAAGACAATGCCCACGACCGAAAAGCTCACTGACAAGTGTATTAAAACTAGTTGCTTAGCTAAAGCACAAGCAAACACATTCGATTTGCATGTGGTGTTTCCCCATAATACGGAATTACATAGTGCATCACAGCATGTACGCGGATCAAAGATACTCATTGTCGATGCGTCCTTGCTTATTGCACATAACCAATGCTCAGAAACCGGTTTGGACCCATAGTTTACAACCGTTAATAACCAAATTGTTTAAGCCCATAACCAACTATACTCAAATTGGTTTCTTCACATACCCAAACCAAAACCAAACTAAAAAAGATTCAACCCAATAAAACCTGAACCAATCAAACCCAAAGTAAGAACCGAACCGTTTCACCCAGTTTTTTAGTAACCATTCTCAGGTTTAAAGATGTCCTAGGTGACAAGTATGCTGAAACCTGAAGTAGAGCCGCAACACTCCCTCATTGCTAGGTAGATTCGCAAATTGTATCAAAATCACGAAATATTTGATGGTACAGATATTAGCTCAGTTGGTTGCATACTTCCGCGAGGATTGTCCAACACAGCTACACTAAACGTGTAATTTCCAGCACACACTTGAAAAGGCAGCTAAAGCCTGACACATTCCCCCTCGATCCCCACTCAGCCAAAAGCGAAATCTCGTCTATGCTACCGAAAGTCCCAAGCGTGGGGTATGCCATATTGCCATCACGAACTAGAGCTGCACGGAAAGCAGCAGCAGCTGAGAAGGGAAGGGTACCTGTCGGCGATGAAGTGCGGGAGGTCGAAGCGTTTGGTGACGGCCATGAGGCCGTTCCCGGAGGGGTCAAGCATGGTGAACACCTGCCCCACGAACGCGGGCCCCCCGCTCCCGCCAACCTTAATCCCTCCTGCCGCCCCCTTCCCGCCGCCGGCCGCCGCCGGGCCGGCCATCAGCCGCTGCGGCTGCGGCCTGAGATTGGGCGCGGACGAGGAAGAGGAAGAGGAGGGGGCGGCGGAGGCCGGGGAGACGGGGAGGAGGGGCGGGGCGGCGAGGTGCGGGGCCGGAGACGAGGAAGATGGAGAGGAGGTGGGAGGGGGGTTGGAGGTGAGGGAGCAGTGGAAGGGGTTGGAGGAGGAGCTTGGCATATGGTGATGGACTGATGGTGGTGGCGCGGTTAGTTTTTTTTCCCGAGGCGGCTGGGTGGAGGGAGGTGCGGCGTGTCGTTCAACTTTGGGCTTGGAATCTGGCCGGATGGGATGGATATGCGTTGCGTACTTGCGTCTCGCCTTCGCCTTGGCCTCCGCGCGCACGGCGTGCGGCGTGCCGGGTTGCGTTGCGTTGCGTTCGGCACCGCGCGCTTTTATCTCGTGCAACTGACTCGTGGTGTCACGTTATTCTCCCCCGCCAACCGTGTTGCAGCAAAGCAATCTCGTAAAGAACTCAAGTTCAAAAAAAAAATCGCAAAGAACTTGGTAGTGAAAGTCCAGGCCATTGATGACAGATTGATACTAAAGTTAGTACAAAGTTAAAGACACTTATTTTGGAGGAAATTGCACAAACCACCTATTTTTGATGCTAGTTTTGCATAGAACACCTATTTTATAGGTTTGTTGCACAAAACACCACATATTGGGGTAATTCGTTGCAGCTAGGTCTAATCCACCATTTGTATGTGTTGACATGATTTCTGACAAGTGAGTCCAGTTTGTAAGTGCATCGCAGCAAGAAAAACTTGCCGCATCAGCAGCCAACTAGAACTGTCAATATCTCACAATTCTTTGCTTCAATTGAGCTGGATTTTCCCCAGAATATTAGTGAGTGCATGTATGATTTATTGTTTTTTTACATTTTTTGAAAATGTTAAATTTGAACGAGTCAACTAACATTGCAAACATCTCACAAACTGTGGTCCAAATGAGCTGCCTTTTTTCAAGAATAGTATTGCATACATGTGTGATTTACTGGAATTGTTCTGCATTTTTTTTTTGAAAATTTTGATTTTTGAGTAAAAAAAGTTATGAGCCAATGTAAATTGCGGATATCTCGTTATAATGTGACCCAAACCAGCTGAAACTTTCCAGATTCATTACTAGTTACAAATAGCTAATAGCACACCATAAACTTTCATGTGAAAAACATAAGATTGCTACACAAATATAAAATGATTTATAAATAGGCACAATATTCATAAAATAAAATCAGTAGCACCAAGATATGGCAGATATTGTTGTCGTTAGGCTTTAGCATCCAAGTGGCTGCCATAAAGCCATTATTGACATCATCAACTCTCACGTACCAAAATATTACCGCCATGAGGTGTTACCATCCAGGCAGTTGACATGAGACCATTACAGACATCATCAAGTCGCACACACCAAAAAATTACCGCCATGAGGTTTTAGCATCCAAATACTAGGCGGTTTTGCAATGTTAGTTGACTCGTTTAATATTTTTGTTAAAATTTAACATTTTCGTAAAATGCAAAACAAACCAATAAATCATGTGTGCATTCACTAATATTCTAAAAAAAATCAGTTCAATTGGAGCAAGGATTGTGAGATATTGATAGTTCTAGTTGGCTACTGATGTGGCTGTTTTTTTGTCATGGATGCACTTACAAACTGAACCCACTTATCAGGAATCATGTCAACGCACCCAAATGATGGATTAGACCTAGCTGCAACAAATTACCTCAAAATATGGTGTTTTGTGCAACAAACCTGTAAAGTGAGTGTTTTGTGCAAAACTAGCACCAAAAGTAGGTGGTTTGTGCAATTTCCTCCTTATTTTGGGATAGAGAGAGTAGTACCATAGAGTACTGCATATCAACCACAATCACCGTTGATCACAGAAACAAAATGCAGGTGAATAAAAATAGCCGTAAAACCATACTGCGAAAGCGCCATTCGAAACACCTGAATTTTGGAACTGATACTTGAGTTAATTTCAAAAGAAATGGCGGTAGTTCACAGAATCGAGTTCCAGAAATACAAAGGAAATAACAGACGAGCTTTACAAAGATTTGTCCATCTCAAAAACAACGTTGTCAGGTCAGGTCGGGAACTTCTACAGCAAGAGTACATTAACCATTATGTAAACACCCCCCGCAAAAAAAAACATTATGTAAACACATCTAACTCGTAGTTTGGCCATGATCCGCAACATTTCATACTTGTCGGAGCATTCTCTTATTTATATAGGAGAATACAAGAAGGGAAATGGACATGTCTTTGTCCGATAAATTTACAAGAACCTCGACGCTCCAAGATACCAACCACCTGTTTCTCTACCATAATATTGAGAGGTTCTGTCTTCAACCATAACCACGGGTGTTTGGAGCTCAGCTCTTCCCAATGCTACGAGAAAATGCCCTATTTGCAAATTGAAAATGCTGAGCTTGCTTCTTGCAGTGATCCTCACTTTTAAATGTTGATCACTTCAAGCTCACTTTCTTCTGTCCACATGCTGTGCTTGGTAGGCGGCAGCTTTCTGTTTCCTCTGCTAGTCTGTATAATGACAGGGATTTCCTCTGCATCTTTAACTCCAACGGAAGTATGCAGGTCATGACTAATGACTTCCTTATGAATGGTACACAAATACCAGGTCCTCTGAGAATCGGGAGGTGCTTTGGTGACATTGTAAAATCATGTCTGAGTGGGATCAGGCACTTCTGTTCTTTTGTCTGTTTTCATCCTTTTTATAGTAGATCCTCTTTTCTTGATATTGCTCTTGAAAGACGACACTTTTCTTGGAATAGAACGCTGCAGGATCCGGATTGGTATTCCCCCGATGTTGAAATCTTCCTTGAGAGATCTTGTCAAGAACCTGATATCTGTATCAGATAGTTCAGTCTTCCCACTCATAAAGGCGACAAATGTTGGTGGCCGCGCTTTCACCTGAGTGAAATACTTCACTTTGGGCTGTGTGGCTGAATCTTTCCATGAATGTCTACTCATAACCTGTCAGAGGGAATTGGAGGTAACAGTCGAAGTAATGTAAGTGTCTGTGACATGAATGAACTCAGCAGTCACAAATATATACTGTACATGATAAAGTAGCAGGCTCAAAGCACATGAACGATAGATAACCAAACATTTCAAATAAGAACTATTCCTAAAACAGTAAACTGAGACATACGACGCGTTTGGTTCCGCAAAAAAGGCGCGGCTTCCGATTACACCGACTTCCAAAACCGTAGCTGGCGTTTGTTTCGCGCACGACGTTTTCCGTAGCAGTGCCTCCTGATACATCGCTTCAGAAAAGCTAAACCGCCCGATCGGAGGGGATTAGAAAAACAGGACTCGGCCGCACCAACCAAACAATGGACGTATTGCGTAAAATTAATCGGAAGCGGCGCTTCCTGATACGGCGAAGCGAATGCGTTACCGGGGCCGAACCAAACGCGTCGGTGGTATCATAGATGGCTTAGATCAACCACTAAAAATCGCTAATAATTGCCAAGACACCCCCGAAAATCATTCTACTCTGCACTCGTGCAATTCCACCTAGTTATCTGTATCATTCTAGATTGAATATAATGTTCAAGACTTACGATCTTACTGTTCTACTTTAATGGTTGTTCCTACTAGGCACACACCATAATATGCAAATTAAGTAACAGTAATGCAAGCAGGATGCTTACCTTACGTAACCAGCGGTTCAGGCGTGAAGTTGACAATCTAAAACACCATTTCTCATAAGTTTCTATAACATGGTGCATAACAGCAACCCGCCCCCTGCCCTCCATTGCTGACACGAACACAACTGGTATTCCTGTAACCTGTCAAGACAAACAAGATTAAAAGACTTCAGATCTGCTGTTGCCGTCAGAAAATGTGAAGCAAATTAAAAGTTCCGCAATGTGGTTGATCCCTCTTTTTGGTGAGAGGGCTTTAATTTTTCAATTTATACACAGGCTTTAGAAAAGTAAACATTCTTGCTATTGATGTGTCCTTTGATGCAGAGGCTGTACACTTGTATGGGTAGACTAGGTCGGGAGAGCATATGCAGATGATAATTTTATTACCGCTTGAACTAAAAGATTACATACAGAACTCTTAGTGCTACTGAACATGGACCTAAAACAGTCTAAGGTTCGGTTTTTCGACATACTCTGAATCCCTCCTTGTCTCTTCCACCAACTCTAGACTCAGACTGCTATAACCCTACTAGGACTTGGCAGCATGACTTCCTGCCGGAAAAAGCTCTTGCGTCTCTGCATACAAGTCCAACTGGACTTGGTAACCAACTGTTGGCCCCAATAAGAATTGACAGCAGATATTACTATTAAAAGATATTCCACACATTATTGAAACACACATGGTAAGTAGTGGAATTTAGACTCGGCATTTGCAGTAGTGGAGCACTGTCAAAAGATAAGCAGTTTTGTGACTATGACCTCAGTCTCTATACTCAAAAACAAAGTAAGGCATCTACATGTGTGATAACCAACCAAATATCAATTTCATCAGAAAGAAAGCAGCTCATCATAAATTTTGTGACTGAGTTAATGAATAAAGAGTTAGAAAGCTATCCAGAACAACTGTGATGTGTTCAAATAACAAAAATTGAGAAAAGGAAGGTTAAGTTAATCAGAAATGAAAGGCTCCAAACAACTTGTTTTTTCTGGATCAACGAGGAGCGCCACCTATAGACTATAATTACCAATTACTAAATCTTTGAAGGGAATCTTCTGTAGACTTATTTTTATCAAGGAACACCTCCTATAGACTAGTTACCATTTACTAGCAGTATTGATGTTACGAGTATCATATTCTGTTATATAGAAACAATAGTATAGCCATAGTGATCGATAATCATAAGTATTTCTTCAATGTCGAAGACAAGTACTCCCTAGTGATCTAAACGCTCTTATATTTCTTTACGGAGGAAGTATGTTACAAACTAATAACAAAACAATTAGAAACAAACCTGAGGAATAACTGTCTGGATTTCTTTAGGAACAGCCTCCATCACTTTTTCTAACAACCGTTGGTTTTCTCTAAGGAGATCCATTTTGTTGACAACCACAACAAGTCCACGGCCTTCTTCGATTGCTTGCCGTGCTATCATAACTTCCTGATGATCCACGCTACTTTTTGACTTTGCGATCTACATATCCATACAGCTTTATCATGTTGTTGTACACACATTACAATTAAAATTGCATTTAACATGCATGACGACATACAAGATTTGAGGTGGACACACGGAATGTTGCTTCTAGTGCAAACTAATTTGTGCATGGGACTGACAATAGAGCACTGACCTTGTTAACCATAGCAAGGAATTGGTTAAGTACTATATGAATATATTTATATATATATATAGGAAAAATCCATTCTACCATTAGGTGGTAGTTACCCCTGCCTTGATTGCCGTCGGATTGCATCAGATCTGTAGCTTTCTTAACGGGTCATGGGCACGAAAGAATCGGATATTTTTCTACCCGTTCGTGAGTGCTATCGCTAACCTTCCGATTTTCCTGGCGCTAGACTGGACCCATATAAAATAGGATCGTACCAATCTCATCTAAAAGATCTTCTCTTTCTCTCTCCTTTTATCTAATCTCAATTCACGGCTCTGCGCTGAAATCAAAAGCTATCCCAAGAAACTAGACCGGCTGTAGCGATTACAAATTGCAAAAGGAGGTATGCAACGTGAACTACTTCCCGTGATTTCCATGCGTCTACAATGGATTTGATATTTTAATCCAGATTTCTAGGCACATGTACATCAATATAACCATTGATTCTTTTGCACAGCCATTGACGTCCGCCGAGTCTCCTTTCCTGCACGCAGTTATTCCTCCCAATCATGCGATTGTTCGTCGGCGTTTCAAGACCTGCACGAAGGCTAGCCTGTCGGGTGCGGCGGCAACGATCGACAACCACATAACTGCTCCAGTGCTGCAGCGGAGACAACGATGAACTGTGGCTGATGCATGCGACTGATACGTGCTCTGGCGCAACGTGGCCAAATACAACATATGTATCGAAGTACATCGCCGACAGATGACTGCCCCGGCGCGTCGGCGGCAACAACGTACATATGAGAACATGGTTCACACATGGATGTGGCACAATCGTGTTAAGTCCGTGTGATGGATGCATGACATCACGCATGCAGCAAATATATGTAAATCATATACTATGGCTCATTGGCTGTATAAAAGTACTTATTTTTCTTTTTGTATAAACATACTCTGTTGTATGCATGGCATTCTCCATTCTCCTTTCAAGCAGAAGTATATAAACTACATACTCCTTTCAAGTTGAAGTATGTAAACTCCATACTCCCTTGCTGAAAATACGTTACTTTATACGTGCCTCGAATTAAGTAGTGACACGCACTCCTGTTTAAAAAATTATATGACATATACTCCATCTCGAATTATACTCCATACTACAACTACTACACGTATACCACCTTTTGGAATTTGGAGTATACATACAACTTTTTGTGCATGGTACTGAACACGCATGCTATGGACATTTTTTTCAAATGCAGATGCTACGGACATATTTATGTCATAATCTTTACAAAATTTCATACTTTAATGTTTATTGGCAATGAGATTACGTAAATGCTAAAATATGTCTATATACTACATCCTTCGAAGTAAACATACTCTTTCATCGGGTGCAGAAAATTACCGTCATATTGCCCGAAAAAAAAATAGAGCCAGCATGCTCTTATCATATTTATATATACTACATACTCTCTTTTTTGCGGGTGATATATACTACATACTCCTTTTCTTTGCGGGAATATACTACATACTCAAAGCTATATATACTCCATACTTAAAGGTATATACTCCATAATTTACCCAGAAGTATTTCACCATACTCTTATTTTCCAGGGAATTTCACCATACTCCATGCGCATACTAATTAATTATTCTCAAAGAAGATTCTAAAAAAACTCAAGGAACACGCTCACAGCGAGCACTTATCCATTCAACGGACCGGCCAATTAGCTAGCAGGTTGTTGAACCGAGACACGTTGCCTAACTAACACATCTACCAGTTGCACGTTATTGGATCTTTTTAGTATCCACTAACCCATTTGGTTCGGTGGTACGATGGGACACGTGGAATGGAATTAGCTAGGTGGTAACTACCACTACTTGTAGATAAAATTTATCCATACTTAAAGGTATATATATATATATCCTCCGCGAGAAAAGTACTATATATATTATATGATACGGGGACTAGTACTAGATGATCAAATTTACACATAGTTAAATCAAGAGATACTTCTGTACTCTCGCTAAAAGTGGAAAACACAAACTGTAAAGCACACAGATTATCTGATTTAAAGCAACCATTACTCTGCTAATATCAGTGCTGACTAAAGATTTGTGAAATCCATAGCAGAACATGTGTAAAATGGTTAATGGCAAATGCAGTGCAATGTGGTTTGTATTCTTTAGACTTAGAAGAAAATTAATGCAAACAAAATTGCAAGAAAAATCAGTGCAATTATCTAAACCAACAGAGAACAGACAAATCATGTATTATAGAGAATTCAGAAGATCAACCTCACGGTCAGTCAGCCATCATGCCGTGGAGAAAATGGTGGTTGACCCCCCCCCCCCCCCCCAAACATAATACTTAGCTACTGCCAATAATGCAGGCATAAGCAATAGAATCAACTCGTTGTAATCAACAAGACCTCAGAAGAACAAAGAAGAATAGCACTGAAAAAGTTCCCCCTTAACCAGATAAAAGGGAGCATACTATAGCCAGGACTTTAGGTCGCAGACTAGTGTACAGCTGAATGAGTGAAAGTACCTTCACTGCATCAAGCACAAGAGCTACAATATGAGCTCTCATCAGATTCTTTCTTGATTGTACCACACTTAGTGATGATGGCCCTTTCTCCTTTCCCGCTCTTTCCATCCAACCAGCAGTATCCACCTGCATCGCCAACAAGAAAGAAAATGCCAATTCAGGAAAATGGAGACAGCCTGAATGAACATGATGTCGCAAGGTCTAACACGGCAGCTACAGCCATATAGGAAAAGGCATCAAAAAGATATTATTGAACTCTCATATAGCAAATTAACTTACCAAATATACAGTTCTGTTGTCAAATTGAAACTTAGCCCGGATGGAGTCCCTTGTTAAGCCTGACTCTGGACCAACCAGAACTCTTTGTTCTTGCAACAAGGCATTAAGTAGGGTCGACTTCCCAACATTAGGACGTCCCACAATTGCTAACTGCAGAGGTAGCTTGCTTTCATCACCTTCATTGGCCTCAGCCTCGGAAGTAGGGTCATCTTGATTTAGTCCATCTATCACGTGACAGAAAACCAAGAATAATATTTACATACATTGGCATCATGGTTTTCCCTCCAGAAATTAACGGTACGGGATCACAAATTTCTCTTATTGCTTGAGGAAACGGAATATACTGTTTCCAAAGTTCAATAGGTGGTGGTTTGTTGTCACTGATTTATAAACTATAATGCCCAAACCCCTCCATTTCTACTTGAACAGAACCAATATGGAGAGAGGATTAGTGGATGGAGAATTTTTTAAGCAATTCTGATACCTAGCTGAAATCTTCTATTTACGCAAATTCGTCACACTTATGAATAGTGTATCAGTTTTATCAATCAGTACATTACTGAAAGAAAGCAAAGATAAGAGGAACTACAAGGAAGTCACGACATATCAAAACAAATATCTTATACTAACAGAACCAAAGTCATTGAAGATACAGCTACAAACTTACTATTTGGAAGCTGAAACATGTATTCCTCAAATAATGGCCTGAGTGTCTCATAAAGCTCTGCCATCCCGAGGCCTGTCTCTGCAGATATTGCAACTGGGTCACCAAAACCCAACCTGTGGGCTTCTCCAGCAGCCGAGGTCAAAACTCCATGCTCATCAAGTGACTCAGACTTATTCATTGCGACAATGGTATGTATACCAGATGCATGTTTTCGTAGCCATTGCCCGACCTCAAGATCCAGTGGCTGTAGGCCATCCCTGAGAAAGCCATTACACTTTTACTATGCAACAAGTATCAACTTATCAACCTGACTCCAATGATAATAGGTTGATATAGCAAACCAAAGCACACTCACCTCACATCAATCAAGAAAATGGCAAATTGAGATCTGACCAACACATTCCCTGTCATGTCAACCGTCCGAGCAAGAATGCTCCCAGATGTTGCTGCAGTCTCAAGTCCAGCTGAGTCAAGCACGCGAAAACGAAGATCTCCAAGCTTGGCAACTCCTTCTCGAATGTCGCGGGTGACATGGTCTCCAGGTGTATTATACACCAATGCCTCCCTCCTCCGTATTAATCTAAAAACATTCATAAAAAAATCAGCACAAAGTTTAAAAAAAAAACTGAATGGAATAAGAGTGGCAAACTATGTAGGCTGCAATTCCTCAATGTAAAACCATTAAATAATAGGATGTTAATAACATCAGAAATTTGTCAAAAGGAGTACTATGTCATAGTGCTGAGTGCTGACTAGGGAAACCAAATGGTGTCAAGGTGTATGTAACATGGAAGAGCTAAAAGCTATAATAGAGTATAAAAGAATAAATAACACTATGCTGGAGACATATAGGTGCATGTGCAAGCTTAAAGAGAGCTGCCTGAGGAAATATGTCATATGCAGCTACAACAACCAAGATGACAGCAACCATTTTGTGCAGATGTCATACAACATAACAACATCACATGTTAAATAGCCAAATGCAATCCAGTAGAAGGTGTAACTACAACAATATGTACATGCAAACTCAAAGGTGCACATGGAAAATGCATAATTGGCATGTATTATCGTCGAGATGGTCGCAACCATCAAGTACTGTGGCATCCCGGGTTTTCCAGTGATGCAGATAATTGTCACTTGTCAGCAATGCAACACAAAGGATAGCATGGTTGCTGGCCAGAACGAGCACTTCGGAACTATTCCGGGGAGTGCGTGTTGAATGGAATCTGTAAGAAGACGCGGTGCCTTAAAGGTGCTTGTGGAAATGGCTACCCCATGGAGCATGGGGCTACGCGGGAAACTAAGCGCGTGTGGCGCCTCTCACCTGTTGAAGAGCGCGGACTTGCCGACGTTGGGGCGGCCGACGAGGATGATGGTGGGGAGAAGCGCCGCGTCCACCTTGGTGAAGTCGACGCGGGACTGCTTCATTGGGCTCCTCTTTGGCTTGCCCTTGGGCTTCGCGGGGGGCTCCGATATCTCTGCAACGGTGGAGTACGAGATGCCGGCGGAGAATGGAAGGCGCGGGAGGAGAGGTGAAGCACGGGCTGCATCGGGGAGCTGGACGGTGAGACGAGGAGGGTTGAAGGGTTTGGTTTGAGAGGGGAGAGGAATCTTACCGAGAGGAGGGGGAGGTAGCCGAACTGGCGGGGAAGGAAGGGTGCGGGGGAAGAGGAGAGCTGCCGCGGCGGGGCGGCTCCGGCGGAGGGCGGCGCGAAGGAGGACGGCGGCGGCGCCCATTTTTCGAAGGAAGTGTGAAAGAGGTAGGCGACGAGGTTTTCAAAGCTGGGCCGGACAGGGAATGGTTATTCGCAGCGGGGCTCCATGCCAATTAGGCCTGCTAACTCTGAGGCCTCGTTCGGTTTGCAGGATTTCAATAGAAAAGACATAGGATTCCCCAAAAAAATAGAAAAACATAGGAACAAGGATTTCAGAGAAAAAATTATATAACGCATTCGGTTTGTAGGAAATGTGTACATAAATTTCATAGCTCATTTTATGTGTTTTTGAGAAAACTACACATCCATTCAAAACTCATTTTGCGCGTAGAAATAAATAAGGCAATCAATTCCTTAGGATGGTAAATGTCATCCTATCAAATTTCTATACTGCTTCTAATTCCTATATTTTGGTTTCCTCCAAACCAAATGAGGCATGAAAGATGTTTCTGAGTTTGTAGGGCAACTCCAACTGGCCAACCCAACCAGACAAAAAAAATACCCTAAATAAATAGACAAAAAGTTACCCACTTTTTTTCCATTTGGCTGGAATAGCAACATATACTAGCAAATAGATCTAGCATTTTTTCCATAGTACCAAGAGAATATTTTATGCCATGATGACAAGTAATATTGCACCAAATGAATCGCACGAGCCCCGTGTGTGCTCCGGCCTCGTAGTTCATGCAAAAACAAACAAATATAAGATGATCATGCATCTGGATCATGAGCTTTTGTCTCTTCTCGAACCAAGCAATTTTCTTGGGGTCATGTTTCTCGAGTCAGCCCCCATGATGCAGGCTTTTCTTTGCTTGACCCTCCATTTCCTTGGCTCTTGACCGGGTATTGGCCTCGTCGATCTCAACCTTCTTCTTTTGTCTTTCAAAGTGATTCTTCATTGCCTCCTCTTTCTCTTGTGTTTTCTCTTTTTCCTTTTCTCACTTGATACCTACTTTTGGGTTATGAACCCCATCACAGTCTCCATCGAGCGCCGGCTCGTCTCCACGAAATGCAGCTCTGCCCTTCCTCTATCGAGCATCGGCTTCGTCATCCTCATCTCTCGTTCTCGCCCTCCACAAGGGCTCAAAGCGCTGCCATCCCACCACAGGCGCCGCCCAACTCAACGCGCTGCCGAGTGGCGACACACCCCAGGCCACCACCCATCTCCAAGCGCCACCAAACTCGACGATCCATTGTATCAGTGTTTGTATATGCAGATCCCACATAAAAAGTGGTGGTCAGTGCGGACAAGTTCCAGGACGTCCAGCAAGCTGTCCAGTGTCCACTTACACAGTGGCGGAGCTTGAAAGAAAATGCTGGGCGGGCCAGACTAAACAAGAGCACAATTTTTTTTGAAATTCTGAATCATAAGCATTAGTATGATTACCGGATGGAGCAAGCAGTATGTATATATATAGCAAAATACATTTTAACCCTGAACCACTATTAAGTTAGCTAATACAAAAGCTTTGAGACATTAGATATGTGACTTACTCACATACTACAAATCGACTCTCCGGTCACCCTTGCTTCTAAAATCTGCAAAGACATCTTCGTGGCTGTAGTTCTCTAGAATTCCACCCTCTATGTGAACTAACAGATTATTGGCAAGATTCTCATCTTCCAGGGTCTCGCTGCACGCTGCAAGAACTCAATACCTTCGAATGTAACAGCTTCATTTGCTCGAACCTATTCGTACTGGTTTTGGTTATGTTGTTCCAATTCAAGCAACGGCAATATCTGGTTTTCCTGAACTCGAGTTATGTCATCTCTTTTCCTTTTAAAAACCAAATCAATTCTTCTCTGAGATTGATTTCCCTTGCCCATGATTACCTGTGTTGCAATTTGTATAAGATCAGGCTATTCACTTTCTTATCAAATGGACACAACTATTTTTTATCAACAGTTCAACACTGGACACTCAAAACAGATGAATAGTTGGCGCTAATGGTTAGAAATTCCACTGGACACTCAACAGTCAACAGAATTCTGTACAGGTGGAATTCCATATGGATAAAATCTGTTTCTTATAAACACTGGACACTGAAAATAGATGAGTTCATGACTCATGAGTAGATGTAAAGAACTGAACAAAAATGATAAAATGGGGAATTACCTCTTGCTTCTGACAGTTGCTCTACTCTTGGAGGACAGTAGGAGACTGGAGACTAGGAGAGCTCATCCAGTGATCTGCTCGTGCGCTAGCCGCCAGGAGTGGTTCGGCAGGCCGCAGGCCAGTAGCACGACGGCGTGGCCGAGCCCGAGCAGATGTCATCTGTGAGCAGGTGCAGAGAGTCGGGGGAAGGGAGGAAAGCAAGGGGCTGAACCGTGGCTGTGAGATACAGGGATTCCGGCGAGAGAGGATAGACGCCGTCGGTTCGCCGGCGGCAGCGGCTTGCTCCTGTGCTCCCTGCCCGACTGTGGGACAGTTTGGGAATTGGGGAGTAGGGATTCCTAGCGCTGCCTGCCTCTCTCCGGCTGCTCTGTGCGTTTTGTTTTTTTTTTGAGCAAGGCTGCTCTGTGCGTGAGTCTCTGAGAGAAAGCGAGAGGATGCACGTGGGCTGGGCTAGTGGGCTTGGGAGATGCCTATATAAAAAAATTTGGGTCAAAATCCTGGGCGGGCCATGGCCCAGTTTAGCCCCTACAGAGCTCCGCCCCTGCACTTACACTAGGGGTTGGGGCGCCACCCAGTGGCACCTCTTGAGAGGAAGTTTGTGCGATGCCAGATTGATAAGCGACCCTTTCATTTCTTTTTTCTCTAATTGTTGACGAACATACACATATAAGCAAGGAACTTGGAATAGAATTTACAACTGATAACAAAACAAACAACAATATTTTAGAGACCTTGATCCTCTTAGGTGGTGGATTATCCCCAACCAGATTGAATACATTCAACAATTAAATATGATTGCCCAATTAGATGACATGACATCTGAGTCAAGGGAGCTATCAAGTCACAACTTGCATCTCAGAACCAGTAGATGCATGACCATCTACCAACATAACTTCTTTTCACCTGCAAAACCAAACCAATTCAGAGAAGAAACCACTTTAAGCCACCAAAAAAGTACAGTAGAAGAGACGCTCTTATTCATACCTCTCACCTTTGATGTCGCTGCTGATTATTAATGTTTGAATGCATCAAAAACCAAATTTCTGCACGAACAAAATCTAGAAAAGCAACACATACAACTGTGTAAATATCCAAAATTGCAACTGAACATATGTCTTTAATGAAAAGACGAGCATGAACTAATCATGGCCAACATCAAGCAGTACTTACACAAGTGTGCAGCTTTATGTTAGTACAAATTAATAAATTGCAGTGTAGATTGACCAAGCAATATAGAAAGAGGCTTTAATATCTATTTTACCCATATCACAAATACTGAAGGGGAGAGAGTAATTATTAAATGCACTGAACATAAACCTTACCTTTATAAAATAAGAAAGAAATATGTCCTTCACAGCCTTCCTGCAGTTACAAAACATACTCAATCAGCAGGTACAAACAAAAAGCAATATTGCCATCTTAGATTGGTGTAGTGCAGCTAAAACAAAATCCATGCCAGCAACAACGAATCCTTTGAACCATGGCGGATGATTCGAAACCAAATCTCACCACTTATGCTATCTCGGCAACAAACTCTGGGTCCAAGTAGAGCACGTTTGCACGCACCAGCAGGTCGGCAGCCTGATGAGCGGCAGAGCAGTCACTTATCAGAAATCCATGCATGCCCACGGCGAGAGCAGGGGCGGAGAAACCTTCACCTTGAGTTTCAGTACGACGGTGCCGCCCCTGACATCGAAGAGGTTAGTGAACATGAGGGACTGCGACATCTCGTCGTCTGGATGGGGAAGCAGCGAGGCGAGCAAAAGAACGATGGCACCACTAACCTTTTCTTCTTAGACTTCCCCGGCCTATTCCTTCATCCTCCTCCTCTGCCACCGTCGTACTCGCCTCCTTCCTGGATCTTCCTGCCAAGGGGTAGAAAGAAACCAGCACGCAGGAATTAAGACAATGTGAATCGACATCTTGAGCTACGAAACTCAAATATTGTAACATACCTGGAACAACCAAGCAAGAAATATTTACCTTCAGTGGTTCAAATGGATAATGTCTTATTAATTGTCTCAAGTTCTTTCTTGCAATCTTTAGTAAACAGTCTAAACAATTCTATGAATAATCCATGTATACAGAAACAAGTTCATAATCACTTATTTTTCTTGTGCACAGAAGGTTCTAGTCCCTATACACTTCGGGAAATTAGAAACAGACAATTATTTAAACAGCTTGAGATTTGCTAGCATGTATGCGCCGGTGTAACTAACATGCATCTTTGTAAGGGTTTTGTACTTGTTACAACCTATTTTGGTCAAATGGCCTAAATCTGTACATATGCGTGACGCAGTACATCCATTTACTTGATCAGTTTCATGTGAATGCCAAATCATGATCTCAAAATTGTTATAGTTCAGTTTGATTCTAATTTATACACCTAAACCAGCCAATTATGCAAGAGCAACATCCAACATTTCACCTCATTAAGTATGCAAAAGCATCACCCAACACTTCAGCTTGCTAACCATGCAAGAACTACACACGACATAGAGAGATTTGGCTATAGGCAACAGAAGAATCACATGCATGTGTCGTAACCGAGCTGAATATGTTGAATTATGGAGGTACTCACTCAAACGCCTTGTATGTCTGCATTTTGATCAAACAAATGGTACACAAAAACAGATGTTCCCATTACTTAATGAGACTCATTTCATGTTGGTACACTTATTAGGTAATAGGAACAGATAAGGTACGCATACATGTCTCAGTCAGATTTGATTATTGTTAATCTGTAACATATACTGATTTTGTTATGCTATCAGCAACAATGCAGTAATGGACTAATAGGTCGTCTGACCCAAATTTGTCATGTGCGTAACTATATTAACATCAAATTACTTATAATAACAATGCATGTAAACTGCAGTAAACAAATCATGGCAGATGCAGGAACAGGCATACCTGAAGTGCAGAGGAGACGCATCATCAAGCAATCGCAGACGAGTGTCAAGGCGAGGGGCAAACCGAGTGGACTCTCTGAAGGCAAAAGAGGAAAATCAGAGCAGCGATACAAGACGCATACACATCCATACAACAATGTGTCACAACGAACAGACAGCCTGCTCACATACACACGAGCACACCTGAAGAGCCAGAGATGATCCAAAAGTAACTACTACACCATGACCGGATCAAAGAAGCTACTCATAGATGCGGCCCTCCTGCCGCGATGGGGGGGGGGGGGGGGGGGGGGGGGGGGGGGGGGGGGGGGGGGGGGGGGGGGGGGGGGGGGGGGGGGGGGGCTTGATAAGCCGTACTCGTTGAGCACCGGAGAAGAACATGTCCACATCGATGGCCTACACCACTTCCTCATTGCACTCCAGGGCGTGAGCCGGGACATCCTTTCCCACATCATCTGCAACCACAATAATTTTAGGCCTATCACTGATTTCTCTTATGATTTGTGCAATCATAAAATCCCATGCAGGGACATAAGAAAAATATGAATCCCTACATTTTGTCATCTGCATACCACAAAAAGAAAGTTCAGGCAATTGAAAGCATGATCTACAATGAGTGTTGATGCAGTACATGGTTTACATATTATAAGAAAAATAAATCAGTCGTTTGCATTGAGCCATGCATTTAGAGGAAGTACAACAACTCATCTTGGCATATAATGTCATGCGAATTCTGGTGGACGTACCAACCTAGACAAAAGTGGATGCAACTCCAAACCTATCCTCAAAAAAAGACATCAAGCTAAGTAACTAAGCTAAGGATCATTCTTCAGTACAAGATCAGTGGAAGTTCAAGACCATAGCACCATTGCTCCTTGTAACTCCTGAGCTTGAGAACACACAAATGCTTCTAGAAAAGCTTCAGACCAGCACTAACATTGCAGACCATGTCAGACAACCCTGCTAACAAGAATCAATAGAATCAGAAAATAAACATCAGCTAACCACAAGTACTAACCACAAGTACTGAAGACCGCAAGGCAAAAGATGCAGAAATAAGATGCTATATCATTACACTGCAACTTCATTATTTACAGCTATGGGGTATATCACCCAATAGAAAGAAAAAAAACAGTATGTGCCTTTTTGTAGCCACTAATAAGATGTCAGCAGTTGGCCACCGAAATAGAGCTAAATTAATTTGCCGTACGACACTGCAACTTCATTTCTTTACAGCTGTGGGGTATATCACCCAATCGAAAGGAAAAAAAATAGTACGTGCCTTGTTCTAGCCACTAATAATATGTCAGCAGTTGGCCACCGAAACAAAGCTAAATTAATTCACCGTACGACACTGCAACTTCATTTCTTTACAGCCGTGGGGTATATCACCCAATCGAAAGGAAAAAATAGTATGTGCCTTGTTCTAGCCACTAATGACATATCAGTAGCTGGCCACCGAAACAGACCTAAATTAATTCGCCATACAACATATTAGCTATATCATGTGTAAATTGACCCAAAAAGATAATTACAGAAGAACATAACCATGAAACAATCTAGCCGCCAATGAAATGCTCTCATTTTGTATCATGCTGATGCGATAACCATATGTAGAATTGACACGGGCACATTGCCAGACTAAAATGCTCAGTCAAATTAAAAGGAAAAGAAGATGCAAGTAAAAGAAGAGTATTCAAGCACAAAACAACGATGCACTGAATGAGAAGCATTGAAAGTATGAGGTGAAGCCCTACCAATTTGGTGCCGCCTGATGAGAGAAGAGCCAACCATGAAAACAAATGCAGCTTCGTTACTGTATTTTGAAGAAGTTACAGAGATGCTGGTGCTCATCTAAATAAGATTACAGAAGAAAATGCACCATGAGACATTCTATATTGCAAAAAATAGGACACCAAAGTACTTGATGACTTAAAGGGTTGTACACAAGTGCACCTCAACCAAACCCGTCCATGACTAAGGACAAAGACAATTTGCTGTAAAATATTTTATGGTGATAAATGTCAGAATGAGTGAAGGTGAACCAAAATTCACGTTAACATGATGTTGTTTATAATTAGTTGACAAATCAGATTACTTTCTGCTGGAAGAACTGAAAAATATAAAAACCCTGATGATTAAAAAGCAACATAGTTTGAAGAAATGCAATCCTGTGGTAAGAGAAAGTAGGCAACTTAGATCATCTAGGTGTTTGAATAACTTAGCTTAATCTCTTTGTCTTTGTTAGTGAACAGAAAATTGAATCTGAGAGGACTCGTTGTACTCCATCCTATGGTGCAGAAATTATGCGGGGTGACTGCAGAATTCAAAGATTCTAAAATTTTCTAAAAAAAATGTCACAGTCGCCGCTACCATACGCTCTTCTAAAAGTAAAGTAGTGCATCGAGGGTACATGTGGAAAAGTGGAATCGGAGTATGAAATGTGGACTATTTTGTAAAGGATAGAAATGTAAGAACACGCCGAGATAGCCGATGTGTTGATGGAGAAAGACTCAGCGATATACAACCGCATCACAAGAGAGTGCAACCAAAATAATAGCGAGAATAACAAATCGAGACCAATCAGAAGTAAACTGAACCTAGCTCAAAGAGATCCCAAACAGTACCTGAACTGCAGAGACGATCCACTCATCACACCGAACGCCGAATCGAAGTCGAGAATGAGCTCACTTATGCGATTTCTGACAAAAGAAACAAAAATCTCAGGCCACCATATGGATGGCATAGCATCAAACTCCTAATGAGCATGAATCGACCAACATACATATAAATCCAAGGACACCGAAAACACTAAATCACACGGACGAATATAGCAAAAACTCATCTTGACCACAAATGAAGCAGAAGGCCCACCACAAAAACTCATCTCGATCAATGAAAGGCCATAAAACCGGTGCTCACCCGACAACCACCTGCGAACAGAGGAAACACACATGCAAAAATTGGATAAAAGACTTGCTTCACTTAAAACAAACAAAATATTAATAAAGGTGATTTCAGGGGAGGAACTATCTCAAACACATCAAAATGTACTATTTTTTTAGGTTGTTCTGATGCAATTTTACTACTACAAACAAGAGCAATTAACCAAACTCTGCCAAACGTATATAGATGAAGGAATTTCACAAGAAATAACTACCAGTCTATGGTTATCTGGCCATCACACCACCCAAATCAAGGTTAACCGTCTTGCCAGGAAGAGGGAGAAGGAGATGGGAAGGAAGAGGAGGAAGATCTTACTGATCAGAGAAGCCAGAGGCGGACTGCCCAATGGCTTGGTGGTTCTCCCGGCCCTCTCCGACGCCGGCGCACGAGAGGGTGTTCACCTCAGATCTTGTTATCAAGACCAGATCATGGAAAGAAGAGAAAGGAGAGGTTGCCTCGTTGTGAATCTTTTGGGAGAGGAAAGGAGAAGGAATAGGCGTCAGAGACGGACAAGGAAGCGGCGACCTGATCCAACAGGAACTCGCGCGCAGCGGTGGCGGCGGCCGCGAGGTCGTCGGCGTCCAAGGCGGACTCGGCGCGCGAGTGCACCGCGTCGAGGTGGCGAACGCGGGAGGAGAGCGCCTCGACGAGGTCGAGGTCGGAGCGGCGGGCGTCGAGGGCGCGCTGGTAGGCGACGCACTCGTGGATCAGGCGGGTGGCGGCGCCGGCATCGGTGAGGCCGCGGAGGTCGACGAGGGAGGCCGGGTCGCCGAAGTACAGGGACGGGGAGGCGTCGGCGGACGCATCGGCGGCCACCGCTGAGTCCGGTCGAGGGGAGCGCGGGGTGGGTACTTGTACTCTCTCCGGCAGTAGTGCCGCGCAGCGAGGGGAGAAGACGACGATAGCGCCCACACGACCTGACTCGCGGGAGAAGCGGGTCTCAGGAGAGGCCCTTCCTCCGGTGGCGGCGGCGGATCTAGGATGGGGACGAGGCGGCGACAGAAGAGTTAGCGTGTGACGGAGGGACGGGACGGCCAGCCCACACCTGACATTACGCAGGAGGCAGTAGACGAGCGCTGAGTTGGACATGAATTGGCGCTCCCATTGGCCAAGACAAACAGTACACATCCTGCCGACGTGGACAGCGCGAGAAGGCGGCCTTGATGCACACCTGAATGGTTTTAATCCTGAATCACATGGCTACAGATCATTTCAATCAACTATAACAACCAACAGGTAGCCAGCCCCAGGAGTATCATGCCAAAAAGAATCTGGGTACTGAAGATAATTTTACACTGCATAAACTAGATACATGGGGGTAAAGTTACACTGTCTGCTGTTCCTTCCACCCTAACATAAAACAATTAGACAGGCACATAGCTTCAAGAGTACGATACAATGTTAGCGGCCTAGAATGATGATGACATCAGACGGCACCTATCTTCTCTTTGCTATTCCCAAACTGTGTCAGAAACTACCTCGTACTACACAGGAACCTAGGTCACCTATCCATAATTACATACAGGACATGTAAGTACAGATAGATACAGGAGAGATACATAGATTAGAACGGCTGTTAAATCTATGTCAGGCTCCACCAAAAACAGACGAGGCGAGGCTTTAACTTAGTCAGAATCGCTGTCATGCTCCAGGAAGCGGTATTCTCTTGGCCCGCCTAATCGAAGAACTATGGTTCCGGAGTTCCCTTCGTACCACTCGATGCCTTCCTTCTCCACAAGCTCGATAACCTATTACAGGCATGTATTTATATATAGTTGCATTCAAAAGCATGGCATGTGAAATCAAGGGATTAACATATTACGATTAACTGGATAAAGGGTTAAGGCATTTTTTAGGGAAATAAAATATGAGCATTACAAACCCCACCCAGAGCTGCACAATATTCTACTATAATCGATCATATGGCCACAAGACTAAATGTGGATAGAGTATGAAAGGATGGAACACCCAACCAAATGCAATTGAGGAGAGTTCATTTAGAGTATGAAGACGATGCTTTAAAACTACTACAGTCACTATACTTATAAGCAGCATATAGAAGTGACAAGAATGACTAATCAAACAAGAACATTCTTACCGATCGTTTTATCTTCCCTTTCCCTGTACCTTCAACACCACAACCAGTAATTACTCTAAGAAGGGTAGCTGTTTAAGGAAGAGAAAGGAAGACATGACAAGCATTAGTCAAGACAAATGGAGCTAAATAATTACAGCATCAAACTGTATGTTAATACTCACATGGCATGCATACACAAACCAGCATGTGAACTTTGAGGAGCTTCATAGCTTGCTTGACATGTTGACCATGCAAGTCAATAGTCACCGTGTTTGTTATATGCTTGTTTCTGCCAACCAAGGATATGAGAGTCTGAGATCAAAAAATATCTCCCTGACTATCAGAAGTTATACGGCGGTTTACCTGGCTTCAAATATCTCCCTGCTGGCCTTCTCATCTTCCTTGCGACCCAATTCCCGATAATGTTTTCCCTAAAGCAAATACATATTGGGCTATTTGAGATACTAAGGCAACACAAAGTAGCTATAAGCATTCCAGAAAATATTCTGAAAAACGAATACATCTTAGCATCTTATAACAGGGCTAATATAATTTACTAATTTTATGTACTGTAAGATACTAAGAAACAACATCAGCACATCACTTGGAGCTCTCCATCATTCAACCATTAAAGGTGAAAGATAAAGAGATCCTGCTCTCTTTTTTTTGTCAGCCTTAACATCTTAAAATTGAAAGTCTGACCTCCTCTGCAAGGTAAGAGGCATAAGATTTATCTCCTTTGGAATATGCCACAGCAGCCTGTATGGAATAAATAGAGATCAATATATGAAATACAAAAGAAGAACTGGCTCAAGAAAAACTGCGACAAAAATAGTGTCTTACTTTCTGATAATACCCTTTCATCGTATCATAATGCCTAGCAGAAACACCACGGAACTCTCGATACCCATCCCCTTAACATTGAGAAATTACAGTTGTGTCATTTACAGCAGTGCCAAATAATACAATAAGTGAAACAAAGACAGTTATATGTGTAAGTGTAAGCAAATCCATCAAAAGAAGTTCCATTGTAAGAACATATCTAATGTGAATGTCTACGTGTCAAATGAAGACTAATTAAATCAAGAAATGAGAAGTAGCAGTTTTACTTATGGGATAAATCTATATTGCTTAGACGAGGGAACTATCGACCTCATGGTGAGAAATACACTAACAATAGAAACCTATAGAGTTAGGAAACAGAAAGTATGTAAATTGCCATGACGGAAAAGAAGTGAATTCTTTGAGCACAACGAGCATGTTAACAAGCAGAGTGGTCAAAAACAGGATATACCATTTTTTGGTCTTTCTTGATTGCTTGCTGTGATGGGATGATTGTATGACTGCAGCTTCTTCACTACCTTCTTCCAGTCCATTTTACTTGGCTCGTATGTGCGACGTTCAGGTATTTTGAACAGCGACTCCAAGACTTGTTGTGGCATCTTGGAATCCACCACCGCTGATCTTGGAGACGGTGTTGCCGGGTGCTGCACCTCGCAAACAGCCTTCATGTAGCTACTGAACCAAAAGACCAGGCATATCATAAACCAACAACCACCAGCGTGAAAGTGCAAGCACATGGCGAGATAACTGATATCAATGATGCCTAGGAGATAACTAGCTGTACAGCCAGCACTGCCAAAGTCTATGCAAATACTAAAACCATTGATGCCTAGGAGATAACTAGCTGCACAGCCACATACTGTCAACGTCTATGTGATTATTGGTATAGCTGTACAGCCAGTATTGTCAAGGTCTGCTTCACTACTGATACCATTATGCCTAGGAGATAACAACCTGTACAGCCAGTACTACTGAAGTCGACAGATGACCAAGGCATTTAAACTGAGCCACTCATTTTACCCAAAACTCACTTAGGTTAGCTAGGAAAAATACTAGTATAAGCTATCTTAGAGGAATACATTACTAGCATGTGACACACGCTATGTGTGCATATAGTAAGCTTTTATTAAACTGTGTTTGTCTAGGCGATCAAGGATGCTTTATTTGTCAAGGCAGTCAAGGATATGAAATCGTTAACATGCACTCCCTCTGTACACTAATGTAAGACATTTTTGCAGTTCAAATTGAACCGCAAAAACGTCTTATATTAGTGTACAGAGGTAGTACATATCTAATCTCATGTGCTATGCAACTTCTGAGCTGCCAAATGTGCAAAAGGGGCACAAGAAAGCACTGAATACTCTCCATTGAACAATTACCCACTATGTTTGTCCATACTCAGCTACAAACAAAAATATGACATGCATACATGGCAACTTTGTGGATCAAGTATGTGCATGCCAAACACATACACATGAAGTATCAAGTTCACCAAGCAACACATTAGACAGCTGCTATATAATGTTACTAAGAATCTAAGGAAAGCATATGTGCTCAGATAAGATTCACCTGCTCTGTTGTTCCCCCCAGAAGAATTCATGTTGCCTTTCAGAGTGATTGTATGACATACCAGGTATTTCTTCTGGGAACTGAGTAGAACAAAATGTTAGAATATGATAATTTCTCAAGGGAGCGCTTACAAAGTGCCACATGCATTCTATTGTGCCAAAGAAATAATGGGAAACTGGAGACGTGTTTAGTGGACTAGCACAGACATGCCAACCAGAAGTAAATAGCAATGACATTCAACATTGTTTGCTGTCTTACGTTGCACTAGGACGTCAAAATGAACAACAAGGCTACAAGTTCTATTTTACTTCCTGTTAAGACTTTTTTGGCAACTTCTGCGACTATAAACAGGTTGAGTTGTAAAACACAGCAATGGTAAACTGGCAATAGTTGGTGCTTTGAAAGATACAATCTAAACTATCCGCTGTAGTACGGATATAACATGTTGGCCAGTAAGAAGGGGTTATACTAACTGCACTAAATATAAATAATAAAGAATCTATGATCCCAGGCTATTCGTAGAACAAAATATTTATTACTGAACTTAGTAGCTTCAATGTATGCAGGAGTCAACTAACGATTACCTGAATTGTGAGAGTAGATGAATACACAGGAGCTAGATGTGTGGGAACAAGGAGGTATATGAGGTGAATAATGAAGAAGAGCGTTAGAGTGATATATAGATGCTAAGATGTGAGAAGTGAAGATATACAGGGATGCAAAGGAAGTGAAAATTAGTCTAGAGGGATGTTGCTGGAAAGATGAGGAGAAGACAGTAATATAGAAGAAGTGGAGTAGGGATAAGTGAGGTGACGCAAAGAGTATAGATCAGAGTGGAGTGTGGACTCGCTGCATAATGAGATACGTTAGCGTGTGACAATAGAACTATGTGACAGTAAATCGGCGCGAGTGTGTGCGACGATAGAGTAGTGAGTTAGGAGAGGAGAAGCTAGATATAAGCCGTTGGTAAAGGTCATTCATTAGAGTATAGGAATGCACGCCAGGGGAGCATAATAACGCAGAAGTATAGAGCAGAAGTGCGTGCGAGAGCGCTAGGAAGACTGATTAGTAAATAGATATAAATAGAGAATATAGAATCATGTAAGGGTAGAGTGTGATTTCAGGAGCATGTGAGAGAAGAGAGAGAGAGCTGGAATAGAAGTAATAAAAGACCAGTGCTTGAGAGGAAGAAAGAGAAGAGAGGTATTGGCGTGATGACAGAAGCCGGGGTCAGCGTCTCTCTCAGGAGCTTGGATGTTCACGACAGAAAACTGTAGTTAGGGTTATTTGGAGTTAGAGAGAAATAGAGAGTGTGATGGGTATATAGCCCTACTAGAGCGGCTTGGAGAGAGTGATAGGTGACACAGAGAAAGGAAGCAAGGATGAAAGATTAGAGAAGATACAAGATAGAGGATAGTCTGGGGTGTAAGAAGTGCAAGATAGGTAAACAGTAACGAATGTCCGCTGAAGGATATTCACTGCGGCTCCACTCCACGCTCAACACATCGAGCACCGAACAAAGATCATCATGTAGAGCCAAACTACTGTCATACCTTCTAGCATGGATACGTCTAGGGGATGAGGAGTTTGCACCCTATACGCGATATAATATCCTTGAGTTAATTCTGCGCTGGTTCATACATACAGCAACGTGAGTGTAGAGGTAGTAGAGCGATAGATGAGCGCGCAGATAGATTTTGAAATGTACCTTAAGGAGCGGAAAGTATGCTCTCAGGGGCGGATAGCCAGATGGAATAACAGAGGGTCTCCAGCACAACTAGCGACGAGAGCAGTCTGGACTAAGGTGTTGCAAAAAGTATGCAGTAACCCGATGGAGATGATCACGTTGTGGTTCAGGTTACAGGTTTGAAGCTATCTCGTCGCATCATAATAAGATTTACATCAATTTAAGAGCAGATTGGATGTAATAGATCTTTACTATGGGGAGCAGAGGAGCATAAGTGGATGATAGGAGTGCTGTCCTGCTTCGTGTCAGAGGGATAGGTCGTTGTGTGGAGTAGGTTTGTTGAGTGGTGTACCAGAAAGGGTGAATTGTAGACAATGGAGTTTGGGTGTGAAGGTCTCAAGGTCCGAGCGCATTCGTTCCGCCAATCATGTATCAGGTGACGACACGAGCCACTCGCAGGCGTGGGGTGGAATGTGAGGAGGGGGGGAGGTGCAAGGGAGGGAGGGAGGCGGTCCGTTCCATAATAGATTTTTTTTGAAAAGTCAAACTTCACAAACTTTGACCAAGTTTGTGGAGAAAAACATTTACATCTATAATACCAAACATGTATCATTAGATTCACCATAAGATGTAGTTTCATATTTTATATATTTGATATTGTACATATAAATAGTTTTCTCGATAAACTTGGTCAAAGTTTGCAAAATTTGACTTTTCAAAAAATCTACACACACTACATTATGGAACGGAGGGAGTATCTTCCAATCAGATCAGTCTTTTGGGATAGTTGGTTGATAGGAATACAACAACAACAACAACAACAACAACAACAACAACAAAGCCTTTAGTCCCAAACAAGTTGGGGTAGGCTAGAGGTGAAACCCATAAGATCTCGCAACCAACTCATGGCTCTGGCACATGGATAGCAAGCTTCCACGCACCCCTGTCCATTGCTAGCTCTTTGGTGATACTCCAATCCTTCAGGTCTCTCTTAACGGACTCCTCCCATGTCAAATTCGGTCTACCCCGCCCTCTCTTGACATTCTCCGCACGCTTTAGCAATTTTAACCTCACAAGCACCCGGATGATTTTCGGTGCCTTGACAGATCTGATAACCATGGCAGGACAGAAGAGGAGGTAGGCAACACCATTAACCGGATTTTTTATGCATGGGCTCAAGGAACTAGAGTAAAATCCCAGAACCATGTGGTAACTGGCAAACATACACATGCGCTTTTTTTGTTTGTCAAAATTTATAAAGGTATAAAGCAAGACAAAAGACCATCGATACTGCCAACGGGTGAGATTATAGTCCCGGCCAATCAACAGTATTTTGTAAAATCCATAAACTTAAACACTGGTCGAGGGCCTCGAGGCACTAAGAAATGCACCGAATAAGCTACTTGTTTACCTGCTCAACATCATATCCAGACTGACCTGCAAGAAATAAATATAGCATAAGGAACACTTTCAAAGATGTCCAACTGATTGGCCAAATGAAATACAATTGTTCCTAAACACACTCATATTCAAGCAAGCACAAAAATCTAATTTTACATTAAGTAGCTTCTTACAGAATTTAGAATAAACATGAATGAATTTTTATCCAGTTTTTGAAACAGCAAATTGCATTTAATAATTAGACGTGTTGCATAACATGTATTTTTCGCCAATTGAATGGAACCATGCAGCAGTTCTGCGTACAAACACCAGGTACTAGTGTGCAACTAAAACCATGGATTGGCTTCAACCGTACAGCACTAGAAGAATTGTGCAATCTGTAGGCCAACCACCCACCCACATGTTCTTTGCACCAAAACAAGCAAAGTGAATCTATCACTTGAATGTGATATTGTGCAATTTGTAGTTGTGGAAGGTAGCTCATATCACAAAACAAAAACTGCAGGCAGCAATCTCCTTAACACTTAATATTTACGCAAGGAGAACAAGGGAGCATTGTGAAATGCCTTAACAGACATCCACTTCACTGATCGCATGAATCTTGCTTTGCTCCAGGCTTCTATAACCTTGCACATGATAAACTCAATAATCAATTCTTCGAATTGACTTTTCAGAGACTTTAGCCCAATATAAAATCAACACCGCCTTGCTAATTACAAACATCCACTCCGGAAGCACTACACATCAAAATCACACAGCATTTCGACGGTGGTAATTTGTGATCCTAACAGTAACACTCTTTTATTTACAACTAGTTGGTTTAAGAGAATGCAATGCCAATAATATTAATAGATCAGATGGCAGCGTTGAAATAGCACCCCAAAGTTACTTCGATATCTGCAGGTACAGATAGGAAACTGGACTAGCGAGGAAATAGCACCCAGAATTACTCTGACATCTGCGGCTGCAAGAAGGAAACTAGGACTAAAAACATACGAGGACAATCAAACAAGCGGTCACTCTTTTTAATAGATTGGCTTATGCATGCCTCATGTGTTCTGTTCCACATTTTGGCACATCAAATTTCTAAGAGAAGAAGTCAAAGTGCCAAAACATGCCCCCGCTCACTAAATGGTGTGTTGTGAACTGAGGACAGTGCTTCAAACCTTCAGGCCCTGGTTGGATGACATTTAATTCGTTGGAAAGGTTTAGTATATAGTTCAAAAAATTAAAGCTTTCCAAAGAAATGCCGTGGAACTCCCTAAATACCAACGCTTCCCAAAAATAACCTTTTATCCAAACACGCATTTATCCTATATAGCAAATTTGCAATTAGGCTTGGTTATGACTTCTGGCAGCAGAAACAAACGATCCCAGGTAAAGCACCTGGATATGAAAAGTAGAGCAGCTGGTGCTAGACGACTCACCCAGCACGTCTTTGACCACACCCATGCTGAGCTCAGAATGATCTCCAAGCATGGAGCACAGGAACTGCTCGGCCTCCTCAACATTAAGCGTGGGATAGCCACCCCCGCTTTCTCTCTCCCCATTTCTCTCATCATTCCAGCCATTGCTGACGCTTTCTCCATCCATGTCCTTCCCCTTCCCCTTCCACCCACTTCTATCGGTCGCGCTCACAGGCGGAGTGGCAGGCCGCGAGTAGCCCTTGCCGATCACGTCCGCAACGATGCCAGACACGGCAACGGGAAGCTTCCTGGGCCTGCGAGCCGGCCTCCTCCCAGCAGATCCGGCGCGCGGGGAGAGATCTGGCGGTGGCGGCGGCGGCGGCTGCATGTCCTGCGTGGAGCCGAGGATGCCGGCCGCGAGGAAGGGGTCGCCGCCGGCCTCGCGGTAGGCCGAGTCGACCTGGTCGATGGTGGCGCTGCCGAAGGCCTCGAGCAGCCAGGCGAGGTCGCGCCGCTCGTCGCCCGTGGCCGAGGAGGACGCGGCGGAGTCGGTCGAGGAGGGGGCGTAGAACGAGGAGGTGGACGCGGGCCCCGACGAGCTGGAGGTGAAGGCGCGGGTGTACGCGGAGGCGTCCCCGCCGCTCCCGCTGCCGCTGCCGCTCGACTCCGTCTCCGAGGCCGCGGCGGCTAGGGTTAGGGTTTCGGCGAGCGGGGAGCGCGGGGAGGACCCCGGCGCCGGAGGGGTCGGCGGCGCCGCCCCGTCGGCGGCCGCCGGCGAGGGCCGCTTCTTCTTCTTGGATTTCTTCTTGGTGTTGGGCTTCATTTCGGGCGGTGGCCGCCTTTTCCCCTCCCCTATTTTCCTCCTCCTCCGGGGTGTTTTTTCGAGGGGGTTTTGACTTTTTCCTGATCGTTTTCGCCTGGCAGAGAGGGAGAGAGCGAGGGGAGGAGGAGGAAGAAGGCGGGGCGGGGAGCCGGCGAGTCGAGTCACGCGGTGGACGGAGGCGCGGCGGAATATACTACGCCCATTTGCATGTGGGGCACGTCACCCGTGGGTCCCGCATGTCATGCTCTAGGCGCGGCGGCGGCTGGGGAGGGGAGGGGGTGGATGGAAGAGGGTTGCGGCGACGGCCGATACTTATTTTGGACTGCTGGTTTACCCCGTTAGACTGGTGGATGGGGTCGGCCGAGGGGTCGTGGTCGTGCCCCGCCACGCACACCTTCGCTTGAGTGAACCGGATAGGTACGGGGCGGTTGGCCGCGGGTATCAAGCGGGCCGGGCGGGGAATTTTTATTTATTTATTTATTAAACCGAGATTGCGAGCGAGGGGGCAGGGAAAGACATTAAAATTTGAGGTGGTTTTTCTAAAAAAAAAATTGAGGTGGTACGATCGGTCAGTATATATCGATTAAAATCTTATTATAACAGAGAATCGTTGCGCATATTATGCCAATTTGTGCCTCGGAATGTTTTCTTGATGATAATATATGTCTCATTTATATTATAAGGATAATAGTACGAGTAACGTACACACCATCTGACAAAACTGAAAAGACAATAAAACACTAGCCTTTGCACAAAGAAATACCGGTTAAGAAAGAAAAATACAATCAAGATCGAAAAATGCTTTGAATTTGACACCAACATCCGTCACTTGCCTCTGGTGCCACCATAGCAGCCATCAAGATAAAAAATGACGGATCACCTCCTCATCTGAACTCGACGTGGCTCTATCACTGATATGCAGCTTTGCGAACCTCTAATGTGGCTCCCAAAGGTGAAACTATTATCTTCGAACGAATCAGACCAGATCAATACTCCGGACACGCCATTGAACTCCAGATTTGACACCCCCGCACGACTAACACGATGGAGGAGGAAAACATATGTGTCATCCATGAGCCACGAACCCTGCACACTATCCACCATCTTTCAGATGTTGTCGATGCAGACCACAATTTGCATCTGCTCCTGGGCTACCTCCCAAGCTCTGCCCGGACGCTGGAGCAAACGTCGTCGCAACAGCGGAGCCCGAGGACACAAGTCCACCACGAGGATGTCATCGCCGCCACGCAATCCTTACTTGAACAGACTGGTTTACAAATACATCCCTAATCATAGGACTGATGGTCTTGTCAGGGAAAAATCCGAAGAATCTTTATTTCACGCCTCCACCACCACCGCCGAAACCAAGACGATAAACAACCAAAAAAACCTAGAGTGTGAGGGACTAACAATCCACACGCGTGGATCCGATGACCCCCCTCACCATCGCGACCGAGGTCGTCGGCGGAAGACGGCGCTGGAAGATTGGCCTCTCCTGGCAACGGACTGGCAATGGCTAGGGTTCCAGCCACCGGGGACGAGAAGAAAAAGGGTTTCCCGTTTTCCACTGAATTTTTAGGGGATTTTTCATCCGGTGGTGTGCATCCTTCCTATGCTAATTTGCCGAAAGTTTACTAATATCTTTACCGAAAAAGTACCGATCACAGATACAACGTGTATTTTACCAGTGTACAAAGGCTTTTTTCAGGTTACCACTCTACAAAGTTGAGGCCTAAAAACCAGCTCACGTCTTTACAAAAAAATAGACAAATATGGCACTTTGTAGTGATTATGGGCCAAATTAAATACAATATGACATGTGGATCCATGGCATGTGATTTCAGGCTCCACGTGA
Source organism: Triticum urartu (assembly GCF_003073215.2). Classification (NCBI taxonomy): domain Eukaryota; kingdom Viridiplantae; phylum Streptophyta; class Magnoliopsida; order Poales; family Poaceae; genus Triticum; species Triticum urartu. The sequence goes on along the minus strand of NC_053024.1, from coordinate 142,528,383 downwards.
TGACGCGTTTTCATAAGATCCATAGCATGTGCTAAACCTTGGGCTATGCGTGACGACGCGTTTTCACTTGGAAAATGAGAGATGTTTTTATTGTAACTACTAGTGGCGTTTTTGTCTGGAACAACTGAGCTTGACCCAAACGGGGTGGAATCATCTATGAGGGGGAGCCAGTAACTTGTTGAAAATATGAGCAATTTATCGAATAATTTTATTAACAGAAATACTAAATAAAGCATGATATAGCAGAGATAAAGCAAGTCATGCAATCTGACAGAGAGAAGGTGAATAGCATCTGCAATCTGGCAGTAGAGCATGTTGCATATATAAAATAGAACCTAACATATTTAGAACAGATACTAGAACAAGGAATTGTGGCAGGACCTCTAACAGAAAGAGGAAGAACACGTACGGACAGCAGCAGCAGCAGAAGTGTCGGGAGTGTCGTGCGACATATGCCAACAGATGACTTATCATGGAGGGGGCTAATAATACGTCGCCGGTGCCAGGAAATGGGATAAGGCGCAAACATGTCCACCGGCGAATCTTACCCAGATTCGGGGCTCTCCTAGGAGATAACACCCCTACTCCTGCTCTGCGGGGTCTCCGAATGATCACTCAAGCAACAATGGTGGCTACAAGTTTGCTCCTTGAGCTGTTTCTTTAGAGGGGGAAGAAGAACAAGGCCGGCCCTAGCTTACTCCCTCTATATGTGTGTGCGGCGCTAAGGTTTCCAATGAAGCTGAACTCTTTGCATGGGTGGCCTGAAGGGTTTATATAGGCCTACCCCTAGGGGTACAATGGTAATCCGACCGAATGTAGGACCCGGCTGTTAGCGTCTGTAGGTGTCGGCTTCACCGCTGACCGCTGGGGCCCACCGCCTGGTGGATCTCGCCGACTGCCTCATACTTAGCCAACAGGCCATGCCCGTCACTCGTGGGTCTCGCCTGCTACTCATTACTGTGGCAATGTTGTTGATGATGTGTGCTTTGTCGGGGGGAGTGTGGCTACAGTACTCGTCGCCTGGCGGGCCTTCACTGTAGCCACTCCCTGTCTCTTCTGATTAATGGCGCACAAACTCTGAGGGAAGGGGAAAGGTCGGCTGCTGGGAGTCGACCTCCCATCTGCCGGCTGGCGGATCCCGTTGCCTTCTGGCTTCTCACTAACAGGTAGGGCCCGCCGCCTGGGGCCGTACCGACAACTCGTAGTGGGAGCATGGCCTTCTCTGCCATGGGTGATGTCATGGGCTGCGTGGCAAAAGTTTTGCGCTGGGCGAGGGATGTCCGCCCAGTACACCGCACTATAGCCACGCTCTGCCCTGGATTCGGGGGTGGCAGGCGTCGTTGTAGCCACGCCCCATCTCATCGTCATAATGTGGTGCAAACTTTGAGGGCGATTGGGGCCTCCTGCTAGGAGCCGGCTTCTCTGGAGGCCGTCTGCTAGGAGCCGGCCCACCGTGGCGTCGTCTTTTGAGCTTTGTCGTCTTCTGGCGGCCGGCCGCTTGGACCAGCCGACCGCAAAGAAATCGGCGCTTGGACCTTTGATTCTTGAGGGGCGCAGCTGGCCCCGATGTCTTGAAACACCATGGGAGGCTGATGAGGCTACCCATGGCCATTTACTCCGACAGTAGTCCCCGAAACTGGTGGGGCACCGCGGCTGAAAAAAGGTGAGGGGCCCCGGCAACTTCCTACTCTGAGTGGTCCACTAATCTTGCTTCGTTCGTCTTCCGATGCGCCGTCTATCAGGAATCGGACACGGCCAGGCGGGCCGCCTGGTGGTTTTCGAAACGTCACGGCAGGAGTTGGGTGGCGTGCCAGCCGGGCGCCAGGCTCGCCGACAGCCATCCGGGCGCCACGTGGCGTCAGCCGGCCGGGCAGCCTGCCAGCCCACGCTCGCATGAGACACTACAGCAGGCCGGGGCCCACCACTACCGAGCCTCGACAAACGCGCGGATCCGTTGCGGCCGAGGCAAACGATTGGGATTCCGCAACGCAGTAACTTTTTGTATCGTTACTGCGCGTTTAAGTGGGGTCGTGGGGACGTGGGCACAATTAATCCCACGATCCCCATGCCCCGTCCCCTCGGCTTCGCAGCCAGGGGCTATAAGTAGGGGGAGGAGGGGAACAGCACTAGCATGCGCGCCCTCCTCTCCCCTCGCCATCTTCTTCCTCCTCTTCCTTTCTGCCGCCGCCGCACTCCCGCAACTTGCCGAAGTGCTGCTGCGGCCCGTCATCGCCAACCCCAGCCTCTCTGCCGCGCCGACGCCTCGTCGGACCTGAGCCTCCATGGCGCGAGAGCGAGCTGGTGACTGGGATGGCTCAAATGTCATCGAAGACCACATCGCCTTCCTCCGCAACACGCGGCGGCTGCTCGGCGAAGGCCACGTCCGGGCGCGCGTTCCGCCCGCAAAGGAGATTTCACCGGCGCCGGAGGAAGGCGAGCGAGTCGTCTTTCGGTCGCACTTCCTCCGGGGCTTCGGCCTGCCGGCGAGCGGCTTCCTTTGCTCCTTCCTCCAGTTTTACCACCTCCAGCCGCACCACCTCGTGCCAAACACTGTGGTGCTGCTGTCGGCCTTCGTCACGCTCTACGAAGGCTACCTTGCGTTCTTCCCACCCTCGAGCTCTGGGGAGAACGCTTCTACACCAAGCTCAGCGTCTCCGCCGCGAAGAGGCGGCTCAGTGCGGCGCTTTCATCGCGGTGCGTCGCCCGGGTGCCGGGAACCGCTTCCCGTCCATCACCCTGACCCAATCGGTCAAGTTGTGGCAAAAATCGTATTTCTACGTCAAGAACGTCGACCCGGCGATCGACTTCATCAACCTGCCGGCCTACGAAGCCGCCCCGCTGGCTGAACCCCGCACCAACTGGGCTTTCAAGCCGAAGGCGCTGTCGGCCGCCTCCGCAGCCGCCATCGCCCGGCTCCAGGAGATGACGGACTCGGAGGGCCTCCAAGCCTCCGACCTGTTGACTGCCTTCGTGGAGCGCCGAGTTCTCCCTCTTCAAAGCCGGCCTCATCTGATCAGCCGGATGAGCGGGCACCGGGACCCATGCCGAATGTCCACCAGGGAGATGCCAGCCATGGAGGTGGCCCGCCTGGTGAACGAGATCGCAAATTGCAAACACTCGGAATCAAAGTGGCAGTTCGGCAAGCGGTCGTATTCCCGCGCACTCCTGCCGCATGCCGTAAGCTTCTTAGCTCTTGGTCTTTTCTTGTTTGCCGGGTTCTGCTTCGCCGATTGATCAGCCGGTCATGTCGTAGCTCCTCACGACCCAGCCGGCCACCGACACCCTGGCGCAGGGTCAAGAGTACCTGCCGGATCGGGCGATGAGTGATGTGGACGACCCCGACTTGGGGGCAGCCGCCATGGAGGAAGATGACGCCACAGGCGGTGGTGACGGAGCAGGCGGCTCTGGAGGAGGAGGCAATCTCGAGGACTGGCCAGATGATGACGAGGAGAAACACGTGCTACGCCGCCCGCCGGTTGCCAACAGGGCGGGGGCGAGTTCTTCAGCAGCGCCGACTATGCCAGGCGGCGTGCCAAAGCGTCGAGCCGGCTCGTAGCTGCAAGGCGGCTGGCCCAAAAACCTAAGGGCTCAGTTGCAGCAACCATGCAGGAGGAAGTCGCCGCGAAGGCGGCCCGGTTCTAGAGGGCCCCGAAGCAGCCGCCGGTGGTGTCCACGTGAGTGCCGCTTTTCCTTGTGTTTTCCGTCGTCTTTTTTGCAAAACTCCTTCTAAGTTTGTCTTAATTGAGCAGAGCCCCACTATCCCTTCAGCGGTCGGCCTCCGCCTCCATCATCGAGGGGACGGAGGGCTCCACCAACACCCGTCGCATAGACCCGCTTGCCGACCTCCAAGAGGCGACGGAGGGGAACGCGCGTGAGGCGCATGAGGAGCAGGAGGAGGCGGAGTGGCAGAAGACGGCAGCGGCCAAGGCTGCTCAAGAAGAAGCCGACGCGGCCGCCAAGGCCCAAGCTGATGCCACAACCAAGGAACGGGCGGGCGCGATTGCCAAGGCACGGGCGGAGAAGGCTGCGCTCGACCAGGCACCACAACTTGATCCCTCTGCGCGCCGCTCTACCGACGCCAGAGGTCCAGGTGCCAGCTGGAGGAGCCGGCGATGACCAGCCGGACCCTAGGAGCGAAGAAGGCAGTGATGTCATGCTGAGGGCGGAGGAGCCCCAGACTGCGCCGACTGCCCCGGCGCACGGCCACCAGCTGGTCGCGCCGCAGGTGCCGCCAGCCGGCGATGAGTTGGTGGTGGGAGCCACCTCCGTAGCCCGTACTCCACCGCGTGGCCCCAAAAGCAGAAGCCACTAGCGCCGTTCCGCCGGAGTGGACGCTTGGAGGCGGGTCGGGCGTGCTGAACAGGGCGTCGCAAGACATCCAAGCCCAGCTCCAAGCCCAGGGTGAATCCCTTTGATGACCCACAAGTATAAGGGAACTATCGTAGTCCTTTTGATAAGTAAGAGTGTCGAACCCAACGAGGAGCAGAAGGAAATGATAAGCGGTTTCCAACAAGGTATTCTCTGCAAATACTGAAATAAGTGGTAATAGATAGTTTTGTGATAGGATAATTTGTAACGAGCAACAAGTAACAAAAGTAAATAAAGTGCAGCAAGGTGGCCCAATCCTTTTTGTAGCAAAGAACAAGCCTGGACAAACTCTTATATGATGTAAAGCGCTCCCGAGGACACATGGGAATATCGTCAAGCTAGGTTTCATCACGTTCACATGATTCACGTTCGGTACTTTGATAATTTGGTATGTGGGTGGACCGGTGCTTGGGTGCTTCCCTTACTTGGACAAGCATCCCACTTATGATTAACCTCTATTGCAAGCATCCACAACTACAACAAAAGTATTAAGGTAAACCTAACCATAGCATGAAACATATGGATCCAAATCAGCCCCTTATGAACCAACGCATAAACTAGGGTTTAAGCTTCTGTCACTCTAGCAACCCATCATCTACTTATTACTTCCCAATGCCTTCCTCTAGGCCCAAATAATGGTGAAGTGTCATGTAGTTGATGTTCACATAACACCACTAGAGGAGAGACAACATACATCTCATCAAAATATCAAACGAATACCAAATTCACATGACTACTAATAGCAAGACTTCTCCCATGTCCTCGGGAACAAAAGTAACTACTCACAAAGCATAAACATGTTCATAATCAGAGGGGTATCAATATGCATATAGGATCTGAACATATGATCTTTCACCAATTAAACCAACTAGCATCAACTACAAGGAGTAATTAACACTACTAGCAACCTACTAGCACCAATCCCGGACTTGGAGACTGCTACCTCTTTTAGCACTGCGTTGGTTTTCCCCGAAGAGAAAGGGATGATGCAGCAAAGTAGCGTAAGTATTTCCCTCAGTTTTTGAGAACCAAGGTATCAATCCAGTAGGAGGCTACGCGCGAGTCCCTCGTACCTGCACAAAACAAATAAATCCTCGCAACCAACGCAAATAGGGGTTGTCAATCCCTATAGGACCACTTACGAGAGTGAGATCTGATAGATATGATAAGATAATATTTTTGGTATTTTTATGATAAAGATGCAAAGTAAAATAAAGGCAAAGTAAATAGCAAAGTAAATAACTAAGCAGTAGGAGATTAATATGATAAAGATAGACCCGAGGGCCATAGGTTTCACTAGTGGCTTCTCTCGAGAGCATAAGTATTCAACAGTGGGTGAACAAATTACTGTTGAGCAATTGACAGAATTGAGCATAGTTATGAGAATATCTAGGTATGATCATGTATATAGGCATCACGTCCGAGACAAGTAGACCGACTCCTGCCTGCATCTACTACTATTACTCCACTCATCGACCGCTATCCAGCATGCATCTAGAGTATTAAGTTAAAAACAGAGTAACGCCTTAAGCAACATGACATGATGTAGAGGGATAGACTCATGCAATATGAAGAAAACCCCATCTTGTTATCCTCGATGGCAACAATACAATACGTGCCTTGCTGCCCTTACTGTCATCGGGAAAGGACACCGCAAGATTGAACCCAAAGCTAAGCACTTCTCCCATTGCAAGAAAGATCAATCTAGTAGGCCAAACCAAACTGATAATTCGAAGAGACTTGCAAAGATAACCCATCATACATAAAAGAATTCAGAGAAGATTCAAATATTATTCATAGATAGACTTGATCATAAACCCACAATTCATCGATCTCAACAAACACACCGCAAAAAGAAGATTACATCGAATAGATCTCCACAAGAGAGGGGGAGAACATTGTATTGAGATCCAAAAAGAGAGAAGAAGCCATCTAGCTACTAACTATGGACCCGTAGGTCTGAAGTAAACTACTCACACTTCATCGGAGAGGCTATGGTGTTGATGTAGAAGCCCTCCGTGATCGATGCCCCCTCCGGCGGAGCTCTGGAACAGGCCCCAAGATGGGATCTCGTGGATACAGAAAGTTACGACGGTGGAATTAGGGTTTTGGCTCCTTTTCTGATCGTTTGGGTGTACGTGGATATATATATATAGGAGGAAGAAGTACGTCAGTGGAGCAACAGGGGGCCCACGAGGGTGGAGGGCGCGCCTAGGGGGGAGGTGCGCCCCCCTACCTCGTGGACTCCTGTTAGTTGGCTTGACGTAGGGTCCAAGTCTCCTGAGTTGTATTCGGTGAGAAAATCACGTTCCCGAAGGTTTCATTCCGTTTGGACTCCGTTTGATATTCCTTTTCTTCGAAACTCTAAAACAGGCAAAAAACAGCAATTCTGGGCTAGGCCTCCGGTTAATAGGTTAGTCCCAAAAATAATATAAAAGTGGATAATAAAGACCAATAATATCCAAAACAGTAGATAATATAGCATGGAGCAATCAAAATTATAGATACGTTGGAGACGTATCAAGCATCCCCAAGCTTAATTCCTGCTCGTCCTCGAGTAGGTAAATGATAAAAATAGAATTTTTGATGCGGAGTGCTACTTGGCATAATGTTAATGTAATTCTTCTTAATTGTGGTATGAATATTCAGATCCGAAAGATTCAAGACAAAAGTTTATATTGACATAGAAAAGCATACTAACAAAGCAATTATGTCTTCTCAAAATAACATGGCTAAAGAAAGTTATCCCTACAAAATCATATAGTCTGGCTCTGCTCTATCTTCACCACACAAAATATTTAAATCATGCACAACCCCGATGACAAGCCAAGCAATTGTTTCATACTTTTGACATTCTCAAAACTTTTTCAATCTTCACACAATACATGAGCTTGAGCCATGGATATAGCACTATAGGTGGAATAGAGTGGTGGTTGTGGAGAAGACAAAAATGAGAAGATAGTCTCACATCAACTAGGCGTATCAACGGGCTATGGAGATGCCCATCAATAGATATCAATGTGAGTGAGTAGGGATTGCCATGCAACGGATGCACTAGAGCTATAAGTATATGGAAGCTCAAAAAGAAACTAAGTGGTTGTGCATCCAACTTGCTTGCTCATGAAGACCTAGGGCATTTTTGAGGAAGCCCATCATTAGAATATACAAGCCAAGTTCTATAATGAAAAATTCCCACTAGTATATGAAAGTGATAACATGAGAGACTCTCTACTATGAAGATCATGGTGCTACTTTGAAGCACAAGTGTGGTAAAAGGATAGTAACATTGTCCCTTCTCTCTTTCTCTCTCATTTTTTATTTGGGCCTTTTCTCTTTTTTTATGGCCTCTTTTCTTTCTTTTTTTATTTGGGCTTCTTTGGCCTCTTTTATTTATTTTTCGTCCGGAGTCTCATCCCAACTTGTGGGGGAATCATAGTCTCCATCATCCTTTCCTCACTGGGACAATGCTCTAATAATGATGATCATCACACTTTTATTTTTCTTACAACTCAACAATTACAACTCGATACTTAGAACAAGATATGACTCTATGTGAATGCCTCCGGCGGTGTACCGGAATATGCAATGATGCATGAGTGACATGTATGAAAGAAGTATGAATGGTGGCTTTGCCACAAATACTATGTCAACTACATGATCATGCTAAGCAATATGACAATGATGGAGTGTGTCATAATAAACGGAATGGTGGAAAGTTGCATGGCAATATATCTCGGAATGGCTATGGAAATGCCATAGTAGGTAGGTATGGTGGCTGTTTTGAGGAAGGTATATGGTGGGTGTATGATGGTGCGCGGTATTAGAGAGGCTAGCAAAGGTGGAAGGGTGAGAGTGCGTATAATCCATGGACTCAACATTAGTCATAAAGAACTCATATACTTATTGCAAAAATCTACAAGTTATCAAAGCAAAGTATTACGCGCATGCTCCTAGGGGGATAGATTGGTAGGAAAAGAGCATCGCTCGTCCCCGACCGCCACTCATAAGGAAGACAATCAATAAATAAATCATGCTCCGACTTCATCACATAACGGTTCACCATACGTGCATGCTACGGGAATCACAAGCTTCAACACAAGTATTTCTCAAATTCACAACTACTCAACTAGCATGACTTTAATATCACCATCTCCATATCTCAAAACAATTATCAAGTATCAAACTTATCATAGTATTCAACACACTCATAAGAAAGTTTTTATTATTAATCTTTCATACCAAGCATATTAGGATTTTAAGCAAATTACCATGCTATCAAGACTCTCAAAATAATCTAAGTGAAGCATGAGAGATCAATAGTTTCTATAAAACAAATCCACCATCGTGCTCTAAAAGATATAAGTGAAGCACTAGAGCAAAATTATATAACTCAAAAGATATAAGTGAAGCACATAGAGTATTCTAACAAATTCCAAATCATGTATGGCTCTCTCAAAAGATGTGTACAGCAAGGATGATTGTGGTAAACTAATAAGCAAAGACTCAAATCACACAAGACACTCCAAGTAAAACACATATCATGTGGTAAATAAAAATATAGCTCCAAGTAAAGTTACCGATAGAAGTAGACGAAAGAGGGGATGCCTTCCGGGGCATCCCCAAGCTTTGGCTTTTAGGTGTCCTTAGATTATATTGGGGGTGCCATGGGCATCCCCAAGCTTAGGCTCTTGCCACTCCTTGTTCCATAATCCATCAAATCTTTACCCAAAACTTGAAAACTTCACAACACAAAACTTAAAGTAGAAAATCTCGTGAGCTCCGTTAGCGAAAGAAAACAAAAGACCACTTCAAGGTACTGTAATGAACTCATTATTTATTTATATGGGTGTTATACCTACTGTATTCCAACTTCTATATGGTTTATAAACTAATTTACTAGCCATAGATTCATCAAAATAAGCAAGCAACACACGCAAAACAGAATCTATCAAAAACAGAACAGTCTGTAGTAATCTGTAGCTAGCGCAAGATCTGGAACCCCAAAAATTCTAAAATAAATTTCTGGACGTGAGGAATTTATCTATTAATCATCTGCAAAAAGAATTAACTAAATAGCACTTTCCAAATAAAAATTACAGCAGTTCTCGTGAGCGCTAAAGTTTCTGTTTTTTACAGCAAGTTCAACAAGACTTTCCCCAAGTCTTCACAACGGTTCTACTTGGCACAAACACTAATTAAACACAAAAAAACAACCAAAACATAGGCTAAATAATTTATTTATTACTAAGCAGGAGCAAAAGGCAAGGAATTCAAATAAAATTTGGTTGCCTCCCAACAAGCGCTATCGTTTAACGCCCCTAGCTAGGCATAACAAGCAAGAATAGATCTAGGTATTGCTATCTTTGGTAGGCAATCCATAAGTGGATCTCATAATAGATTCATAAGGTAATTTAATTTTATTTCTAGGAAAGTGTTCCATGACTTTCCTTAATGGAAATTGGAATCCAATATTTCCTTCCTTCATATCAATAATTGCACCAATCGTTCTAAGGAAAGGTCTACCAAGAATAACAGGACATGAAGGATTGCAATCTATGTCAAGAACAATAAAATCTACGGGCACATAATTCCTATTTGCAAAAATAAGAACATCATTAATTCTTCCCATAGGTTTCTTAATAGTGGAATCCGCAAGGTGTAAGTTTAGAGAGCAATCATCAAAATCACAGAAACCTAACAAATCACACAAAGTCTTTGGAATCGTGGAAACACTAGCACCCAAATCACATAAAGCATAGCATTCATGATCTTTAATTTTAATTTTAATAGTTGGTTCCCACTCATCATAAAGTTTTCTAGGGATAGAAACTTCCAATTCAAGTTTTTCTTCATAAGATTGCATCAAGGCATCAACGATATGTTTAGTGAACGCTTTATTTTGACTATAAGCATGAGGAGAATTTAGCACGGATTGCAACAAGGAAATAAAATCAATCAAAGAGAAATTTTCATAGTTAAATTCCTTGAAATCCATAATAGTGGGTTTAGCAACATCTAGGGTTTTAATTTCTTCAATCCCACTTTTATCATATTTAGCGTCAAGATCAAAAGATTCAGAATTCTTGGAACGCCTTCTAGGTAAAGGTGGATCATATTCAGTCCCATAATTATCAAGATTCATATTGCAAAACAAAGATTTAATAGGGGACACATCAATAACTTTTAGATCTTCATCATTATTTTCATAGCAACTCGGTTTAGCGGCCATCTTATTAACTAAGGTAGCCTGCTTATCTGAAATTTCAGCAGTTAATTTCTCAAGATGAGCAAGTTGGGATCTTAAACCATCGAATTCTTTAGACATATCATCAAGCTCTTTATTCATAAAACTCATAAAACTTTTCTGTTCTTTAAGCTCGTTTCTGAAGAAACTATTATGTTCAAATTGCAAAACCATGAAACTCCTAACATTGCTTTCGATCTCTTCTAATCTTTTAAGGTGAAGGTCACCAAATTTAGTATTATCTTGAGCCATCGCGACAAACAAGCAAACTAACACACAAGCAAACAAAAAGCAAGCGGACAAAAAGGGGCAAATAGAGAAAGAGAGGGAGGATAGAGAGAGAGAGGGCGAATAAAATGGCAAGGGTGAATTGGGGGGGAGAGGAAAACGAGAGGCAAATGGCAAATAATGTAATGCGGGAGATAAGGATATGTGATGGGTACTTGGTATGTTGACTTTTGCATAGACCTCCCCGGCAACGGCGCCAGAAATCCTTCTTGCTACCTCTTTTAGCACTGCGTTGGTTTTCCCCCGAAGAGGAAGGGATGATGCAGCAAAGTAGCGTAAGTATTTCGCTCAGTTTTTGAGAACCAAGGTATCAATCCAGTAGGAGGCTACGCGCGAGTCCTTCGTACCTGCACAAAACAAATAAATCCTTGCAACCAACGCAAATAGGGATTGTCAATCCCTATAGGGCCACTTAGGAGAGTGAGATCTGATAGATATGATAAGATAATATTTTTGGTATTTTTATGATATAGATGCAAAGTAAAATAAAGGCAAAGTAAATAACTAAGTAGTAGGAGATTAATATGATAAAGATAGACCCGTGGGCCATAGGTTTCACTAGTGGCTTCTCTCGAGAGCATAAGTATTCTACGGTGGGTGAACAAATTACTGTTGAGCAATTGGCCGAATTGAGCATAGTTATGAGAATATCTAGGTATGATCATGTATATAGGCATCACGTCCGAGACAAGTAGACTGACTCCTACCTGCATCTACTACTATTACTCCACTCATCGACCGCTATCCAGCATGCATCTAGAGTATTAAGTTAAAAACAGAGTAACGCCTTAAGCAAGATGACATGATGTAGAGGGATAGACTCATGCAATATGAAGAAAACCCCATCTTGTTATCCTCGATGGCAACAATACAATACGTGCCTTGCTGCCCTTACTGTCATCGGGAAAGGACACCGCAAGATTGAACCCAAAGCTAAGCACTTCTCCCATTGCAAGAAAGATCAATCTAGTAGGCCAAACCAAACTGATAATTCGAAGAGACTTGCAAAGATAACCAATCATACATAAAAGAATTCAGAGAAGATTCAAATATTATTCATAGATAGACTTGATCATAAACCCACAATTCATCGGTCTCAACAAACACACCGCAAAAAGAAGATTACATCGAATAGATCTCCACAAGAGAGGGGGAGAACATTGTATTGAGATCCAAAAAGAGAGAAGAAGCCATCTAGATACTAACTATGTGTAGGATCGAAAGTATGTCTAGAGGGGGGGGTGATTAGACTACTTGACCAAATAAAAACTTAGCCTTTTCCCAATTTTAGTTCTTGGCAGATTTTAGCTAATTTGGGACAAGTCAAGCAATCATCACATAATTCAAGCAAGCATGCAAAGAGTATAAGAGTATATAGGCAGCGGAAAGTAAAGCATGCAACTTGCAAGAATGTAAAGGGAAGGGTTTGGAGAAATCAAACGCTATTGGAGACACGGATGTTTTTCCCGTGGCTCGGATAGGTGGTGCTATCCTACATCCACGTTGATGGAGACTTCAACACACGAAGGGTAACGGTTGCGCGAGTCCACACAGGGCTCCACCCAAGGGTAACGGTTGCGCGAGTCCACACAGGGCTCCACCCACAAAGGGTCCACGAAGAAGCAACCACCCACAAAGGGTCCACGAAGAAGCAACCTTGTCTATCCCACCATGGCCATCGCCCACACAGGACTTGCCTCACTAGCGGTAGATCTTCACGAAGTAGGTGATCTCCTTGCCCTTACAAACTCCTTGGTTCAACTCCACAATCTTGTCGGAGGCTCCCAAGTGACACATAGCCAATCTAGGAGACACCACTCTCCAAGAAGTAACAAATGGTGTGTAGGTAATGAACTCCTTGCTCTTGTGCTTCAAATGATAGTCTCCCCAACACTCAACTCTCTCTCATAGGATTTGGATTTGGTGGAAAGAAGATTTGAGTGGAAAGAAACTTGGGAAAGGCTAGAGATCAAGATTCATATGGTAGGAATGGAATGTCTTGGTCTCAACACATGAGTAGGTGGTTCTCTCTCAGAACATATGAGTTGGAATGGTGTGTGTGTTCTGATGGCTCTCTCTTCGAATGAGAAGAAGGTGGAGGGGTATATATAGCCTCCACACAAAATCCAATCGTTACACAGTTTTCCAATCTCGGTGGGACCGAATCAATAAGCTCGGTCGGACCGAAAATGTAAACCTAGTGACCGTTAGTGATTTTCGGTGGGACTGACATGCAACTCGGTAGGACCGATATGGTTAGGGTTTGGGCATAACGTAATCTCGGTGAGACCGATTACACAAACTCGGTGAGACCGAATTTGGTAATTAGCTAACCAGACAGTTGGTCAGGCAAACTCGGTGGGACCGATTTGCTCTTTCGGTGGGACCGAGTGGAACTCGGTGAGATCGAAAAGTTACAAAGGGGAAACACTGAGTTTACATTGCAATCTCGGTGGGACTGATTCGCTCTTTCGGTGGGACCGAAAAGTTACGAAAGGAAAACAGAGAGTTTGCAACCCCATCTCGGTGAGACCGAGATCCCTATCGGTAGGACCGAATTGCTAGGGTTTGGCAGTGGCTAATGACAAGTGAAACTCGGTGGCGCCGGATAGGAAGAATTGGTAGGACCGGGTTTGGCTTAGGGTTTAGGTCATATGTGGATATGGGAAAGTAGTTGAGGGTTTTGGAGCATATCACTAAGCACATGAAGCAAGAGGCTCATTAAGCAACACCTCATCCCTCCTTGATAGTATTGGCTTTTCCTAAAGGCTCAATGTGATATTGGATCACTAAAATATAAAATGAAGAGTCTTGAGCTTTTGAGCTTGAGCCAATCCTTTGTCCTTAGCATTTTGAGGGTTCCACTTTCACATCCATGCCATGCCAATCATTGAGCTTTCCTGAAATAATCATCTTGGAATAGCATTAGCTCAATGAGCTATATGTTGTTATGAATTACCAAAACCACCTAGGGATAGTTGCACTTTCAATCTCCCCCTTTTTGGTAATTGATGACAACATATAGATCAAAGCTTCGACAAATGATAATAAGCAAGAAATATATCGTCGCTTTGAGAAGTATGTGATAAGTAAGAGCTCCCCCTAAATTTGTGCATATTTAAAATTTGCTTTGGACTGCAAATGCACAAGGAGTTAGAGTCATGGGTTACTCTTCCATGTCACATACATCTTGGTGGAGCGCTCAGAATGATAAGAATGAAATACATGCACTCATCACCAAGAGAAGTGAATGATCACACAAGATAGATAGATAGGATAATAGTATTAAGCAAGCATTAAGTGTAGCTTATGATCAAACACATGATCATCAATGTCTCACAAATAATGACGTAGTATCTCAGGCACTCAAAAGCAAACAAGTTCGAAAAACCACCAAATAAAGCAAGAGAGAAAAGCAACACTCTCTCTCTCGAAGCCTAAGATCTATACATCTTCTCCCCCTTTGGCAACAAGTTACCAAAAAGTTCCTAGAAAATGCATAGCACTAGATCGACGCTCAGGCTTGATCTTCAGGTGGTGGTGGAGTCCGGATCACTCCAAGGACGAAGGCTTCGGTAGATGCTGAAGTAGTCGCTGGAGTTGGAGCTGAAGTAGATGCTGGAGCTGGTGGAACTGAGGCTATGGCTGGTGCTGAGGTGGTGGCTCTTGTGTCAGCAACTGGCACGGCAGATGACCTCGGGCCTCGTGGCACTCTGGCAAAGGCATGAGTGGTAGTCCTGCCTCTCCTCTCCTGCATGTCCTCCTGGAGCTGCTCCACTGCAGACTGAACTTCTGTTACCTTGACATCCAAGTCGTAGAACTTCTGTTCCATGATTCTCTCTAGGCTCTGCTGATGCTGAGTGAGGGTGGCCAGACTTTGCTCAATCCTCAGCGTGGATGCAATCAAGTAACCAAGCTGCTCTTGTTTAGTCTTCAAGAAATACTCAGCTGCCTCCTCTTGAGTAGGCATCTTGGCAGCTTTCTCCTTCCTCGCCTTCTCCTTCTTCGCGATGCTTGGGCAGATGATGGCTCGTTCCCAGTCATGACAACTTGATTGTCCTCAAAATCTGGACGGATGGGCAGGTGTTCCTTGTCCAATAGATATATGCCCATGCCCATCTTGGAGTTGTGAGCTCCTGAATTTGAGGGGCATATCCGCAGCTCCTCTTCTGATCTGCTGCAGTCCTCTTGATTGTTTCCACTATGAGGCTCATCACCTCGAACTTCTGAGGCACATCAAACACATGTAGCAAGTTGATAGCATGGCCTCTGATCATCTTGTGATCTCCAGACTTGGGCAGTAAGGTGTGCCTTAGTATCCAATTGATCGTAGGCAGTCCGGACAGAAGGTAATGCACAGACCCAAATTTGAAGGTGTCAAGAGCTTCATTGGGTATTTCCTTGTACATATTGGACATGGAGTTATGGTCCATCTTCTTCTTGGCATAGATATCCAAGTCATCATCTTGTTCCTCTGGGGCATTAATGATCTGTGCCCAACCAGCCACTGTGGATTGGTACCTTGTACCCTCAGACATCTATGTGATCCTCCCATCTGGATAAAAGTGTGCCGTGGAGTAGAACTGCATGATAAGCTCCTCGTTCCACTTTGTGAGCTTCTGCCCAACAAAGTCAGCTACTCCACAAGCATGAAAGCTGTCATATACTCCTGGGTAGTGTTCCTCCTTCTCCCTCATGTAGGTCCAGTCAACCCATCTCATGTCACAGACAATTGGCTTCTTATCTAGCAAAACAGTCTCATAGAAATCCTGCTGCTCCTTGGTGTGAAACCTGTAGTCCACTGCTGTCCTTCTCCTTGAAGCATATGGGTCTGCTTCTCTCCACTTCCTTAGCCCTGAATCTCTCCTGAGCTTCATATCCTCAGCCACAGGATGAGCATCGTTGTGGTCTGGGATCTTGGGCTTTAGCTTTCTCAGGACATTCTCCTCCTCTGCTTCAGCAACAGTCTCAGGCACTGGGGCCTTGTTCTTCTCAGCTGCAGGAATGCTCCTTGTATTCCTCTTTGGTTTTGGCTTGGAGGCAGCTTTGGGCTTAGATGCAGTAGCCCCTGACCTTATGGCATCACCCATCAGCTTGGGTGCCTTGGGTGCTGGTGCAGCTACCTCTTCTTCCTCTTCCTCTTCCATGATGGAAGCTTTTCCAAGCACTCTAGCCACAGTCTTCTTCACCCTTTCCTTTCTTTTCTTGCCCTCTGCAGCAACTGGCTCTTGGGGAGTGGGCTTCTCAGTTGAGGCTCTTGCCTTTGACATGGGCTGCCTGCCTGCTGGCCTTTTGATTTTCAGCCCTGGCTTAGTGCCTTGAGCTGGCTCAACTCTCTTGGAAGTGGCCTCTTCCTCTGCCACATTGTCCTCATCTTCGGAATCTGAAGTCCTCTTCTTCCTTTGTCTCGTGGCAGCCTTTGGCAAATTGCTAGGAGTGCTCCTGCTGCCTTCATCAGATGAACTGGAGGGACTAGTGCCCTCACTCATCACCACTTGCTGCTCTGACATATTTTGGCTATCACTTTGATTAGACATGCTGCAAACTGACTGCTGACCCTATGAATAGATTATAGATGAGACAGAAAAGATGAGCATCATAAAATGCAGAGATTTTTGCAAAAGAATGATCCAAAAACTTAGTTTTAGTTTCCCACTGAAATCATCTCGGATCTACCAATTTTCAAACTCGGTGATACCGAAGCAGTTTTGGAACCTAAACTAGTGAACTCGGTAGGACCGAGTCACAGTTCGGTGGCACCGAGACTGCTAGGGTTTCACTGAGTTCAAAAATCGGTCACACCGATAAGTAATTCTCGGTCAGACCGAGTCTCACTTGTGCAATGGCATAAGCCAAATCGGTGGGACCGAGTTTTTCAACTCGGTGGGTCCGAGATGGTTTCGGCGGAAACCTAACCCTAAAATTTTCGAATAAAACCTAATCTACGGGCATTTTGACTGGATAGGAGTGTTTCAATCATGGTAAGAATCATGAAGAACACAATGTGCTAGGAATTGGACGGGGAATAGCACTGTGATCAAGTCCATACCCTAGTTCGACGGAGACTTGCTACGGCGGCAACGGCGGGGCAGAATTCCCGTTGACGGCGACGGAGACCAGCGACTGGAGGCTGCTGGCGGCGAGAAGACGATCCGGAGACCACGAGGGCAGAGCAGGCTATCGCGCGAGCGAAGGGGTTCGGAGAAATTTCCAAAATTTTGCCCGTGACTATATATAGCCCGACCCTGTCGGTGTGACCGAGTGGAACAACTCGGTGGCACCGAGATTCATAACTGCAAGCAGTTACTGAAACTCGGTGTGGCCGAAAGGTTCAAATCGGTTGCACCGAGATCGAAAACCTAGATCAACTTAATGATCTTGGTAGGACCGAAGGTGGAGTATCGGTCAGACCGAGAATCATAAAGAGGTTTTGGAAGTTTAAGTCTATGATGAATCGGGGACTCCGAGCGCTCCTCACATAGAGTGGTTCGAATCTGACTTGATCAAATTTTGTGATGCAGCATGAATAGAGTTTGAGATGAGAAAAGCATAGATAGCTAGGGGGGGGGTTCTTAGGCATTCTTGTCCATCCACTTGGCAAAAGACGATAAAACCAAACAATCAAAACAACAAGTGGATGTCCTCGAATGAGTAAAATATGCAACCAGCATGCTCACACAATAAGATGGCAAATGAAATATGTGGCAAGGCATGCACAACCAATTCTAGCATCTATCAAGCAATTTGAGATGACTAGGTCATCTATATATGAGTATATTGACTTAGGAGTCAAGTGAGAACACTTGATCATAGGTCATACTCATCGTTTAAGCTCAAGTGGGGTTACCACTTTTACATAAGGCATTGTTTTGTTCACATCTTTAGAGTTGCTTTAGCTCAAGTCTTAGAGTAAAGCTCCCCCTAGATGTGATATCCCCCTTAAGAGGGATGAACTAACCTTGGGTTTTGTCGATGATGACTTCATGTAGATGTTGAAGATGTGGATGCTCAATGTTGATGTAGATCACTTGGAGCTATCCATTTGAGTGAATTGCACTTTCAATACCTACATGGGTTAGTCCCACAAGGAACAAACAAGGATATCCATAGACATAGAGTGATGCACACAAAAGATGATGTCCATGAAAACTTTTAGGTTACCTTGTCCCTTGTCTTACCAACAAGAGGGTTTGTGACTCCTTGAACTAGTGCAAGATGTGGAAGTTGACTGCACTTGTTCTTGCCAAAATGATAAGAGTGAAGTATGTTGGCGGAGTCACCCTCAAGAACTCTCTAGTTCTTCTTTTTTTGGATCCACATCATCTTGATGGGAATCCTTGGAGTTGTAGTCGTACTTGATGAAGTGGAACTTGAAGTAGTCTTGGGAATCCACTTGACTAAGGTCTTAGGAGCTTCTTCAAATGCATCAATTTCCTCTTGAAGCTTGTCCTTGCCTTTTTGCTCGTAGTCTTGTGGTGGAAGATCATCTTGAGCTTGTGTCCCCTTGAAAGAAGCATACTTCTCTTGTTGAGGGACAAACTTTGTCTTGGGGTATTGATCTTCTTCCCACTCAACTCCATTGGCATTGAACTTTCGTTCAAAACCAACACCTTGATTCTTCCGGTGCATTCCTTGCTTGCGCACAATTTCCTCGAATTGCTTACTCCCAGCAAGGCTTTTGTACACTCCTTTCTCTATAATTCCCTTCAATAAGCTATTTTCTTGCTCAAGTGTAACTTGGCTAAGAGAATCATTAGTGGAATCAATAGAACTACTAGAAGCAACAATATTGGATTTAACATGATCATTGTTACTGCTAGAGGAAGAATCTTTCTTGTTACTAGACTTGACTTGAGGCATGTAAGTAGATAAGAGTAAACGCTTGGCAATGTAAGAAGAACTTTTCTTGCGGAGATCATCATTGATTGCTTTTAAGAAATCATGCTCTTGCTCAAGATTGAGCTTCTCAAAGCGTAATTTCTCATGAGCTCTTAAAAGTTCTCGATGATCTTCAAAGATGGTTTCATGAGCTAACTTAAGAGTGTTTAGTTCTTTAGTTAGGGCCTCAATCTTCTTCTTATCATTGTCACTCGTTTTATCTTGATTAGCATGTTTAATTGACATTTCATCATAGTATTCATCACTAGAGTTGTCACCAAGAAAATCATCACCTAACAAGTCATCTTCATCACTATTGAAACCAACATACTCGGGGTGTGTTACCTTAGGACCTTTGGCCATGAAGCATCTTCCAATTCCTTCATTTGGTGAGTCAAATATGTCGTAGGAGTTGGTTGACACAAGTGCTAGACCGGCAACACCTTCATCTTGAGTATCTTCGGAGCCGGAGTAATAACTTCTCTTGGAGTGGCTGTCGGAGTCGGAGCCGGATACCCATTCACCAACATGAGCTTGATGTCTTCGTCTTGTGTATCTCCTTGATGATTTTTCCTTCCTTTCCGAATCCTTGCTTCTCCGTGAGTATCTTCGTTCATAACGATCATCTCTACTCCTTTTCTCTCTTGGTGGTGATCCTTTGCTTCTTCTTTTTGGAGAATCTTCTCTTCTCTTGCAGGGAGCCGTACACTCATTGGAATAGTGTCCGGGTCTTCCACAATTATAGCAGTTGCGCTCTCGACTAGAAGATCTTTTGTCATTGTAGGACCTTGACTTGGAGCTTCTATCTTTGCTTCTACTCTTGTAGAACTTGTTGAAGTTCTTCACCATTAAGCTCAATTCTTCATTGAAGTCTTTTTTCTCACTTGATGATGTAGGGGCTTCACATGAGGCTTTATAGGCACCACTTGATTTGTTGTGAAGTTCCTCTTTATCCTTAAGTGACATCTCATGAGCAACAATTCTTCCAATCACCTCCGTTGGCTTGAGATCTTTGTAATTGGGCATCATTTGGATCAATGTACACACGGTATCATATTTTCCATCCAAGGCTCTTAGAATCTTCTTGATGATGAATTTATCGGTCATCTCTTCACTTCCTAAGCCGGCAATCTCATTTGTGATGAGAGCAAGCCTAGAGTACATTTCAGCGACACCTTCACCATCCTTCATCTTGAACTTGTCAAGTTGGCTTTGAAGCACATCCAACTTGGATTCCTTGACGGAGTCGATACCTTCGTGCATATCAATCAAAGTGTGCCAAATTTCCTTTGCATTCTCAAGGCGGCTAATTTTGTTGAATTCTTCGGGGCACAATCCGTTGAAGAGAATATCACAAGCTTGAGCATTGTATTGCAACATCTTCAACTCATCTGCGGTAGCTTCACGGTTCGGTTCTCTCCCATCAAAGAAGTCACCTTGCAAACCAACACACACAATAGCCCAAACGGCGGGGTTATGTCCAAGAATATGCATTTTCATTTTATGCTTCCAACTAGCAAAATTAGTACCATCAAAGTAAGGACCTCTACGGTGATAATTTCCCTCGCTAGACGCCATACTCTCCTAGGTTGTGAAACCAAGGCTATGACCACCAAAAGCTATGGAGATCAAAGCAAATGGAGACCAAAGCTCTGATACCACTTGTAGGATCGAAAGTATGTCTAGAGGGGGGGTGATTAGACTACTTGACCAAATAAAAACTTAGCTTTTTCCCAATTTTAGTTCCCCAATTTTAGTTCTTGGCAGATTTTAGCTAATTTAGGACAAGTCAAGCAATCATCACATAATTCAAGCAAGCATGCAAAGAGTATATAGGCAGCGGAAAGTAAAGCATGCAACTTGCAAGAATGTAAAGGGAAGGGTTTGGAGAATTCAAACGCAATTGGAGACACGGATGTTTTTCCCGTGGTTCGGATAGGTGGTGCTATCCTACATCCACGTTGATGGAGACTTCAACCCACGAAGGGGTAACGGTTGCGCGAGTCCACACAGGGCTCCACCCAAGGGAACTTGCGAGTCCACAGGGCTCCACACGAAGGGGGTCCGAAGAAGCAACCACACAAAGGTCACGAGAAGCAACTTGTCTATCCCACCATGGCCATCGCCCACACAGACTTGCCTCACTAGCGGTAAGATCCTTCACGAAGTAGGCGATTCTCCTTGCCCTTACAAACTTCTTGTTCAACTCCACAATCTTGTCGGAGGCTCCCAAGTGACACCTAGCCAATCTAGGAGACACTACTCTCCAAGAAGTAACAAATGGTGTGTAGGTAATGAACTCCTTGCTCTTGTGCTTCAAATGATAGTCTCCCCAACACTCAACTCTCTCTCATAGGATTTGGATTTGGTTGAAAGAAGATTTGAGTGGAAAGCAACTTGGGAAGGCTAGAGATCAAGATTCATATGGTAGGAATGGAATGTCTTGGTCTCAACACATGAGTAGGTGGTTCTTTCTCAAAACATATGAGTTGGAATGATGTGTGTGTTCTGATGGCTCTCTCACTGAATGAGAAGGCGGTGGAGGGGTATATATAGCCTCCACACAAAATCCAAACACAAAATCCAACCCTTACACAATTTTCCAATCTCGGTGGGACCGAATCAATAAGCTCGGTCGGACCGAAAATGTAAACCTAGTGACCGTTAGTGATTTTTGGTGGGACTGACATGCAACTCGGTAGGACCGATATGGTTAGGGTTTGGGCATAACGTAATCTCGGTGAGACCGATTACACAAACTCGGTGAGACCGAATTTGGTAATTAGCTAACTAGAGAGTTGGTTAGGAAAACTCGGTGGGACCGATTTGCTCTTTCGGTGGGACCGAGTGGAACTCGGTGAGACCGAAAAGTTACAAAGGGGAAACACTGAGTTTACATTGCAATCTCGGTGGGACCGATTCGCTCTTTCGGTGGGACCGAAAAGTTACGAAAGGGAAATAGAGAGTTTGCAACCCCATCTCGGTGAGACCGAGATCCCTATCGGTAGGACTGAATTGCTAGGGTTTGGCAGTGGCTAATGACAAGTGAAACTCGGTGGCGCCGGATAGGAAGAATTGATAGGACCGAGTTTGGCTTAGGGTTTAGGTCATATGTGGATATGGGAAAGTAGTTGAGGGTTTTGGAGCATATCACTAAGACATGAAGCAAGAGGCTCATTAAGCAACACCTCATCCCTCCTTGATAGTATTGGCTTTTCCTAAAGACTCAATGTGATCTTGGATCACTAAAATATAAAATGAAGAGTCTTGAGCTTTTGAGCTTGAGCCAATCCTTTGTCCTTAGCATTTCGAGGGTTCCACTTTCACATCCATGCCATGCCAATCATTGAGCTTTCCTGAAATAATCATCTTGGAATAGCATTAGCTCAATGAGCTATATGTTGTTATGAATTACCAAAACCACCTAGGGATAGTTGCACTTTCACTATGGACCCGTAGGTCTGAAGTAAACTACTCACACTTCATTGGAGAGGCTATGGTGTTGATGTAGAAACCCTCCGTGATCGATGCCCCCTCCGGCGGAGCTCCGGAACAGGCCCCAAGATGGGATCTCGTGGATACAGAAAGTTACGGCGATGGAATTAGGGTTTTGGCTGCTGTTCTGATCGTTTGGAGGAAGAAGTACGTCGGTGGAGCAACAGGGGGCCCACGAGGGTGGAGGGCGCGCCTGGGGGGGCAGGCGCGCCCCCCTACCTCGTGGCCTCCTGTTAGTTGGCTTGACGTAGGGTCCAAGTCTCCTGAGTTGTATTCGGTGAGAAAATCACGTTCCTGAAGGTTTCATTCCGTTTGGACTCCGTTTGATATTCCTTTTCTTCGAAACCCTAAAACAGGCCAAAAAAACAATTCTGGGCTGGGCCTCCGGTTAATAGGTTAGTCCCAAAAATAATATAAAAGTGGATAATAAATCCCAATAATGTCCAAAAAAGTAGATAATATAGCATGGAGCAACCAAAAATTACAGATACGTTGGAGACGTATCAGAGACAAGAATTGGATACCAGAGATGAACTAGGGTTTTGAGAGGAGATGGTGCTGATGAAGATGTTGATGGAGATTGCCCTCTCCCGATGAGAGGAGCGTTGGTGATGACGATGGCGATGATTTCCCCCTCCGGGAGGGAAGTTTCCCCGGCAGAACAGCTCCGCCGGAGCCCTAGATTGATTCCGCCTCGTGGCGGCGGAGTTTCGTCCGAGAAGATGGCTTGTTATTTTTTCCCATCGAAAGACTTCATATAGTAGAAGATGGCCACCGGAGGGCCACTAGGGGGCCCATGAGGTAGGGGGCGCGCCCAGGGGATAGGGCACGCCCCCACCCTCGTGGGCAGGGTGTGGCCCCCCTGGTGAAGTCCTTGCTCTTAGTATTTTTTATATATTTGGAAAATGTCTTCCGTGAAGTTTCAGGACTTTTGGAGCTGTGCAGAATAGGTCTCTAATATTTGCTCCTTTTCCAGCCCAGAATCCCAGCTGCCGGCATTCTCCCTCTTTATGTAAACCTTGTAAAATAAGAGAGAATAGGCATAAGTATTGTGACATAATGTGTAATAACATCCCATAATGCAATAAATATTGATATAAAAGCATGATGCAAAATGGACGTGTCACCCTTCAGCAGTACATGAAGGCGTTCGTGTCGACGCGCGCAGCCATCCGGGTACGTCTCTTTACTGTTTGCTTTAATTCATTGCAATCTTCTTTTGAAATTCTTTCGTGGGGGCACGCCAGTGCACCCACTGGGTGTAGCCCCCGAGTTCCGTGTCGGCTGCTAAGCAGGCGGCTCGGAACTTAAAGGCAAGTTCCGAGTGCTAACCCTTTTTCCTTTTTCTTTTGTTGCTTCCATTGCAGGACTATCACAACATTCGTGCTGCCACCCACAACTCCCAGGTCCGGGAGCTGGCCAAGCGGAACGCTGAGTTAGCCGAGAGCCGGAGTAAGTACTTTGTTCCTTATTCATGCGGGGGCGCGCCAGCGCACCCGCGGGGTGTAGCCCCCGAGATTCGGGCCGACTGCTGAGCAGTCAGGCGGGATCTTCCAGCAGTTACGTTTTTCCTTTATTGTCTTTCTGACCGTCTTCTCTTGTTTGCCTTCCGCGGGAGCCAATGCCGCCTGTAGCAGCAGCTGGGCGAGGCACAGACCGCGCTACGCACCAAGGAGGAGGAGCATAGCAAGGCAGAGCTGGAGCGCGACCGCCTGGCCAAACAGCTTCCTGACCAGGCGGACAAGCACAAGGCGGAGCTCGAAAAGCTCAAAGAGGCGGAGGAGGCCCTTGAGGCCGAATTCGAGACTGAGCGCTCGAAGTGGCCAGACAAGGAGAAGGCTCTGACTGACGGCTACGGCGAGATCGAGGACATGCTCGATGGTAAGTCGCTCTTTCCCTTCTCCTGTCGGCCGACTTGTCCTACAAGCCTGCTTCTGACTTCATGCTTGTGTTTTTCTTCTTGCGCAGAGTATTTTCCTGGTCATGCCATCGCCGTAGGCCAGGCCATCGAGGCTTGCCACGAGGAGCGAATGCTCGCTGGTCCAGAAATTGCGCCCAATGCCCCGGGGACCCTTGCCGAGCAGCTTTTCGGCATCCAAGCTCGTCTCCAGCCGGCGCATCGGGCGCTTCGTCATCTGCAGCGCGTTGGAGCCCAGGTGGTCTCCGCCCTCTAGCCAGGCACTCCAGCTCTGTGCACCCCCAGTCGGACCTCCGACTGGTTGGAGGTGGCCGCTGGCTGCCTTGAGGCGTGGAAAGGCTCTACAGCTTGGGCAGGCGCACGGCGGCCCCTGGAATTCTTCAAGGGATGGTACCCTGGTCTGAACTTAGACCAACTTTCCACCCTCCGTACATAAGCCACCGAGGAGCTGGCGGTGGTGGCGCCCGACCTCCATCGCCGCGCCGTGACAATAACCGAGTACACGAACACCAGCGTCTTCCTTCTCGAGCTGACCGAGGAGGGCGTTAAGGCACCGCCCAACTGATTTGGGCTAAACCCGGAGGAGGGCGAGGAGTCAGTGGAGGTGATCGCCTCCAGCGACGAAGGCGAGGAGGAAGAGGGCCAGGACGACGAAGACGATGAGCCGGATGGTGAAGACGAGCGCGGCCTCAGCCTGACCAGGTTTCGACCAACGGGCGGCACACCGATGAGCCGACTACTGCTGGAGCCGACAAGGCCGAGACCACCCAGGCGGCCGTTCCACCACCCGGCGCCTCGACCTCCGCCGACCCCTCTGATCCGGCTGCTGCTCCTTTGGCCTAGGCGGCCAAGCTATCATTTTATTTTCCTGCTTTGTAATCTTTTGAACAAAATTGTTAAGCTTGCGCAGTTCCACCCACTGGGGGTGTATTCAAACTTCGTTGAATGTCGGCCATGAGCCTTTGTGTAAATTACTTTTGTCGATTCCCGACTTGTCTTTCTCCTTCTGCTCATTTGGCGTTTTTCCTTTGCTGCCTTCCCTTAGCTGTTGTCTTGCCAGCCGGACAGCCGCTCTGCGGTCTATGGCCGGGTCAAGTACATGGCTGTTTTGGGAAGGCAAGTACATAGCCGTTTGTAGAGCGTAGGAAGTTAGGTTTTAGAAATCGGCCGGCCGGCTGCTCAATAGCCGGTCGGTGAGGCGAGGAGCTGGCCTGGCCTATGCAAATGCCTTGGTCCTTAGCCATTTTTCATGTGGGCACCGTTTCTTGCCTTTAGCTCTTGCCAGCTGGACAGTCGCTCTGCGAGCTGCGGTTGATGGCAAGAGAGGGCTTAGGTGCCATCACACTACTTGCCTGACTGCAGGTGGCATTGACATAGTACCAGGCGGCAAGCCCCTGGGCCGACTGGTCGGTCCCGATGCTGGGCAAAATAAAAATGACACATTCATAGGTACAGAACTTATCATATAGATAAAAGGGTAGCTCCCGAGTGCTCCTCGAGGGACCCGATGTCTTAGTGCTTAATGCAAAAGGTAGCGTGGTACATACTACATCAACTGTAAAATCTTCAGAGGAGGTTTGCATTCCATGGACGCTCCAATTCCTTGCCAGAGTCGTCTCTCTTGCGTGCTCTGGGCTTTTGTGCATTGATCAAGTAGTAGGAGTCATTGCCCAATGATTTGCTGATGACGAAGGGGCCTTCCCATGGGGCCGAGAGCTTGTGCTGGCCGGCTATTCGCTGGATCAGCCGGAGCACAAGGTCTCCCTCTTGGAAGGATCTTGGCTTGACCTTCCGACTGTGGTATCGGCGTAGGCTCTGCTAGTAGATGGCAGACCAGCTGAGTGCTAATAGCCAGGCCTCTTCCAGCAGATCGACGCCGTCTTCTCGTGCCTCCTTTGCTTCAGCTTCTGTGTACATGGTGACGCGAGGTGAGTCGAACTCGATGTCGGTTGGGATGATAGCCTCAGCCCCATACACAAGCAAGAAAGGCGTGAAGCTGGTACACTTGTTCGGCATGGTGCGCAGGCTCTAGAGGACGGCCGGCAGCTCGTCGATCCAGCAGCCGGCCGACTGCTCCAGAGGCTCGACCAGTCGGGGCTTGATGCCGGAGAGGATGAGTTTGTTTGCTCGCTCAACTTGGCCGTTTGACTGTGGATGGGCAATGGACTCTAAGTCCAGTTGGATGCCCTGCGTCGCGCAGAAATGAGGCAAAAATCCTTTGGCGAAATTGGTGCCATTATCAGTAATGTTGCTGTGCGGCACACCATACCGGACGGTGATATCTGCGATGAAGGTCACAACAGTCAGACCATTCAATTTGTTGATTGGCTTCGCTTCAATCCATTTGGTGAATTTGTCCACGGCAACAAGCAGGTGGGTCATGCCTCCGCGTGCTGTCTTGAATGATCCCACCATGTCCAACCCCCACACGGCAAAGGGCCAAGCAAGGGGGATGGTCTTGATTGCAGAAGCCGGCAAATGTTGCTTGGAACTGAACTTTTGGAACCCTTTGCAATGCTTGACCAACTCCTTGGCGTCTTCCAAAGCAGTCGGCCAAAAGAAACCATGGCGAAAGGCTTTGGCGACAAGGGATCTGGAGGTCGCGTGGTGGCCGCACTCGCCTTGGTGGATATCTTTGAGAATTGCTTGGCCCTTCTCTCGCTCTATGCAGCACTAGAAGACTCCAGTCACACTGTGTTTGACAAGCTCTCTATTTACTATCGTGTAGGCTGTTGCTCGGTGCTACACTTGCCGGGCCGAGATCTCATCAGCCGGCAGCTCTCTGTTCACCAGAAATTTGAGGATGGGCTGTGCCCATGATGGTGCTTGAATTTCTTCTATTGCCACTACGACCACTTGTACTAGGGTGGTTGGGCTGGGAGGTGGCGGGTTGGCTGCCGCTTGCTGCATTGTTGAAGTCTCCGGGCCGATTGCTGCAGCCCCCGGGCCGGGTTGTGAAGTCCTTGGGCCGGGTGCGACTGCTGCAGCCCCCGTGCCGCCTGCCGAAGTCCCCGAGCCGACTGCCGCAACCCTCGAGTCAGATCCGACTGCTTCAGGAGGAGTCAGCACAAAGATGGACTCGGATTCTGAAGAAGGCTTGATCGACGGCTTGCGAAGGCACTGAAGGGAGACACTGAGGGAGTCCTGGATTAGGGGTCTCTGGACAGCCGGACTATATCCTTTGTCCGGACTGTTGGACTATGAATATACAAGATTGAAGACTTCATCCCGTGTCCGGATGGGACTCTACTTGGCGTGGAAGGCAAGCTAGGTAATACGGATATGTATATCTCCTCCTTTGTAACCGACCTTGTGTAACCCTAGCCCCCTCCGGTGTCTATATAAACCGTAGGGTTTTAGTCTGTAGGACAACATACAATCATACCATAGGCTAGCTTCTAGGGTTTAGCTTCTCTGATCTCGTGGTAGATCAACTCTTGTAATACTCATATCATCAAGAATAATCAAGCAGGACGTAGGGTTTACCTCCATCAAGAGGGCCCGAACTTGGGTAAACATCGTGTCCCCTGCCTCCTGTTACCATCCGCCTTAGACACACAGTTCGGGACCCCCTACCCGAGATCTGCCGGTTTTGACACCGACATTGGTGCTTTCATTGAGAGTTCCACTGTGTCGTCATCATAAGGAAGATGGCTCGCCTCATTGTCAAGGACAACATCACCTCTGGGGGAGCCCTGGCTGTAGGCCAAACTCTCCGACTAGGCGACTTCGTCATGACCGCTCGTTCGGCCGCTGCCCGACGATGACCTCTCGGGTCATCAAAAATAGCCTCCACATCGGCTCAAAATTTGCCGAGCAGATGGATCCAATGGATCTCTCCTCTTTGAATAAGCTCTTGGATCGCATTGCCGCTCTGGGAGTCACTACGGACTACGATCGGATCGGGCTTAAACCCGACCAAAGGGAGATTAACTCTCCACCGGTCACCCATCAGATAGCGGTGGTGGAGGAGCAATGCGGCGATTCTCCCTCTATCCTGAGGACGAACTATGTCCGGATTCCCGAGCTCTCCGAACAGGATACTCGCTCATGGGAGGATGCCGCCCTAACCCTGAATCCAGAATCAGGCCGCATACCGAACCCGCAGGGCAACATCCCGGAGCCCGAACTTCCAAGATCGGAAACTCCCCTGCCCCGGGATCACAGATTGGGTCAAGGTCTGGACTTAAATCCACCCACCCACCCAGATACAAACTATCTTTCCCACATTAGGCAAGCGCCCCAAGAGACAGTACATCACTATTGGGCCAGATTCCTCCTTGTAATGAAAGGTCAAGGACTGCCGCGAGGAAGATGCAATTTCGTTCTTTTGCAACAATTGCACGGACAAGGGAGTCCTCAACGCCATAAGTCTCCGCGACGTAGCACACTTCGCTGACTTGGCGGACATAGTACGAAAATACTCTGCGATGGAAAGTACCTGGAAAACCCAAACACAATTTTGGGACAATCCGGCTCTGACAAAACTCCCAGTCCGAACTAAAAGGGCGCACTCTCATAAGTCGCCTGACTAAATTACAAAGAAGCAAAAGCCCACTACAGGGCGTGGAACCGTATTGGAGGGATGGCTCAACGGGCCCTGCAAAATCCATAGTACAGCGGATACCATATCAACACACAACCTTAGAGCATGTTGGGTACTCCGGCAGGTGGCCAAAAGCGGTGAGGATCTTCTCACCCAAAATACCTCAAAGCACCTTCCCACGGATAAAAACACAGTATTAACGGTCTTCGAGACCTTCGCCTCAAATAAAAGGCGTAAGCGAGCACTCCGCGGCCTTGCCGAAGTCTGCCACGTGGCAGCAATAAATCCATGGAGCGACACGGCTATCACCTTCAATGCCAGTGACGGACCTAAATTCCGAACAGCCCGAGCACCAGCCGCTTTGGTCCTCAGTCCAATTGTGGACGACTTTTGGCTCACTAAGGTGCTCATGGATGGCGGCAGTGTATTAAACCTCATCGATGAGGAAACTCTCCAAAAAATGGACATAGACAACAACCGTATTGAGCAAAGCAGTACAACCTTCCGAGGAATTATCCCTAGTCGGGAGGCACGTTGCACTGGGAAAATCACACTTGATGTGGTATTCGGCACTCCGGAGAATTACAAGTCCGAAGAAATTACATTCCAAGTGGCCCCGTTCAGTAGTGGATACCATGCTCTTCTAGGGCGGGAGGCATTCACGATTTTTCAAGCCATACCCCATTACGGGTACATGAAGCTCAAAATGCCTGGACCCAAGGGAATTATCACTCTAGCTAGTGATCCGGACATAGCACTCCGCGCAGAGAACGAAACAGCCGCACTAGCCCTCGAGGCATTATCCGAAGCCCTTGTGGCGGAGGAGTTAACCGTGCTGCGCTCCACGGTGGACAGGGACGATGTGATACTAGACAAAAGATCCAAGTCCACCTCCTTTAAACCAGCGGACGAAATAGTTAAATTCCAAGTCCATCCAACGGACCCTACAAAAACAGCATCCATTGGGGCACAGTTAGACCCCGTTGTAGACGCCGCACTACGGGAGTTTCTATGCGAGAATTGGGATATATTCGCCTGGCATCCTTCAGACATGCCAGGAATCCCACGCAGATTGGCTGAGCATAGCCTTAATATTCTAAAAGGATTCAAGCCGGTCAAGCAGACTCTTCGGCGTTTCTCTGAACCTAAGCGACAAGCCATGGGAGAGGAGCTGACCAAGCTACTGGAAGCCGGATTCACTAAAGAAATAAAACATCCGGATTGGCTAGCAAACCTGGTGATGGTACCAAAGAAGGACAAATCTTGGGGCCTATGTGTCGACTTCAAAGACCTTAACAAGGCTTGCCCAAAGGATCCCTTCCCACTCCCTCGCATCGATCAAACCATCGACGCTACCGCAGGACACGAATCATTATGCTTCCTCGATGCATACTCCGGTTACCACCAGATTAAGATGGCGGAGTCTAATCAAGCCGCAATGGCATTTATAACACCATGCAACCCCTTCTGCTTTAACACAATGCCCTTTGGGCTCAAAAACGCCGGCGCAACATATCAGCGCATGATCCAGACATGTTTGGAAAAGCAGATCGGTAAGACTATGGAGGCATATGTAGACGATGTGGTCATTAAAACCAGACACGTCGACTCTTTAATAGATGACTTGAGGCTCACGTTTACCAATCTCCGAACATACGACATTAAGCTCAATCCGGAAAAATGCGTTTTCGGCGTTCCCGCCGGAAAGCTCCTGGGCTTCATTGTCTCCAGTAGAGGAATTGAAGCAAATCCGGCTAAAATCCGAGCTCTGTCACAGTTGGCTATCCCAACTGACCTCAAGCAAATCCAGAAATTGACTGGATGCATGGCGGCTTTAAGCCGCTTTATCTCCCGATTAGGAGAAAAGGCACTTCCCCTTTATCGCCTTCTTCGGTGCACCGAACACTTCGAGTGGACGGATGCAGCCACGGTCGGACTGGAAGAAATCAAAGCCATCCTGGCCGCCAACCCAATCCTGGCCGCGCCAACCGTTGTCGCACCAATGCTATTATATATAGCGGCAATTCACCAAGTTGTAAGCGCAGTGCTCGTCGTCGAACGAGAGATGGACGGACATAAATTCCTGCTTCAAAAGCCGGTATATTATGTATCCACCGTCCTCACTCCATGCAAATCACGGTACCCACATTACCAAAAGATAGCATACACGGTATTTATGGCATCCCGGAAATTATGACACTACTTTTAAGAGTGTTCGATTACGGTGGCATCTAAAGTACCACTCAATGACATAACAAACAACCGTGATGCCACAGGCCGGATTGCCAAATGGGCCATCGAGCTCCTCCCGTTCAACATAACATATAAGCCACGACGAGCCATTAAGTCGCAAGTACTGGCTGATTTCATAGCCGAATGGACAGAAGCCGATCCGCCTAAAGAGTACGGCGCATACTCCAATTGGATCATGCACTTCGACGGCTAAAATGCTGGCTGGTCTAGGGGCTGGCGTCGTCCTGACGTCCCCCACTGGAGACAAGGTGTAATACGTGCTCCAAATACTATATACGGACTCCAATAATGCAGCCGAATACGAGGCCCTATTACACGGCCTCCGGATGGCAGTCTCCATGGGCATCCAACGCCTATAGGTGCGTGGGGACTCGAACCTCGCAATATCCCAAATAAATGGGGACTTCGATGCCAAGGATCCGAAAATGGCGGCATATCGCAACGCCGTCCTCAAAATGTCAGCCCGGTTCGAGGGGCTGGAATTCCACCATGTGGCTCGAGAAAACAACCAGGCAGCGGACATCCTAGCACGTATCGGCGCTAAACGCGACCCTGTCCCACCAAACATCTTCCTGGAAAGACTGTTTAAACCATTCGTGGTATGGGAAGGGGACACCGGCAAAAATAGTCCGGACCCGGCCACAACCCCAGATACCGAATACTCTGACACAATCGGAGGCTCTGCCACCAAAATAACACCTTCATCCCATGTGATGATGGCCATCATCGCCCCATGGACAGAACCATTCCTGGCCTACCTAACTAGACAGGAATTACCCGAGGACCAAAATGAGGCTCGCTGCATAGTGCGGCGATCTAAAGCCTACAAGGTCCATGAGGGAGAGCTTTATAAGAAAAGCACAACCGGAGTCCTTCAAAGGTGCATCTCCGAAGAGGAAGGGCGGAAGCTTTTGGCAGAAATCCATGCCGGACTTGGCGGTCACCACACAGCAGCCCGGGCCCTTGTAAGCAAGGCCTTCCGTACAGGTTTTTATTGGCCGACGGCCCGGGCAGATGCACATCATCTGGTACAACATTGTGTCGGTTGCCAGCTTTTTGCAAACCAAAGCCACATGCCACCTACCGCCCTCCAAACAATCCCCATTACTTGGCCCTTTGCAGTCTGGGGGCTCGATATGGTCGGACCCCTCAAAGGGGGAACCCATAAGAGAAAATACTTACTGGTCATGGTGGACAAATTCACCAAATGGATAGAAGCCAAAACTGTCAAAACGGCTGAATCCAGACTGGTGATAGACTTCATATCCGGGGTGGTACACCGTTATGGCGTCCCCCACAACATCATCACTGACAACGGCACGAACTTTACAGCCGACGAGGTGAAACTTTGGTGCAACAACATGGGCATCAAGCTCGATTATGCTTCTGTCTATCATCCGCAAACTAACGGTCAAGTCGAACCAGCGAATGGTCTCATCATGAGTGGCATTAAACCCAGATTAGTCCGGTCCTTAAAGGAATCAGACACCCATTGGGTAGAGGAGCTCGACTCCGTACTATGGGGGCTGCGGACCACGCCGAATTGCACTACCGGATACACACTGTTTTTTATGGTGTACGGCGCTGAGGCGGTGCTGCCTTGCGACATAATTCATGACTCACGTCGAGTGCGCATGTATGAAGAAAGAGAGGCCGAGCTCAATCGGCAGGACAGTTTGGATGCCCTGGAGGAGGAGGACGACGTGGCAAAAGCCCGTTCCGCATTCTATCAACAACAGGCTCGAAGGTATCAAAGCAGAGAAGTACGGGCCAAAACTTATAATGTTGGTGAACTAGTTCTACGCCTGCCGGAGAAGAAAAAGAACAAGCTCAAGCCCAAATGGGAAGGTCCCTTCATTATCGACCAGGTTCTGACCGGTGGAGCATACCGCCTGTGGGATGCATCGAATAATCGACTCAAGCCAAACCTATGGAACGCAGCCAGACTCCGAAGATTCTACGCCTAGCGCCGGACTCTATGTTCGTCTCCTTACCTCCGTGAATTTTTTGCACATCTGTTTTCTCTCTCTCTCTCTTTCTCTCTTTTCTCTTCAAGACCCTAAAGGGCTACACTTGTGTCTTGGTTACACAATCTTGACGTGCTAACCGCGCTTAGTATACCTGGGGGCTTCCTATACAGAAGCTTAATATAATTACCTTTCCGGGCTTTATGCCCCGCACATGTGTTATTCTTCCGCATGTACCTTTTTTCGCCATTATATGCATCGATATGACTTAAGTTTTGGCCAAGATGGGTTGCCTGGATCTTGTATTTATGCCCTACGTTCCCATTAATTCGGCTAGGGCATAAGGGGAGCACCTCTGCGATTGTTACTGCCGGGTCAGCCGGATGTGTACCACAGACTGGGTGAAGCCAAAAGCTAGCATTCTTAAGGGAATATTCGGTCGGCGAATAAAAGATGACTTTCAATTAAATTACTACATGCCCTTTAGGGTCTTGAAGAGAAAAGAGAGAAAGAGAGAGAGAGAGAAAACAGATGTGCAAAGAATTCACGGAGGTAAGGAGACGAACATAGAGTCCGGCGCTAGGCGTAGAATCTTCGGAGTCTGGCTGCGTTCCATAGGTTTGGCTCGAGTCGATTATTCGATGCATCCCGCAGGCGGTATGCTCCACCGGTCAGAACCTGGTCGATAATGAAGGGACCTTCCCATTTGGGCTTGAGCTTGTTCTTTTTCTTCTCCGGCAGGCGTAGAACTAGTTCACCAACGTTATAAGTTTTGGCCCGTACTTCTCTGCTTTGATACCTTCGAGCCTGTTGCTGATAGAATGCGGAACGGGCTTTTGCCACGTCCTCCTCCTCCTCCAGGGCATCCAAACTGTCCTGCCGATTGAGCTCGGCCTCTCTTTCTTCATACATGCGCACTCGACGTGAGTCATGAATTATGTCGCAAGGCAGCACCGCCTCAGCGCCGTACACCATAAAAAACAGTGTGTATCCGGTAGTGCAATTCGGCGTGGTCCGCAGCCCCCATAGTAACGGAGTCGAGCTCCTCTACCCAATGGGTGTCTGATTCCTTTAAGGACCGGACTAATCTGGGTTTAATGCCACTCATGATAGACCATTCGCTGGTTCGACTTGACCGTTAGTTTGCGGATGATAGACAGAAGCATAATCGAGCTTGATGCCCATGTTGTGCACCAAAGTTTCACCTCGTCGGCTGTAAAGTCGTGCCGTTGTCAGTGATGATGTTGTGGGGGACGCCATAACGGTGTACACCCCGGATATGAAGTCTATCACCAGTCCGGATTCAGCCGTTTTGACAGTTTGGCTTCTATCCATTTGGTGAATTTGTCCACCATGACCAGTAAGTATTTTCTCTTATGGGTTCCCCCTTTGAGGGGTCCGACCATATCGAGCCCCCAGACCGCAAAGGGCCAAGTAATGGGGATTGTTTGGAGGGCGGTAGGTGGCATGTGGCTTTGGTTTGCAAAAAGCTGGCAACCGACACAATGTTGTACCAGATGATGTGCATCTGCCCGGGCCGTCGGCCAATAAAAACCTATACGGAAGGCCTTGCTTACAAGGGCCCGGGCTACTGTGTGGTGACCGCCAAGTCCGGCATGGATTTCTGCCAAAAGCTTCCGCCCTTCCTCTTCGGAGATGCACCTTTGAAGGACTCCGGTTGTGCTTTTCTTATAAAGCTCTCCCTCATGGACCTTGTAGGCTTTAGATCGCCGCACTATGCAGCGAGCCTCATTTTGGTCCTCGGGTAATTCCTGTCTAGTTAGGTAGGCCAGGAATGGTTCTGTCCATGGGGCGATGATGGCCATCATCACATGGGATGAAGGTGTTATTTTGGTGGCAGAGCCTCCGATTGTGTCAGAGTATTCGGTATCTGGGGTTGTGGCCGGGTCCGGACTATTTTTGCCGGTGTCCCCTTCCCATACCACGAATGGTTTAAACAGTCTTTCCAGGAAGATGTTTGGTGGGACAGGGTCGCGTTTAGCGCCGATACGTGCTAGGATGTCCGCTGCCTGGTTGTTTTCTCGAGCCACATGAGGAAGAAGAAGTTCTAGTGCGTCTATCTGAGAGGAGCGACCTCCCTTTTATAGGCGCAAGAGAAGGAGGCGAGAGGCTGCGCCGGGAGCTAAAGGGAACGAGGGAGACGAAACGACCGACAGCAGCCGAATGGTGCAGCGTTCTTATTCAATATTCACTACAGCAAAAACTTTTCAGCTCCCGAGTGACCTTTCGTATACCCATAGTACGCGGCAAAAATTTAGACATCGGCTCGGCTCATTCCCGCAACCCGCGGCGCGACGAGGCGGGCGGCGAAGGAGGAGCGCGCATGGATGTCCCTCTTGTTCTCAAGCTCATAGAAGTGGGGAAAGAACCTCCCTTATAAGGAGATCCAACTCCACTAAACTAGCAATGTGGGACTAAACTTTAGTAGTATCCCTTGCCTTGCATGAATGGGCTAAGTGGGCCTCTAGGATTTATTTAGGAATTTCTGAAATAGTTATTGGGTTGTCCCAAAATAGACTAAATTCCAGCAATCCCCCACCAGATCCCGAGGCACACAGAAATTTGCCTTTGGTTCCAAAACACCATTTTATATACCGCTATTGCAGTGGAGACTGTTAAGTTGAACTTCCACCTAGAACTCTATGCTACACTAGTAAGCAACTTGACCAGTGGACTGGGCCTTGAACTGCAAGTTTTCTGCGAATCTAGCTTCACACAAAGCCTTGACCGATACTAGGCTCCCGTGGGTCTTCCCCGAGGGTGGAGCTTATGCGTCATACTCCGTGACCTTTCATGAGTTTACTAGAGAGAACCCTACTCTCATAGATTGCGACGTTTGACAATCAGACTCATATAGGTATGTTCTTCAAAAGATGTTCTGCAGGACAACATCTCTGCTTAAATGAGCCACTTAGAACACATTAAGATATACATCAACCTGCCATGCAGATTTAGGAGAGTATTGCATCTTCATGGAGTGGTATTGTTAACAACAAGGATACTCTCCTCTCAGTTGACCAACAACTTGTCTTCCACATCTAATTCACAGGATCTCCGATCACATAGACTAGGTTACCACTGTGAACAACTCATATTGTGGGTCTCATACCCATCTCCCTCGATGCATTATCTATCACATTACGTGATAGACCCTTAGTAAAAGGATCTGCCAAATTTTTAGACGTTTGGATATAATCCAATGCAATAACTCTGGAGTTTTTCATTTTTCTGACAGACTTTAACCTTCTCTGAATGTGTCTTGATGACTTCATGTTATCCTTTGAGCTGCTCACTTTCGTGATCACAGTTTGATTGTCGCAGTTCGTAAGGATGTCCGGTACAGGTTTCTCAACAACCGGCAAGTCATTCAAGAGCCGACGAAGCCAATCTGCTTTGACTGTAGCTATATCATGTGAGTTCTGCTTCCATTGTTGACCTTGTTAAGATGGTCTGCTTGCAAGACTTCCAAGAAACAACGCCACCTTCATGAGTGAATAAATATCCGCTCGTGGCCTTTATCTCATCAGCATCTGAGATCTAGTTTGAGTCACTATACCCTTCAAGAACCTTTGGGTGCCCAGTGTAGTGAATTCCGTAATTCGCAGTGCCTTTCAAATAACGCAAAACTCTCTCTAGAGCTTTCCAATGCACATCTCCTGGTTTTGAGACAAACCGACTCAGTTTGCTAACAGCAAAAGAGATGTCAGGTCTTGTAGCACTGGCTAAGTACATAAGCGAGCCAATAATCTGAGAATACTTCAATTGATCTCTAGCAATTCTTCAATTCTTTCGAAGCAGCACGCTAGCATCATATGGTGTTGGAGAGGGCCTGCAGTCACTATAGCCAAAGTGACTCAAGATCTTTTCCACATAGTGAGATTGAAGCAATGTAATTCCACCATAATCGTCTCTCAACAACTTGATGTTCAGAATGACATCAACCACTCCTAAATCCTTCATCTCAAAATAGCAAGATAGGAAATCCTTGACCTCCTTAATAACATTCAAATTTGTTCCGAAAATCAGTATGTCATCAACATAGAAGCAAAGGATAACTCCCTCGCCCCCACCATGGCGATAGTACACACATTTGTCAGCTTCGTTTACAACAAAGCCTGCAGCTATTAAAGTTCTTTCAAACTTATCATGCCACTGTTTGGGTGCTTGCTTGAGTCCATACAAAGACTTCAGTAAGTTGCACACTTTTCCTTCCTAACCATCTAGTACAAACCCATTTGGTTGTTCCATATAAATTTCCTCGTCCAACTCTCCATTTAGGAAAGCAGTCTTAACGTCCATTTGATGAACGAGAAGACCATGTGAGCCAGCTAGTGAAAGTAGAACTCGAATAGTGGCCAGTCGAGCCACAGGTGAGTAAGTATCAAAGAAGTCTTCACCTTCCTTTTGGGTATAACCCTTAGCCACGAGCCGAGCCTTGTACTTTTCAACAGTACCATCATGCCTAAGCTTCTTCTTGAATACCCATTTGCATCATATAGGTTTGCACCCATAAGGACGATCAGTAATCTCCCAAGTTTCATTCGCCAAGATGGAATCCATCTTGCTACAA
Organism: Triticum urartu; assembly: GCF_003073215.2. Taxonomy (NCBI): domain Eukaryota; kingdom Viridiplantae; phylum Streptophyta; class Magnoliopsida; order Poales; family Poaceae; genus Triticum; species Triticum urartu. The sequence goes on along the minus strand of NC_053024.1, from coordinate 142,490,835 downwards.
ACCGCTTCCTTCGAGTAGTCAGCATCTTCAGATGCACAGGCCTCTGAAATAGAACTGGGAGTGTCATCTATGAGATACACAAGAAAATCATCACCAAAGGACTTTGCAGTCCTCTGTCCCTTGCTCGTAGTAGGAACTTCATTATTCCCATCCACATGATTTCCAAAGTGTTCCATCCAAATGGCAGGTTCAGTAATTGTAACTGGTTCCTGATTCGATGAACTAGGCATCTCCTGATTAGATGAGGTAGCCACATCCTTCATGGGAAAGATATCTTCAAAGAAAGTCACATCATCCGACTCCATGATCGTACCGACATGCATGTCAGGTACCTCAGATTTTACAACCAAGAATCTATAACCAATGCTATGAAAAGCATATCCCAAGAAAACACAATCCACAGTCTTTGGTCCAAGCTTGCGCTTCTTTGGAATTGGCACATTGACTTTCGCCAAACAACCCCAGGTTCATAGATAAGAGAGCTTTAACCTTTTATTCTCCCATTCCTCGAATGGAGTTAGCTCTTTGTTCTTTGTGGGAACTCGGTTTAGGACATGACATGTAGTCAATATCACCTCCCCCACCATGCCTTGGAGAGACCCGATGTGTCTAACATGGCGTTAACCAAATCAGTTAGAGTACGGTTCTTTATTTCGGCTACCCCATTTGATTGAGGTGAATAGGGAGGCGTCCTCTCATGGATTATACCATGTTCCGCACAAAAAGCATCAAATTCATTGGAAAAATACTCTCCAAAGCCTCTTGATTTTCCGATCAAGTTGGTTTTCCACTTCAGCTTTATAGATCTTGAAATAGTTCAAAGCCTCATCCTTAGATTTCAAAAGATACACACAACAGTATCTACTAGAGTCGTCAATTAACGTCATGAAATATTTCTTTCCACCTTTGGTCAAAACACCATTCATTTCACATAGATCTGAATGTATGAGTTCTAGTGGTGCAAGATTTCTCGTTTCCGCAGTTGTGTGAGACCTACGAGGTTGCTTAGCTTGCACACAAACTTGACACTTAGACCCCTTGACAGTGGTGAAACTAGGGATTAAGTTCAATTTGGCTAGTCGCGACATGCAACCAAAGTTAACATGACAGAGACATGAATGCCACACATTTGATTCACTATTGTTGCAAACATGATTAACAACTTTATTGCAAATATTTGATAAAGATAAACGAAACAGGCCTCCTGACTCATAACCTTTACCAACAAAGGTTCCATACTTGGATATTACAAATTTATTTGACTCAAAGACAAGCTTATAGACATCTCTACACAGAAGAGATCCGCTAACAAGATTTTTATTGATGGAGGGAACATAATGCACGTTCTTCAGACGCACGATCTTCCCCGAAGTAAACTTCAGATCGACCGTGCCAACACCATGAGCATAAGCACTTGAACCGTTGCCCATCAGCACGGTTGAAGTCCCTGCGGTCTGATAAGACGAAAACATGGAAATATCACCGCATACATGCACATTAGCACCCGTGTCAATTAACCAATCAGGAGAATGACATACTGAAATAATAGTGGGAAATATACCATACCCAGCATCCTTCAAGTCAGTGTCTCCAATGACAACATTAGCGGTCTTGCCGCCTTTCCCAAGATGACGCTTGTCATAACGATTAGGGCAACTAGGAGCCCAATGGTGAGGATGTCCGCACACATGACAAACACCTTTCTTCTTGTCATTCTTCTTCTTGAAGTTCGTGTGCTGTACAACCTTGTTCTTCCCATCAAACTTTGCTTTACCATCGAACTTGCCCTTGTTCTTGAACTTGTGGGGCTGGAAGTTTTTCTTATGTACCAGATTGGCACTAGAACCTCCCTTAATACCTCGAGCACGGTTATCCTTTGCTCTCTCCTTTTCCTCCACATCAAGAGTACCAATGAGATCCGGAACGGAAAACTCCCGCCTCTTATGCTTCAGTAAGGTAGCAAAGTTCCTCCATGAAGGAGGAAGATTAGTGATGATACCTCTGGCAACAAACTTGTCCGGTAGCATACAATTGAAGTGCTCAAGTTCTCTAGAAAATGAATCTATCTCATCAGCTTGCTCAACCATGGAGTGCTCTTCAGTCATCCTGTAATCATAGAATTGCTCCATGATGTATGTACCACCCAGAGAATCATGCTACAGTAATCTCATGCCTAATGATGCAATGACATCATAATTATTTTGATAATCCTCACTTTGCTTCAAACCAAACTCAAATCCAAGTTTGAATCCCAAGTCAAATTATAATTTTATAAAACCGTAAATTAAAAATGTTCCTTAGGTTGGAAATATTCACTACATAATCCTCATTCATTAAGAAATATTTTTGGAGATGTTTAAAGACACCCATGGATTTTAAATAGTGGACTAACGACACCATTTTAGCCCTTTCAAATACAATCATAATTTATAATAACTCAAATTGCCCCAAAGCATTTTGTGCAGCCCTAAAATATAGTGCGTGGGTTATGTGCAAATTTACATGGTCAACAAAATTCATTTGATAGCAGAACCTAAATAAAAACATGAAACTAAAAGAAAATAGAAAAGAAAATTAAATAAAAAGTAAAAAAATCAAAAGAAAAGAAAAGAGCAGCCCCACCCCCTGGGCCTCAGCCCACTCGAGCCCACCTACGCCGCCGAGGGGATAAGTCTCCCCCTCGGCCTCGTCCTCGTCAGTCCGAGATATTTTCCCTTCCCCCTCGCTTGTTCCCCTCTCACTCGCACTCGTGCTGCTCTCTATTCCCCTGCCATGGCCGCCTTGCCTTCACCATTACTTCGCCATCCCCTGGGTCCATCGCCCCCCACGCCGGCAACTGTTGTCCAGGAGGACCCCCGCTGCCGTCTACGCCGATTGCGAGTGTCATGTCAACCGGGGCCACACCGCAACGTCGCCATCGACCACCTCGTCCTCTACATCCGGCCACCGCGACGCCATCGACGGATTCGTCGTCTTCATTGCACCCCCAGCCTCCCCGAGCTCGTCCCCGGAACCGCGGTGAACTCCTCTCCCCGTTCCCCCTATTTACCCCTCGATTCGTCCCCGTAGGCCGTCGTTCCACCACCGTGGCCGGAGCTCCGCCCGTCGTGTGCCTGGCCGCGCGCCACTGCCACTATGCACCGCTGCTGCCCTTTGGCCATCCCGTGCTTGCCGCGGCCCGTGCCCCGCGCCCCCACTCCCCTGCTATTACCGCTACTATGCTGTCGCTCCTGCCATCGTGATGTTGCTGCCGCGAGTCGCTGGCCGCCGCTGCCTGCGCCCGCCCTGGCCTCTCCTCCGCTGCGCCACCCCGTGCTTGGCCACGCCCTAAGGTCCCTTGCCCGCACCGCAACCGCCTCCCGCTTCGCCCGGCGCTGCCACCACACCCTGCCGCCACTGCCCCTTCCTCCGCCTGCTGCCGCCACTCGCCAGCGTCTGCTGCCGCTTGCGCGCATCTGCCTCGCTCGCATCATGCGTCGCTCCCAGGCCGTGCTGACCCGCCTGCGCCGCCGCGCCCTTGCGCTCGCCCACACGGTGGCCGCTTGCGCTTGCCGTCGCCGGCAACCGCTGCGGGCTCCGGTCGCCGTGGTCCTGGCACCCCTCCCGCTCCCGATGCTGGTGCCCGCCGCCGGCGTTCCCCCACCGTTGGCCTGGGCAAGTGCCCAATCGGGCTGGCGCCCGCGCGCCCGTTACCCGCACCCAGCGCCCCGCCCCGCAAGGCCTCTGTGCCACTGGACAACGGGCCCCACACCTAGAACATTTAATAGAAAAAAGATTAAAAAACAAAAATAATAAATATATATTAATTAATTAAGTTAATTAATTATGTTTAATTAACCTAATTAACTAGTGTTAATTAAATAAACAATAATTAGATTAGTTTAAACCTAATTAGATTAAACAGTCTATGACAGGTGGGACCCACATGTCAGTTTGACCCAGTCAACGTTCTGTTGACTGCTGACGTCATGATGACATCAGCAAACACTATTCTGGATAATGTTGTTTTATAATAATTAAACAAATGCTAAAAATGACTTAAATCTTTTAAAATTAATATAAAATAAACCGTAGCTCGGATGGAAAAACTTTGTACATGAAAGTTGCTCAGAACGACGAGACGAATCTAAATACATAGCCCGTTCGTCGGCCACACATCCCTAGCATAGCGAGCACGCAACTTTCCCCCTCCGGTTCATCTGCTCGAAAACGTGAAACACCGGGAATACTTTTCCGGATGTTTCCCCCCTTCGCCGGTATCGCCTATCCCTACATTAGGTCACCCCTAGCACAACGTATTGCCTCGTCTTGCTTTGTGTTACATTTGATTGCTCTATTATTTATTGTGTTCCCCCTCCATTACTCCTTTCCGGTAGACTCCGAGACCGTTGCCGATGTCCGTGTGTTCGACTACATCGAAGATGACCCCTCCTTGCCAGAGCAACCAGGCATGCCCCCCTTGATCACCAGATATCGCCTATTCTTCTCTCTATTGCTTGCATTAGAGTAGTGTAGCATGTTACCGCTTTCCGTTAATCCTATTCTGATGCATAGCCTGTCATTGTTGCTACAATTGTTGTTACCTTATCTGCAATCCTAAATGCTTAGTATAGGATGCTAGTTTATCATCAGTGGCTCTACATTCTTGTCAGTCTGCCATGCTATACTATCAGGCCGTGATCACGTCGGGTGTTGATCACGGGTATATACTATACATAATACACATGATATATGTTGTGTCTAAAGTCGGGTCGACTCGTTGAGTACCCGCGGTTGATTCACAAATTGGGGGCTGAAAGGACATACTTTCCCGACGGCCCTCTGTGTGGATCTTTGTGGCAAAGCAACAGGGCAGGTTGAGACCACCCAGGAGAGAGGTGGGCCTGGCCCTGGTCGGCCTTCGCGGTTACTTCAAGATAATACGCTTAACGAGATCTTGGTATTTGATCTGAGTCTGGCCACTGGCCTATACGCACTAAACAACTACGCCGGAACAATTATGGGCACTCGACGTCGCGGTATCAGTCGAAGCCTTCGTGACATCAGCGACTGAGCGGCGCACGCCGGGTTGGACCGCGTAACGCAACTTCCTTTGTAATGGAGGTTGCTAGGTCTGCTCACCCGCTGCGTACGCAACATGCAGGTGTGCAATGGGCCCAGACCCCTGCGCCATAGGATTTAGACCGGCGTGCTGACCTCTCTGTTGTGCCTAGGTAGGGCTTCGACATGTTGATCTTCCGAGGCCGGGCATGACCTAGAAAAGTGTGTCCAGACAAAGGGGATCGAGCGTGTTGGGAAATGTGGTGCACCCCTGCAGGGAAGTTGATCTATTTGAATAGCCGTGTCCCTCGGTAAAAGGAAGACCCAGAGTTGTACCTTGACCTTATGACAACTAGAACTGGATACTTAATAAAACACACCCTTTCAAGTGCCAGATACAACTCGGTGATCGCTCTCTAACAGGGCGACGAGGAGAGGACCGCCGGGTAGGATTATGCTATACGATGATACTTGGTTAACTTACCATCTACTCTCTTCTACTGCTTCAAGATGGAGGTTGCCAGAAGCGTAGTCTTCGATAGGACTAGCTATCCCCCTCTTATTATGGCATTCTGCAGTTCAGTCCACATATACTACCCCCCTTTCATTGATACCAATGCATATGTAGTGTAGCTCCTTGCTTGCGAGTACTTTGGATGAGTACTCAAAATTGCTTTGCTCCCCCTTTTCCCCTTTCTATACCCGTTGTTGCGACCAAATTGTGGAGTCCAGAAGCCAGAGGATCCCGAGGATGATTCTACATGGAGTTCGGCTTCGAGGAGTAGTTAGGAGGTCCCAGGCAGGAGGCCTTGCCTTTTCGATCGTTGCTACTTTTGTGCTAGCCTTCTTAAGGCAAACTTGTTTAACTTATGTCTGTACTCAGATATTATTGCTTCCACTGACTTTTGTGTATTCAAGCTTATGTATTCGAGCCCTCGAGGCCCCTGGCTTGTAATATAAAGCTTGTATTATTTTATTTTGTGTCTAGAGTTGTGTTGTGATATCTTCTCGTGAGTCCGTGATCTTGGCCGTACACGTTTGCGTGCATGATTAGTGTACGGTCAAATCGGGGGCATCACAAGTTGGTATCAGAGATGACTGCCTGTAGGAATCCCCCTTCCACACTCCTCGGCCGAAGTTGAGTCTAGTAATTACAAAACTTTTACTAACAGAGCTGTGTGGCTTACGGGCCCACGTCGCCATCAGGTGGTATTAGGATCTTTTATTCCTTGACTTATACTCTAGGATTCTGATCTCTCTTCTATTCGGGTTAAATGATTTTACTAACTCTGACTCTAGGTTCTCATAACTACTTCCTCCCGGAGAGCCTCTCACTCCAGATGATTGCTTGGTGCACCGAAAGATTCAGAAGATACTCTCCGATGTTATCCCGAGAACTTGTGCTCATTGTGTTTGCAATGCCCTTTCACCATCAACCCCTATAGATAACTACATGCACTTGCCATTCTTACCTTAGTCCCCAGTTGCTCTTGCTATTACAAGATACCCAGAAATACTCGTTGTTGTTCCGAGAATCCTTGTGCCTACTGCCTTGCAGTTCCTTGTCACCTGAATACACCTAGAAATTAATCCTCTCACACACACACCAAGGATTTGTTTCTCCCCAGATGTTCATGTGTTTCACCAAAGTCTTTGAAATACTATTTGATCTTCTGAAAATCCTCAGCAGCTTATTTCTCTTGAAATTCTTGCTTGCTTGCATTAGGGTTAATCCTATAAGTATAGTAATCTTATTGGCATCCTTTGCCACTATCATTTTGAGCCCATTGATACAATATGTTGCGAATGCATGCAATCCTCAATCAGATCCTAGTATTCATCCTTCTGGCTTAGACACATTTTAAACATGAGTTGGATCTCAACCAATCAAATTGACATCGATTGTATCCCTAAGGCTATTCAACTTATCCATCCTTAACCAGAGCGTTTGCTTCTGATCCCTTGATTTGGAAATCATAGTTCCTTTGCATTTGAGCTTTGAGTTAGTCAGTTGTTTCTATAATCTAATCTCCTTGCATTCTTCTTCCTCTAGTTGAGTACCGATGCTCACGTCAGATCCCTTGTGGACCACCGGATCCTTTGTTGGATTTTATCCGACAGTGTCCTTCCTATTCAATAAACTTGTGAGCCTCTCATCGGATACATAATGCCTTTGATAAATCGTACCCCCTGCTTTTGTCAACCATGCTCTGCTCCCGAGCTTGAGTTATTCGCTCCTGAAGTTGGTGGTATGTGTTCATAAGATGCCCCGATGGGTTAAACCTATGCCTTTCTTGCTCTGTGTGAACCCAAAAGATTTCATGGGTCATAATTATCTAGTATTGCACCAGGTAAAACTTTCGACAACTAATGTCATTTTTGAAAAGCGAGAGGTGAATGGAAGGTTATACATTGAAGAAGTGGGAGTCGACCTTGAACTTTGTGTTCATGCCCATGGACACGATGTATATCCTATCATGGAAGCTTCTTGTAATAATAACTATTCCCTTGATATAATATCATTTGGTATCTGTGAATTGAGCCTTTGCAATCGTGGTTCCGATCATATTTTCTCCTTGATTCCATTTCTCTGACTAGTTAAAGCACTTGTCTTCTGCAGATCAATACACTTCTGCAACCTCTATTATGTTCTACCTTCGAGTATTACCCCGTGGTATCTCGATAAAATCACAGAACCATATTACTTCTTATGAGTTCTTCTTCAAGTATTATTTCTCACCGATTTCAATTTTTCCCGGGTTCCGAGTCGTTAGACACTCAGGGACACCGATAGTGAATCGAGTCCTTAATCCGATTCATTAACTCTAAGTAATTTTTGTTGCTTATGATTTTAATAATCCTTCAAGTCATTCCTAGCCCGATTGGCTATATCATTATCGTGCTAAATTTTGACTCTGCTACCTGGTCCTTCTTTCCGGAGCACAATTTTCGACTATGAGCTAAGCTTATGTCGATCTTCCTCGGCATATCATATTGCCTTAAACAACAGCTTGATTTCGAGTTTGTGTCGTATCCATGGTTTCAATAACTTTTCGCTCCATCCTTCCTTTTGGTTGATGTTGTCGATGAGCGATTATATCTTCATGAAATCTCTCGACAACTATGTCGTGATCATCATCAACATCCTGAGATCTTCCAAGATATATATCAAGTTCTTGATGAGAAATACCATCCTTTCCCCTCAATGATTTGTGTTATCACCGACCACCTTATTGCCTTCCGTTCAACACAAACTTGTTCGTGTTTTGTGTTATACCTTGAGATCCTTGCTACCTAGCATTTGCTCTTCTTTACCTTGGAAGTATTACCATCTTTTATGTCAAGAAAGTCATGAGAATTTCACCACCTCTTTAAGAGATATTGATACATGTGATACTTCTTGCCATATCCGTTCATTCCTTGGTCCCCATGTTGTTTCGAACCGGAAAACCGACAATTGAACTATGATGTGCGACTTCAAAACTTCTAGCAACCCTATTGCTTTGAAGAGAATGGTCGATATTTCATTCTTAGACCATTGGTTATCGAATCACCATTCTAACATTGATCATGCTACCTAAGCCCATATTTCGGGTGCACCTTTCAGCCAATGTTTAATTGTGTATGTTTTTTTCTAGCATACATCATTATGTCATTTGATCTGACAAATGTTATCCCCTTGTTCACATAAGTGTGGAAATCCATCTTTTGAAAATCTCAATGAATTGTCGCTGAATCAATCAGCCACCTCCTCACCTCTCCTTCATTTAATGATGAGCTCTTGTTTTGGAACTTGCTTCCGTAGTTCAATTCCCGAGAATCTTACAATGTCATCTCGACAAATTGTGTTGCACCTTTCTTCTCAGGCATCCCGATCTGAGTTATCCTAACACCAATTAGATCTGAACCTTGGTCAGATATGATGGTTGGGACATATTTCCAAGAGTTATAACATTGGTCCTTATATATCGGTATGGTGATGTCATGCCTATCACACCTGGCCGGAGGACTTATTGTTATAGTTTCCTGTTTAGCAAGGTTAACCATTCTTCCATGAGGAAATTGTAAGACTTATTCTATAAGTTGTTCCTAATGAATCCTTCGTGTATCCAAGTCCGACCTTTGCTTGAAGACCATGTTGATGCTATCTCGAAGCATGTCTGTGGTACTCCAGTTTTCAATAAGTACCTCTGAAGCACAATGTCGGCGCTCTGGGAACGGGGGTCCCCAGATTTACCTGCCTGCGGCCGCAGCGTGGCTAAGCCAGCAGGCCGTACGGCCCATCTTCATCAACAAGGCATCGAAGACCCTCGCGAGGCGGACGACGCAAGACCTTCTCTAGAGTGGCCTGGTCAGGCAGGCTCACGAGGAGCGGAGATATCAAGGCGAGGAAAACCTCATGAGGCTCTCGTGACGTGAGCCATGACGATCGACACCAGGCGGGCGCCAGCGCGCAGCGTCCTTGTTTCCTCTTTGGTGCTAAGGAGACCAGCGCAGGCGAGGAGTACCGATGCATCAAGCAAAGGTTGCCATTTTGGTGCAACAAGACCAAGACCAGAAGGACGGCAAGACGGAGGTCATCGTGGAGCCCGAGACGGTGTCACCACCAGAGCCTTTCGCAGGCGAGGACCACCTTTTGTCAGGATGGATTGTACTAGCTGTCCCCCTTCAAATTTGCCCGCCGTTGTTGGCTCCCTTCCCACTCAATATTTGGGAAGAGGACCAGGGCCTATATAAGTAGAGTTAGCCACCACCAAGAGAGAAAGAGAGAAGAAGAGGGAGAGATAGAGAGAGAGAGGGGGAGAGAAGGAGGACGGATTCAGTCCACTCTCACCCGCACAAGTTAGCCAAGCACAAGAACACCTCAACCTCAGGAGGCTGTTCTTCCCCTTGTATTGTTCATCATCAACCCAAGAGGCAATCCACCACCACCACACTGGAGTAGGGTATTACACCACAACGGTGGCCCGGACCAGTATAAATCTTGTGTCTTTCTGTATTGCGAGTGCGTCGAGTTCGTCCACGAGATCTTAGCGAGCTAGGGCATAGATTGGTGGGAGGAAAAGATTTCGCGCGCACCCCAGTGTTTGAACCTTTAGGGTTTGCCGGAACCCCACATCCGACATTTGTCGCGCTAGGTAGGGGTGCGTTGGAGCTTCTTCTCCGACAATCGACTTGCAGACGCTCCGCGGCGCGATGTCCGACGACCCAAGAGCTGACTCCGACCGCTGGGCAGCCTGGCCAGCCCGGCCGGCGCCGCCCGCCTATGAAGACCTCAACCCCGTGTTCCAGGCAGCACGAGCGCTGTCTAATCCGGCGGGGCGCGGGTGACGCGGCAGGGCGTCATCTACCCTCACTCCATGGCAAGTGCGGGCCGCTACCAGAGCAGCAAGCCACGCCGCAGCGACGGCGCCGCACTCACGGCGGGAACAAGCAAACACGCGGGCAGCACTCACTGTGGCAAGGGAGCTGTTGCGGTGCCGGCTGATGGAAAGCGGCCAGGACACACCGCTGGAACGCGTCACCGAGCTGCTGGACGCGGCGGCCTCGGGAGCCCCGCCCTTCTGCCATCAGCTTCCTCCTCAGGCCGCTACGGGGATTCTCGGCGGGCCACGCCGCCACCATGCACCATCAGGCGCGCCAGGAGGCTTCGTCAACACCAGCATGGCCGGCGGCGCCGGGGGCTCTACCACCCCCGAACCGCCCGCAACAAACATGGGCACAAGCGTCGCCTTCCATGGCCCAAGTGGGATGCCACGCTATCACCCCCAGGACGTCACGCTAGGTCGGGCAACATGGAGTGTGGGGCACCATGGCGAGGTGTTCGGGGTAACAACCCCACAAGCCTACGTGCCCTGCATGACGGACCAGGAGTACACGCCGGAGGACGACCCCGGCTCATTCGTTGGAGAAGATTGGGAAGAAGGGACGCTAGGGGTCGAAGCCTTCCAGGAGCTGCCGGGGAACCACCACGACCGCGTGTGCGATGTCCACTATAGGGTACCCCTAATCCCTCAGGAGCAAGCTTACGCTAACCATGAGTCGCAGGAGGAGCAGGTCACCGTAGTGGCAGGCGGCCCCAGCTCGACGGCCCCCCTGACAGCGGGAGGATCACGTTGGGGGCTGCAGGAGAGGGGTCGGGAGCCAGGCCCCTCCCCAAGGCCCGTGAAACCAGGGGACACCCGGAGGTAGGCCCTCTGCCGGGGAGGCTTCGACGACCCTTCCCCCGGCAGAGGACCCGTGGTCACCGAGGGAACCGCTGGCGTCCCCTTTCCCTCTTTTGCGTCGTCCTGGTGACCGGTCGGCTCAAAGGAGGTCGAGGGTGGCGCGAGGTGGGGCCCTCGTCTGGCGATATGAAGCAAGGCCGGTACCTGTGAAGAAGGCCCAGTGCCTGTGAAGCTCGCCGCCCGTGACACTCTCACGTAATAATGAGTTGGGGATGTACATGCCCCGGAGTCTCAGGAGCGTTGGCCTCAGGCCCTGGGGCTTCCTCCCACGCCTAGTGGCAGCACTTAGCTCCGCGCTGGTGAGAGGACTTGAAGACCTGAAGACTAGACTAGGTGCTGGACGCGGCCTTTTGCTTTGGATCTCTCTTTCTGTGGCTTTGCTTTCTGGATTTGGATTTAAGTTGAAGCTGATTTTTTATCGATGCGCGCGGGGGTGCCTTTTCTTGTTCGAGCCATTTCTCGCCTTCTAGATCTCGTTTGGTTTGGGAATCATGTCCATCGCCTTTCCCTCGCAAGCTCCTCGCGAGCCAAACCACACAAAGTGCACGCTCGTCAAGCACGCGCCAGCGTTGTGGCTGGCACTCACCTCTTGAGGGGCCCCCTCAGACGGGGCGATAAGCTCCACAGGATTCTCAAAAGCTCGTCGGTTCACGACCCAGCCTGAAGCTGGCGCTGACTAAGGTAAACCATGACGGGAAGCTCGCCCCCGGCTTCACGAGTTCACGAGGACACATACCCACATCGCATAGGAAAGTAAAAACTGCAATTTGCTTACATGAGGGGCTCCCCCTCTCAAAATGCTCTTACAAGTCTTCCAAGGGCCACGCCCGAGTTTTGTGTGCAGGGAGAAATGACAGGAGAACATGGGATCAGCCAGAAATATCGCTCGCTACATCACCCGCGGACGCGTCACTCGTGTCATCATCATCTTCGTCGGTATCGTCGCCGCCGTCGGCGACGCCCCCATCGCCGTCGTCGACCACGTCGCCTTCGTCTGTGACGACCACCACCGCGTCATCCTCCAAGGTGAAGGCCCTGACCAACGCGTCCACATGGTCCTCTACCCAACGCGCCAGGTCGCCCCGGACGGCTGTGGGTACGGGGGCAATGGCTGCATCGAAGTCAAAGTTGGGGTCGACATTCAAAAGGTGGCTGAAGACACGGGAGAAGGCGCGCTGAAGCAGGCCACGACCCCTTTCCTCCACAAGCTGGCGAGCTCTGGCAGATCGAGCCTCCAGGTGCCTCACCACCTCGGAAAACAAAGTCAGGTGGCTGGCATAGTCATTCGAGTGAGGGGCCGGGGCGTTCTCGTTGCAGATGTAACCCGGGGCGGTGTTGGCCTTGTTTCGGAGGTCTTGAAGCACAGGAACATGCTCGCGCTCCAGCGTCCGGCGCTGGAGTACTTCCTCCCTGTTTTGCCGTGCGACGGCCTCGACATCATCAACTCAGTTCCAGAAAGAAAGCAGCTCGGCGCGGGCGGAGGCCAAGTACGCCCGCGTCGTAACCAGGGTGGCGGCTGTGGCCTCCGCACGCCTCTCGGTCTCATCTAGCCTAGGCCTGAGGGCGGCGGCCCTACTCGCATCCTCCAGACCCGCGAGCTTCAGCTTCAAGTTGTACCTGCCCTCCAGATCTGCGCTAACCTCGGCCACCCGGCGATTGATCTCCTCCTCGACTCCGGCCTCGCGGGCCCCGACGACATCTTCTTCTTGAGCAACTTGACGCTCCCTCATCTCCAGTTGCTCGAGCTCGAGGCTGCGCTCCACAGCTTCCAGGGCCAGCGTCTCCTCGCGCTTCCGGACCTCCTCTTCCTCCACGGGCGTCCCCCTCAGCAATGCAAGAGCGGCCCCGCGCGCCTCCACCTGCTGCTCAAGGGACGCGCTCCAGGCCTGGAGCCCCCACGCGCGCTCTTCCGCAGCCTCGTGACGGCGATCGGCCTCGCGAGCCTATTGCAAGGCTCGCGAGCGGGCTTCATGGGCGATCTTGAGGGACGCCTCGGACTTCGCATTCTCGAGGTCGCGCTGGTAGCGACCGAGGTTGATGGCCACCTTCAGCTTGCACCGCTCCTCCACCAGCCGGAGACCTTCAGCCTCAAGACGCAAATCGACACCAACGAGCTCTTCACCAAGGCGGCTCATCGTGCCCATCGCCTCCTGGAAGAGCTCATGACGAACCACGCTCTGCCCACGCTCGAGCTCGAACTCTCGACCCGCCTCGTCCTCCACCTCGGGGGCAGCGGGCGGAGCATCAAGTGGCGCGCCACCTTCCGGTGGGGGGCTAGGGGCTAGCGCTGTGCCTGACGTCAGCCTGTCCTCGCGAGGAGCCCAAGCTGATCGGGGCTCGCTGCTTGAAGAGGAACCGAAGATCAAGGTCAGCCATCGGCTATTCATGAGCAAAGGAGGAGTCTTGGGCACACCCGCCGAGCTCCACACCAGACCGTGGGGGAAGGGCGGCCAAACCGCGGACTCAGCGCGCCACGAATGCGAGGACGCTCCCCCGACCGACCCTGCTCCAGGGGCGGCAGGCAGGCCAGGAATGCTCAAGGCTGATGGGGGAATTGATGAAGGAGGAGGCCACCTCTCGGAAGACACAACAACTTCAGCGGAAGGAGCCCTGGAGGACAGACGTCAGGATGAGAAGACCACAGGCAAGAAGCCACAGCAATAAGATACTTACGCATCAATGGCGATGTACTCCCGTCGCTTCAACGGCCCGAAGATATTGCTGCCGCTGGGGGATCCCTTCCTCTTGCGGAGCTCCTCGAAGTCCACACAAAGACGACCAAAGCACTGGACATGACGGCCGGTGCACGGCGGAGCCGAAGAAGAACCAAGAGGGATGGCTTCAGGGGAGCCCGATCATGGCGAACAGCCCAACGCCCTCTCACTGCAACCTCCCGAGGCTCCTGGAGCCTCAGCCTCGGGAGCTGCATGCCGCGTCTCCTCAGCAACCAACGCCTGAGGAGGGGGGTTGCAGGCCCCCGAGGACGATGCCCCCAGATCACCGCTCGCCATGTGCTCCTCGACACTTGAGCGGCCGGCCCCCGTCAGAGCTCGCCCCCCCGCACCATCACCTGGGGCGAGATCGGCACCGGTGGCAAGGAGGGGGACCACGATGACGGGGTTCTCGCGGGCCTCTTCAAGCCGATTGGGCGCAGCCCCCACTCATCAAAGGAAGGCATGCTCGCGGCAAATGTGACTTTGTTCTCGCAGCGGTACAACAGTGTCGGGACCTCGATTCTAAGTCACACCGATCTAGCCTGTAACACCTCATATCACTTTGCGGCCTCACGCACGGTATTCCCACGGGTGTCGCCTTACCATGCCCCGGGACCGTTTGCGCCTTTTGGCTCACGTATATGATAGTGTCGCTAGCATCTATATGACAGAGAACCCGGGCCGACATGACTAGTCATGAACCCAAAGTGGCACTAACTTACGGGGACAGGCATACATGAATCAACATCGAGCATGTCGGTCAGCAGCGTGTGAATCCGGGCTGTAGCACTGGGCTAACAGGACTCCGGGAACCCGGGCTGTAACAGGCTAGGCAGGACTCCGGATGTCACCGCGTGACATTTCCCCGAAGGGACAGACACAGGAATGAAGTGAATCACATGCCGGCCAGTCAAGTGTTCCGGAGCAGTAGTGCTGGGCTAGCAGGACTCTGGTGAACCGGGCTGTAGCGGACTACTATGGCTCATGGAAGCACAAGACTACATTTCCCCATAAGAGAGGCTACCAAGGATAAACAACTAGGTTGTCGGATCCCACACATACCAAGCATTTCAATCATACACACAATATGCTCAATATGTGCAATACAACATGGCATCACAACAAGACTCTACGACTCAGAGTATTTATTCATTAGGCTCCGAGGAGCGAGATATTACAAACATGGGTCTCATGACCCAACATTCAGAGCATACAGGTCAAAGCACATGCGGAAGCTTAACTTGTCTGAGTACAAACAACTAAAAATGAAGAAGGCTGAGGCGCCTGACTATCTACCAGACCCTCCCAAGGGTACAAGATCGTAGCTGAGGTAACAAGCTAAACGTCGAAGTCCACGTGGAACTACTAGCGAGACTGAAATCTCTCTGCAAAACATAAAATAAGCAAACGTGAGTACAAATGTACCCAGCAAGACTTACATCAGAACTAACTACATATGCATCATTATCAACGAAGGGATGGTGGAGTTTAACTGCAGCAAGCCAGCTTTGACTCGATGGCTATCCTGAACTACGACTGCAAGTAACTCTTTTGAGGTGGCGCACACGAGTCCACATATTCACCATATCAATACACCACTATGGATCCGCTCCCGTCTCCCTACGAGAACGCCATCCATAGCACTCACGCTTATCTTGCGCATTTTAGAGTATCCACTTTCACTTGTCTATGAACTATGCAAGGGGTCCAAGTTTCCATATCCGAGGAATCCGGCTATTCGAATAGATAATGATAACCCTGCAGGGGTGTACTTCTTCACACACGCTCTCGCCACTTACCACCATGTACACATCGTGTATCTCGGCAACCTTCAAGCGGAAGCCTGGCGAGGGAGTCGGCCACGACCTGACTAACCAACAAGTCTCTAGTCTAGGTTTATCGCCTATTCGGGTTCCATCCGCAAGGAGATCCGGCCGGGGTTTCGCTCACGGCCCCAAACGATGTGTGCAGGGTTCCCAAGCCCACCATCCGGGTTCCACTTGGTACACCGTGCCACTGTGCCTAGTCTGTCCCAAGCCCACCTGTACCGGGTGCCACTTGGTAAACTACTAACACTACCTACAAACACCAGAAACTAGTTGCAACTCCTGGACAGAGATCGAGTTGATTAATAAGTCGAGATGGGCACTTAAGCATTCCAATGCGTGGTAGTAGCTGTTCATGGATCACAAACACAGAACTCGGTTCCTAAGGACGGCTGCAATGAGATAACCCACCATGCACTCCTACATGGCCTCTCCCAGCTACCTTTACCAAATCGTGTTCACACACTTAGCTCTCAACAGTAGGACATGTTCACCACATTCCAATTCATCCCCGATGAATCAGACCTGACTCAACTCTAAGCAGTAGCAGGCATGACAAACAAACATGAATGAGTAGGCACATCAGGGCTCAAACAACTCCTACTCATGCTAGTGGGTTTCATCTATTTACTGTGGCAATGACAGGTCATGCAGAGGAAGGGGTTCAGCTACCGCAGCATGTAACAGTTGTAACGTTGTTGTCCTAATGCAGTAAAAGAGAGCAGGAGCAAGAGGGTAGGATTGTATCGGAATGAACAAGGGGGTTTTGCTTGCCTGGCACTTCTGAAGATATTATAGCTCTTCATCAGTGTCATCGAACTCATCGTCGGAAGCACGTCTATCGAGAGGGGACGAATACCGGCAACAGAGAGGGAGAGCACAATCAATGCAATGCAACAATATGATGCATGATCATGACATGGCAATATGCTGTGATTTGGGCTAATGCAACATAAAATCATCCTAATTGAAGTGGAATTCAACCTATATCAAATTCCAACTCCAAATTTATTATGAAAATTTGCCCTAATCATGTTTCATCCTAAACAGTGAGGTTAACTTGCTCAAACATGCATGAAAATGGTACAGATGGATTCCTTGAATTTTTCTGATAATTTTTCATTTATAAATTATTTCATTTGGAGTTACAGTTGATTTACTATGAATTTTTGAAGTTTTGGACATTTTCTGAATTAAATAAATCATTTCTAATTTATTTAAAATCCAGAAAAGCATTTATGACCTCATCACTGCGTCACTGTGACGTCATCCAGTCAACAGGACGGGTCCAGGTCAAACCTAACGTGTGGGGTCCACACGTCGGTGACACAGTGCAAGCTAGGGTCACATACAGGTGGGCCTGGTCAACGTGTGACATGGCCAGGTCAAACTGACCCGTGGGGCCCATGGGATTAGTTTAGTCTAAACAGAAATAAAACCCAGGTTAAATATGAAGTGGGGCCCAGGTGTCAGTGAGCTAGGGGATTAGTTAGGCATCATTAGCACTAATCACGCGGCCACGTCGGATTACGCCGGCGGTTAGACGACGGCGACGACCCAGAGCGTCGGTGGCTCGCTGGAGTGGCGCCAGGGGCGGTGGCTAGGTGCGCTGAGGGCACCAGGAGGAAGCCCACGCTCCCGCGCATCCAGCAGAGGCAGCGGCAGGTCACGGGGTGCCCGGAGTCGACGACGGCGAGCACCGGGGCGGCGGCCGGAGATCGGGCGTCGGCGAAAATGATGCTACAGCACACGGAAGGAGGAACTATGGTGGTGTTCGTCTCCTGGGAGGGTGCGGAGCTCGTTGGCGGGCCCGGACACGGGTTGCAGCAGCTCTAGCCGCGGCGGCGCCATGGCCAGCGGTGGCGAGCTCGGAAGCTTGCGGAAACGGCGACTAGAGGACATGCGAGGCCGGGGCGAGAGAGGGGTTTCGTTTGCGAGCTCACCACGGTTCGGGTGGAGTCGAAGAAGAGGCCGGGGAAGCGCTGTGGCTGGCAAATTAACGACGGCGATGACGAAGCAGAGACGGCAATGGAGACGAAGGGGGCGACGTTCCGTTGCTCCCTGCCTCGCGTGCGTCGACGGGAGGAAGTAGCGCGAGGAGGTGGATCTCTGGAACAGGGCGGTGGCACTTGGAACAACGGCGGCCACGCGAGCGAAGCACGGCAGTGACGGGTGGCTGCGAGAACGCGAGGGGGGAGCTAGAGGAGAGGGAGAGAGACCCAGAGAAAGAGGGGGGGGTCCGTGGCCGTCTCCGTGGCGCTGGGGGAGAGCCTCAGGGGCGTGAGGCAGGCAGGGAGGAGGTGGCGGCCTCAGTGCGCGCCGTGCCCGCCTTCGCCTCTGCCTACTGGCAGAGGTTGAAGACGACTGGCACTAGCCAGGTGGGCTGGGCCGGCTGGAGGAGCTGGGCCACTACAGTACCAGGCCAGGTGGGCTTTGCCAGGTAGGTTCCTCTCTTTTTATTATTTCCTGTTTTCTATTATTCTGCAACTTTGTGGCTTTATTAAAAATATTGAAACAATCCCAAAATTCATGAAACCGCTCATGACCACTGTTGGGGATATATCCTACAGCAAACATTTCAGTTCATGAATATTTGGGCATTTGAAATATTCTATAGCATTTAAATGCCCAAATGCAAGTATTATATGATTTAATTCAGTGACCCTCTGTTGTCCTAGTAAAATGTGCACCATTTTTGTCAGGGGTTCTGGACCAAGGAAAAGATGATGAACATTTTAGAAGGGCATTTTGGGTTCAGTGAAAATGATTTTATTTGGACCCTAGTTGAATTTCATTTGCTGCTAGGGTTTATCAGCCCCCATTTCAAATTTTCATAAAAATTTAGACATGATGCATGGAGGCTAATGCAAGACAGGCAAGGCCAGAACTGGGGCTGTGACAGCTCACCCCCACTAAACAAGAATCTCGCCCCGAGATTCAAGCGTAGGGCAAGATGAAGGGGGAACGCAAACTAACATAATCTTCACGGTCCAGGTTGCACCTCATAAGGTTGTTGATTCGTTGCATACGTTGATCTTGACATCCCTGCTTTTGAGATCTTCATCCACGCGATGACGATGGAAAGAAACTATACTAGGATTGATCTTCTCGAAGATCGAGCTATACAAGATCAACTTGCGGAATGGGATGTTGAAACACCTCGAGTTGAGACACAAAACACATCGAGAGGTATGGAAGAACAAACGACGGGGTTTGATTTGGTGGGCAACAATTCCACGCCTGAGTAGGATGGTGCATGGTTTCAAAGTAGCGAGGAGGTAATTGCCATGATTCCATAACGGGACACCTTAGGGAAAGGTGACTCGTAGAGAATTTCCCTTAAGTGGCAAAAAGAATTACTTTTGATACAAAGATCATTGAAACTCTTTATACCAGCCCGAGGTAATCACAATCGATCGTTGGAAGGGTTTGAAAGAATGGCATACTCTGACTAGGATGAATGATGTGGACTACCTTGTTGAAGACAACGCAATGGATGATTTTTAGCTTATCATCGGAAATGGATGGTACCCCTGGTAAGTCCACTTTTGAAGATGATCCTGAACAACAAATACTGAGGTGCAGGCTGGGAACAAAATGCAAATGTTGGGAATGATTCTGGTAACTGGGGAAGAACTCAACAGTCGAGAGTGTTTCCAACGTTCCAATGGTTATAAAATCATCGAAGAGACTGAGAGCACAAGGATCCCTAAGGAACAACTTCAAGAATAAGTCACACTAAATCCTCATGGATAAGATGGTTAAATAGCTCAATCAAGATACTACTATGATAGATCTTCTGGCTAGGTGTGTCGGCCAGAACATCAACCTTGTCGGGGACCTACACCATAGATCTTGGAAAAGTTCCAACCATCATATCTGCCTGAGATTCAGATCTGGTTGGCAACAGGATATTCCAGACCCATCGAGTCTAGAAGAAAATGAAAGTTTGCAACACAAATCGACAAGATGGCGTTGCGAGATTCTCGGGAAATGGACTATGGTAGTAAGCTCCAAAACATGAGCTGGTTCTGCTAACACATGTGAACATGTTGTCCCAGACAAGCATGACCACATAGTAGTCTTATAATAAAAACACTACCGAGTTCAGGTGGGGAACCATCATCGAGGATAACAAAGTCCTTGCATAAGGCATGCTCTTAAGAAGGAACTTCTTCTCCTTGAACAAATAAATCAGTGGCTTGGTGTGCTAGGGGATACATATGGAGTGGAGGTAATTAATCTACCAAACCATATAATACATTCGCACATGCATAACTAACTTGGGATGGTACCAGAGGAAACAAAACAATCTTTCTCGAACTCATGGCGGCAACTTGCTCCAAATGCACATGAATTTGAGGAAGTCACTTCTTCCATCCAAGCATAAGTTTCATGAACGGAACACGAAGGCATTGCTTACAAAGTTTCCAATACTAGGTTGATGTTCAACATGAATCATGGGGGAGACAAAATGCTACTGGTGGGCTCAACAACAACTCATCGGAATTTCCATATCACTGGACTCCCACCATCATGTGAACACGGTGATAGCATTGGCCAGACCCAAAGGATGTAATGGTGTATGCTAGAGGGATCAACCACGAGTAAGACAACATTACGAACATCGTTGGTTCTGATTTGATTTGACGATAGCCCACACCCAAATCAAAGTTGATAATACAATAGATCCAACAACTGATCACAGGGACCAATCGATGAAGATATCATCTTTCTTCAACACACACACACAAAAAATATCCCTTAACACAAACTAAGTTAGACAAGCTTTTATCTTCCAACTCTCCAAGCTGTTGTTTGGCTTAACCAACTAGCTCAGGGGTATCCGACACGGATTCTTGGAGAAGGGGTGGTTACAAGAGAACCAACTTGATCACGAGCTCAACATAACGGCCAGGGAACAACATGGTGATACTTCCGAGAGGATATTCAGAAAATCACGAACCACCGCTATGTTATTAAGCTCGGGAGCATTAAGGCAAAATTGATGTGATCAAAAGAGCGAGGGATTGAAATAATCCAAACTCATTGATCGAGGAGTGCACCAGGAAAATGGACTAGGTAGCACAATCTATCTTAGAATGATGATTCAATAACCAACACACTAAGAATGGGATTATCGTCCATTAACTACCAAGCAACACGGTAGCTAGGAGTATGGATTTCACACATCACAATTCACTTGTCGGTATTCTGGTTGCGACAACACGACACCGAGGAATGAATAAGGATGGCGAGAAGTATCACTACGTCAAGAATTCATAAGGGAAGGTGCAATTCTCATGACATTCCTGACATAAAGTGGATAATACTTCAGGGTGGAACATACCAATAGCTTGATTGCATTTAATCTACGAAATACAACTGCTTTGACCCAATCCTAGAAATGGATGAGGTACTGGAGTCTGTTTCTCCTAGTCATTCTGAACTAGAATGGCTTGATGGACCACAAGAACGATAGGCACCGATGAACGAATGCTCACATACTCTTGACTATCAATTGATAGATGAAGGTCGGAGTATAATTGAAGGGAGACAACTCAAAGGAACATATATTTTCTGAGTTGTGGATGCATAGATTAGTATGCCGAACGAGTTCAACATATTTCTTTCGGATAACCCATGCAGAAAGGTAGAACTGGAAGAGTCGCAATGTAGAACGGAGAACTCATCAAGAGCACTCTGGTTATGATTTTTTGGTTCAAAAGAACTTCTGCCACAAGCACTTCATGGTATTTGGAAGAAGGAAATACCACAAACCTCGAGGACTATCACAAGGTTACTAATATCCTAAAGGAACTAGCAACACTATCAACATGAAGCAAGTAGGGTGAATCTTGGGCTTAAGAACCCATAAATAGAATATCTACTACTAAATGGCATCACGGGATGCTTTCAAGGATGATGGCCAGAATCATCACACTGGGGATACGAAAGCATTGCTAAATTCTCGAGGACACCTAGGGTCATAATACTAACTCCAACATACATGTCAAGGCAACGGAGTACCTCAACACACCGATTAGTGTGCTTAATCTGGCCCAAAAATACAACGGCAACATGGAGGAAAGATTTGCAAGTGCATAAGACTATTTAGAGACCTGGGATGACTCGGACAGCATAACGGCTGTAAATGCTCAAAATGATTTGAGACATCCTACAAAATGGTGGCATAACCACTCAACATCACAATATCAAAGTTCTGAGACCAATTATGAACACACGGAAGTAGTAGAGACTAAACTGAGGCTTGAATGCATCAATCCTATAAGTCTCTATCATAGTAACTCGTCATCCTGATAGATAGATGAGAAGGCCTAGTTCTTAATCCCCGTAGAAGAGAGGAGGATGACTCAGATCAGAAGGTCATGAGGATAAGGAGTAAAAAGAACCTTATGTTCCCATCCACAGTCAATTCCCTTATATAACTAAAGCATTTCTAGACACGACTTCGACCAGCTTGGCTTGGTAATCCTACAGGCAGTCAGGCTCTGATACCAAAACTGTCGGGACCCCGATTCTAGGTCACACCGATCTAGCCTGTAACACCTCATATCACTTTGCGGCCTCACGCACGGTATTCCCACGGGTGTCGCCTTACCATGGCCTGGGACCGTTTGCGCCTTTTGGCTCACGTATATGATAGTGTCGCTAGCATCTATATGACAGAGAACCCGGGCCGACATGACTAGTTGTGAACCCAAAGTGGCACTAACTTACGGGGACAGGCATACATGAATCAACATCGAGCATGTCGGTCAGCAGCGTGTGAATCCGGGCTGTAGCACTGGGCTAACAGGACTCCGGGAACCCGGGCTGTAGCAGGCTAGGCAGGACTCCGGATGTCACCGCGTGACATTTCCCCGAAGGGACAGACACAGGAATGAAGTGAATCACATGCCGGCCAGTCAAGTGTTCCGGAGCAGTAGTGCTGGGCTAGCAGGACTCCGGTGAACCGGGCTGTAGCGGACTACTATGGCTCATGGAAGCACAAGACCACATTTCCCCATAAGAGAGGCTACCAAGGATAAACAACTAGGTTGTCGGATCCCACACATACCAAGCATTTCAATCATACACACAATATGCTCAATATGTGCAATACAACATGGCATCACAACAAGACTCTACGACTCAGAGTATTTATTCATTAGGCTCCGAGGAGCGAGATATTACAAACATGGGTCTCATGACCCAACATTCAGAGCATACAAGTCAAAGCACATGCGGAAGCATAACTTGTCTGAGTACAGACAACTAAAAATGAAGAAGGCAGAGGCGCCTGACTATCTACCAGACCCTCCCAAGGGTACAAGATCGTAGCTGAGGTAACAAGCTAAACGTCGAAGTCCACGTGGAACTACTAGCGAGACTAAAATCTCTCTACAAAACATAAAATAAGCAAACGTGAGTACAAATGTACCCAGCAAGACTTACATCAGAACTAACTACATATGCATCATTATCAACGAAGGGATGGTGGAGTTTAACTGCAGCAAGCCAGCTTTGACTCGGTGGCTATCCTGAACTACGACTGCAAGTAACTCTTTTTAGGTGGCGCACACGAGTCCACATATTCACCATATCAATACACCACTATGGATCCGCTCCCGTCTCCCTACGAGAACGCCATCCATAGCACTCATGCTTATCTTGCGCATTTTAGAGTATCCACTTTCACTTGTCTATGAACTATGCAAGGGGTCCAAGTTTCCATATCCGAGGAATCCGGCTATTCGAATAGATAATGATAACCCTGCAGGGGTGTACTTCTTCACACACGCTCTCGCCACTTACCACCATGTACACATCGTGTATCTTGGCAACCTTCAAGCGGAAGCCTGGCGAGGGAGTCGGCCATGACCTGACTAACCAACAAGTCTCTAGTCCAGGATTATCGCCTATTCGGGTTCCATCCGCAAGGAGATCCGGCCGGGGTGTCGCTCACGGCCCCAAACGATGTGTGCAGGGTTCCCAAGCCCACCATCCGGGTGCCACTTGGTACATCGTGCCACTGTGCCTAGTCTGTCCCAAGCCCACCTGTACCGGGTGCCACTTGGTAGACTACTAACACTACCTACAAACACCAGAAACTAGTTGCAACTCCTGGACAGAGATCGAGTTGATTAATAAGTCGAGAGGGGCACTTAAGCATTCCAATGCGTGGTAGTAGCTGTTCATGGATCACAAACACAGAACTCGGTTCCTAAGGACGGCTGCAATGAGACAACCCACCATGTACTCCTACATGGCCTCTCACAGCTACCTTTACCAAATCATGTTCACACACTTAGCTCTCAACAGTAGGACATGTTCACCACATTCCAATTCATCCCTGATGAATCAGACCTGACTCAACTCTAAGCAGTAGCAGGCATGACAAACAAACATGAATGAGTAGGCACATCAGGGCTCAAACAACTCCTACTCATGCTAGTGGGTTTCATCTATTTACTGTGGCAATGACAGGTCATGTAGAGGAAGGGGTTCAGCTACCGCAGCATGTAACAGTTGTAACGTTGTTGTCCTAATGCAGTAAAAGAGAGCAGGAGCGAGAGGGTAGGATTGTATCGGAATGAACAAGGGGGTTTTGCTTGCCTGGCACTTCTGAAGATATTATAGCTCTTCATCAGTGATGTGACACTGCCTATGAAGACAAATATTTCATTGCCAGAGAAGTATGTCGTACCAGCTAAACGCACTGGAAAAGGAAATCAATTTGTTACTATTGATTCAATACATAAACAAAGTCTGGCCATGACGCACATCGCTCCGGAGATACAGGTATTACAGATTGGCACGATGACGTTTCAAATTGTACAGCCGAAGGAAGTGAAGCCCACTTTTCGAACCCCATGCAATCATGATACCGAGGGGAAGATGCAAGTTAAGGACTCAGGAGGATGCATGCGTTTTCCTTAGTCCTAGTTCGTTTCCTTTTCAATAAGTACTAGTCTATTTTGTCTTTTGTGATTAACGTGCCGGATAATTAAATTAGTTAAGATGTGATTAGAAAGATAGGAGAGAGAGAGTCCGTGTAGTATTTTTCTTGTTTAAGTCGGTTTAGCCTGGTCGTTTTTCTCGCCTATATAAAAGGCCGGCTTCGGCCATGTACGGGAGGGCTTTGGTTGAAGTTATTTTCCAGAGATGAATAGATCGGTAACTCGGGGTATCTCCGAGCCGCTGTTTGATATTTGTTGAATAGCTCTTGGGGCTTTGTGATTTTGGCGTGAGATTGATTCCAGAATTTCAGTTTCCGCTGGTCTGCTGAAGATCGTCCACGTACTTCCTCTCTAGGGTGTGCGTGTTGTTGCTGTGGTGATTGCATCTACAAGATCGCGAGCGCCACGTCGTTTCAGGTGACATCGTACCGTGAAAGATTGGGCAAATTATTTGTACCATCGATTTTCTGTCGACGGTCGCATCAAGTGGTATCAGAGCAAGGTTGATCACGGTACAATTTTTTTTCTCCTGCTATTTGATTCAACTGTTTGAAAGATGGTGAACTCGCAGCATGACAAATCTGATCATGAGGAGGTTGATGAGCTTCCGGAGGGTCTGGAGATAAGTGATGATTTGCGTATTCATCTGATGGCGATCAAGGGAGCCAACAAGAAGCTTGGGACAAGGGTGGAGGAGTTGTCTGCAAATATTGTAGGCGTCGAGGACAGATTGAACGAGCATTTGACTGCCAGCGACCGACAGCGCACTGATAGTCTACAGGTGGTGACTGAGAGTCTTAATCGGCTCACCGCAGCAGTTCAGCGCCTTCAGGCGAGAGATGTGGCACCCCGACAGTCCCGCTCACCACGACGACGTCATGACCGTGACAACGACGATGATGGTGATTTTTCTGAGGATTCTGATGCCCGTGGAGGCTTACCTCACCGACCGCGGCATGATGTTGGGGCTCACCGCCATGCTGGGCGGCGCCGTGACTATGGTGGCAATGGTGCCCACGAGGATGATGGTTTGGGTCGAATCAAGATAACCATACCTGAATTCTCGGGACGTTGTGCTGACCCGGAAAAATATTTGGAGTGGGAGATGCGCGTAAATCAAATTTTTGATGGTCACAACTACTCCGAAGAGAAGAAGGTTCGTGTTGCATCGATGGAATTTACAGAGTATGCTCTTGTATGGTGGGATAATAAAAACCGTACTCATGAGCGACCAGCGACATGGGCTGACATGAAGCGAATCATGAGGGAACGTTCTGTGCCTGCTTATTACACTCGCCAGCTTCATAGTAGATTGCGTCATCTAGTGCAAGGTACGAAATCAGTTGATGAGTACTATAAGGAGATGCAAGTTTTGATGATCCGTACAGCTGTGCGTGAGTCTGCGGAGGCGACCATGGTACGTTTCTTTGAGGGGTTAGAAGAAAAGATTCGCGACCGTGTTGATTTAATGCAATATAATGATATTCATGAGTTGCTTCATCAAGCGGAGCGTGCTGAACGTTGGGTATTGATTGGAGAAGCAAGCTTCAGAGACTCGTCCGACTTACAATAGTGGGGCCGACGTTGTTCTTCTCCTATTGATGGGTTTAGTGCTAAACCGACTCTTATAAGTCGGGAAGCATTGAACAGAGCAAAGTGGCGGCTATGCAGAAGGAGGTCTCTCAGGTTTCATCTAATGCGACGTCATCGCATCACCGTAATATTATTTGTCACAAGTGTGGAGGACGTGGACACATGAAGCATGAATGTTCCAATCAATCGAAGGGTTCTACTTGTTGATGCGGAATATATTTCAGAATCTGATGAGATTCCTAAGTTAGAGGATGGAATAAAAAGAGGTCATGGTGATACCATACTATGTTATCCTCAAGATGATCCTGATATGGAGAGTTTGCTAGCACATAAGGTCCAGCGAGATGACAGGGCCATTGTTGAACAAGGACAACGGCGGAGTATTTTTCAAACTGCATGTACCATCAAGGGAGAAGTTTGCAAACTGATAATTGATGGGGGCAGTGCTAGCAACATGATTAGTAAGGATGTGGTGGAGTCTCTTTTGTTGCCAACATGGGAGCACCCAAGACCATACTATATGAAGTGGATAAATGATGTTGGCAAAGTGAAGGTAACTCACAGGGTGAAGGAAGGTTCCTTTTTCTGTTGATGGCTATGTTGATAAGGTGGAGTGCGATGTTATGCCACTACATGTTTGTCACCTTATTTTGGGGCGTCCGTGGCAGCATGATGTTAACGCACTTCATCACGGGCGAACAAACAGGTACACTTTTATGCATAAAGGTGAGTTCTATGCTATTCTTCCTAAGGATGGACAGAATATAAAGTGTACTATAGAGGTGTTCAAGAAGAAATCTGCAAGGCCTAAGTCGAAACCGAGGACGGTTTCCTTTCAAGGGAGAGAGGATGATGTGACATTGCCTATGAAGACAAATATTTCATTGCCGGAGAAGTATGTCGTACCAGCTAAACGCACTGGAAAAGGAAATCAATTTGTTACTATTGATTCAATACATAAACAAAGTCTGGCCATGACGCACATCGCTCCGGAGATACAGGTATTACAGATTGGCACGATGACGTTTCAAATTGTACAGCCGAAGGAAGTGAAGCCCACTTTTCGAACCCCATGCAATCATGATACCGAGGGGAAGATGCAAGTTAAGGACTCAAGAGGATGCATGCGTTTTCCTTAGTCCTAGTTCGTTTCCTTTTCAATAAGTACTAGTCTATTTTGTCTTTTGTGATTAACGTGCCGGATAATTAAATTAGTTAAGATGTGATTAGAAAGATAGGAGAGAGAGAGTCCGTGTAGTATTTTTCTTGTTTAAGTCGGTTTAGCCTGGTCGTTTTTCTCGCCTATATAAAAGGCCGGCTTCGGCCATGTACGGGAGGGCTTTGGTTGAAGTTATTTTCCAGAGATGAATAGATCGGTAACTCGGGGTATCTCCGAGCCGCTGTTTGATATTTGTTGAATAGCTCTTGGGGCTTTGTGATTTTGGCGTGAGATTGATTCCAGAATTTCAGTTTCCGCTGGTCTGCTGAAGATCGTCCACGTACTTCCTCTCTAGGGTGTGCGTGTTGTTGCTGTGGTGATTGCATCTACAAGATCGCGAGCGCCACGTCGTTTC
Source organism: Triticum urartu (assembly GCF_003073215.2). Lineage (NCBI taxonomy): Eukaryota > Viridiplantae > Streptophyta > Magnoliopsida > Poales > Poaceae > Triticum > Triticum urartu. The sequence goes on along the minus strand of NC_053024.1, from coordinate 142,462,898 downwards.
AAGTGACATCGTACCGTGAAAGATTGGGCAAATTATTTGTACCATCGAGTTCGTTTCCTTTTCAATAAGTACTAGTCTATTTTGTCTTTTGTGATTAACTGCCGGATAATTAAATTAGTTAAGATGTGATTAGAAAGATAGGAGAGAGAGAGTCCGTGTAGTATTTTTCTTGTTTAAGTCGGTTTAGCCTGGTCGTTTTTCTCGCCTATATAAAAGGCTGGCTTCGGCCATGTACGGGAGGGCTTTGGTTGAAGTTATTGTCCAGAGATGAATAGATCGGTAACTCGGGGTATCTCCGAGCCGCTGTTTGATATTTGTTGAATAGCTCTTGGGGCTTTGTGATTTTGGCGTGAGATTGATTCCAGAATTTCAGTTTCCGCTGGTCTGCTGAAGATCGTCCACGTACTTCCTCTCTAGGGTGTGCGTGTTGTTGCTGTGGTGATTGCATCTACAAGATCACGAGCGCCACGTCGTTTCAAGCGACATCGTACCGTGAAAGATTGGGCAAATTATTTGTACCATCGATTTTCTGTCGACGGTCGCATCAATCAGTGTCATCGAACTCATCGTCGGAAGCACGTCTATCGAGAGGGGACGAATACCGGCAACAGAGAGGGAGAGCACAATCAATGCAATGCAACAATATGATGCATGATCATGACATGGCAATATGCTGTGATTTGGGCTAATGCAACATAAAATCATCTTAATTGAAGTGGAATTCAACCTATATCAAATTCCAACTCCAAAACTGTTATGAAAATTTGCCCTAATCATGTTTCATCCTAAACAGTGAGGTTAACTTGCTCAAACATGCATGAAAATGGTACAGATGGATTCCTTGAATTTTTTTGATAATTTTTCATTTATAAATTATTTCATTTGGAGTTACGGTTGATTTACTATGAATTTTTGAAGTTTTGGACATTTTCTGAATTAAATAAATCATTTTTAATTTATTTAAAATCCAGAAAAGCATTTATGACCTCATCACTGCGTCACTGTGACGTCATCCAGTCAATAGGACGGGTCCAGGTCAAACCTGACGTGTGGGGTCCACACGTCGGTGACACAGTGCAAGCTAGGGTCACAGACAGGTGGGCCTGGTCAACGTGTGACATGGCCAGGTCAAACTGACCTGTGGGGCCCATGGGATTAGTTTAGTCTAAACAGAAATAAAACCCAGGTTAAATAGGAAGTGGGGCCCAGGTGTCAGTGAGCTAGGGGATTAGTTAGGCGTCATTAGCACTAATCACGCGGCCACATCGGATTGCGCCGACGGTTAGACGACGGCGACGACCCAGAGCATCGGTGGCTCGCCGGAGTGGCGCCAGGGGCGGTGGCTAGGTGCGCTGAGGGCACCAGGAGGAAGCCCACGCTCCCGTGCATCCAGCAGAGGCAGCGGCAGGTCACGGGGTGCCCGGAGTCGACGACGGCGAGCACTGGGGCGGCGGCCGGAGATCGGGCGTCGGCGAAAATGACGCTACAGCACACGGGAGGAGGAACTATGGTGGTGTTCATCTCCTGGGAGGGTGCGGAGCTCGTTGGCGGGCCCGGACGCGGGTTGCAGCAGCTCTAGCCGCGGCGGCGCCATGGCCAGCGGTGGCGAGCTCGGGAGCTTGCGGAAACGGCGACTAGAGGACATGCGAGGCCGGGGCGAGAGAGGGGTTTCATTTGTGAGCTCACCACGGTTCGGGTGGAGTCGAAGAAGAGGCCGGGGAAGCGCTGTGGCTGGCAAATTGACGACGGCGATGACAAAGCAGAGACGGCGATGGAGACGAAGGGGGCGACATTCCGTTACTCCCTGCCTCGCGTGCGTCGACGGGAGGAAGTAGCGCGAGGAGGTGGATCTCTGGAACAGGGCAATGGCGCTTGGAACGACGGCGGCCACGCGAGCGAAGCACGGCGGCGACGGGTGGCTCTCGGGTGGCTGCAAGAACGCGAGGGGGAGGAGCTAGAGGAGAGGGAGAGAGACCCAGAGAAAGAGGGGGGGGTCCGTGGCCATCTCCGTGGCGCTGGGAGAGAGCCTCAGGGGCGTGAGGCAGGCAGGGAGGAGGTGGCGGCCTCAGTGCACGTCGTGCCCGCCTTCGCCTCTGCCTACTGGCAGAGGTTGAAGACGACTGGCACTAGCCAGGTGGGCTGGGCCGGCTGGAGGAGCTGGGCCACTACAGTACCAGGCCAGGTGGGCTTTGCCAGGTAGGTTCCTCTCTTTTTATTATTTCCTGTTTTCTATTATTCTGCAACTTTGTGGCTTTATTAAAAATATTGAAACAATCCCAAAATTCATGAAACCGCTCATGACCACTGTTGGGGATATATCCTATAGCAAACATTTCAGTTCATGAATATTTGGGCATTTGAAATATTCTATAGCATTTAAATGCCCAAATGCAAGTATTATATGATTTAATTCAGTGACCCTCTGTTGTCCTAGTAAAATGTGCACCATTTTTATCAGGGGTTCTGGACCAAGGCAAAGATGATGAACATTTTAGAAGGGCATTTTGGGTTCAGTGAATGATTTTATTTGGACCCTAGTTGAATTTCATTTGCTGCTAGGGTTTATCAGCCCCCATTTCAAAGTTTCATAAAAATTTAGACATGATGCATGGAGGCTAATGCAAGACAGGCAAGGCCAGAACTGGGGCTGTGACAAACAGGCAGTTGTTCCTAGGCATCTCATCCGGTAGTGGGACACCTGATAGGACCGTGAGCACTGTTTGCCGCGCCGTAATAGGAAGCCCCTCCTCCTGAAACCTCATGTTGTCCTGGCTGTGGAGTAAGTCCCACATCGGGAGGGAGTGGTGCTGAAGTGGAGCGACTCGACGCCTGACGAACTCCCTCACCACCATGGGCGCAGTCACGCCGAGGTCCTTCAACCACCTCAGCCTGGCCCAGACGGGGGCAAGGCAGGGGCTCGTGAGCTTCTCATGACCCCAGCCGGAGTTTGGAATAGCAGGCCCCACCGGAGCTTGGAGCAGAGGGTTGAGCACGCCGGCGTCAACAAACACTCATCGTGTACGGAACTCGCTCATGGATGAAGGAAGCTCGAAGTCGATCCCCACGCCTGCCGTCGCAACCACGGCCTGGAAGCCCACGCACCCCGAGCTCTGCCGGGGACTGATGAGATGCAACGAGAAGAAGTGGCGGAGGAGTGCCACGGAAGGAGCGATGCCCACCATGGCCTCGCACAAGAAGGCGAAGACGGCAAGAAGGGTCACAGATTGAGGGTCGAGATGGAGCATGTGGATCTGATAATGCTCGAGCACCGCGTTGAAGAAGGTAGAGAAGGGAGGAATCAGACCAGCCCAGAGGGCCTCAATGAAGATCGGAACCTCGGTGACTGCCCGAGCCATGCGAGTGCGAGACACGAGCCAAGCTGCCGTCGCTCCCCACTCGTTGAAACTGGAGGCAAGCATGGGGCGCACCTTGTCCATGGCCTCGTCGTTGAGCACCCGGGGCCGGCCGAGCGCCGGCTCAAAGGATGGAGGCGTAGTTGGCGAGGATAGAGGTTTCTTCCCCTTCTCGACTTATTTCGGCGTCATGGCGGTGAAGCAGGCGGAGCGCAAGTCAGATTGGGAGGACGGAGCAGGGCTTCGAGGAAGCAGGGAGATTGGAAGAGCCAGGCGCGGCGAAGGAAGAATAACTATGTAAGAGGCAGGGGCCGCATAGCCAGGCGGATTCAAGGGCAGGGTGGGGAAGCGGAGACACCCACGTCCAATCAACCGCCACGCGTCAACCAAGGCCGCCGGCTTTTGGGGCCCGCGGTGCTCCGTACTTGACCCTTGGCTTCACCGCGTAGCCAAGCCCGAGCGCACCTTGGGCCCAAGGGCTACTGTCGGCGCTCTGGGAACGGGGGTCCCCAGATTTGCCTTCCTGCGGCCCGCAACGTGGCTAAGCCAGCAGGCCGTACGACCCATCTTCATCAACAAGGCATCCAAGACCCTCGCGAGGGGCCAAGCCTCGCGAGGCGGACGACGCAAGACCTTCTCTAGAGTGACCTGGTTAGACAGGCTCACAAGGAGCGGAGATATCAAGGCGAGGCAAACCTCACGAGGCTCTCGTGACGTGAGCCATGACGATCGACACCAGCCGGGCGGCAGGCGGGCGCCAGCGCGCGCAGCGTCCTTGTTTCCTCTTTGGTGCTAAGGAGACCAGTGCAGGAGAGGAGTACCGAGGCATCAAGCAAAGGTTGCCATTCTTGTGCAACAAGACCAAGACCAGAAGGACGGCAAGACGAAGGTCATCATGGAGCCCAAGACGGCGTCACCACCAGAGCCTTTTGCAGGCGAAGACCACCTTTTGTCAGGATGGCTTGTACTAGCTGTCCCCCTTCAAATTTGCCCGCCGTTGTTGGCTCCCTTCCCGCTCAATGTTTGGGAAGAGGACCAGGGCCTATATAAGTAGAGTTAGCCACCACCAAGAGAGACAGAGAGAAGAAGAGGGAGAGACAGAGAGAGAGGGGGAGAGAAGGAGGACGGATTCAGTCCACTCTCACCCGCACAAGTTAGCCAAGCACAAGAATACCTCAACCTTAGGAGGTTGTTCTTTCCCTTGTATTGTTCATCATCAGCCCAAGAGGCAATCCACCACCACCACACTGGAGTAGGGTATTACACCACAACGGTGGCCCGAACTAGTATAAATCTTGTGTCTTTCTGTATTGCGAGTGTGTCGAGTTCGTCCGCGAGATCTTAGCGAGCTAGGGCATAGATCGGTGGGAGGAAAAGACTTTGCACACCCCAGTGTTCGAACCTTAAGGGTTTGCCGAAACCCCACATCTGACACACAATGCTAAATTTTCTTTATCAATTATCCAAACACCATTGTATGAGTAATGCCATGAAATTTCTCTCCCCTTTCCTAAAGGGTTTTCTACGTTATATCTTGTCATGGATATCATGCTCTATTTATCCTTGGGAGGGATATACCCCTGAAATATGTGTTTAAACACCTTTTCCTTTCCATTGTTTTGTTTAACCTTTCTGGTGTTCTGTATGATCTAAGCAGTAATATTCTTCTGCTTATGTAAACACCTAGGTGTACAATCGTGTCGGTAAGACCCTGTTACTATTGTTGATGACATTCCGGTAACCACCGATGGACGAGAACTTTGCCTATTGGTCCACCTCGTTCAACTGGCAGGAAAATGGTTCTCTTCGTCCCTTGCCCTTGGTACCGATGTTGTTGCCGACATAACTGATAGGCTATCCTCTGACATGCCTTGCTTACATGATCGTGCAAGACATCATCGCCCTTACTACTTTTAACCCACATGGTGGGCCCATAACCCACAGTTCCACATGATCGAAACCTAACTCTCTTGTACACCCTATTGTCAAAGTTATTCCTCGCGCTTGACTTCATATGTAATTCACGGGACACCTGCCTAGTGATCTATTCTGGTATCAGACGCAATACTTATTCTCGTTGCTCTGAACCCCTTTCACCTTCTAATTAGGCCATCGAACGATTGCTTGCTCATTGGAAACTTCTCATGGTACCTTCTTACCTACTATCGATATTTTCTTAAGTTTCAATTCGAGAGTTACTTTCCGCCACCTTCCTCGATGTTATCGACCAGATAATCAACCTTGCACATGTCCGTTCTTCCCGAATACCCACCCTTTATTCTTTCGTAAGTACGATGGATTTCCTGAAGAAAAGATGACGACTTCATCATGATGACCTGAAGCAGAGAAATGAAGAAATCAACGTAATGGATCGACCTCTTCCAAAAGAGCAACCAAGACCGAGAAGAATTGTTAGAATTTCGTAACCTAGTACTCCCCCTTAATACACCACCCCTTAAATCTCGGGACGAGATTTCTTGTAGTGGAGGAGTTTTGTAACACCCGGAGAATCATGCTAGAGTAATCTCATGCCTAATGATACAATGACATCATAATTATTTTGATAATCCTCACTTTGCTTCAAACCAAACTCAAATCCAAGTTTGAATGCCAAGTCAAATTATAATTTTATAAAACAATAAATTAAAAATGCTCCTTAGGTTGGAAATATTCACTACATAATTCTCATTCATTAAGAAATATTTTTGGAGATGTTTAAAAACACCCATGGATTTTAAACAGTGGACCAATGACACCTTTTTAGCCCTTTCAAATACAATCATAATTTATATTAACACAAATTGCCCCGAAGCATTTTGTGCAGCCCCAAAATATAGTGCGTGGGTTATGTGCAAATTTACATGGTCAAAAAAATTCATTTGATAGCAGAACCTAAATAAAAACAGGAAACTAAAAGAAAATAGAAAAGAAAATTAAATAAAAAGTAAAAAAAATCAAAACAAAAGAAAAGAGCAGCCCCCTCCCCCCGGGCCTCGGCCCACTCGAGCCCACCTACGCCGCCAAGGGGATAAGTCTCCCCCTCGGCCTCGTCCTCGTCAGCCCGAGATATTTTCCCTCCCCCCTCGCTTGTTCCCCTCTCACTCGCACTCGCGCTGCTCTCTCCTCCCCCGCCATGGCCGCCCCTGCCTTCGCCGTTACTTCGCCGTCCCCCGCGTCCATCGCCCCCCACGCTGGCAACTGTTGTCCAGGAGGACCCCCGCTGCCCTCTATGCCGATTGCGAGCGTCATGTCAACCGGGGCCGCACCGCAACGTCGCCATCGACCACCTCGTCCTCTACCTCCGGCCACCGCGATGCCATCGACGGATTCGTCGTCTTCACTGCACCCCCGGCCTCCCTGAGCTCATCCCCGGAACCGCGGTGAACTCCTCTCCCCGTTCCCCCTAATTGCCCCTCGATTCGTCCCCGTAGGCCGTCGTTCCACTGCCGTGGCCGGAGCTCCGCCCTTCGTGTCCCTGGCCGCGCGCCCACTGCCTCTATGCGCCGCTGCTGCCCTTTGGCCATCCCGTGCTTGCCGCGGCCCGTTCCCCGCGCCGCAACTCCCCTGCTACTACCGCTACTGTGATGTCGCTCCTGCCATCGCGCTGTTGCTGCCGCGAGTCGCTGGCCGCCGCTGCCTGCGCCCGCCCTGGCCTCTCCTCCGCGGCGTCACCCCGTGCTTGGCCACGCCCTTGCCCACACCGCAACCGCCTCCCGCTTCGCCCGGCGCTGCCACCACACCCTGCCGCCGCTGCCGGTGCTGCCCCTTCCTCCGCATGCTGCCGCCACTCGCCAGCGTCCGCTGCCGCTTGCACGCATCTGCCTCGCTCGCATCATGCCTCTCTCCCAGGCCGCGCCCCTACCTCCCGCTCCCCGCCGACCCGCCTGCGCCACCGCACCCTTGCGCCCGCCCACGCGGTGGCCGCTTGCGCTTGCCGTCGCCGGCAACCGCTGCGGGCTCAGGTCGCCGTGGTCCGGGCACCCCTCCCGCTCCCGGTGCTGGCGCCCGCCACCGGCGTTCCCCCACCGTTGGCCTGGTCAAGCGCCCAATCGGGCTGGCGCCTGCGGCTTGATACCCGCACCCAGCGCCCCGCCCCGCAAGGCCTCTGTGCCACTGGACAACGGACCCCACACCTAGAACATTTAATAAAAAAGATTAAAAAACAATAATATATATATATTAATTAACTAAATTAACTTAATTAACTATGTTAAATTAACTTAATTAACTATGTTTAATTAACCTAATTAACTAGTGTTAATTAAATAAACAGTAATTAGATTAATTTAACCCTAATTAGATTAAAAAGTCTATGACAGCTGGGACCCACATGTTAATTTGACCCAGTCAACGTTTTGTTAACTGCTGACGTCATGATGACATCAGCAAACCCTATTCTGGATAATGTTGTTTTATAATAATTAAACAAATACTAAAAATGACTTACATCTTTTAAAATTAATATAAAATAAACCGTAGCTCGGATGGAAAAACTTTGTACATGAAAGTTGCTCAGAACGACGAGACGAATCCGAATACGCAGCCCGTTCATCCGCCACATATCCCTAGCATAGCGAACACACAACTTTCCCCCTCCGGTTCATCTGCTCGAAAACGCGAAACACCGGGAATACTTTCCCGGATGTTTCCCCCTTTGCCGGTATCGCCTATCCCTACGTTAGGTCACCCTAGCACAACGTATTGCCGCGTCTTGCTTTGTGTTACATTTGATTTCTCTGTTATTTATTGTGTTCCCCCTCCATTACTCCTTTCCGGTAGACTCCGAGACCGCTGCCGATGTCCGTGTGTTCGACTACATCGAAGATGACCCCTCCTTGCCATAGCAACCAGGAAAGCCCCCCCTTGATCACCAGATATCGCCTATTCTTCTCTCTATTGCTTGCATTAGAGTAGTGTAGCATGTTACCGCTTTCCGTTAATCCTATTCTGATGCATAGCCTGTCATTGTTGCTACAGTTGTTGTTACCTTACTTGCAATCCTAAATGCTTAGTATAGGATGCTAGTCTATCATCAGTGGCCCTACATTCTTGTCAGTCTGCCATGCTATACTATCGGGCCGTGATCACGTCGGGTGTTGATCACGGGTATATACTATACATAATACACATGATATATGTTGTGTGTAAAGTCGGGTCGGCTCGTTGAGTACCCGCGGTTGATTCACAAATTGGGGGCTGAAAGGACATACTTTCTCGACGGCCCTCTGTGTGGATCTTTGTGGCGAAGCGACAGGGCAGGTTGAGACCACCCAGGAGAGAGGTGGGCCTGGCCCTGGTCGGCGTTCGCGGTTACTTCAAGATAACACACTTAACGAGATCTTGATATTTGATCTGAGTCTGGCCACTGGCCTATACGCACTAACCAACTATGTGGGAACAGTTATGGGCACTCGACATCGCGGTATCAGCCGAAGCCTTGTGACGTCAGCGACTGAGCGGCGCGCGCTGGGTTGGACCGTGTAACGCAACTTCCTTTGTAATGGAGGTTGCTAGGTCTGCTCACCGGCCGCGTACGCAACATGCAGGTGTGCAATGGGCGATGGGCCCAGATCCCTGCGCCATAGGATTTAGACCGGCGTGCTGACCTCTCTGTTTTGCCTAGGTAGGGCTTTGACATGTTGATCTTCCGAGGCCGGGCATGACCTAGAAAAGTGTGTCCGGACAAAGGGGATCGAGCGTGTTGGGAAATGTGGTGCACCCCTGCAGGGAAGTTGATCTATTCGAATAGTCGTGTCCCTCGGTAAAAGGACGACCCGGAGTTGTACCTTGACCTTATGACAACTATAACCGGATACTTAATAAAACACACCCTTTCAAGTGCCAGATACAACTCGGTGATCGCTCTCTAACAGGGTGACGGGGAGAGGATCGCCGGGTAGGATTATGCTATACGATGATACTTGGTTAACTTACCATCTACTCTCTTCTACTGCTTCAAGATGGAGGTTGCCAGAAGCGTAGTCTTAGATAGGACTAGCTATCCCCCTCTTATTCTGGCATTCTGCAGTTTAGTCCACATATACTACCCCCCTTTCATTGATACCAATGCATATGTAGTGTAGCTCCTTGCTTGCGAGTACTTTGGATGAGTACTCACAGTTGCTTTGCTCCCCCCTTTTCCCCTTTCTATACCCGGTTGTTGCGACCATATGGTGGAGTCTAGGAGCCAGAGGATCCCGAGGATGATTCTACATGGAGTTCGGCTTCGAGGAGTAGTTAGGAGGTCCCAGGCAGGAGGCCTTTCCTTTCCGATCGTTGTTACTTTTGTGCTAGCCTTCTTAAGGCAAACTTGTTTAACTTATGTCTGTACTCAGATATTATTGCTTCCGCTGACTTTTGTGCATTCAAGCTTATGTATTCGAGCCCTCGAGGCCCCTGGCTTGTAATATAAAGCTTGTATTATTTTATTTTGTGTCTAGAGTTGTGTTGTGATATCTTCCCGTGAGTCCCCGATCTTGGACATACACGTTTGCGTGCATGATTAGTGTACGATCAAATCGGGGGCGTCACAATGTACAGCTCAGTGCCAGCATCCGAGACCCCAAACTTGGCCTCGAGTGCGTTGCACGTTTTCCCAGTCACGACGTTGTAAAACGACGGCCAGTGAATTGTAATACGACTCACTATAGGGCGAATTCGAGCTCGGTACCCGGGGATCCTCTAGAGTCGACCTGCAGGCATGCAAGCTTGTTCCTATTGGGCATCATACCCCCCTTCAGGTTTGCCAAGAGTGGCATCATAGCAACTCATGGTTTGAAACCATAAGACTGCTCTCACGCGCCACCTGTTATAGTGGATACCCTTAAACATAGGAGGTCACATGGAAGCAGCAAAACCACTTGGTGTAAATTCCATATAATAAGGTTTTTGGATTGTTGGAAATATGAGCAATTTACCGAATAATTTTATTAACAGAAATACTAAATAAAGCATGACTTGCTAGTATAGCAGAGATAAAGCAAGTCAAGCAATCTGACAGAGAGAAGGTGAATAGCATATGCAAATATGAACTATAACCAAACATATCTAGAGTAGATAGTAGAGCACGTTGCATATATGAAGTAGAACCTAACATATCTAGGACAGATGCTAGAACAAGGAGCAGTGGCAGGACCTCTAACAGAAAGAGGAAGAACACGTACGGGACAGCAGCAGCAGAAGCACTAGACTTGGGGTCGGTGTCCTCGCCAGTCATGTTGTCGAGAAGGTTGTCGACGTCGGGGAAGAAGTCATCGTCGGGGAAGTAGTCGTCGGAGTCCGGGGCGTCCGTGACGAAGAAGTCAGTAGTCGCGCGGAGCGCTCCCCAAAAACCTTATCACCCTTCTCCCGTACAGGACTCAAAGATGTGCGGTTTCGGAGGCCTACTGTCCCGACCTGCAGTGCACGCCGCAAGCTGGGATGTGGAAGAATGTAGCAGCAGCGCAGTGATTGGAACCGGTGGCGAGAGGAAGAAGAAGTTCTGGTGCGTCTCTCTGAGGGGAGCGACCTCCCTTTTATAGGCGCAAGAGAAGGAGGCGAGAGGCTGCGCCGGGAGATGAAGGGAACGAGGGAGACAAAACGACACACATCAGACAAATGGTGCAGCGTTCGTATTCAATATCCACTACAACAAAATCTTTTTAGCTCCCGAGTGACCTTCCGTATACCTGTAGTGCGTGGCAAAAATCTAGACATCGGCTCGTTCCCGCAACCCGTGGTGCGGCGTGGCGTGACGAGGCGGGCGGCGGAGGAGGAGCGCGCGTGGATGTCCCTCTTGTTCTCATGCTCATACAAGTGGGGAAAGAACCTCCCTTATAAGGAGGTCCAACTCCCACTAAACTAGCAATGTGGGACTAAACTTTAGTAGTATCACTTGCCTTGCATGAATGGGCTAAGCGGGCCTCTAGGATTTATTTAGGAATTTCTGAAATACTTATTGGGCTCTCCCAAAGTAGACTAAATTCCAGCATAACTACCATGTGCAAACTGCAAACTAACGTTAGTTAGGCCAACTCCAACTTGCGACTCCATTTTGTCCGGCTTCATCACTTTGGTTCGAAATGGACAGAAATCTTGGCCCACGTGCGGCCGCAAACGGACCGACGTCCCTCTTTTGTCCTCATTTCTGGCTCAATTTTGAGCCACGTTTGCATTGAACGAATGATAACCCACAAGTATAGGGGATCGCAACAATTTTCGAGGATAGAGTATTCAACCCAAATTTATAGATTCGACACAAGGGGAGCCAAAGAATATTTGAAGGTATTAGCAGCTGAGTTGTCAATTCAACCACACCTGGAGATTAATTATCTGCAGCAAAGTGATCAGTAGCAATGTAGTTTGATAGTAGTGACAATAGCAATAGTAACAGTAACAACGATATCAGTAATTTTGTAGCAAGTGTAACAGTGATGATAGCAGTAGTAACTTAGCAGAAACAATATGGAGAAGTCTGCAGGCATTGGATCAGTGACTTGTTGGATGATATTCATCATGTGACAGTTATAACCTAGGGTGATATAGCACTAGCTCTAGTTCATCGATATAATGTAGGCATGTATTCGGTAAATAGTCATGCGTGCTTTATTAAAAGAACTTGCATGACATCTTTTGTCCTACCCTCCCGTGGCAACAGAGTCCATATTGGAAACTAAGGGATATTAATGCCTTCTTTTAATAGAGAACCGGAACAAAGCATTAACACATAGTGAATACATGAACTCCTCAAACTACGGTCATCACCAAGAGTGGGCCCGGTTGTTGTCACTCCAGGGTTGTCGGATCATAACATGTAGTAGGTGACTATAACTTGCAAGATCGGATCTAGAACATGGATATAATGGTGATAACATAAACGGTTCAGATCTGAAATCATGGCACCCGGGCCCAAAGTGACAAGCATTAAGCATGGCAAAGTCATAGCAACATCAACCTATGAACATAGTGGATACTAGGGATCATGCCCTAACAAAACTAACTCAATTACATGATGAATCTCATCCAACTCCTCACCGAGCAGCGAGCCTGCGTAGAAATTACTCACTCCCGATGGGGAGCATCATGGAATTGGCAATGGAGAAGGGTTGGTGATGATGAAGAACGAAGATCCCCCTCTCTGGAGCCCCAAACAGACTCCAGATCTGTCCTCTCGAGGAAGAACAGGGCTTGGCGGTGGCTTCGTCTTGTGGATAGCGATAATTCTTTCTCCCTTATTTTTTCTCTGAAAATAGGAATTTATAGTGTCAGGGTTGAGGTCTGCGGGGAAACCAGGTGGGTACAACCCACCTGGGCGCGCCAGGAGAGGGGGGCGCGCCCTGGTGGGTTGTGCCCACCCAGGGGCCCCTCTCCGGTAGGTCTTGGCTCTAGAAATTCTTATATATTATATACAAATTCCTCGCAAAGTTTAATTCCATTTCGAGAACTTTTATTTCTATACAAAAACAACACCATGGTAGTTCGGCTGAAAACAACGTCAGTCCGAGGTTAGTTTCATTCAAATCATGCAAATTAGAGTCCAAATCAAGAGTAAAAGTGTGAGAAAAAGTAGATACGTTGGAGACGTATCAACTCTCCCAAGCTTAAACCTTTGCTTGTCCTCAAGAAATTCAGTTGATAAACTGAAAGTGAGAAAGAAAAACTTTTGTGAACTCTTTTGCTCTTGTTTGCATAAATAAGCTTAAACAACACCCAGGCTTTCAGCTAGCATTATAACTAACCATGTCAACAATAACCCTTAAAGATTATAATGACTCATATCAATGACATAATCAGCTAGTGAGCAATAATAAGATATCTCAAATGACAACATGTTGTCAAAACAACCATGATATAATATAATAATAGTTGTATCTCGCTAGCCCTTTCTGAGACCGCAAAACATAAATGCAGAGCACCTCCAAAGTTCAAGCAGCGACTAAACATTGTAATTCATGGTAGGAAAGATTCAGTCATGATGCACCCAACATTAGCTACACACAATGCATAAATCATGACCGCTGTGCTCTACTCAGTTTCTAGCGCTTGTTTTAGAGGGTGATGACACAACATAAAAGTAAATAGATAGTCCCTTCACAAAGGGAAGCAGTGATTTACAGAGGTGCCAGAGCTCAATTTTTAAAACAGAGGTAAATGATTATTTTGGGACATGCACCCTTCTCATTTACTTCATGACCATCAGTTATCAACACCTTCCATGCTAAGCACGCTAGTGGCGGTTCCCAAGCGATGAAAGTAAAGGTTTACTCCCCCTCCACCATCAATCACACTCCATGGCTTGTCCGAAACAACGGGTGCCGTCCATACCAACATCAGTCCCGAGGGAGTTTTGTTTAATTATTTGCATTTTTGAGTTCGGGATTGGGAATCCCTATTACTGCCCATTTTCTCATGTGATGGCGAGTGAATAAACACTCGAACTGATAATAACCCGCTTAGCATGGAAGGTATCGACCACCTCCTATCGTTCCATGAATGATCCAGGCACACAAAATGAATAATTTTTAGAAGTTTTTAGAGGTGGCACATGCAAATTTACTTGGGACGGTAGGGTAATACCGCATATAGGTAGGTATGGTGGACTCATATGGAATAACTTTGGGTTCAAGGTTTTTGATGTACAAGCAGAATCCCCACTTAATACAGGCGAGGGCTAGCAATTTAGATTGAGAAGCGTCCAGCTAGAGAGCAACAACGATCATTGCCATGCATTATGCATAAGTAACATTGGACACTAGCATGAGTAGGATGTGAACATGATATGTCCATTTTGCATCATGCTTTTATATCGATATTTATTGCATTATGGGCTATTATTACACATTATGTCACAATACTTATGCCTATTCTCTCTTATTTTACAAGGTTTACATGAAGAGGGGGAATGCCGGCAGCTGGAATTCTGGGCTGAAAGAGGAGCAAATATTAGAGACCTAATCTGCACAACTCCAAAAGTCTTGAAACTTCACGGGAGCACGTTTCAGAATATATAAAAAATATTGGGCGAAAGAAGTACCAGAGGGGGGCCACCCACCGTCCACGAGGGTGGGGGCGCGCCCTACCCCCTGGGCACGCCCCCTGCCTCGTGGGCCCCCTGGCAGCCCTCTGATGCCCATCTTTGGCTATATGGAGTCTTTTGTCGAGATAAAAATCATAAGCAAGATTTCGGGAAGAAACTCCGCCGCCACGAGGCGGAACCTTGGCGGAACCAATCTAGGGCTCCGGCGGAGCTGTTCTGCCGGGGAAACTTCCCTCCGGGAGAGAGAAATCATCACCATCGTCATTACCAATGATCCTCTCATCGGGAGGGGGTCAATCTCCATGAACATATTCACCAACACCATCTCATCTCAAACCCTAGTTCATCTCTTGTATCAAATCTTTGTCCCAAAGCCTCAGATTGGTACCTGTGGGTTGCTAGTAGTGTTGATTACTCTTTGTAGTTGATGCTAGTTGGTTTACATGGTGGAAGATCATATGTTCAGATCCATTATGCATATTAATACCCCTCTGATTATGATCATGAATATGCTTTGTGAGTAGTTCCGTTCGTTCCTGAGGACATGAGAGAAGTCTTGCTATAAGTAGTCATGTGAGTTTGGTATTCGTTCGATATTTTGATGAGATGTATGTTGTCTCTCCTCTAGTGGTGTCATGTGAACGTTGACTACATAACACTTCACCATTGTGTGGGCCTAGAGGAAGGCATTGTGAAGTAATAAGTACATGATGGGTTGCTAGAGTGACAGAAGCTTAAACCCTAGTTTATGCGTTGCTTCGTTAGGGGCTGATTTGGACCCATATGTTTCATGCTACGGTTAGGTTTACCTTAATACTTCTATTGTAGTTGTGGATGCTTGCAATAGGGGTTAATCATAAGTGGGATGCTTGTCCAAGGAAGGACAGTACCCAAGCACCGATCCACCCATATATCAAATTATCAAAGTACCAAACGGAATCATATGAACGTGATGAAAACTAGCTTGACGATAATTCCCATGTGTCCTCGGGAGCGCTTTCCTTTATATAAGAGTTTGTGCTGGCTTGTCCTTTGCTACAAAAATGATTGGGCCATCTTGCGACACCTTATTTACTTTCATTACTTGTTACCCGTTACAAATAACCTTATCACAAAACTATCTGTTACCGATAATTTCAGTGCTTGCAGAGAATACCTTACTGAAAACCGCTTATCATTTTCTTCTGCTCCTCGTTGGGTTCGACAGTCTTACTTATCGAAAAGGCTATGATAGATCCCCTACACTTGTGGGTCATCAGAACACCATGAACATAAATATTATAGAGGCTATGTTGGTTTTGATTCCACTACATGCATGAACATGTACCAAGTCAAGCCACTTGAACATTCAGAGGAGGATACCATATCATCATACTACATCACAATCATTTTAACGTTATGTTGATATCCCAGATAATTCATTATTCACTCCTAGCTACTTATGCATGGCATGAGAAACTATAATCTTTAATTGTCATTGCAAACATGTTTAATCATAATGGGCCGAATCATGGATACTAGGTTAAACATATTTACACAGACAGAACAAGTCGAGTTCATACCAATTTCTCTCTGCCACAGCCAGTTCATCGAATGTCGTCATTATTGCCTTTCACTTGCACGATCGAATGATATGAAAATAATAATAGTGCAAGAGTGCCATGGACTAAGCTGGAATCTGCAAAGCATTTTATTCAACAGGAGAAGACAAGGTAAAATGGGCTCTTTATTAGTTCAAAAAATATTCATATGAGAGCCACTCAACATTTTCATCGTGGTCTTATCCTCGGTACAACTCGAATAAAAAGAAAAACAAATTCAGAGAAACACACTAAAGTATTTTTGGAGTTTTTGGTTTTCTTTAGCAAGCAAATAAAGGGAAAGCAAAAACGAGAAAAACTATTTACACGGGAAAGCTCCCAACAAGCAGAAGAAGAACAAGGAAATCTTTTTGGGTTTTCTTTTTAGTACTACTACTAAGCATGCATAGAAAGTAAATTAACTACAAATAATTTTTTGGGTTTTTCTAAAGTTTTTTCAAACACACAAGAAGAAAGCAAGAAAATAAATCTAAGCATGGATGGTACAATGAAAAAGTGTGAACACCGATAAATGAAATAAGTGGACATGAATGTAACGACGGTGAGAGACATGTACTCCCCCAAGCTTAGGCTTTTGGCCTAACTTGGTACTCGATCAGTAGCCTGGATGGTAGTAGGGGTACTGAGGAGCGGGCATCCACTCATCCCACTCCTGAGGCTCCTCCTGTGCTGCCTTTGCAGCAGCCTAGGCGTTCCAGTAGGCGATGATGTCTACAGGCATAATCCTATATCCGCCCCTGGCAACAGGATCAAACAAAGCAGGAGCAGGCAATGGAATAACATCATGGGTCCTCACACTAAAAACAAGGTTATAAGGAATAGGGATGTGAGGAGATTCAATATCAGTAAAATGATGATGATCCATGGCTGCATGGTCTAGGTAAACTTTGGTCAGAGGGAAATCATGAGGGCATATCTCAACCTCGAAGTGAGCCGCCAAACGAGTAGCATAAATCCCACCATGTATTTTGCCCTGGGATTTATTAAGATCCAGGCGACGAGCCACAATAGCTCCCAAGCTATAAGTGTTGTCGCCCTCTAATGCACGACGTAAAATAGCAAGGTCTGGTGAAATAAGTGCATCCACCTTCTCCCTAGTAAGCAAGCATTTGGTAATAAAAAGTGCAAAGTAACAAACAATGGGAAAATGTAAGCTAGCGGCAGTGATGGCTGACACTCCGCTCTCATCACCCACTGTCAGAGTGTGATAAAAGGCCTCAAACTCGGCCGGCCTAGGCTCAGCCAAGCTCCCATCAGACGGGATCATGCATATGTCACAAAACTCAGTAAGTGGTATCTGATGGTTTTCAGCATATAAATCAAAGCTCACTTCAGGAGGATTATTTCTTGGCAAGAAAGTAAAGCTCTAAACAAAGATGTTTGTGAGGATTTGGTTCTGGTCACACTCATCTGCAATGAAGTCGGTGAGGCCGGCATTGGCAATATATTGCGTGAACTCCTCAAGAATTCCAGCCTCTTGCAGGAATGGGGTGTGCGGCCATTCGCACGGCCTTACCTCCGCCAACCTTCGAGGGTCGAATCACTGCCAGAAGAGTCCCCAATAACACCCTTGGAGTTCTTCTTCGAGCCAAACTTCCTGAAGATATTCATGTTCGCGTACAATTTTCTGAAAACAAAAATTTGTCAACAAAACTTTATAAGATTGATAGCAGCTACTCATAGGGACACATAGAGGCCATAGCAAGCATTCAAACTACTTAGAACACTAAGAATTCAACATGCAAGCACATCAACAGCAGCACCAAGAGTAGCTAATTATTCAAAGTATAAACCACTAAAACAAAAACTAATTAGACAAATGGTGGAGTCACATACCAAGAAACAATCCCCCGAAACAGTTTCGGAAATGGAGCTTCGAGCAAAGAGATCGAAATCCGGGGGTTTGAGCTCAAGAACACGGGAGAGAGAGCAATGGGGATTTTTTTCTGGAGGTAAGTGATGATGTGGGCTAAAGAGATAAGTGAGGGGGCCCACATGGGGCCCACAACCCACCAGGGCGCGCCTGGAGGTGCTGGTGCGCCCAGATGGGTTGTGCCCACCTGGTGCACCTCCCTCTGATGTGTATTGCACCAAAAATTCTCAAATATTAAGGAAAAAATCGTGTAATTTTTTAGGGCATTCTGAGAACTTTTATTTTTGGGTCATTTTTTATTGCACGGAAAATTCAAAAAACAGACAAAACATGGCATTTTATTTTATTTAACTAATAAAAACAGAGAATAAAAAGTAGGGACAGAATGTAGTGCTTACTAAATTCATCAACTTCATACCGTTCAAAAATGATCTATTAATAAGGTTGATCAAGTCTTATTAACAACCACTTTCGATTAGCATGAAACCGAAGAACTTTCGTAAATCACTAAGTTACCTCAATGGGGATATGCATTTCCCCAACAATAAGCATTTCATATTTCTTTTTGACAGTAGGTAGAGGTATTTGAAAACTTCCAATAGTGATTGTCGGAGAATTTTCAATGACATTAATACCTGTTGGAAAGATGCCCTAGAGGCAATAATAAAATGGTTATTATTATATTTCTTTGTTCATGATAATTGTCTATTGTTCATGCTATAATTGTGTTATCCGGAAATCGTAATACATGTGTGAATACATAGACCACAACACGTCCCTAGTGAGCCTCTAGTTGACTAGCTCGTTGATCAAAAGATAGTCATGGTTTCCTGACTATGGACATTGGATGTCATTGATAACGGGATCACATCATCAGGAGAATGATGTGATGGACAAGACCCAATCCTAAGCATAGCTCAAAGATCGTGTAGTTCGTTTGCTGTAGCTTTTCTGCATGTCAAGTATCATTTCCTTATACCATGAGATTGTGCAACTCCCGAATACCGTAGGAGTGCCTTGGGTGTGCCAAATGTCACAACGTAACTGGGTGACTATAAAGGTACATTACAGGTATCTCCAAAAGTGTCTGTTGGGTTGGCACGAATCGAGACTGGGATTTGTCACTCCGTATGATGGAGAGGTATTTCTGGGCCCACTCGGTAATGCATCATCATAATGAGCTCAATGTGATCAAGTGGTTGATCACGGGATCATGCATTACGGTACGAGTAAAGTGACTTGCCGGTAACGAGACTGAACAAGGTGTTGGGATACCTACGATCGAGTCTCTAGCAAGTAACGTACCGATTGACAAAGGGAATTGTATACGGATTGATTGAATCCTCGACATCGTGGTTCATCCGATGAGATCATCGTGGAGCATGTGGGAGCCAACATGGGTATCCAGATCCCGCTGTTGGTTATTGACCGGAGAGTCGTCTCGGTCATGTCTGCATGTCTCCCGAACCCGCAGGGTCTACACACTTAAGGTTCGGTGACGCTAGGGTTGTTAGGAAGACTTGTATATGTGATTACCGAATGTTGTTCGGAGTCCCTGATGAGATCCCGGACGTCACGAGGAGTTCCGGAATGGTCCGGAGGTAAAGATTTATATATGGGAAGTTGTCATACGGTCGCCAGAAAGGTTCAGGGGCATATCGGTATTGTACCGGGGCCACCGGAGGGATTCCGGGGGTCCACCGGGAGGGGCCGCCTCTTCCGGAGGGCCTTATGGGCTGTATGGAGAAGGGAACCAGCCCAAGTGGGCTGGGGAACCACACCCCCTAGGGCCCATGCGCCTAGGGTTTGGGGAAACCCTAAGGGGGGGCGCCCCCTTGCTTGGGGGGCAAGCCCCCCTCCCCTTGGCCGCCCCCCTCTAGATCTCATCTAGAGGGGGGCGACCCCCTTCCCCTTCCCCTATAAATAGAGGGGTGAGGGGAGGGCTGCACACAACATCCAAGGTGCAGCCCCTCCCCTCCCCAACACCTCTCCTCCTCCATAAGAGCTTGGCGAAGCCCTGCCGGAGTACTGCAGCTTCACCACCACCACGCCGTCGTGCTGCTGTTGGAGCCTTCTTCGTCAACCTCTCCCTCCTCCTTGCTGGATCAAGGCGCGGGAGACGTCCTCGCTCCGTACGTGTGTTGAACGCGGAGGTGCCGTCCGTTCGGCACTAGGATCTTCGGTGATTTGGATCACGACGAGTACGACTCCATCAACGCCGTTCTATTGAACGCTTCCGCTCGTGATCTACAAGGGTATGTAGATGCACTCCTCTCTCCCTCGTTGCTAGATGACTCCATAGATTGATCTTGGTGGTGCGTAGAAAATTTTAAAATTCTGCTACGTTACCCAACAATGGTATCAGAGCTAGGTCTATGCGTAGTTACTATGCACGAGTAGAACACAAAGTAGTTGTGGGCGTTGATATTGTCAATTGTCTTGCCGTTACTAGTCTTATCTTGATTCGGCGGTATTGTGGGATGAAGTGGCCCGGACCAACCTTACACGTACGCTTACGTGAGACCGGTTCCACCGATTGACATGCACTAGTTGCATAAGGTGGCTGGCGGGTGTCTGTCTCTCCCACTTTAGTCGGATCAGATTCGATGAACAAGGTCCTTATGAAGGGTAAATAGAAATTGACAATTCACGTTGTGGTTTTGGCGTAGGTAAGAAACGTTCTTGCTAGAATCCTATAGCAGCCACGTAAAAACTTGCAACAACAATTAGAGGACATCTAACTTGTTTTTGCAGCAAGTGTTTTGTGATGTGATATGGCCAAAGGATGTGATGAATGATCTATGTGATGTATGAGATGATCATGTTCTTGTAATAGGAATCACGACTTGCATGTCAATGAGTATGACAACTGGCAGGAGCCATAGGAGTTGTCTTTATTTATTTATGACCTGCGTGTCAACATAAATGTCATGTAATTACTTTACTTTATTACTAAAGCGTTAGCCATAGAAGTAGAAGTAATAGATGACGTGACAACTTCAAGAAGACACGATGATGGAGATCATGATGATGGAGATCATGGTGTCATGCCGGTGACAACGTTGATCATGGAGCCCCGAAGATGGATATCAAAAGGAGCGAATGATATTGGCCATATCATGCCACTATTTGATTGCATGTGATGTTTATCATATTTTACATCTTATTTGCTTAGAACGACGGTAGCTTAAATAAGATGATCCCTCGAAATAATTTCAAGAAAGTGTTCCCCCTAACTGTGCACCGTTGCGAAGGTTCGTTGTTTCGAAGCACCAGGTGATGATCGGGTGTGATAGATTCTAACGTTCGAATACAACGGGTGTAAGCCAGATTTACACACGCGATACACTTAGGTTGACTTGACGAGCCTAGCATGTACAGACATGGCCTCGGAACACAGAAGACCGAAAGGTCGAGCATGAGTCGTATAGAAGATACGATCAACATGAAGATGTTCACCGATGTTGACTAGTCCATCTCACATGATGATCGGACACGACCTAGTTAACTCAGATCATGTTATACTTAGATGACTGGAGGGACGTCTATCTGAGTGGGAGTTCATTGAATAATTTGATTAGATGAACTTAATTATCATGAACTTAGTCTAAAGTCTTTACAATATGTCTTGTAGATCAAATGGCCCACGTTGTCCTCAACTTCAACGCGTTCCTAGAGAAAACCAAGCTGAAAGATGATGGCAGCAACTATACGGACTGGGTCCGGAACCTGAGGATCATCCTCATAGCTGCCAAGAAAGATTATGTCCTAGAAGCACCGCTAGGTGACGCACCCATCCCAGAGAACCAAGACGTTATGAACGCTTGGCAGCAGGGTGCTGATGATTACTCCCTCGTTCAGTGCAGCATGCTTTACAGCTTAGAACCGGGGCTCCAAAAGCGTTTTGAGAGACACGGAGCATATGAGATGTTCGAAGAGCTGAAAATGGTTTTTCAAGCTCATGCCCGGGTCGAGAGATATGAAGTCTCTGACAAGTTCTTTAGCTGTAAAATGGAGGAAAATAGTTCTGTCAGTGAGCACATACTCACAATGTCTGGGTTACATAACCACTTGACTCAGCTGGGAGTTAATCTCCTGGATGACGCGGTCATTGACAGAATCCTTCAGTCGCTTCCACCGAGCTACAAGAGCTTTGTGATGAACTTCAATATGCAGGGGATGGAAAAGACCATTCCTGAGGTATATTCAATGCTGAAATCAGCGGAGGTAGAAATCAAAAAGGAACATCAAGTGTTGATGGTGAATAAAACCACTAAGTTCAAGAAAGGCAAGGGTAAAAAGAACTTCAAGAAGGAGGGCAAGGAAGTTGCCGCGCCCGGTAAGCAAGCTGCCTTGAAGAAGCCAAAGAATGGACCCAAGCCCGAGACTGAGTGTTTTTATTGCAAGGGAAGTGGTCGCTGGAAGCGGAACTGCCCCAAATACTTAGCGGACAAGAAGGCCGGCAACACGAAAGGTATATGTGATATACATGTAATTGATGTGTACCTTACCAGTACTCGTAGTAGCTCCTGGGTATTTGATACCGGTGCGGTTGCTCACATTTGTAACTCAAAGCAGGAGCTGCGGAATAAGCGGAGACTGGCGAAGGACGAGGTGACGATGTGGGTCGGGAATGGTTCCAAGGTCGACGTGATCGCCGTCGGCACGCTACCTCTACATTTACCTACGGGATTAGTTTTAAACCTCAATAGTTGTTATTTAGTGCCAGCTTTGAGCATGAACATTGTATCGGGATCTCGTTTAATTTGAGATGGCTACTCATTTAAATCCGAGAATAATGGTTGTTCCATTTATATGAGAGATATGTTTTATGGTCATGCTCCTATGGTGAATGGTTTATTCTTAATGAATCTCGAGCGTAATGCTACACATATTCATAGTGTGAATACCAAGAGATGTAAGGTTGATAATGATAGTCCCACATACTTGTGGCACTACCGCCTTGGTCACATAGGTGTTAAACGCATGAAGAAGCTCCATGCAGATGGACTTTTAGAGTCTCTTGATTACGAATCATTTGACACGTGCGAACCATGCCTCATGGGTAAAATGACCAAGACTCCGTTCTCAGGAACAATGGAGCGAGCAACCAACTTATTGGAAATCATACATACTGATGTGTGCGGTACAATGAGTGTTGAGGCTCGCGGTGGCTATCGTTATGTTCTCACCCTCACTGATGACTTCAGTAGATATGGGTATGTCTACTTAATGAAACACAAGTCTGAGACCTTTGAAAAGTTCAAGGAATTTCAGAGTGAGGTTGAGAATCAACGTGACAGAAAAATCAAGTTCTTGTGATCAGATCGTGGGGGAGAATACTTGAGTCACGAATTTGGCACACACTTAAGAAAATGTGGAATAGTTTCACAACTCACGCCGCCTGGAACACCTCAACGTAATGGTGTGTCCGAACGTCATAATCGCACTCTATTGGATATGGTGGGATCTATGATGTCTCTTACCGATTTACCGCTGTCATTTTGGGGCTATGCTTTAGAGACTGCCGCATTCACTTTAAATAGGGCTCCGTCGAAATCCGTTGAGACGACACCGTATGAATTATGGTTTGGGAAAAAACCTAAGCTGTCGTTTCTAAAAGTTTGGGGATGCGATGCTTATGTCAAGAAACTTCAACCTGAAAAGCTCGAACCCAAGTCGGAAAAATGTGTCTTCATAGGATACCCTAAAGAAACTGTTGGGTATACCTTCTACCTCAGATCCGAAGGCAAGATCTTTGTTGCCAAGAATGTGTCCTTTCTAGAGAAAGAGTTTCTCTCGAAAGAAATAAGTGGGAGGAAAGTAGAACTTGATGAAATATTACCTCTTGAACCGGTAAGTGGCACAGCTCAAGAAAATGTTCCCGAGGTGCCTGCATCGACTAGAGAGGAAGTTAATGATGATGATCATGAAACTTCAGATCAAGTTACTACTGAACTTCGTAGGTCCACGAGGACACGTTCCGCACCAGAGTGGTACGGCAACCCTGTCTTGGAAATCATGTTGTTAGACAACGGTGAACCTTCAAACTATGAAGAAGTGATGGCGGGCCTGGATTCCGACAAATGGATGGAAGCCATGAAATCCGAGATCCATGTATGAAAATGAAGTATGGACTTTGACTGACTTGCCCGATGATCGGCGAGCCATAGAAAATAAGTGGATC
Source organism: Triticum urartu (assembly GCF_003073215.2). NCBI lineage: Eukaryota > Viridiplantae > Streptophyta > Magnoliopsida > Poales > Poaceae > Triticum > Triticum urartu. The sequence continues at coordinate 142,438,870 of NC_053024.1, read as the reverse complement.
TTTAAGAAGAAGACAGACGCGGATGGTAATGTGACCATCTATAAAGCTCGGCTTGTCACTAAGGGTTATCGACAAGTTCAAGGGGTTGACTACGATGAGACTTTCTCACCTGTAGTGAAGCCGAAGTCCGTCCGAATCATGTTAGCAATTGCCACATTCTATGATTATGAGATATGGCAAATGGACGTCAAAACGGCATTCCTTAATGGTTTCCTTAAGGAAGAATTGTATATGATGCAGCCGGAAGGTTTTGTCGATCCTAAGAATGCTGACAAGGTGTGCAAGCTCCAACGCTCGATTTATGGGCTGGTGCAAGCATCTCGGAGTTGGAACATTCGTTTTGATGAGATGATCAAAGCGTTTGGGTTTATGCAGACTTATGGAGAAGCCTGCATTTACAAGAAAGTGAGTGGGAGCTCTGTAGCATTTCTCATATTGTATGTGGATGACATACTGTTGATGGGAAATGGTATAGAATTCTTGGAAAGCATAAAGGCCTACTTGAACAAGTGTTTTTCAATGAAGGACCTTGGAGAAGATGCTTATATATTAGGCATCAAGATCTATAGAGATAGATCGAGACGCCTCATTGGTCTTTCACAGAGTACGTACCTTGACAAGATATTGAAGAAGTTCAAAATGGATCAGTCAAAGAAGGGGTTCTTGCCTGTATTGCAAGGTACGAGATTGAGCACGGCTCAGTGCCCGACCACAGCAGAAGATAGAGAAAAGATGAGTGTCGTCCCCTATGCCTCGGCCATAGGGTCTATCATGTATGCTATGCTATGTACCAGACCTGATGTAAACCTTGCCGTAAGTTTGGTAGGAAGGTACCAAAGTAATCCCGGCATGGAACACTGGACATCGGTCAAGATTATCCCGAAGTACCTGAAAAGGACCAAGGAAATGTTTCTCGTTTATGGAGGTGACGAAGAGCTCATTGTAAAGGGTTACGTCGATGCTAGCTTCGACACAGATCTGGATGACTCTAAGTCACAAAGCGGATACGTGTATATTTTGAATGGTGGGGCAGTAAGCTGGTGCAGTTGCAAGCAAAGCATTGTGGCGGGATCTACATGTGAAGCAGAGTACATGGCAGCCTTGGAGGCAGGGTGAAGGAGTTCATTACCGACCTAGGAGTCATACCCAATGCATCGAGGCCGATGACTCTCTTCTGTGACAACACTGGAGCTATTGCCCTTGCCAAGGAGCCCAGGTTTCACAGGAAGACCAGGCATATCAAGAGTCGCTTCAACTCCATTCGTGAAAGTGTTCAAAATGGAGACATAGAGATTTGTAAAGTACATACGGACCTGAATGTGGCAGATCCGTTGACTAAACCTCTCCCTAGAGCAAAACATGATCAACACCAGAACTGCATGGGTGTTCGATTCATCACAATGTAACTAGACTATTGACTCTAGTGCAAGTGGGAGACTGTTGGAAATAAGCCCTAGAGGCAATAATAAAATGGTTATTATTATATTTCTTTGTTCATGATAATTGTCTTTGTTCATGCTATAATTGTGTTATCCGGAAATCGTAATACATGTGTGAATACATAGACCACAACACGTTCCTAGTGAGCCTCTAGTTGACTAGCTCGTTGATCAAAAGATAGTCATGGTTTCCTAACTATGGACATTGGATGTCATTGATAACGGGATCACATCATTAGGAGAATGATGTGATGGACAAGACCCAATCCTAAGCATAGCTCAAAGACCGTGTAGTTCGTTTGCTGTAGCTTTTCTGAATGTCAAGTATCATTTCCTTATACCATGAGATTGTGCAACTCCCGGGTACCGTAGGAGTGCCTTGGGTGTGCCAAACGTCACAACGTAACTGGGTGACTATAAAGGTACATTACAGGTATCTCCAAAAGTGTCTGTTGGGTTGGCACGAACCGAGACTGGGATTTGTCACTCCGTATGACGGAGAGGTATCTCTGGGCCCACTCGGTAATGCATCATCATAATGAGCTCAATGTGATCAAGTGGTTGATCACGGGATCATGCATTACGGTACGAGTAAAGTGACTTGCCGGTAACGAGACTGAACAAGGTATTGGGATACCGACGATCGAGTCTCGGGCAAGTAACGTACCGATTGACAAAGGGAATTGTATACGGATTGATTGAATCCTCGGCATCGTGGTTCATCCGATGAGATCATCGTGGAGCATGTGGGAGCCAACATGGGTATCCAGATCCCACTGTTGGTTATTGACCGAAGAGTCGTCTCGGTCATGTCTGCATGTCTCCCGAACCCATAGGGTCTACACACTTAAGGTTCGGTGATGCTAGGGTTGTTAGGAAGACTTGCATATGTGATTACCGAATGTTGTTCGGAGTCCCGGATGAGATCCCGGATGTCACGAGGAGTTCCGGAATGGTCCGGAGGTAAAGATTTATATATGGGAAGTTGTCATACGGTCGCCGGAAAGGTTCGGGGCATATCAGTATTGTACCGGGGCCACTGGAGGGGTTCCGGGGGTCCACCGGGAGGGGTCACCTCTTCCGGAGGGCCTTATGGGCTGTATGGAGAAGGGAACCAGCCCAAGTGGGCTGGGGCACCACACCCCCCTAGGGCCCATGCGCCTAGGGCTGGGGAAACCCTAAGGGGGGCGTCCCCTTGCTTGGGGGGCAAGCCCCCCTCCCCTTGGCCGCCGCCCCCTCCCCTTGGCCGCCGCCCCCCTCTAGATCTCATATAGAGGGGCCCGGCCCCTTCCCCTTCCCCTATAAATAGAGGGGTGAGGGGAGGGCTGCACACAACATCCAAGGTGCAGCCCCTCCCCTCCCCAACACCTCTCCTCCTCCATAAGAGTTTGGCGAAGCCCTGCCGGAGTACTGCAGCTTCACCACCACCACGCCGTCGTGCTGCTGTTGGAGCCTTCTTCCTCAACCTCTCCCTCCTCCTTGCTGGATCAAGGCGTGGGAGACGTCCTCGCTCCGTACGTGTGTTGAACGCGGAGGTGCCGTCCGTTCGGCACTAGGATCTTCGATGATTTGGATCACGACGAGTACGACTCCATCAACCCCGTTCTCTTGAATGCTTCCGCTCGTGATCTAAAGGGTATGTAGATGCACTCCTCTCTCCCTCGTTGCTAGATGACTCCATAGATTGATCTTGGTGATGCGTAGAAAATTTTAAAATTTTGCTACGTTACCCAACAATACCATTCACTTGGAATTGTTTCTTCAGAAAGCGCATCGTATGCTCATTGCCATTAATATGAAAAGTGACCTTGCTTTTATTACAATCGATAACAGCCCCTGTAGTATTCAAGAAGGGTCTACCAAGGATAATAGACATGTGGTCGTCCTCGGGCATCTCAAGTATAACAAAGTCAGTCAAAATAGTAACATTAGAAACAACAACGGGCACATCCTCGCAGATACCGATAGGTATGGCAGTTGATTTGTCAGCCATTTGCAAAGATATTTCAGTAGGTGTGAGTTCATTCAAGTCATGTCTTTTATATAAAGAGAAAGGCATAACACTAACACCAGCTCCTAAATCACACAAAGTAGTTTTCACATAATTATTTTTGATAGAGCAAGGTATAGTTGGTATTCCCGGATCTCCAAGTTTTTTAGGTACTCCATCTTTAAAAGTGTAATTAGCAAGCATAGTGGAGATTTCAGCTTCCGGTATTTTTCTCTTATTTGTGATGATGTCTTTCATATATTTTGCATAAGGAGGCATTTTCAAGATATCAGTCAAGCGAGTACGCAAAAAGACTGGCCTCAGCATTTCAGCAAAGCGTTCAAATTCTTCATCATCATTCTTTTTAGTTGACTTGGGTGGAAAAAAGCATAGGTTTTTGAACCCACAGTTCTCTTTCTTTACCGTGTTTCCTAGCAACAAAGTCTCTTTTGTCATATCTTTTATTGTTAGGTTGTTGGTTATCAAGATCAACAGGTGGTTCTATCTCAACATCATTATCTGGTTCCTTTTCATTATTTGGTTGAGTGTCTTCATGAACCTCATCATTGTCTTTTTCATTATCACTAGGTGAGTGTTCATTACCAGATTGAGTTTCAACATCTAAGATAGAAACTTCATTTTCATTATCAGGAGGTTTTTCTATTTCAGGTTCACTAGAAGTGTGCAAAGTCCTATCATTTTTCTTTTCTTTTTATTTTTATTTCTAGAAGAATTAGGTGCACTAGTGTTAGCTCTTTGTGAATCTTGTTCAATTCTTTTAGGGTGTCCCTCAGGATAAAGTGGTTCCTGAGTCATTTTACCTCCTCTAGTTGCAACTCTAACAGCAAAGTCATGCATATTATTATTCATTTCATCAAGCAATTCTCTTTGAGATTTAGCAACTTGCTCTAATTGAGTTTGAACCATAGAAGCATGCTTTCTAACACTTCTAACATCATTTGATATTCTAAATAACAAGTCACTCAAGCGAGCAATCATATCAAAATTATATTTCAATTGTTTAATAACATTTGCATTGAAGTGATCTTGTTTTCTAATGTAGTTTTCAAACTCATAAAGGCATTGACTAGGATGCATATTGTGAGGGTTATCACTATCATTAAACTTCATAAGAGAATTTACCTCTACCACCTTAGGCATTGGTGGTGTATTAAGCCCATGTATTTCTTCAATAGGAGGTAAATTTTTAACATCCTTAGCTTTAAATACCTTTTTCCTTCATAGATTTCTTTGCCTCTTGCATATCTTCGGGACTGAGATATAATATACCCCTCTTCTTCGGAGTGGGTTTAGACAGTGGTTCAGGAATAGTCCAATCATCATAATTTTTCAATATGTTATTCAATAATTCTTCAGCTTGTCCAACAGTTCGTTCCCTGAAAACACAACCAACACAACTATCTAAGAAGTCCCTAGAAGCATCAGTTAGTCCATAATAGAAGATATCAAGCATTTCATTTTTCTTAAGAGGATGATCAGGAAAAGCATTAAGTAACTAGCAAAGCCTCCCCCAAGCTTGTGGGAGACTCTCTTCTTCAGTTTGCATAAAGTTAAATATTTCCTGTAAGGCTGCTTGTTTCTTATGAGCAGGAAAATATTTTGTAGAGAAGTAAAAAATCATATCCCGGGGACTACGCACACAACCAGGAGCAAGAGTGTTGTACCAAGCTTTAGCATCGCCCTTTAATGAGAAAGGAAGTAATTTCAGAATAAAGTAGTAGCGAGTTTTCTCATCATGAGTAAAAAGGGTGGCTATATCATTCAACTTAGAAAAAGGTCTTGATAACCCACAAGTATAGGGGATCGCAACAGTTTTCGAGGGTAGAGTATTCAACCCAAATTTATAGATTTGACGCAAGGGGAGCCAAAGAATATTTGAAGGTATTAGCAGCTGAGTTGTCAATTCAACCACACCTGGAGATTAATTATCTGCAACAAAGTGATTAGTAGCAAAGTAGTTTGATAGTTTTGATAGTAGTGACAGCAGCAATAGTAACAGTAACATCGATAGCAGTAATTTTGTAGCAAGTGTAACAGTGATGATAGCAGTAGTAACTTAGCAGAAACAATATGGAAAAGTTCGTATGCATTGGATCGGTGACTTGTTGGATGATATTCATCAAGTGAAAGTTATAACCTAGGGCCATACGGCAATAGCTCCAGTTCATCGATATAATGTAGGCATGTATTCCGTAAATAGTCATGCGTGCTTTATTAAAAGAACTTGCATGCCATCTTTTGTCCTACCCTCCTGTGGCAACGGGGTCCATATTGGAAACTAAGGGATATTAAGGTCTCCTTTTAATAGAGAACCGGAACAAAGCATTAACACATAGTGAATACATGAACTCCTGAAACTACGGTCATCACCGAGAGTGGGCCCGGTTGTTGTCACTCCGGGGTTGTCGGATCATAACACGTAGTAGGTGACTATAACTTGCAAGATCGGATCTAGAACATGGATATAATGGTGATAACATAAATGATTCAGATCTGAAATCATGGCACTCGGGCCCAAAGTGACAAGCATTAAGCATGGCAAAGTCATAGCAACATCAATCTAAGAACATAGTGGATACTTGGGATCAGGCCCTCACAAAACTAACTCGATTACATGATGAATCTCATCCAACTCCTCACCGAGCAGCGAGCCTACAAAGAAATTACTCACTCCCGGTGTGGAGCATCATGGAATTGGCGATGGAGAAGGGTTGGTGATGACGAAGAACGAAGATCCCCCTCTCCGGAGCCCAAAACGGACTCCAGATCTGCCCTCCTGAGGAAGAACAGGGCTTGGCGTCGGCTCCGTCTTGTGGATCGCGATAATTCTTTCTCCCTTATTTTTCTCTCCAAAAATTGGAATTTATTGTGTCAGGGTTGAGGTCTGCGGGGCCACCAGGTGGGTACAACCCACCTGGGTGCGCCAGGAGAGGGGGCGTGCCCTCGTGGGTTGTGCCCACCCAGGGGCCCCTCTCCGGTAGGTCTTGGCTCCAGAAATTCTTATATATTATATAAAAATTCCTCGCAAAGTTCCCTTCCATTCTGAGAACTTTTATTTCTGCACAAAAACAACACCATGGTAGTTCTGCTGAAAAGCGTCAGTCCGGGGTTAGTTTCATTCAAATCATGCAAATTAGAGTCCAAAACAAGAGGAACAGCGTGAGAAAAAGTAGATACGTTGGAGACGTATCAATGGACAGTGCGCAGATGGGCGGGACAAAACACTCCCATTTTCCCCTTGTTTCCCCAAAACCCCCCGTCCTCCCCCGCCCCTGCCCGCTCCATGGCCAGCGCCTCGAAGCAACACATAGTCGTCGTCCCGGCTGCCACCTTCGCCCGTCCCACGACGACGATGAAGAAGAAGCCAAGGTCGGAGCTCACGCCAGTGGAGCTCGAGCGACTTGACCGAGAATTGACCAAGATGAGGGCCCGGAAGTCCGTTCAGGAGGAGAGGAAAGCCGTTACTGAGCTCGCCCTCGAGGTCGTCGCCGTGCAGCACAAGGTCGTTGTCAAGGACAACGAGGTCATCGTCATCAAGGCCACGCAGGCGGCGATGATGCACGCCCTCCTCATGCCAGGGTTGTGTTGACTCGCGTGCTACCTCTTGACTTGTGTTGGTTTTCCCTTGAAGAGGAAAGGGTGATGCAGCACAGTAGCATAAGTATTTCCCTCAGTTTTTGAGAACCAAGGTATCAATCCAGTAGGAGACTACACGCAAGTCCCTCGTACCTGCACAAACAAATAAGAACCTCGCAACCAATGCGATAAAGGGGTTGTCAATCCCTTCACGGTCACTTACAAAAGTGAGATATGATAAAGATAATAAGATAAATATTTTTGGTATTTTTGTTGTATAGATTGGAAAAATAAAGATTACAAAATAAACAGTAATAGAAATAGCAAGTTGATATGAAAATAATATGATGGAGAATAGACCCCGGGGCCATATGTTTCACTAGTGGCTTCTCTCAAGATAGCAAATTCTATTGTGGGTGAACAAATTACTGTCGAGCAATTGATAGAAAAGTGCATAGTTATGAGAATACCTAGGCATGATCATGTATATAGGCATCACGTCCGCGACAAGTAGACCGAAACGATTCTGCATCTACTACTATTACTCCACACATCGACCATTATCGAGCATGCATCTAGAGTATTAAGTTCATAAGAACAGAGTAACGCATTAGGCAAGATGACATGATGTAGAGGGATAAACTCAAGCAATATGATATAAATCCCATCTTTTTATCCTCGATGGCAACAATACAATACGTGCCTTGCTGCCCCTGCTGTCACTGGGAAAGGACACCGCAAGATTGAACCCAAAGCTAAGCACTTCTCCCATTGCAAGAAAGATCAATCTAGTAGGCCAAACCAAACTAATAATTCGAAGAGACTTGCAAAGATATTTAAATCATGCATAAAAGATTTCAGAGAAGAATCAAATATTGTTCATAGATAATCTTGATCATAAACCCACAATTCATCGGATCTCGACAAACACACCGCAAAAAGAATTACACCGAATAGATCTCCAAGAGAATCGAGGAGAACTTTGTATTGAGATCCAAAGAGAGAGAAGAATCCATCTAGCTAATAACTATGGACCCGAAGGTCTGTGGTAAACTACTCACACATCATCGGAGAGGTTATGGTGTTGATGTAGAAGCCCTTTGTGATCAATTTACCCTCCAACAGAGCACCGGAAAAGGCCCCAAGATTTGAACTCACGGGTACAGAAGGTTCGGGCGGTGGAAATAGGGTTTCGTGGTGCTCCTGGATGTTTTTGGGGTATATGGGTATATATAGGAGGAAGAAGTATGTCGGTGGAGCTGCGAGGGGCCCACGAGGGTGGGGGCGCGCCTCCCTGGCTCGTGGCCTCCTCGCTTCTTTCTTGACGTCCACTCCAAGTCTCCTGGACCACGTTTGTTCCAAAAAATAACTCTCCTGAAGTATTCATTCCGTTTGATATTCCCTTTTTGTGAAACACTGAAATAGGCACAAAAAAAACAATTTGCACTGGGCCTTTGGTCAGTAGGTTAGTCCCAAAAATAATATAAAAAGGTATATTAAAGCCCATTAAACATCCAAAACAGGTAATATAATAGCATGGGACAATCAAATATTATAGATAAGTTGAAGACGTATCACTGCGCCGGCCATTCTTTCTGCTGCCGCCATATACATGGCAAGCACATGCTCGTCGGCCGTTCGCCCTCCACAAGGCGAGTCACCGAGCTCCTCCATAACACCGCAGACTGTTGGGTAATGTTGCATGGAAAAAAATCTACGCACACGCAAGATCTATCCATGGAGATGCATAGCTACGAGATGGGGGAGCATCTACATACCCTTGTAGATCACTAAGCAGAAGCATTTATCAACGCGATTGATGTAGTCGTACTCTTCGCGATACGATCACGATACAACCGATCTAGTGTCGAACGGACATCACCTCCGATTTTAGCACACATGCGGCTCGATGACGTCTACTCCTTCTTGATCAAGCAAGCGGGATAGGATAAGTAGATGGGATCACAACCAACATGACGACGTGGGGGTGATGGTGGTGGTGGAGCACTGACAGCGCTTCGCTAAGCATCGTCGGGACGAGGCGGTGGAACTATGGAGTAACGGGAGAGAGAGGGCCGCCAAGGGCTTGGTGTGTCCTCTTAGGGCGCCCCTCCCCTCTATATATAGGTGGAGGCCTGGAGGCGAGTGGGAAATAGCCCCTCCAAGCCCTAGGGCACAGCTAAGGGGGAGAGGACTTGGACTCCAAGTCCAATCCTATTCCTACTAGGACTCATTCCTTTTGCCTTTCCTAGCCACATGGGCTTTTGAGGACTTGGTGCGCCTAGGCCAATAAGGCTAGCATGTCTCCCCATATCCCATGCTGGCCCTTGCGTCGTGGTGGACCCACTTGTGGACTTCCGGGCCCCTCGGGAATCCTCCGGAACCTTCTGGAAGCTTCCCGGTACAATATCGAAAAAACTACACCTTTTTCCGAACCCAAAATATGACTTCCCATATTTAAATCCTTACGTCTCGACCATTCCAAGACTCCTCGTGGCGTCCGGGAGCTCATCCGGGAGTCCGAACAACATATGGTTACCACTCATCAAATATCCCAATACTACTCTAGCGTCAACGAACATTAAGCGTGCGACCCTACGGGTTCGGGAATTATGTTGCTATGACCGAGACACCTCTCCGGTCGATAACCAATAGCGGGACCTGGATGCCCATATTGATTCCTACATATTCCACGAAGATCTTTTATCAGTTGAACCTTTATGACAACATACATAATTCCCTTTGTGTGTCGGTATGTTACTTGCCCGAGATTCGATCGTCGGTATCTCTATACCTAGTTCAATCTCGTTACTGGCAAGTCTCTTTACTCGTTCCGTAATACATCATCTTGCAACTAACTCCTTAGTCACTTTGATTGCAAGCTTCTTGTGATGTGTGTTACCGAGAGGGCCCAGAGATACCTCTCCGATATATGGAGTGACAAATCCCAATCTTGATTCACGCCAACTCAACAGACACCTTCGGAGATATTTGTAGAGCATCTTTATGATCACCCAATTACGTTGTGACGTTTGATATCACATAAGGTATTCCTTCTGTCGTGGATTTGTCACGGCAGATGTCCTCATGAAAGGACTTAATCGTGAGGCCAACGCATTTATGTGGTAGCTTGAAGGGGTTGAGCGGAATCGAGAGACGCAACACACAGGACAAGGATTTAGACATCTTCGGGCCCCGGGAAACATCATCCGGTAATAACCCTACATGTTGTTTATGGCTAGGTCTCATTATGATCATGAGTGAGTCGCCGTAAGCCGGCTCTCCTAGTTGTGTCTCGCCCTAGAGATTGTTTCTTCTTGCCCATCCCTCTTTGGGGAGCCCTGCCCCTCCTTATATAAGTTAGAGGGGCGGGTTACATGTGGAGTCCTAGTAGGACTAGGATTAGTCTATCTTCTCTTACAAGTTGATTACAAGTCCGGGTCTTGCTTCCTCGTAAAGGAGATATTCCTCACGCCTTTCCTCTTAAGCCGGCCTACCATAACGTAGCCGGCCTTCTGGGCCTTGAGCCTCTTGGGCCCCCGGGTCTTGTCGCTCCCTTGATCCGCTTGCCAGGTCACCCATAAGTCGCCAGGCTCGGGCGGGTCACTTAGTGAGTCGTCCAGTTAGGGCGGGTCATTAGTGAGTCGCCAAGTCCGGCCGGGCTATACATTTGGCCGGGTCATACCGCGGGGTATATCCCCGACATTAGCCCCCAAGTTTAATTTGGATTTATCCATGTTAAACTGATCTGCAACATAAACACAAGAACAAATTGACAGGTTGCACTCCGTGTTAAATATTCTTGTAAGCCGGCACTTGATCATCCTTAAGTCCTTGTCATCTCCTCCTTCTGGAAAATCCGGGTCAATGGACCAACTTCGTAGTCAATTTGCTTGTAGAAGAAATATTGTAAATAAAGCATCCATTTGAGTCGGCCTTCAATGCTCTGACTTGACAAAAATATTGGTCTTCAAATATTCAACTTATATTCAGCCGACTTGAGATATAAAACTTGCCGGTTTATGATTACGAAAATTGCCGGGTTATAAATAGATGATGCCGAGTCATAATTGTCGCCGACGCCGGCTTATGATTTTTGCAGACACCGGGTCAATCTGATTTACTCAAACTGAAAATTTGAAGATATTTCTCCCTTATATCCATAATACTTGTAGCCCCCAAGGGCCGGTTTAATCAGCATGAATAAGCCGGGACTTATCACCATGGCTTTAAATGAAATCCAGTTGTGTAGCCCCCATGAGTCGGCTATAGTCATAGTAGTGTAGCCGGGTCATCCTAGAATTGTCTTAAGCAAAGAGCAATATGCATTAGCCCCCAAGTGTCGGGTCATTATGTAATAATGAGCAGGGACTTTGTAAATATGATGATGTAAATTTGAGCAGTAACGTGTAGCCCCCAAGGGCCGGCTTAGTAAGATAATACTAAGCTGGGACTTTTCATTGAAAATAATATCATATGATGTAACCCCCATCCTGGGGCTTGAACCCACGTCCACAAGGTTAAGAGCTTTATGCTTTACCAACTGAGCAGTGGATCCTTCAATATATAATGGAATAAGGCTTGTGGATCTTGAATTTTAACAGGAGCAATTGGTATCCCCCAAGGGCCGGCTCATTACAATGGGATGAGTCGGGTCTTCAATAAGGCCAATAAAAATTACTTTGCATTAGCCCCCAAGTGTCATGGTGCATGCTTGCAGCGACACGAGACTTGCATATTTGATGTAACCTCAACTTGAATAATGTAGCCCCCAAGTGCCGGGTCGTAAGCCTGCAGCGACTCGGGACTATTTCCTCCATTGTAAAATAAATCATGCCCATTGATAAAGATAATAGCTGTGGCGCTAAAGCGACTTTGAAAACCTCAATCATAATACTGGTTATTGATAATCATAATAGAAATCCAGCCATGTTGACTATTCAAAATTTGAATAATATAATCCGATATGAAAACCTCAATCATTCAATATCATCATTGAAAATCCAGCCATGTTGGCTATTTAAAGAATTCAAATACCTTATCTGTTGACAAGTAAATCCGGAGTTTAAATACCCGGCGGCTCTTGGCCGGTGGCGATTCAATACGCCTTCATTGTAAACCGGAATTTTCATGACCCGGCGGCTTATAGCCTTCTGAGAAAAATCCAGAACGGATAATCATTTTGAAGCATCAAATTTGGTAATGAGCTTGAACTTAATCATTTACATGTCATATTTCTGCAAATCCTGCAGAGAGTTTAAACAACATATGCCCTGGCGACTTAGCGTCAAAACCAGGGCGGGTCATAATATCTCACATATAACTACTGTGATATTGAATTTGTACTGCCGGCTTACATAACCTGTGCAGTAAGGGTGATAACCCAATCCTTAGAAGCCAATGCTTCCACATAGATGATGATTGTCATAAACTGGCGACTTATAGTCAAAAGTCAAGCCGGGTTAAGCATAAAACACTTATATATATTTAAGATATAATCCCCAAAAGGTCTCAAGTTAAGTAATTGTGGCTGCAATAAACTTTACCAGAGACAGAATAAAACTTTTTGAGGCTTCTGATTCGGATATGATCAGTAAACCATTCCAAAGGGGTTAAGCTAAGATTCGAATACGATCATATAGCCCCCAGTGGCTTTGGCGATGCCGATCAAGAGGGTATCGACAGCTATGTTCTCTTTGGTTCGAATGCGACCTATGTTTGAACAGGAAGCCCCCAAATGACCTTGAGAGTTGTTTAACGACACTGATTCGAATACGATCCACGTTGATTCCCAAAGGGGTTGAGCTATGATTCGGATACGATCAAGAAGCCCCCAAGTAGGTTCGGCAGTTTGCCAATCAAAAGGGTATCGACAACTATGTTCTCTTTGGTTCGAATACGACCTATGTTTGAACAGGAAGCCCCCAAGTGACCATATAAATTTTGGCATTGCGCCAATCAAGAGGGTATTGATAGCTATGCTCGATGAGCAGGAAGCCCCCAAGTGATCATAATAAGATAAGCCGTAAGGCAGGATATCCAAGTTTGAACCGCGCATCATGGCAGCAAGTTCTTTTGGCAACCTTTAATTTTTCTGAGAACTCAAACTTGCGAGAGATTTAAATCTTTTTGAATCCGGAACTTTAAACCGGATTTAAAAACTTCAAAACTTTGTGAAAGACAAATTTACCTTGAGCCGGATTTTGAACCGGATTTGATAGCTTCAAAGCTTTGCGGGAGAGAGATGTCTCTTGAGCTATATTTTAAACTGGAATCTTTATTTTGAGCCGGAAATTTTTCTGACGGCCTTTAAATATTCGCCAATAAAGAGTAGCCTCCGGGGCTGGGTTATCTTCCCTTCAATGACCCGGAGTTCTTGAATTCATTGAAACCGGCTAATTTTGCCGAGCCATACCATTGTAGCCCCCGAGTCTCAAGATGACTCAAAGAGTTGGCTTGAGATTCTCCATATTTGATCATAGCAGAAGGTGTATATCATTGGTGTTGATAACGCGATGTGAATCCACAGAAGGTTGAGGTGACTGCGGCGGGTTATAAATGATCCCGTATGAGCCGTGTCAGCAACTCGGCCAATGGTTCCCTCCAACTGGTTGTTTGAAGCTTAATCAAACTGTAGTGGCGGCAATTTGTGCGCCTGCCCATTGAGCCATCCAGTGCAGATGACGTTTGATAATATATGATAATTTGCCTCCAATTTTTTGGAAGAGAAAACCGGCTTCCCAAGCGGTGACTTGCTCATACTCAATAAACAGCTCATGCTGACAGGTGCGGCCCAGTGTGTTGATGTAGACCAGGCCGCGAGAGACGGACGACAGAGACGACCGCAACATCAGTGGCGGCCCCGACAGATGAGTCGGCCACGGCGTTGTAAGCCGGTGCGGACGGGGAGAATCTTTACCGGTGTTGTAAACCGGCACGGACGGGCGAGTTAATCGCGGGTGCGGTCCCGGTGAGTCGAAGTAGTCCGGGCCACAAGGGCGGCGTCTTGCACACATATTCTTTGATCCTTGTGGCACGGTCATATGCTAGCACTTGACAGTAATTACGCAATTTATATATCCATGATCCGGCCATCGACTTTGCAATGAGAAATTGTCCTGCATATAAAATGCAAAGACCAAAGTAATTGCTCTCTGACAAAAACAATATGTGCTAAAATTATACTTAGAGGGATATCACCTGATTCGCCCGAACAACAGATGAGTCGGCCGTGGCATTGTAAGCCAGTGCGGACGCGTGAACCGGTGCGGACGCGTGAGCCGGTGCGGGCGCGTGAGCCGCTGTGAGGGCAAATGGACGAGTCGTCCATGGCGTTTGTAAAGTGGCGCGAGCGGCGAGTCAAACGTGATGTTGTTTAACCGGTGTAGATGCATGAATCGGCAACATGTGCGGACGGATGTAATCCGAACATCGGGGCGGCGACTTGCACGTATATCCGTCGAGCATCCTAGCACGGACAAACACCAATGCAAAAAGTGATGTTGATGTGCCCCCTTAGGCGACACCTTTTCGTAATGGTCCTGCAAAAATATTACAAGACCAAGTAATTGTTCTTTGATAAAAACAATATGTGTTAAGAAAAATAAACTTTAGATGAATATCACCTGATTTGTTTGGATGACGGATTGCTCATAAGTAGTGTTCATATATAATTTTGCAATATGGCCGAGTTCCACTTTAACCCCAGAAAATATCTTGTCAGTCAACCAGCCTCCTGAGACTGGTCCGGTGGACGCGCGGGGCCGCAGCAGAAAAATGACGCGAGCCTCGCTGATCAACAGGTCGGCTCATCACGGGGGCAGCCCAGAGGGAACCAAGAGAGACGACCCGGTGATTTGACGCGGCAGGCTGGCTCGCAAGTGGAGGTGGACCCGGACTCGGACGTGGAGAGCCGCGGCGGCTTAGGGGCCACCGGCCCGATGGAAAACAGTCAAAACGAGTTTCACGCCCAAACTTCCGGGTCGTGGTTTTGTTTCCTTTTTTGGATCGGGAACGTAATTGCTTTTGGTCTTTTTTGTCTTCTACCTTGTTTGATTCATCAGATATAATGCTAATCAATTTCCAAATAGTGCCTGATCCCTCGTCTGATCCGATAACTCGATCGGAAATTTGCCCTTGTAAGTATCTGCGATTTGCACCCATCAGATCCGATGAATCCTTGCTGAACCAAACGGAAACTCCCCCACTTTGGATCTAACGAACTTGACGTTGATGTGAATCTTCCACGCCGTCTTTAGTTGAACCAGAAAATTGTGAACTTCTCAAACCCTAGAAAAGATCCCTCCAAGAACTCAACACCACCGTGCGTCTAGCCCCATGGTGGGCGCCAACTGTCATGGATTTGTCACGGCAGATGTCATCATGAAAGGACTTAATCGCGAGGCCAACGCATTTATGTGGTAGCTTGAAGGGGTTGAGCGGAATCGAGAGACGCAACACAGGACGAGGATTTAGACAACTTCGGGCCCCGGGAAACATCATCCGGTAATAACCCTACATGCTGTTTATGGCTAGGTCTCATTATGATCATGAGTGAGTCGCCGTAAGCCGGCTCTCCTAGTTGTGTCTAGCCCTAGAGATTGTTTCTTCTTGCCCGTCCCTCTTTGGTGAGCCCTGCCCCTCCTTATATAAGTTAGAGGGGCGGGTTACATGTGGAGTCCTAGTAGGACTAGGATTAGTCTATCTTCTCTTACAAGTTGATTACAAGTCCGGGTCTTGCTTCCTCGTAAAGGAGATATTCCTCATGCCTTTCCTCTTAAGCCGGCCTACCATAACGTAGCCGGCCTTCTGGGCCTTGAACCTCTTGGGCCCCCGGGTCTTGTCGCTCCCTTGATCCGCTTGCTAGGTCACCCATAAGTCGCCAGGCTCGGGCGGGTCACTTAGTGAGTCGTCCAGTCAGGGCGGGTCATTAGTGAGTCGCCAAGTCCGGCCAGGCTATACATCTGGCCGGGTCATATCGCGGGGTATATCCCCGACACCTTCGGTATTCGGGAGTTTCATGATCTCATGGTCAAAGAAACATGTATTTGACATTAAGAAAGCAGTAGCAATAAACTGAACGATCATATTCTATGCTAACGGTTGGGTCATGTCCATCACATCATTCTCCTAATGATGTGATCCCATTATCAAATGACAACTTATCTCTATGGCTAGGAGACCTTAACCATCTTTGATCAACAAGCTAGTATAGTAGAGGCTCACTAAGGACACGATATTTCTTTATGTAATCACACATGTATTTAAGTTTCCGGTCAATACAATTCGAGCATGAATAATAAACCTTTATCATGAATAAGGAATATAATAATAACAACTTTATTATTGCCTCTAGGGCATATTTCCATCATAGACGGCCGGTGTTCATCCGGCGCTCGGGTATGCTCCCTCTCAGTTCTCCACGTCGTCGGACGGTAGCATGATCGTGCCGACCACCCTCGCTCCCACGGTCATCATCGACCCCAACGTCACGCCTGGTTCTGGTGGCGCTGGCCAGTCGGCTGCGGGATGCATAGGAAGCAGACATGGTCGATTCCTACGTCCAGTTGATGTCCTGCAAGTGCACAGGTGAGGGAGTCCTGGATTAGGGGGTCTCTGGACAGCCGGACTATATCCATTGGCCGGACTGTTAGACTATGAAGATACAAGATTGAAGACTTCATCTCGTGTCCGGATGGGACTCTACTTGGCGTGGAAGGCAAGCTTATGCAATACGGATATGTATATCTCCTCCTTTGTAACCGACCTTGTGTAACCCTAGCCCCCTCTGGTGTCTATATAAACCGAAGGGTTTTAGTCCGTAGAACAACATACAATGATACCATAGGCTAGCTTCTAGGGTTTAGCCTCTCTGATCTCGTGGTAGATCTACTCTTGTACTACCCATATCATCAATATTAATCAAGCAGGACGTAGGATTTTACCTCCATCAAGAGGGCCCGAACCTGGGTAAAACATTGTGTCACCTGCCTCCTGTTACCATCCGCCTTAGACGCACAGTTCGGGACCCCCTACCCGAGATCCACCGGTTTTGACACCGACATTGGTGCTTTCATTGAGAGTTCCTCTGTGTCGTCGCCGTTAGGCTTGATGGCCCCTACTATCATCGATAGCGATGCAGTCCAGGGTGAGACTTTTCTCCCCGGACAAATCTTTGTGTTTGGCGGCTTTGCACTGCAGGCCAATTCGCTTGGCCATCTGGAGCAGATCGAAAGTTACGCCCCTGGCCACCAGGTCAGGTTTGGAAGCTTAAACTACACGGCCGATATCCGCGGAGACTTGATCTTCGACGGATTCGAGCCCTTGCCTTGTGCGTCACACGGTCACGATGAGTACGATTTAGCTCTGCCATCGGACAGTGTTCAAGAAATCGCACCGGCAGCCGCTTCGACCCTTAATTCGGAGACAGTTGTGCCGTCCATGGACGGGTGGATGGACCCCGCCATGGAGGCCTTACTCTCAGCGGCGATCGAGCCGAACATCGACCTTAGCCTGCACGAGAGCCGTGTTGTCAAACTGCCGGATCCTTCTCCGGCCACGGACTCCGAACCGCCGGCGCCAGTTCCTAGCGAATCCGATTGGGCTCCGATCATGGAGTTTACCTCTGCGGATATTTTTCAGCACTCGCCCTTCGGCGATATACTGAACTCATTAAGGTCTCTCTCCTTGTCAGGAGGATCCTGGCCGAACTATGTTCGGCAGGACTGGGATGCGGACGACGAAGAAATTCGCGGCCCACCCACCACCCACTTAGTAGCCACTGTCGATGACTTAACCGACATGCTCGACTTTGACTCCGACGACATCGATGGTATGGACGACGATGCGGGATATGAAGAGGAACCATTGCCCACAGGGCACTGGACAGCCACCTCATCATACGATATATACATGGTGGACACACCCAAAGAAGGCAATGGCGACGAGACAGCGGAGGATGACCCCTCCAAGAAGCAACCCAAGCACCAACATCAGCGGCGCCGCTCTAAGTCCCGCCAAAGCAAAAGTGGTGATACCGGCACAGGAGGGAATAACACTCCGGATAGTGCCGAAGACAACAACAATCCCCTCCAGCAAGATTTAGAGCAGGAGGATGGAGGAGCCAGCCCTCACGAGAGAGCGGCAGATGGAGAGGCGGAGGATGATAGTTACATACCCCCCTCCGAAGACGAATTT
This sequence comes from Triticum urartu, assembly GCF_003073215.2. NCBI lineage: Eukaryota > Viridiplantae > Streptophyta > Magnoliopsida > Poales > Poaceae > Triticum > Triticum urartu. Next base: position 142,420,648 of record NC_053024.1, on the reverse strand, counting down.
GCCGTGCCAGAGGATCCCGTCGAACAAGAGCGCTTCAAGCACCGGCTTACGGCCACAGCAAATAGCCTTAAGAAAAAGCAGCAGCAGCTTCAAGCTGATCAAGATCTGCTAGCTGACAGATGGACTGAAGTCCTCGCGGCCGAGGAATATAAACTCGAGTGCCCCTCCAAGAGTTACCCAAAATGCAGGTTGCTACCTCGACTGGAGGAAGAAGTGTATGACACGGCTGATCGGCCACCTCGTGGCCGTGATAGAGAGGCATTCCACCCAAAAGCTCAGCCTGCACACCGATGCCATTCAAATAAAAAAGCATGGGGAAACACGCCAGACCCGCGAGACATATAGGAGGACAAAGCAAAACATGCAAGATCAATCTACGGATCACGAGGGTGCGCCACTATGCGAGACGATAAACGTCACACCGGATACAGTAAAAGTAAATCCGGCCGGGCCGAACACATCGGGCAAGACCCATTCGAGTTGCGTCGCGATATAGCACAATACAGAGGCGCCACACACCCCTTATGCTTCATAGACGAAGTAATGGATCATCAAATCCCAGAAGGTTTCAAACCCGTAAATATTGAATCATACGATGGCACAACAGATCCTGCGGTATGGATCGAGGATTTCCTCCTCCACATCCACATGGCCCGTGGTGATGACTTACACGCCATCAAATACCTCCCACTAAAGCTCAAAGGACCAGCGCGGCATTGGCTTAACAGCTTGCCAGCAGAGTCCATTAGTTGTTGGGAAGATCTGGAAGCCGCATTCCTCGACAACTTTCAGGGCACTTATATGCGACCACCAGATACCGATGACTTGAGCCACATAATTCAGCAGCCAGAAGAATCGGCCAGGCAATTCTGGACTCGGTTCCTAACAAAGAAAAATCAAATCGTCGACTGTCCGTATGCAGAGGCCCTAGCAGCTTTCAAACACAACCTCTGCGACGAGTGGCTAGCTCGGCACCTTGGTCAGGAAAAGCCGAAATCTATGGCAGCCCTCACGACACTCATGACCCGCTTTTGTGCGGGAGAAGATAGCTGGCTGGCTCGCAGTAACAATATGTCAAAGAACCATGGTACTTCGGATACCAAGGACGGCAATAGCAGGTCACGTCGCAACAAACATAAGCGCCGCATTAACAGTGATAATACTGAAGATACGACAGTCAGTGCCGGATTCAAAGGCTCTAAACCCGGTCAGCAGAAAAAGCCATTCAAAAGAAGCACTCCGGGCCCGTCCAGTTTGGACCGTATACTCGATCGCTCGTGTCAAATACACGGCACCCCCGACAAGCCAGCCAACCACACCAACAGGGATTGTTGGGTGTTCAAGCAGGCCGGCAAGTTAATTGCCGAAGACAAAGATAAGGGGCCACATAGCGATGACGAGGAAGAGCTTCGGCAGCCGAACACCAGAGGACATAAGAGGTTCCCCCCACAAGTGCGGATAGTGAACATGATATACGCAACCCACATCCCCAAGAGGGAGCGGAAGCATGCGCTCAGGGACGTATATGCGTTGGAGCCAGTCGCCCCAAAGTTCAACCCATGGTCCTCCTGTCTGATCACCTTCAATCGCAGGGACCACCCCACTAGTATCCGTCATGGCGGATTCGCCGCACTGGTCCTAGACCCAATCATTGACAGATTTCACCTCACTCGAGTCCTTATGGATGGCGGCAGCAGCCTGAACCTGCTTTATCAGGACACAGTGCGCAAAATGGGTATAGACCCCTCAAGGATCAAACCCACAAAAACGACCTTTAAAGGCGTCATTCCAGGTGTAGAGGCCCATTGCACAGGCTCAATTACACTGGAAGTGGTCTTCGGATCCCCGGATAACTTCCGAAATGAAGAATTAATCTTCGATATAGTCCCGTTCCACCGTGGTTATCATGCACTGCTCGGGCGAACCGCATTTGCGAGATTCAATGCGGTACCGCATTATGCAAAGCTCAAGCTCAATATGCCAGGACCTCGTGGGGTTATTACAGTTAATGGAAACACAGAGCGCTCTCTTCGAATGGAGGAGCACACTGCGGCCCTCGCAGCAGAAGCGCAAAGCAGCCTCTCAAGGCAATCCACCAGTTCGGCGTTTCAAGACCCGGACACCTTCAAGCACGCTCGGAGTAATCGGCAACTAGACCGCCTGGCACGATCTGAGCTCGCATAGCAATGCGGCCCCCACCCCAGTCCCAGCCAAACGGCAAAATCCGTGCCACGCGTACATAATTACGCATTAAAAATATCATGGGCAGAGGTGGGGAGGTGGGCACAACTACGGCACGCCCCAAGACGCGACTCAAACCGCACTAGGGGCTTCCCGCTTTGTTATTTTTCTCTTTTCAGGACTTTAATCTCTGGAAACCCTGTCCGGCAGCATGATTGCCGAACACATGATGCAGCAACCAAGGAGGCAGAAAGCTACGTCACACCACGGAATTCCCAGGTGGATTACGATAACGAGAAAAATATTTGCTTTAATACTATTCCTCAGCTTGCCCTTGGAAGGGACATAGTCCTACTTTTTGCTTATCGGACTATCTGTATCATTCTGCTTTAACGCACCTTTTTGAATAAACAATGCATAACATTACGACTATTATTGCATTCTTGTTATATATATATATATGTGTTCATTAATGACGCCTTGCAACCGTACACTTTGGTACGGCCAATACACCAGGGGCTTACGTACCCCACAATATGGTGTGAAAAGTCTGAACACTTTCACAAGTGCGGCACCCCGAACTTATAGCATTATATGCATCCGCTTCGAATCATGTCTTTGGTCAAATGTTGGGTTTGCCCGGCTCCTATGTTTTGGTACCTTACGTTCCGCTCTATCGGCTAAGGTAGCGCTAGGAGAACTACTGCGATTGTGCCCCGGTTCTGCTGGGCTAAGCACCTTAGTAGAGAAAGCTAAAACTGACTGTCATGATAAGGCGAGAGACTGGCCGCTGTTCGACGAGGTTTCGAGTCCCTAAAGACTTATGCCGCTTAGAGCGAGGGGCCGGCCCTGTCCGGCTTAAAGGCGTGTATCACGCCCCGAATTCGGCCTTCCGAATACCAGGGGCTTCGCCAAAATTTAAAATTATAGAATTCTATGGCTAAGTGAGAGTGATAAAGCATTATTAGTCCGGTTGCCTTGTTCGTTGTGCTGAGCACCTCCCTCGAAGGAACCAAAAATGGGAACAAGATTGCTTAGGTTTATCCCGAACACTCCAGCACTCGTGGCATGGGGGCAGAAGCCGAGGACTAGACATCTCTTAGATTGGATAAACAACCAAATAGAAGGTAATATTTTAAATTCAAACAAGCGTTGCATAGCGCATATGAAACAAGTTTTCATCATACAGGATCACACGAGCAAGTTTATTCAAATATTACATCCTTGGAACATTCGTCCGCTACAAGACGGGCACCCTTCAGGACACCCTCGTAATAAATTTCGGGGGTGCGATGCTCCTTGCCCTACGGCGGTCCTTCCTCGATCAGCTTCACGGCGTCTAGCTTGGCCCATTGCACCTTCACACGGGCGAAAGCTCGGTGTGCACCTTCGAGGCAGACGGACCGCTTGACGACTTCCAGACATGGGCAGGCATCCACAAGCCGCCTCACCAGGCCGAAGTAGCTATTCAGAAGGGTGTCGCCAGGCCACAGCCGGACTATAAAGCCCTTCATGGCCTGTTCGGCCGCCTTGTGTAGCTCGACCAAATGCTTTAGTTGGTCGCTCAGAGGCATCGGATGTTCGGTCCCAGTATACTGAGACCAGAACAACTTCTTTGTTGAGCTTCCCTCCTCGGACTGGTAAAACTGTGCGGCCTCCGACATGCTGCGGGGCAAATCTGCGAATGCTCCTGGAGAGCTCCAGATTCGGGTAAGTAATAGGTAATTTACTTTCACATGCTTGCTTTGCATATAGAATGCCTTACCCGCCGCTATTTTCGTCATCGCGTCAATCTCGTGGAGGGCCTTTTGGGCTTCGGCCTTGGCACTCTTTGCGCTCTCGAGGGCCGCGGCAAGCTCAGACTCTCGCGTCTTCGAGTCAAGCTCCAACGCCTTGTGCTTCGTCACGAGAGCCTGGAGCTCTTGCTGCACCTCGCCCACCCGAGCCTCTTGCCTTTCCCGCTCGGTGCGCTCCTTGGCCGCTTTATCTTCGGCCTCGGACAATGCTTGCTTTAGGGTCACCACTTCGGTCGTGGCCCCTGGCAAATTCATGATGATCCTGTCATTTTGCAATCGCATTCTTTTTATACATATCCATAGACTAGGTATTACTTACCTTTGTTCTCCTCGAGCTGCCTCTTGGCAAGGCCGAGCTCGTCCTTGGACCCTTTCAGGTCCTGCTTCAGTACGACGACCTCCGCAGTCAATGTGGCAGAGGCCAGCAGCGACGCCTGCATACGCATATAGACATACTTATATTAGACTCCTGCGATATTGTTTGATCCTCTGTTTGGCTTTTCTTTGTGAACACCGAACAGAGCATCAGGGGCTACTGTCTATGCGGTAATATTTTTCGTATATTTTAAATACTCACCTCAAAGCCTGTTAGAAGGCTGGCACAGGCTTCAGTCAGTCCCCTTTGGGCGGACTGAACCTTCTCGATCACCGCACTCATAATAGTGCGGTGCTCTTCGTCGATGGAAACGCTGCGAAGCGCTCCCAGCAGATTGTCCGGTGCCTCTGGATGGACAGAGGTCACCGGCACAGGCGTCTTGCCCCTCTTGGAAGGAGGCCGTCTGTTCGAGTCCAGAACCACTGAAGGTTCCAGCGCAGTGTTCGGCTGAGGGCCGAACTCGGGGCCCTCGGGGGCTTTGCTCCCTTGGCTCCCGGAGTCCGGAAGGTCGCCTTGAGGCGCCTCCGGGACTATCTCCCCTCGACCCAGTGCCTCTTGAGACAATACCTCGGCATTGTCCGTAGGGCCAGGGGAGGTGGCGGTCGGAAGTGGAACGCTATCCATATCCGATGAGCCCAGGGAGCCGTCCAACGATATGTCGATACGGGCTTGTGGCGGTCTGCATAGTCATAGTTCAGCGATTAGAAGCAGTGTGACAAAGGGATGCTATGAGTTACTCTGGTATCCGAATACTTACGACTTGGCCAGGGGCTTGTCCCTGAGCAGCCACTTGTTTTCGCCTTCAGCGGCAATGGTGGAGAAGTCCGGAAGGAGAGTCCTTCCCTTCTTGGACCCTTCGGCCTCCCCAGTTGGGGCGGCCTTCCTTTTCTTGTCTCCCCCGACTGGAGGGGGAGCATCTTCATCTTCCTCCTCGTCTTGGGGGGGGGGTGTCGCGGAGTTTTCAGACGATGAGTCCGATACTCCCGGGCGCCAGGAACTCTTTCGGGTTCCCTTGGACTTCTTGGTCTTCTCCGGCACCTTGTAAGGAGCCGGAGTCAGCATCTTCGTCAGAAGAGCGTCTGTTGGGCCTTCGGGCAAAGGAGCCGGATAGTCGATCTGTCCGGCCGTCTCCTGCCAGTCCTGTCAAAGGTACAGGAGCTTAGATCCCGCATAGAGTCAAACTATGAAAAACAAGTATCCTGTAAGAGGTCAAACAGCTTACCCCGCTGGCTTGGCGCTTCGCGCTGAATCCGCGATCCTCAGTAGTGGGAGGTGGAACCTCGACACCCTTGAATAGCACCTTCCAGGCATCCTCGTGTGTTGTGTCGAAGAGCCTGTTCAGAGTTCGGTGCTGGGCCGGGTCGAACTCCCACAAGTTGAAAGTCCGTTGTTGGCACGGGAGGATCCGGCGGATGAGCATGACTTGGACTACGTTGACGAGTTTGAGCTTTTTGTTCACCATGTTTTGAATACATGTTTGGAGTCCGGTCAGCTCTCCTGAATTACCCCAGGATAGGCCCTTCTCTTGCCAGGAGGTGAGCCGCGTGGGGATGCCAGATCGGAACTCGGGGGCCGCTACCCATTTAGGGTCACGCGGCTCGGTGATGTAGAACCACCCCGATTGCCACCCCTTTATGGTCTCCACAAAGGAGCCCTCGAGCCATGTGACGTTGGGCATCTTGCCCACCATGGCGCCTCCGCACTCCGCCTGGCGGCCGCTCACTACCTTCGGCTTGACATTGAAGGTCTTCAGCCATAAGCCGAAGTGGGGCTTGATGCGGAGGAAGGCCTCGCACACGACGATAAACGCCGAGATGTTGAGGATGAAGTTCGGGGCCAGATCGTGGAAATCCAGGCCGTAGTAGAACATGAGCCCCCGGATGAATGGGTGGAGAGGGAATCCCAGTCCGTGGAGGAAATGGGTAAGGAACACTACCCTCTCATGGGGCCCGGGGGTGGGGATGAGTTGCCCCTCATCTAGGAGCCGGTGCGCGATGTCGTCGGGCAGGTATCCGGCTCTCCTCAGCTTCTTGATGTGTCCCTCCGTGACGGAGGATACCATCCACCTGCCTCCCGCTCCGGACATGGTTGGAGAAGGTCGAGGTGGGAAATGCAAACTTGGGCGCTGGAGCTCGAGTGTGCGAAAATGGATGAGCAAAGGAGGAAGAAGGCGTGGATGAAAAGGTGAATCCTTATCCCTTTATATGGGCGGACGGAACTATGCGTTCCCCACTAGCCTGGTAGAACTCGCTTATCCCCCAAGCGCCGTAATCGATGGCGCAGTTGGGTTACCCACGCCCGTATTGATGAGAATCCCGTGATAAGGGGACATGATCTCTGCTTTGACAAGACGTGTCAAAAAACTGCCTCGCGTTATGTGCGGGGCTAGTTAAAGGAGGCATAATGTCGTGTTTCCAAAACAAGTCAGCAAATTGGATTTGTGGAAATATTATTCTCTCTATAGTGGTATGTGGAACTTATTTTACAGGGTCGGACACTATCCTTGTATTCAAATTCTTCCGTGGTGTATTCGGAGGAGGAACCCGCATTGCAATGCCGAAGACAATACTGCGCGCCGGACTCATCGTCATTGAAAGCCTGGTTCAGGGGCTACTGAGGGAGTCCTGGATTAGGGGGTCTCCGGACAGCCGGACTATATCCATTGGCCGGACTGTTAGACTATGAAGATACAAGATTGAAGACTTCGTCTCGTGTCCGGATGGGACTCTACTTGGCGTGGAAGGCAAGCTTAGGCAATACGGATATGTATATCTCCTCCTTTGTAACCGACCTTGTGTAACCCTAGCCCCCTCTGGTGTCTATATAAACCGGAGGGTTTTAGTCCGTAGAACAACATACAATGATACCATAGGCTAGCTTCTAGGGTTTAGCCTCTCTGATCTCATGGTAGATCTACTCTTATACTACCCATATCATCAATATTAATCAAGCAGGACGTAGGGTTTTACCTCCATCAAGAGGGCCCGAACCTGGGTAAAACATTGTGTCCCCTGCCTCCTGTTACCATCCGCCTTAGACGCACAGTTCGGGACCCCCTACTCGAGATCCGCTGGTTTTGACACTGACAACAGGGCTATGTGGCAATTTCGTGATAAGTAAAGTTTGTCGATGGCACAGGGAGCAAATAGGATGGCACCACAATCCCCGCAACTGTGTTGTCACTAGCACAACCATGCTCACACGCAAATTGGAGTTTGGAAATAGTTCACTTAATTAAGTAGGTTGCTAGGGAACAATAAAAAGAGAATTAAACTAAGCTAGAGAGGACGGGAAAGTAAATACTAAACTAAAGAAAGGAAATAAACCAATTGAGGTATGTGATGTTTTAGATGAGGTTGCTAGCATCTAGGTACAGTCTTGTTTGGTACGGGCACGGAATGTAGTTAAGCTCTATGCCACATAGTGGCTAAGTTAGTACCTGCATCATAGGATATGATAATCTATGGATGGTGGGCGATCACTCACATAATGTTATACCACAAGACGTGTTGTATTGAGATAACTCATTCATCCTACTTCTTGTCTCATACCTGAGACGGCTAACGCAAAGATATTAGGGTCCTTGTGGTTTGAGGATCGGACGAAGGCCTTAGGTTCTATGGACAACCGCGATTCCTGCCGGGGCCGGTTTTCCGGGACATAGAATCCCAGCAAATGACCCTTGTGTCATCACCAACCCCAGGATTACTGTTTGCTGGCGGACACTTCCTTGATGCAGAATTCGAAGCGGTTACAAGAATTGGAGTATAAGACCATAAAGGTACATTGAGCGTAATAAGGATCTCTAGTGGTGGTTGACGGAAGTGACTCGTGGATCTCCAACGTCTATGGGACTCCATTCCCATAAGAACAGCTAACCTGGCTAACTCCTATCTCACGTGGCTGCTATATCCGGTTCCTAGGTTTCGGGGTCTTCGTGGTGCTCATGTCCAAGCCGTGATCTGGCCAAGACAATAGTCAGGGACAAGCCTGTGAGTACGTTTGAATCTACTCGCAAACATCATGAACAAAAGATATACCGAATGCATAGGTTTCATGGTGGATTAAAGTGATATGCATATACTGACTGCAACTAAAGCATGGCATGATAATTATTAAGACGGTGCGGATGATTAAATAAATTATATTAGTAATAAACCTAGAACATGAAATGGAACATCGGGCGTTGGACCGCCCGAGGGATTCCAAGAAAAATGACAAACAGGTGTCTGAAACCGACGCCTCGAGAGGTCTTAAAAATAAAACTGAGTATCCAGGTAGTCTAGCCATCCCAAGTAATACCCAGAAAATATTATAAAACTAAGTGCATGGGGTAGTCTGGCCGTCCCAAATGACACTTGGTAAATTCAAATAAGATAAATGGTTAGTCCAAAATAACAATAATATTTGTAGTAATAATATTCATGATAACAAAGATATCCATGACAGCATTAGTGGTGACAATAATTATCCTGCAACAGTGAATCATGCTCAATTTAATTATTTCCTCCGAAGACCGATGCTAAGACCGACACTTGACCAACCCAGACTATGGTCCTTAACCGCAGACACAACTATACGTATAAGTTTTATACTCTACAGAGGTTGTACTCTAAGTAAAGGATTTCTTTAGCCAACACCGAGACGCTGGCTAATTCCCGTTACAGTCTTTGGGTTGAAAACACACCTGACCCGCACACACCAACTTAACTTTCCTAATGCCAGGAATCATCCAAAGCATCACTCAAGGAAAACTTTAATACGGAGAGGTCACAACCTTGCATGGGATCACAATTTATACCGCACACAAGCTAAGGGGGTGCACCCTCACTCGGCCTCAACCAAAAACACCCGTGTGCTTGATTCGATGTCTGGCGTTATTCCTGGGCCCTGGAACCCTCATCGCAGCCCTCTGCATGGTGTGTGCAAGAAAGAGGTTAACAACTTACTGAACCGTACCCCACCTGTGGCAGGGACAAGTGGCAGCATGAATCAAGTATGGGGGTTATCAGAACAAGACTCGATCTACGATTGACTCAAGAGGTCTAAATTTTTCCTGCAGTGGTTAGCACAAGATAACTTTCCTCAGTAGTATCCAACAGGGTCACCACCTAGCATGTCCCAACATGCCCTTACTAATCATTCTTGTCACAACGAGATTCCTATCTCACTGTCACTTTCACCAGTGACGAATCTTTCTTGCAGGTTAGGTAGAACAAACATGTGCATGTGTGGCATGGGTAATAACCTCACCCATGTATATCGCATGTCTAAGTGAAGGCAAAGTATTATTAATGGACATGCATGCAATAAATATACTATGCAAATTTCATTTGAATTAGCATCATCATGATTCAAATATACTACCAAGCAAACAACCAAGCATTCATTATACCAAGTGTCCAAGATGCTTGCCTTGATCATGTAGAAGAGTTGGGTGCACTCCAAAAGTTTGTAATAATGATCTTCCCTCCATTTTTCCTATTTCCAAAATTTTGCAATTACCACATAATTCCAAAACAGTACAAAAAAGTTGTTTGGGAAATTTTGAAATAAATACTAAAATAAACTAGATGAAATTTGAGAGATAACAAAAAAAGAATCAAGTCATTTGGAGTTTTGGTTTAGAAATAGAGCCAGTTAAAGTTGGGTGAAATTCTGTTTTTAATAAAAACCTAAAAAGAAAACGGTTCGACAGGATTTAAGCTTTCTAGCAGAGGACACATACTCCTGGAAAGACACATCCACTTAACGACTCGGGCATGACATCAGGTCATCGACAGTGGGTCCGTCTGGCCCACTGATCAGGTTTGACCAGTCCCACCGCCTCGTCTCTCTTGCGGCAGAAAAGGGGTGGCACTCCGGTGACCTTGCCGGCGAACTGCGATGTCCCTCGGTGATATGAGCATATGAGTGTGTTCAGTGGACCAAGGCGGTCCTCTGGGTACCCGTCTTGTCCTCCGGCGCGGACGGAGTCGCCGGCGATGAGTAATCCCGAAGAGCTCCGGCGAAGGCGGAAGAGGGATTTCACCCAGGAGCTTGCTCCGGTGGAACTGAAGGGTGTAATGGGTTCCTGGGACCTCTAGGGGGATACTGGTGGATAGAAATGGAAGGAGGGGGCCTGGTTGCGCGGAATCAACCGAACATTGGCGGCGGCTAAAACTGTCAGAGTTGAAGAAGACGACCGCTCCGATCGTTTTGCTGCTCGGGGAGGCTCAGGAAGGGCGAGGAAGGACTGGTGCTATGGTCTAGGGGCTTGGGGTGGCTTTTATACCTAGCCAAGTCGGTTCAGCCGGGGCTTCTCCATCTGACCTTGGCAGCGGCTTTAATGGCAATGGAGGACGGTGGCGAGGTCATTGGGGTCGGCGGGGTTAGTTGAGGATAGTGGTGGTGCTTAGATAGGCTCGGGCAAGCTCAAGAGTCAGGAGGGGTTGATGACCCACAAGTATAGGGGATCAATTGTAGCTCTTTTCAATAAGTAAGAGTGTCGAACCCAACGAGGAGCAGAAGGAAATGACAAGTAGTTACCGGTAAGGTATTGTCTGCAAGTGCTGAAATTGTAAGTAGCGGAGTAGTTTGATAGCAAGATAATTTGTAACGAGCAAGTAACGATAATAGTAACAAAAGTGCAACAAGGTATCCCAATCCTTTTGAGGCAAAGGACATACCAAAACGGTCTCTTATGATAAGCAAAGCGTTATTGAGGGTACACGAGAATTTCATCTAGTCACTTTCATCATGTTGGTTCGATTTGTGCACTACAAAAAAAGACACTTCCATGATGATATGTGTTTGTCATAGTAGGTCACGTTTTCTGTCATGCATGTACATCCATGACAAATTTATGACAAAATCAAGATAGTCATACCTGTGCTGTCGTAGAAGTGTTCCATGACATTACCAAAATTATCATCATGGAAGTGTCCACTTCCATGATGATAAATCGCGCGTCATAGAAGTGCTTTCGTCAAGGGTGACCGACACGTGGCATCCACCGTAACGGGACGCGGTTAAGCTATCGGGTCCGGTTTTGGATCCGATAACCCGCTAAGAGCAACGACCAATGCCGATTTTCCACGTGTAAAATTCTCATTGGCTGATGAAACCACGTGTCATCTCCGTGTTGGCACAGGTGTCACTCATCCAATGGGTGAGATGCGCCTATGATACGTTGACACGTGGACCGGCCCAAAAGTGGCCCATAAATATTAAATGGGCTGGCCCAACAAAAGGCCCACAAGATTTTGCAGGCCATAATGGGCCGGCCCAGCTAAAGGCCCAACATTCTCAGTTAAGGCCCGTACGGCTAGTGTTAAATCGGCCCATCAACGGCCCATCCTAAACTTGTCATCATTGTGGCCCATGGTCACTTCTGGCCCGTTAACAGTCTGCTAAGAATTTGGGCCGAGTTACGGCCCGGTGTGTTTTCGGCCTGTTAAAGGTCCTGCTTCATTTGGGCCCATTTATAGGCCATTGAAACTTTCGGCCCATAAATGACCGTGAAGGATATGGGTCATATTCGGCCATGCCTGACATTCGGCTTGTTAGAGGCCCACTACAGATTTGGGCCAGTTTTAGCCTGTTGTGACTTTCGCCTGTTAACATCTGACGAAATCCATGGGCCATATGTGGCCCAACGCCACATCGGGCCTACTAACGACCCATATAAAAATGACACTAATCAAGCCCGGCCAAACTTCCGGCCTGTTAAAGGCCCGTGTAGTAGGTTGGCGCATTTACAGCCCGTCTGAATTTCGGCCCGTGGACGATCCGAATTGTAAATGGGCCAACATTTCAGCCTGGTAAGACCAGTGGGTTATTTGGCACAATCAGGGCCCAATCTTACTTTCGGCCTACTAAAGGCCCATGTTTTTTATGGGCTCGAGATATTTACACATGTAAACGACCTATTATTACTTAGGGCCCAAATTATATTTAGGCTTGTTCAAGGCCCACTATGGGCACGAGCCTACCAGAAAAATATGAAAGCTTATGCTGATTTAGGCCCATATATTTTTAGTGGGCTACATGCAAATTTCGTCCTAGAATTGTTTTTAGCCCAATTGGAATGGGCCCGATGAATGTTGGCATGTTGGGCTCCTACGAAGCTTTCAGCCGAATACATTACTAAGATAAACCTACACTATACAAAAATAGCTCGTAATTACTGCAACCATTGGCAGCATCATAAATGCTGTATCACAACAAAATAAATTCCAACCATACAACAAAAGGCATGTTGGCATAAAGTTTACAGTCCTTGCAGAGAAAAGCACCATTAGATGTATAGAAGCACAGATCATTTGACCTGAGTGCTTATGTTTTAGGTTGTAGAATCTGATGGATCAGCACGATCTTCCCCTTTTTTCCGCCATTGCTCTTGAACAATGAAGCAAATGTCTGATAGACTAGTTTCAAAACCATTCATATCTTCACGACATTTTCCAACCACTATTTTTGTTTCTGACACAATGTCCACTAGGGATTGTACTTGTGTCTGGAGCACATATATATCACTCTATCTAGCCGGAAGATTTTGTTCAGTAGGCGATTTGGACGAGGTTACCTTGACAACCAACCCAGTATTACGCAGGAAGGTGCTTTTTGCACTGTTAGTGGAGAGATACTGACGCACTGCAGCAAGAGGTGACATTGTGCCTGTGGTAGCCTCGTCACCTTCAGGTGGTTGTGGTTGTTCAATCATTTGTTCGATAGCTTGCTGAAAGTTTGAACTTCTAGATTAGTGTACCAGATAAGTTACTAATGAGACAAAAACAAACAAAGTAGGTTTCACATTTATACATAACTTATTTTGGTGAACTACTGTAATACATTAGCATGTATTGTAGTGCCAACTACATAATAAAATCACTTTCGAAACATATGTCCATGTAGCATGCCTACTGTATTGTCTATTTCCAAACATTCTTGACATCTAAGGATAAAGAGACATGGTTTAAAGTAGGATAAAGAGACATCACTCATATCATGGGCAAACAGATATAAAACAAACAAGCTATTATATCATTGTGTGTGCACGTGAACATCACAACTAGATTACAGATCAAGACCAAAAGAATATCCTTCATCTCTTTTAAACCATGTAAGGTGAAATGATACGTTAAGACAACTGTGTATAAAAGTGAATAGAGTAACTGACATTGGTTGCAAACGAAGCAGTTAAATGGACACATCATAGTACCAATCAGTTCAAAGGCAGGAGGAATAAGGACTTACAACAGCGGCCTGAACTGGTGTGCTCATGCCCTTCATCTTGCTGGTGTGGCAATCCTTGAAGATTTGCACTACATTCGGTTCAGGTTCTTTTTGGTTCGCACGGGTTTTCCTCTGTATTTGGAACAAGTCAATATAGATACGATAATATGGCATAGAAAAAAGAAGGAAGTACCAGCTATTTACAAGAGCCTCGCAGTGTGCAATATAGCTACGAGATCCTGTTGTCTGTTGGAATTACACTTTAGAACGGTTGGTCTTGTTCTTCAAACAGTTAGCCTAGAAGAAGATACACTTGTAAGGCACATACATAAATACAAGTTCAATATGTGGTCTGATCAAATACATATACCCTACCTGATACTTTGGATCAGACCAGTGTTTAACAAGGCTGTCCAGTCTTCATCTGTAATATATTCCACTGGAGATGTTTGGGCGATTTCATTGTTAGCCTTGCCTTCAAAGTGAGATTTTCTAAGGTGGTACCGATACTATTGTAGAGCAGACTGAAAAACATGAGTGCATGCTTGTTTAGTTACATCATCTTTTAGATCCAACTTGAACCTCATCTGTTGAAAAAATAATGTGAGTCTTATTAGGAGGAAGCTAGAAAGTATGGCACAGAGCAAGACAATATTACAAATTGCGATGAATAACATTAATTATAGATAAATGGTCAATGAAGGTGTTAAACCGGGTATTGTCTTTCTCATTCCTGTACTGGATCCACGTTGGGACGATACGTGCATGACACCTAACGGCAATGGCTGCCTCTGATACTAACTTGGCTGATTCTGTAGCATCACATGGCCTTTTTAAACCTACCTCAAAATGGACCTCCATTCTTCCTCCTTTAGATTTTGTTAATCTATCAAGCATTATCCCTGATGTCTGTTTCAGCTTGCGCCATGGTGCTAGTTCAATAACGAATATGGAAAGTGTTAGTGCACATCAAATTGTGCGAGTACATATAAAGGAGCATGCAACTGCAACTTAACTCGGTCAGGTACCGTTTTGGTGTTGATGCTCATGAGGTTCATCTGATCTTGCCAAGTCCTATTGTGTTAGCAGTGCTTCAAAAGTAGTGTTAGGTGTGAATGCAGCTTGGGAACTAGCCAGTTCCGGAGCAAATGAACGAGTAACTCGTTGAGATGCTGGTGCAGTTGAAGCGGATGCTGCAGCTGGTGGAGCAGGTGATACTGTGTTTGGAGATTTAGCCGCTGAACTTGGACCTTCTACTACACTATAAGTACCAGCAGAATCTCGAGGACGGATCCTTTTCCTTTTCACTCGACGAGTAACACCATTCCCTACTATATTCTTTTCCTTGCTATTTTTTTGACTTTGCCAGGTCAAGGCATACCCACAACACAAAAGAATAAAATCGCTCTTCAGAACTCATTGCTGCATGATACAGAGAAGCAATACTTTGATGTAAGACAACCGTATGAGGATGGAATATGTAAGAAAAACAGGACGGTGTGACATATTCACAGCTACGATGTGTAAACTAAGCAGAAGGATTTTCAAGAAAATAGAAGTAATGCAAGCTAGACACCATATGAAAGATGCAACCAATATCACTCTGCCTAGTTAAAAGTGTCATTTCGAAAAATTAGAAGTAGTACAACGTAGAAATCAATGCAAGATGCAACCACTATCAAACTGCCATGTTAAAAGTGTCCAATCATGAGTGACTGATGCGGGATACACAATAGCAGTACTTTGATGTAAGAACATGGTATGATTGATAGATGCAGTGTATTCTAGACATTGAAAGGCATGTCATATGCACATGTATAACGTATAAACTCAGCAGGTGAAATTTAATCAAAATAGAAGAAATACATGCTTGACAACATATGCAACATGAAACCAATTATCACACTGTCAACTTAGAGCAAGCACCTGTGATGGTGGAGTACGGGAGATGAACTCATCATGTAGACTTGGGACTTCAACTTCATTAGCAGTAGTAGTGGCAAATCTAGAGAGTCTCTGTTTGCGTTGGTCCGGAGGACCACCAACATCCCCTAACTTACTCTTTTCCTTCCTATTTTCTGATATTGCCTTATGAAGTCAAAACCAAAATAAGATGAATAAAATTAGCTCTGCATAACTGGTTGATGCATGATACAGACGAACACTACTTTGATGTAAGGCAAGCGTAGGATAGGAGGATGGAGTATATACAAAAAAAGACAGCATTGCATATTCAGATGTACAATAGGAAGATGAAATATGTATGAAAAACAGTAAGCAGAAGGCATTTCAACAAAATTAGAAGAAATGAAAGCTAGGCACCATATGAACATGCAACCAATATCACTATCAGGTAAAAAGTGTCTCGTCGTAAGTGCCATTTCAAGAAATTAGAAGTAGTACAAGCTAGAAGACAATGCAAGATGCAACCTACATCACACTCCCAAGTTAAATGTGTCTTATGGGTAAGTGACCGTTGCAGGTATAAGTTGTAAGCTACACAGATGCAATTCAAGAAAATTAGAAGCAATACAAACTAGACATCATATGGAACACACAACCATATACAACAGTTCCAAGTTAGAGCAAGCACCTGTGATGGTGGAGTAGGGGAGATGTGCTCATCATCTACACGTGTGTTCTAGAAACAGGAACATGTGTCATATTCACAGGCATTATGTGTGAAGTAAGCAGATGCAATTCAACAAAGTTAGAAGCAATACAAGCTAGACATCATACGCAACATGCAACCACATATAATAGTGCCATGTTAGAGCAAGCACCTGTGATGGTGGAGTAGGGGAGATGTGCTCATCATCTACACAACTACGTTGACTGTCTAGCCTTGCGTTGTCTTGCGTATCTTGTTGGGAGGATGGCGGAGTAGAATCTGTAGAGACTCTCCGTTTCAGTTGCTCGGAAGTACCACCATCATCCAATGCCTTACCAATTTCCTTCCGCTTTATTGATTTTGCATTGTGACGTCAAACCGACAAGAAAAAGGAATACAATTCGCTATTCAAAACTCATTCATGCATGATACTGACAAACACTACTCTGATGAAAGGAAAAGTCATGATACGAGGATGGAATATGTATGAAAAACTGGACGGCTTGACATATTCACATCTATGATGTGGTAACTAAGCAGAAGGCACTTCAACAAATTAGAAGCAATGCAAGCTAGACACCATATGGAAGGTGCAATCAATATCACTCTGCCAAGTTAAAACTATCTCATCATAGGTGGAGTTCATCAAACTAGAAGCACTACATGCTAGAAATCATATTCAAGACGCAAACCAATATCACACTGCCAACTTAAAGGTGTCCCATCATATGTGACTGACGCAGGATACACAAGAAGAGTAGTTTCATGTAAGAACATGGTGTGATAGACAGATATATTATGTACCAAAAAATAGGAAAGCGTGTCATATTCACACGTATCATGTGTAAGCTAAGCGGATGCAGTTTAAATTGATTAGGAGCAATACAAGCTAGACACCATATGCAACATGCAACCAGATATCACACTGCCAAGTTAGAGAAATCACCTTGGATGGTGGAGTAGGGGAGCGGAGACTTGGAACTTGTAATGCACTAGCAGTACAAGGAGAATCCGTACAGATGCTCCGTTTACGTTGCTGCAGAGGACCACCATCATCGCCTTCCTTACTCTTTTCCTTCCTCTTTTTTGATTTTGCCTTGTCAAGTCAAACCCACAAGAAAAAGGAATAAAATTTGCTCTTCAGAACTCATTGATGCATGATACTGACGAGCACTACTTTCATGTAAGACAGACGCATGATAGGAGGATGGAATATGTATGAAAAATAGGACGGCATGACATATTGACATGTATGATGTATAAAGTGTAAACTAAGCACAAGGTGTTTGAACTAGTTAGAAGCAATGCAAGCTAGAAACCATATGAAAGATGAAACCAATATCACTCTGCCAAATTAAAAGGGCGGCCTAACAAATGTATTTGACCAAATTAGAAGCAATACTCCCTCTGTTCCACAATGTAGTGCCTATAGATTTTTCTAAAAGTCAAACTTTGTGAACTTTGACCAAGTGTATAGAGAAAGCTGTCTACATCTACAATACCAAACATGTACAATCTGAAAATACAACTCATTATGTATCCAATGATGTGCATTTGGTATTCTAGATGTGCCTATTTTTCTCTAGGCGTGCCATATTCACATGTATAATGTGTAAGCTAAGGAGATGCAATTTAACAAATTAGGAGCAATACAAGCTAGGCAGCATATGCAACATGCAACCAGATATCACACTGCCATGTTAGAGCAAGCACCTGGGGTTGTGGAGTAGGGGATATGAGATTTGGAACTTGCACTGTAGTAGGAGAATCTGCAGAGATCATCTGTTTCCGTTGCTCCAGAGGACCACCATCATTCCGTGCCTTCGTCCTTTTAGATTTTGCCTTGTCAAGTAAACACACAAGAAAAAGGAATGAAATTCACACTTCTAAATTTGTTGATGCATGATACTAACGAACACAACTTTTATGTATGGCAACCTCATTGTAGGAGGATGGAATATGTACGAAAAACGCTAAGCAGAAGTCATTTCAACAAATTGGAAGCAATGCAATCTAGACACCATATGAAAGATCCAACCAAAATCAATCTACCAAGTTAGATGTGTCTCATTATAAGTGGCACTTCAACAAATTAGAGGCAATACATGTTTGAAATGATATGCAAGATGAAACCAATATTACACTGTCAACTTGAAGGTGTCTCGTCAGAAGTGATTGATGAGGGATAAACAAGAAAGGTAGTTTGATTAAGAACATGGTTAATAGAAAGACGTAATATGTACCAAAAACAGGAACACATGTCATATTCATAGGTATAATGTGTTAACTAAGCAAATGCAATTTACCCTAATTAGAAGCATTACAAGGTAGACACCATATGCCACATGCAACCACATATCACACTGCCAAGTAAGAGCAAGCACCTGCGATGGTGGTGTGGGAGAATTGCGGTCATCAACTAGAGAGCTACGTTGACTATCTTCATTTAGCCTTGCTGTTTCTTGAGAATCATGTGGGGAGGATGACACTGCACTCTTAAACGAGTAGCGCGTCTCACAGTAACCCACTGGGGTGACTATCTCGGCATAAGTGATTGATGAGGGATACAAAAGAGCATTAGTTTGATATACGGACATCGTTAATAGACATATGTAGTATGTATCAAAAACAGGAAGGTATCACTACTGGAATCAGCTAATTTGCCATCTGCCAGCTCTTTGCCGTCTGCTAGCTGACGGCAAAGAAGCTCTTTGCCATCAGCTACCAAAAAGCAGACGGCAAAGATCTGGCGGACGGCAAAGAAGCTCTTTGCCGTCCGCCAGATCTTTGCCGTCCGCCAGCAGACGGCAAAGAATCTTTGCCGTCAGCTGGCAGACGGCAAAGAGAGAGGTGGCCCCCACACCCCGCCCGTTTGGGAAAAACTTAACGGCCCACCTCTTTGCCGTCTGCTAGCAGACGGCAAAGAGGCAAAAGGCGGACGGCAAAGAGGGGCGGACGGCAAAGAGGCAGTATCTAACGGCCCGTATACCCCCCGCCCCTCTCTGTTCTCTCCTCGCCCCACTTCCCACCGCACCGCCGCCGCCCCGTCGCCCCCGCCGCCCCGGCCCCCCGCCGCCCCGGCCCCCCCCGCCCGCCCCCCCGCCCCGGCCCCCGCCGCCCCGGCGCCCCGCCGCCCCGCGCCCCACCGCCCCGGGCCCGGCCCCCCGCCGCCCCAGGCCGCCCCGGCGCCCCGGCCAGCTCCTCCACCGCCCCGCCCCCCTCCTCCACCGGCCCTGCCCCAGGTGAGCCCCCTCCTTTTTTCTGTTTTTTTCTTTTTAGTTTTAGTTTAGATTTAGTTTTAGGTTTAGTTTTAGTTTAGTTTTAGGTTTAGATTTAGTTTTTTCCTTTTTTTCTGTTTTATTAGTTTTAGGTTTATGTTTAGTTTAGATTTAGTTTTAGTTTTAGTTTAGTTTAGTTTGAGGAAAGAAGAAGAAGAAGAGAAAAAGAGGAGAGGAGAGAAGAAGAAGAGGAAAAAGGAAAGGAAGAAGAAGAAGAGGAGGAGGAGAAGAAAAAAGAAGAAGAGGAAAGAAGAAGAAGAAAAAAGAGGAGAGGAGGAGAAGAAGAAAAGGAAAAAGGAAGAAGAAGAAAGAAGAAAGAAGAAGAAGAAGAAGAAGAGAAGAAGAAGAAGAAGAAAAGAAGAAGAAGAAGAAGAAGAAGAAGAAAAGGAAGAAAAGGAAGAATAGGAAGAAGAAGAAAAGGAAAAAAGAGGAAAAAAACCCGACCCGACACGGCACCCCGACCACACGGCACCCCGACCCCGACCCGGCACCCCGACACGACACCCCGACCCCTAGACCCCGACCCCGACACCCCGACCCACCCCGACCCCGACACCCCGAGCCTGACCCGACACCCCGACCCCGACACCGACACGGCACCCCGACCCCGACCGCACCCCGACACACCCCGACCCACACCACCGACACCCCGACACCCGACACCCGACACCACACCCACCCACCCCGACACCGACACGACACCCCGACCCCGACCCGGCACCCCGACCAGACACCCCGACCCGAGACCCCGACCCCGACCTACCGACACCCCGACCCCGACCCGACCCCGGGCCTGACCCGACACCCCGACCCCGACGACCGCCCGACCCCGAGACCCCGACCCCGACACCGACACGGCACCCCACCCCGACCCGGCACCCGACCCGACACCCCGACCCCGAGACCCCGACACGGCACCCCGACACCGACAGGACACCCCGACCACCGACACCTCCCGAAAAGGTGTTCTTTGGCCTTCCAGAGGCCGACGGGGTCATATATTTGTGAATTATTAGTTAGGTCATATAATTTTTCGATTTTGTTATGAAAAACATCATATATAATTGTGTTGATCGTGTAGTTTTAAATGTGCAGTTGTTTCATCGCTGCGAAGTTTGGTGTTCGACGACCTCGCCGTGCGTTTGACGAGCTCTGCCCCTTCGTTCGTGGGTGAGCACAAATGACAAGTCCTCCTCCCCCATTAATTATTTGATCTATTCCGATGAAACTTGATAGCTAGCTATATATGTGTCTTGAATCATCAGTATGCGTAACCAATATGTGTCTCCCGTTCGAAAGCGTCATAGTTATAAATATGCATGCATTTGCATATTTATAACCTTGATTCTTTCGAATTATCCAACGCTATCCATGGACAGCCCGAGTATGTGTAGATTGGGTTCGTTTTTCCATATGCTTTGCTCCGAATCCGACGCATATATTTCGTCAGTGCCTCCCCTGTTGTTCTCCGGGTACACATCCTCTCTGTTTATTGCAGAGACGTGTATCAGGAGAACAGCGGGGAGGTGCTGCCGAAATTTTGCATCGGATCCGGAGCATAGCATGGGAAAATAAACCCAATCTACACATACACGAGTGGGATTAGGACCTATCATTACCTATTAGAGTGTAGGTTGCATGGACGTAATAAAATTGACAAAGTAGATCAACTGATGAATATATACATGGTGAATTACATATATAATTGTTGTGTGTCCAGTAGCTCTGAAAGTCAAGATGAGTGACCGTGCTTGGATGTATACCGGTCACACTGGTCAGAACAAATGGAGCGCTGAATGGTTCACAAAAACTAAGGGGTTTGTGCAAGCCGCATTTGCAAATGGCCAAAAGAAAACCTGGTGCCCCTGTTTCCGGTGCGGCAATTGGGAAAAGAAGACAGAGGCTGAAATGGGCAAACACCTGCAGAAGAGTGGTTTTACGCCCGATTATACGGTGTGGACATTTCATGGTGAGTCTGCCCAACGTGACCGAGCTGAGGTGGATCGTCGTCGCACCGACGAGCATGGTACCGGGATGGAAAACATGGTGCAAGGCTATGATGATGCTCGGGATTCGGACGAGGAGATGGAGGAATCTGCAAAGGCCTTCAATGAAATGTTGGAGTCTTCCAAACGTCCGCTCCACGAGCACACTGAGCTTTGTCAGTTGGATGCCATCTCACAAGTAATGGCTCTGAAGGCTCAGTTCAACTTGGGCAGAGAATACTATGACGCAATTATGACAGTATTTGGACGCTTTCTACCTAAAGGCCATGTAATTCCTGCAAACCTGTACCAGTCGGACAAAATCCTCCGTGCACTGAAGATGCCCTATGAGAAGATACATGCCTGTGAGAAAGGATGTGCCTTATTTAGGCTTGACTATGCGGACTTGAACTATTGTCCCATTTGCAAGTCTTCCAGGTATATTGTGGTAGAAAACGGTATGGGTGAGAAGACACAGACCAAAATCCCCGTTAGTGTTCTTCGGTATATGCCAATCGTACCAAGACTTCAACGTCTTTTCATGGTCGAAGAGACGGCCAGACAGATGACATGGCACAAAACAGGCAAAAGAACCGAACTAGATGCAGATGGGAATCTGATGATGGTACATACATCGGATGGTGTTGCGTGGAAAAGGTTTGATGAATTACATGCTGACAAAGCGGCAGATCCGAGGCATCCTCGAGTCGGCATCAGCACGGATGGGTTCAGTGTGTTTGGTATGACGGCAGCCCAATACAGTTGTTGGCCTGTATTTGTCTTTCCACTCAATCTCCCCCCCGGACAGATTATGCAAAGAAAGAACATTTTCCTGACGTTGATAATTCCAGGACCCAACTATCCGGGAAAAATATGAATGTGTACATGCAGCCGCTTAAGGACGAATTGCAAGAAGCCTGGGATAATGGGTTCAAGACATACGACGCCTTTAGCAAACGGAACTTCATAATGCGTGTCTGGTACATGTACTCGACGCATGACTTGCCGGCGTATGCGCTATTCGTTGGCTGGTGTGTGCATGGAAGGTTCCCGTGCCCCACATGCAAGGGAGCTCTTGAGTTTCGTTGGCTTCAGGCCGGTCGCAAGTTTTCTTGCTTCGACATGCATAGACAGTTCCTGGATCCTCGCCATAAGTTCAGGAAAGACAAGAAGAACTTCATCAGGGGTAGAGTTGTCAAAAACTCTGCACCACCTGCATTGACAGGCCAACAGACCCTGGATCAGTTAAACGCTCTCGAGCCAGATCCACAACGTCCAGGGTACTTCAAGGGGTATAATACTAAGCATGCGTGGACTCACAAAATATGCTTATGGGATCTGCCTTACTTCAAAGACCTCCTTTGCCCACACAACATCGACGTGATGCACACTGAGAAGAATATCGCCGAGGCACTTTTTGGTACATTGTTCGGCATAGATGGGAAGTCAAAGAATAATACTAAGGCTAGAGTCGATCTGGAGGCGCTATGTGATAGGCCGTTACAAAACATGAAAGAACCGAAAGGAAAGCAGAACTGGACGAAGCCAAAGGCATGGTTCAATCTTGGAAGGCCAGCTATGAGGGAAATTCTCTTGTGGGTGCAACAGCAGTTGATGTTCCCCGATGGGTATGCAGCGAATCTAAAGAGGGGAGCGAATCTTGATAAACTGAAGATATTTGGTCTCAAGAGTCATGATTGGCACATATGGATTGAGCGGGTAATGCCGGTGATGTTGCGTGGCTTCATCCCTGAGGATGAATGGCTAGTACTGGCAGAACTCAGCTATTTCTTCTGTGTTCTTTGTGCGAAAGAACTATCGCCTGGCGTGCTAGAAGAAATGGAAGAGTTGGCGCGGGAGTTGATCTGCAAGTTAGAGAAGATCTTTCCACCGGGCTTCTTTAATCCAATGTAGCATTTGATTTTGCATCTCCCGACCGAGGCAAGATTGGGAGGGCCCGTGCAAAATCGTTGGTGCTACCCAACTGAGAGGATGCAGAAGACGCTTCGAGAAAAATGTAAAAATAAACGTAGAATTGAAGCATCGATGGCTGAGGCATTCATCACAGAGGAGGTGGCAAACTTCGTAACAGCGCACTACGAAGCCAAAAGTCGTCATGTGCATAATCCGAAGCCTCGGTACAATGCTGACGAGCCTACAAAGGGTGCATCCAACCTCAGCCTATTCAAAGGGAATCTCGCACCAGCTAGTGTTTCACATCCAGTATCTTTGGATAACGAAGAATGGCGGACCATTTCGTTGTATATCTTCAACAACCTGATAGAAGTGCGGCCGTACATCGAGTAAGTTCTCGGTACATTGTTTCGCAACTTCTATTTCCTTTGAACTACTCTTATTCCTGGATATGTCATACAGTCGATACGTCACCATATTCTCGTATGGAGCGAAGATCCAAAAGGATTCTGTCGAAGAGTATGAGCTTCTCGCAAAGCAAGGAGGTGGCTATCCCGGTTTCATCTCTTGGTTCAAACAAACGGTAATTTCTATTAGACAATTTCATATCATTCGCTAATTTGTGCATAATGCAACAATCCTTTCATATTAAACTTGTAGGCTAATTCAGAGTCTATGGACGCCGAATTGAGACAAGTCGCTAATGGTTTTGACTATAAGGTTCGTTCATTTGACAAGTACGACATCAACGGGTATCGCTTTCGTACCTATGGCAAAGAGCTATCTATGGCCGACCGAAAGTCTACAAATTGTTGTGTATCTGCTATCGGCGAAGGAGGTACCGAGTATTATGGGAGAGTTGAAGCAATTTATGAACTTCTGTTCTATGGTGAAAATCCACCGAATGTCGTAGTCTTCAAATGTTATTGGTTTCAGCCGAAGGAGACTAGAAGGACTCATGAACATGTAGGGCTAGTTGAAATCAACCAAAGCACTCACTTAGATGTTCCTGATGTCTATATTATGGCTCAACAGGCGACCCAAGTATTCTATCTACCGTGGGCCTGCCAAACTAATGCAAATCTGAAAGGTTGGGATGTCGTTTATGAAGTGCCGCCACGTGCTAGACTTTCTCCCCCAAAGGAAGAGGATTATGAACCTCACATTAACCCAGACACATATGAAGGAGAATTCTTCCAAGAGACACGTCTTTCCAAAAAGCGTTTCAAGAACCGCTATACTTCACCCCAAAACATTGAAGTAGACAGCGACAATGAATCCGACATCACCCCAGAGGAGGAACAAGAAGAGCCGGAACAAGAAGAGGTTACTGCTGCGGATGACCTGTCAATGCTTGACCGATTACGTCAAGGTGGCCTTGCACATGTTGATGCCAATGAACCCTATGAGCCCGTCATTGATTATAGTGATGATGATGATTATGCATTTATTGATGATACTGATCGAGATTATTAGTAGTGTCAGGTATTACATTTTTTTATGTTGTACTTGATGATGATACACTTAAGTGATACACATATTATTATTCATGTCGGTCTTTTTTTATGTTGTACTAATTTCGTTTACTGTTTGTCATGGCAGGTGTTGAAAGATGGTGGGCGCTGGTCGGGAGCGTGGTCTGAGGTCTTCCATTCCAGACGCACCTCTCCGCCGAGCGTTGCTGGACTGTATGGCCACACCGCCGGGCCCTTCTTCGTCGACCGCGGTGCCCAGCAGGGGACGAGGTAGGAAGAGAGGAGGTGGGGCACGTGGTCGTGGGAGAGGAGGTAGGGTGACTGCTACGGCGCCTTCCTCACCGCCACCCCCAGCCGTTTCACCCGAGCACGTGACTGCTAGGGTGGACTCGTCCGAGGAGGAGGCTACACGGACTCCGGTCCACGAGCCTCCGGTCCACGGGTCTTGGGCCCACAAGCCTCGGGTCGACTGGCCTTCGGCCCACAAGAGTTCGGCCCACGTGACCCCGGAGGAGCACACGTCCGGATGGGGTACCTGGCCGGATCAGCCCGAGGAGCCGAGTGGCCATGCTGATGATGGCGGGGAGCCGACTGATCTTGAGGAGGAGGGGGGCACCGTCTACCAGCGTGGTGCTACACGGCTCCCGTCCGTGCCGGTGACCCGCGAGCAGAGGTGGTTGATTTTCCCTGATGGGGAGAGGTACATAAGTGCATTTAATATTTTTGTACCTTGTGCATTCACGTTTTTTCAAATAACTAATGCGTTGGCCTTGTCATGCTGCAGGGGTTGGGACCACCATCATAGTGTCCGCCGGCCCAACTCCGTCCTTGGAGTTCTTTGCCGGCAAAACTTCCCGGGGTTTGTCAGGTTGCCTGGTGAGGGTCGGCTTCCAGAGCTTGGATTGAGCTGGGAGCACTACGTGGCTGCCCTGGCCCCGCCGGATGAGATTATCGACGGTGTCGTGTGCAACACGAGGGCAGACATGGTGATCAGAAAGTTCTGGGTAATTTCTCCTTTACACATTTAAAAATCTTCAACTAGATAGTTATTAATTGTACTAATCAATATTGTCTCATTTTATTGCAGACATTCTACAGGTGTGAGGAGGGATACGAGGAGGACGCGGCACATGTTATCGAGAACGTCTGCAAGCGCCTACTCCAGAACTTACGGCACGAGGCTCGGGTGCAGGCTGTTCGAGACTACTACGCCTTGCGTGGTATCAAGAAGACCAAGCCGGCGTGCCGCGATAAGTTCCTGAGTAAGGAGCAGTACATGAAGGTAATTCTTAAGGCCTTCTCTACTTAAGTTCCTTCATTTAGTAATTCTTAGCCGTAGCGCTCAAGTTTCTATTTGCTAACTTAGGCGCCTCCGAGATGGTGTGCGGATCGGATGGATTGTTGGGAGGTGTTGGTCGATGAGTGGTGCTCACAACGATGGCTAGCCCTCCACAACGAGGCCAAGGACAAACGTGCCCAAATGGAAGGTGTGCCACACCATCAAGGCAGCTCTAACTTATATCAGTTCGGGCGCAACTGGGTATGTGGTTTGCTTCATGATTCATGCAATTCATTCATCATGCTAGCTTGAGCCCTTTAATTACTAATTTTCATTGTTTCTCTCTTTCAGGCACGCTACAATAAGGCGGATAAGGTGCCAGAGGTGTACGACCTGTATGCCATGGCCCACACTGCCTCTTTCAAGAAAGTCAAGGCTTTCTCTCAGTCTGACCTCGATGATGCAAACAACTTCACCAACATCTCCTCCCACAACAAGCTCGTGAGATATAGAGATGAGGGGAAGGCGAGGAAAGGGGAGGACTTTAACCCGAGCCAGGGTCCCATTGATCCAGAGCTGTTGATGATATCTGGTGGCGGGAGGTCCCATGGCTCCATAGCCATTAGAGATGGACTTATCCGTTGTCCTAGCACTCTCCCGGAGATCAAGGCGCGCCAGTCGAGCTCCGCTCCTGAGATAAGGCCTCGTGAACGGCCAGTGCAACTCGCCATCAAGGTTAGTGATACGTACTCAGTTATCTTTCTCCATTACATTGTGTGCGCTTCCATCAATGATTACAAATGGTCATGTGAGTGGTGTTGCAGGCTGCTATACAGAGTGAGAGAGATAGAACGGAGAAACTTCTGGCGGAGGCGGCGGAGAGGCAGCGGGAGTTGGAGGAGAGGACGACAAAGATGATGGAGGAGGAGAGGGCACGGAATGACATGCAGGCAAGGGCCATGTACGAGCTCCTTGTCGTAAGTTTCTTCTGCAGATTAGCCAAAACATTCATGTAGTGTTTGTCTCATTACTAACTAGTATGACTGAGTCATCAAAACCAAATGTGCAGTCTGTGTGCGAGAAGACAGGTCAGACCACTCCGCCGATGCCAGTGATTGCTCCTGGGACCACGGTGAGTTTTATTGAATGGACATTACTTGCTAGTCTTAACATTTGAGTGTCATCATGCTAACAAGACATTGAAAATGATCTTTGGTGCAGCGTAACTCCAGACAAGCATCGCACGATCCTTCTCCAGCTACCGACACGAGCCACCCCGCTCCTACACCTCCTACATCTTGGTAAGTTTATCTAGTGTTTTGCTTAACACATGCATAAAGACCTAGACTTAGCTTTATTTCCTCCAATGCTTACCATAATGACCTAGACTTAGCTTCTTCACCTCCAAAATGACTTAATAAGCTTACCGACCTCCAAAACCATCCATTTTACCTAAGTTAGCTCTAAAACGATCTGTACTTAGCTTACTTATGTCAAAAATTGCATAATTAGCTTAGTTAGCTTATAGACGATCCATTTTACCTAAGTTAGCTCTAAAATGACCCATTTTACCTAGGTTAGCTTATAAATGATCCAGTTCATCCAAGTTAGCTCAAAAATGACCCATTTTACCTAGATTAGCTCCTAAATGATCCATTTTACCTACGTTAGCTTTAAAATGACCCATTTCACCTAGGTTAACTCCAAAATGACCAATCTTACCTAGGTTATCTTATAAACGATCCATCTCAACTAATTTAGCTCATAAACGATCCATTTCACCTAGGTTACCTAAAAAACGATCCATTTCACCTAAATTAGCTTATAAATGATCCATTTTACCTAAGTTAGCTCAAAAAGATCCATTTCAACTAGATTAGCTCATAAATGATCCATTTCACCTAAGTTAGCTCAAAAACGATCCATTTCAACTAAGTTAGCTCATAAATGATCCATTTCATCTAAGTTAGCTAAAAAGATCCATTTCACCTTAGTTACCTGAAAAACGATCCATTTGACCTTAGTTAGCTCATAAACGACCCATTTCAACTAAGTTAGCTCATAAATGATCCATTTCACCTTAGCTAGCTCATAAACGACCCATTTCAACTTAGTTAGCTCATATATGATCCATTTCACGTAAGTTAGCTCATAAATGACATACTCTTCTTGTTCTAGTCTTCTTCTTGTTGTACTCTTCTTGTTCTAGTCTTCTTCTTGTTCTAGTCTTCTTGTTCTACTCTTCTTCTTGTTCTACTCTTCTTGTTTTAACTTTCTTATTTTTCATTTTGCAGAGTTCATTCACTTGACGAAAGCTTGCATAGATGGAGTGCTCCTTATCCCTTTCTCTGTTTCTTTTGTATCGTTGAACTATGCATGTATCGTTGGATGAAACTATTGTAATATATATGGTTGGATGCCTCTATGTTGAACTTGTTATGTATGATGGAACTATGCATGTAATATATATGGCTGGATGATGAAGTTATGTGTTGGATATCTTATATGTTTGCTCTGTAATGGCCTTTTGAAATATATCTATATATGTCATCTATATTTGTGATGAAAATTGTTGGATTTAATAAAAAACAGATAAAAGAGCCAATATGCAGCCTCTTTGCCGTCTGCCACCGACGGCAACGGGCTCTTTGCCGTCTGCCGTGGACGGCAAAGAAGGCACGTGGCATCCAGCTGTGCTTCCTGGGAGCTGACCTGTTTGGCCAGTTTGCCTACAGTGGCAGACGGCAAAGACTTTGCCATCAGTGGCAGACGGCAAAGAACCTGCCATGTAGTGACGTGTAGATGACATCATACGGCGGACGGCAAAGACACTAGAAAGTTTGCCGTCAGCGGCGGACGGCAAAGGCCTGCCGTTAGCCACTTAACGGACTGACAGCGCAATTATTGCCGTCCGCCTTCTTTGCCGTCTGCCGCGCTCTCTTTGCCGTCTGCGGCGGACGGCAAAGACTTTGCCATCAGTAGCAGACGGCAAAGTAGCTGTTTACCGAAGCCTACTTTGCCGGAGCCTTTTGCCGTCCGCCGTTCATGCCTTTGCCGTCCGCCGTGGCGGACGGCAAAGTAGCTGATTCCTGTAGTGTATGTCATTATCAAAGGTGTAATGTGTAAAGTAAGCTGATGCAATTTAACCAAATTGGAAGCAATACAAGCTAGACACCATATGCAACATGCAACCACATTTGACAGGGCGAAGTTAAAGCAAGCACATGGGATGGTTGTGTGTGGCAATTGAGATCATCAACTGCAGAGCTACGTTTACTGTGTCCATCTACTAGCACTGCACCCTTTAGAGCACTGGGACACTTAGTGCTTATCTTTGAATTACACTGGAGCGACTTCTGTCTTCTCTTTTTTGTATTCATCAACACTACGTCAGAGTTTGAAATACCCATGCATAAAAAACAATAGTGTGAGTATGGGTGAAGTGTGTGCACAAGTAGTACAGTGTAAAGGTAGCAGATAGCAGGTTGGTGAGAAATAAATGACGGGGGACATATGATAGATCTACAACATGCATGACACACGAAATTACTAGATTCTAGGATTTTGAAATATGAGCACAGGGATGGCTGGGAAATGCAGATGCTCCTCCAACACACCACAATGTGTGGTCCTATGAAAATAATAGTCGACTGAAAACAAATAGGTTAGTCCATTTTTTCTGCACCGTCCGATGTATAAAGAACGGGCAGACCGCCTTCATCTACCTCCAGCCAGTCAGTGTTACGATCGTCCTTGAAACGCCAGCGACCACCAGTCAAGTCCCCTGCCTCCGCCCTCCCCTCGACCTCACCACACCGCAGTGCTTGGCACCGCCCCCGGCCATCCATTCAAGCCCCGCCGACCTCCAGATCGGGCGCAAGCAGCTCCTACGCCCCACACCCCTATGATAGACACCGATGCGCCGCTTCCCCGGTGAATAGGCGGACTAGGTGCTCCGCACGCCTAAGCGGGTGCTGCTTCTTTTGATTGCAATTCGACTGACCCTGGATTGAAATCCAGGCGGGCTACTGACCTCTAGCAAAGGTGAAATAGTAAATGGGAGAAAACCTTGTGCATTTAGTATCAAGAAGAAGATGCAGTACGAAGCGCTCAACTAGTTTCTTTCGTGGGATGAATACGGTGTGAGCAGAGACGTAAGATTTGCACGAATAAGGGAAGAGGAGTACCTCTTTCTGTTGGCAGTGCTGTGTCCTCCTTCTTTTTTCCAATGATCTTCTTGTGGTTCACTGGAAAGGAGAAGTTGTGGAGGACGGTGGAGTCTTGGACGAACCCATGGCCAAGTTGTTGAGTATGGTGTGGTGGCCATCTGTCGGCGGTGGGGAACCAGATCTGAGGCGGCGAATGACGGCGTAGCAGGAACAGATCCGGTGTGGTGGACGGTTGCGATAGTGGAGCGGCAGCGGTGAGGCGCAGGATGGCGTGGTCGAAGTGGTTTTGGTACGGTGCACGTCGGTGCCGGCGTCATGGAGGCAGCTCTGCCTCGGCTTCAGCTGCTAAGTCCTTGAGGGTGTTGCGGTTGCGGTTGCGTTGGACGACGACGTCGGGGTACCGGCTCCGGCGTGATGGAGGAGCGCGGAGATGGATTCGGCGTGATGGGGTGGAGGACGGAGGAGGCTGGGGTTTTGCGGCTGGTGGAGAGGGCGTTTTGGCGCCCACAGAGTATGAATGGGGAAACAGAGGGAGGGGGAACTAAGGGTGAACAATGTTTCAGTTTGGGACGCGCTTGTTTGAAATTTGGGGAAAGTTACAAACTTTGCCCCCATCTAAAATTTTGGACATATTGCGGGTTGGGGGTAGGACCGTAATCTTAGGTGTCCCAAATGGTGGGCGGGATAGATTTCGGCCGAGCGCATGGGTGTTTAGGCACCCACGGCGTATGAATGCTTCTCGGAGGCAGTTGAGACTGGCATCTTGGTGAATTTACAAACCTAACCCAGTTTAGACCTTTGGACATCAGGCCGATAGGCTACACGTGCTAGAGTCAGGACAGTAATTTCCTACCACCAAACATTAGTCTCGCGTGGTTTCGGGTGACCATAGGCTTATTTGGCGCTTCGTTCAATATTTGGGAGCAGAAGTATTAACGTTTTCGGTTCTCTTGAATTGAACTTTCAAGATTTGTCAAACTTCACAAATCCTTACTCTTGAAAATCCTAAAACTACGATTTTTGGAATGGATGGGGTACATTTGAATATACATTGTACATGAGTATATATTAAAAAATATGCAACTTACCTCAGTTCATGCATGGTTCCATATATAATCTCCTTGGTTGCAAAAAAATAGTTAGACATGCATATGACTATATAGCATGTTCAAACGCAGAACAAAGATTGATGCCCCCTTTTAGATCTGGTTTACAAATGCCATTATCTCGGGTTCAAATAGATGAATGCACTTCCTATGAATTCGAATCTTCGAAACCCTTTTTTTGTTGAATTCAACATGTATTCTATTTCATAGCTAGCAATTTGGAATGTATCCATGTAAGTGACAAATGTATAAAGTGCTTCACACTAACAACATGGAGTGCACTAACTAATGTTTATATATGAATCGCAAAAGCAATGCATTGCCTGTATTTTAACCGCTCTCACTCTATGGATCGATAATATGAAATAAACACATGCACATGTTAGAATTCAATAGAGTATGGGTGTCTGATAGACCGATTTTCGTTCATACGCAAATTGCAAAATTCATGATCTCTTCCAAAAATAATAATGCCATTTATATTTTAATTTAATGCATAGAACCGCCTTTTACACGTAGCTGCACTATGCCTCGGCCCGTTCTCACAAACATGCTATATATCTCTCTATCTAACGCATAAGTGCACACACTTTATATACATCAGCATTTCTCTTTCACACATGCTCACAATCTCTCCCGAGGTGTCAGGGTGTCTCACGCACACACTCCCTCTGTATCTCTCTCTCTCTCTTTCTGACTACTATGTACCACTCTTTTCACTAATCTCAGTTGGAAAACACTATTTCTCTCACATGCATATATACACACGGACGGTCTCTACTAGCCCTCTATACGCACATATATGTGCCTACGTGTCTCCCGCACGCACATTATCTTTAGGCCTCTCTCGCACACATTACCCTCCCAGACACACCTCTCTTTTAGTAGTTGGCAGATATGATTCCATCAGATCATTCGGTAGGATATCCTTGACTGTTAGGCTGGATGGTAATATGAGGCAAAGTTGTACCCAAGTTTGAACCCATGCAGTTGAGGAAAAAGCCTACTCTCTGGTACTATATATTAGTGATAGGGGTGTGTACAAAGTACACGTGAATACCAGGCATTGTGCGTGTGTGTATACTATCGACGAACTAGCCCCGAGGCTTCTATAACATACTCGGGGCCTAGGGTTACAAATCATATATAGTCGGCTTATCACCAGTGGGGATAGAGTCCTCCACGACTCTGGTAGCTTCGTGTTCTGCGCCGAGTCCTCCACATGGGTCTTCGTATAATGCGTCTAGGTCCAACTTATGTGGCGCAGGATGGAACCGACCTATGAGTCCTCATGTTGACCCACCACAACTAGAAATGATGTGCCCACCACACCACACACGCAATCGGCCACTAAGAAAATAAGCATATACAATAGTACAATGTTATACATGAAAGTTAATTGCATGGTGCATCCAAAAATATTTGTTCTGCATTGTGAATTTTTATATTTTCTCCTAAAATATTAGTCATGGGAAAGATAAACGAAGGGCATATCTCTCCTTGTCTCCACCGGACACCCCCTCTTTCTACACCACTTTCACATACGCACACAAACTATCTCTCGGCCCTCTAAAAGTATGCATGCCCATGACACATTCACGCGTGACGGACACTGTATTTGAAGCGAAAGCACTATACGGTCGGTGGACTTCAGAATATGCTCATTACGGTCACCGTATATATTCTCGTGGTGATCATATGGTATCTAGCTCACGATATGTCTCCGTATTTTGTTGATGACACTGACGGACATTGTATTTGATGCGTGCTCTGTATTTTGTTGACGACACTTACGGTCATTGTATTTGAAGCGAAAGCACGATATGGTCACTGGACTTCAGAATAAGCTCATCATGGCCAGCACATACATTTTGTGGTGCTAACCAACCTGTGGTTGGATGGTTAGGAGGATAGTGGTTTCTCGAGCTCACCAGGGTTAAAGTCCTGGTGCTCGCATTTATCCTGGGTTAATTTCAGTATTTTTCCGGCGATGTGCGTTCAGTGGGAGGAGACGTTCCACTCGACTACGAGGCACCTATGGTGACTTCGTAAAATCTCAAGATCATATGCTGGCTCACTCTCTGGAAGGTGCTCATAGGGGTAGGGTTTGCGTGTGTGCGCTTACAGCGGTGAGTGCTTGCGCCTATATATGAGCGCTTGAGTCTGTACCGTGTTAAAAAAATACATGTCGTGATTATACGGTCACTGGCTCATCCGTACAACTCCGTATTTTGTTGATGACACAATCAATTGACCAGTCAAACGTTCCATGTGGTGCAACTAGTGTTGCACCATCGGGGCGCGTAACCGTGGGGCCCACCTGTCAGCGCGTATATGAAAGAAATAAATGGTAGTTTGAGTCTGTACTTGATACGTCCATTTTGCATCATGCTTTTATATTGATATTTATTGCATTATGGGCTGTTATTTCACATTATGTCACAATACTTATGGCTATTCTCTCTTATTTTACAAGGTGTACATAAGGAGGGAGAATGCCGGCAGCTGGAATTCTGGCTGGAAAAGGAGCAAATATTAGAGACCTATTCTGCACAACTCCAAAAGTCCTGAAACTCCACGGAAAAGGAGGAACCTTGGCGGAACCAATCTAGGGCTCCGGCAGAGCTGTTCTGCTGGGGAAACTTCCCTCCCGCAGGGGGAAATCATCGCCATCGTCATCACCAATGCTCCTCTCATCGGGAGAGGGCAATCTCCATCAACATCTTCATCAGCACCATCTCATCTCAAAACCCTAGTTCATCTCTTGTATCCAATTCTTGTCTCCAAGTCCGGGATTGGTGCTAGTAGGTTGCTAGTAGTGTTAATTACTCCTTGTAGTTGATGCTAGTTGGTTTAATTGGTGGAAGATCATATGTTCAGATCCTTTATGCATATTATTACCCCTCTGATTATGAACATGAATATGCTTTGTGAGTAGTTACGTTTGTTCCTGAGGACAAGGGAGAAGTCTTGCTATTAGTAGTCATGTGAATTTGGTATTCGTTCGATATTTTGATGAGATGTATGTTGTCTAGCCTCTAGTGGTGTTATGTGAACGTCGACTACATAACACTTCACCATTATTTGGGCCTAGAGGAAGGCATTGGGAAGTAATAAGTAGACGATGGGTTGCTAGAGTGACAGAAGCTTAAACCCTCGTTTATGCGTTGCTTCGTAAGGGGCTGATTTGGATCCATATGTTTCATGCTATGGTTAGGTTTACCTTAATACTTTTGTTGTAGTTGCGGATGCTTACAATAGAGGTTAATCATAAGTGGGATGCTTGTTCAAGTAAGAACAGCACCCAAGCACCGGTCCACCCACATGTCAAATTATCAAAGTACCGAACGTGAATCATATGAACGTGATGAAAACTAGCTTGACGATATTCCCATGTGTCCTCTGGAGCGCTTTTCCTTATATAAGAGTTTGTCCAGGCTTGTCCTTTGCTACAAAAAAGATTGGGCCACCTTGCTGCACTTTATTTACTTTTTTACTTGTTGCTCGTTACAAATTATCTTATCACAAAACTATTTGTTACTACTTATTTCAGTACTTGCAGAGAATACCTTGCTAAAAACCGCTTATCATTTCCTTCTGCTCCTCGTTGGGTTCAACACTCTTACTTATTGAAAGGACTACGATAGATCCTCTATACTTGTGGGTCATCAAGACTCTTTTCTGGCACCGTTGTCGGGGAGTGAAGCGCCTTTGGTAGGTGGAATTTGGTAAGGAAAAATTTATATAGTGAGCTGAAATTTACTGTCACTTGTTACTATGGAAAGTAATCCTCTGAGGGGCTTGTTCGGGGTATCTTCACCCCGACCAGTAGAGCATTGCTCCTCAACCTACTGAACCTATTGAAAATGAAATTCCATATGAGTATCCTTCGGGTATGATAGAAAAACTGCTAGCTAATCCTTTTATAGGAGATGGAACAAAGCATCCTGATGAACACCTAATATATGTGGATGAAGTTTGT
Organism: Triticum urartu; assembly: GCF_003073215.2. Classification (NCBI taxonomy): domain Eukaryota; kingdom Viridiplantae; phylum Streptophyta; class Magnoliopsida; order Poales; family Poaceae; genus Triticum; species Triticum urartu. The sequence continues at coordinate 142,385,280 of NC_053024.1, read as the reverse complement.
GGATTATTTAAGCTTGCAGGTATACCCGATGATGTTGCTAAGAAGAAGGTCTTCCCTTTATCTTTGAAGGGAGACGCATTGACATGGTATAGGCTATGTGATGATACGAGTGTTGGAAATATGCCCTAGAGGCAATAATAAAATGATTATTATTATATTTCCTTGTTCATGATAATTGTCTATTATTCATGCTATAATTGTGTTATCCGGAAATCATAATACATGTGTGAATACATAGACCATAACATGTCCCTAGTGAGCCTCTAGTTGACTAGCTCGTTGATCAACATATAGTCATGGTTTCCTGACTATGGACATTGGATGTCATTGATAACGGGATCACATCATTAGGAGAATGATGTGATGGACAAGACCCAATCCTAAGCATAGCACAAGATCATGTAGTTCGTTTGCTAGAGCTTTTCCAATGTCAAGTATCATTTCCTTAGACCATGAGATCGTGTAACTCCTGGATGCCGTAGGAGTGCTTTGGGTGTACCAAACGTCACAACGTAACTGGGTGACTATAAAGGTATACTACAGGTATCCCCGAAAGTATCTGTTGGGTTGACACGGATCGAGACTGGGATTTGTCACTCCGTATGACGGAGAGGTATCTCTGGTCCCACTCGGTAATGCATCATCATAATGAGCTCAATGTGACCAAGTGTTTGGTCATGGGATCATGCATTACGGTACGAGTAAAGTGACTTGCCGGTAACGAGATTGAACGAGGTATTGGGATACCGACGATCGAATCTCGGGCAAGTAATGTACCGATTGACAAAGGGAATTGTATACGGGATTACTTGAATCCTCGACATCGTGGTTCATCCGATGAGATCATCGAGGAGCATGTGGGAGCCAACATGGGTATCCAGATCCCGCTGTTGGTTATTGACCGGAGAGTCGTCTCGGTCATGTCTGCGTGTCTCCCGAACCCGCAGGGTCTACACACTTAAGGTTCGGTGACGCTAGGGTTGTAGAGATATTAGTATGCGGTAAAACGAAAGTTGTTCGGAGTCCCGGATGAGATCACGGACGTCGTGCGGAGTTCCGGAATGGTCCGGAGGTTGAAGATTTATATATAGGAAGTCCAGTTTCGGCCATCAGGAAGGTTTCGGGGGTAATTGGTATTGTACCGGGACCACCGGAAGGGTCCCGGGGGTCCACCAGGTGGGGCCACCTATCCCGGAGGGCCCCATGGGCTGAAGTGGGAGGGGAACCAGCCCCTGGTGGGCTGGTGTACCCCCCATGGGCCTCCCCCTACGCCTAGGGTTGGAAACCCTAGGGGTGGGGGGCGCCCCACCTGACTTGGGGGGCAAGTTCCCCCCCTTGGCCGCCGCCCCCCTTGGAGATGGGATCTCCTAGGGCCGGCCCCCTAGGGGCCCTATATATAGTGGGGGGGTGGGAGGGCAGCCGCACCCAAGTCCCTGGCGCCTCCCTCTCCCCTCGTAACACCTCTCTCTCTCTCTCTCTCGTTGGAGCTTGGCGAAGCCCTGCCGAGATCAGCGCTGCTTCCACCACCACGCCGTCGTGCTGCTGGATCTCCATCAACCTCTCCTTCCCCTTGCTGGATCAAGAAGGAGGAGACGTCTTCCCCAACCGTACGTGTGTTGAACACGGAGGTGTCGTCCGTTCGGTGCTAGGTCATCGGTAATTTGGATCACGACGAGTACGACTCCATCAACCCCGTTCTCTTGAACGCTTCCGCTCGCGATCTACAAGGGTATGTAGACGCACTCCTCTCCTTCGTTGCTAGATGACTCCATAGATTGATCTTGGTGATGCGTAGAAAATTTTAAAATTCTGCTACGTTCCCCAACAGTGGCATCAGAGCCAGGTTTATGCGTAGTTTCTATGCACGAGTAGAACACAAGTTGTTGTGGGCGTCGATTTTGTCAATTTGCTTGCCGTTACTAGTCTTATCTTGATTCGGCGGCATCGTGGGATGAAGAGGCCCGGACCGACCTTACACATATGCTTATGTGAGACTGGTTCCACCGACTGACATGCACTAGTTGCATAAGGTGGCTAGCGGGTGTCTGTCTCTCCCACTTTACTCGGATTGGATTCGATGAAAAGGGTCCTTATGAAGGGTAAATAGAAATTGGCATATCACGTTGTGGTTTTGGCGTAGGTAAGAAACGTTCTTGCTAGAAACCTATAGCAGCCACGTAAAAACTTGCAACAACAATTACAGGACGTCTGACTTGTTTTTGCAGCATATGCCGTGTGATGTGATATGGCCAAAAGGATGTGATGAATGATATATGTGATGTATGAGATTGATCATGTTCTTGTAATAGGAATCACGACTTGCATGTCGATGAGTATGACAACCGGCAGGAGCCATAGGAGTTGTCTTAATTTATTTATGACCTGCGTGTCAACATAAACGTCATGTAATTACTTTACTTTATCGCTAACCGTTAGCCATAGTAGTAGAAGTAATAGTTGACGAGACAACTTCATGAAGACACGATGATGGAGATCATGGTGTCATGCCGGTTACGACGATGATCATGGCGCCCCGAAGATGGACATCAAAAGGAGCAAAATGATATTGGCCATATCATGTCACTATTTGATTGCATGTGATGTTTATCATGTTTTACATCTTATTTGCTTAGAACGACGGTAGCTTAAATAAGATGATCCCTCACAATAATTTCAAGAAAGTGTTCCCCCTAACTGTGCACTGTTGCGAAGGTTCGTTGTTTCGAAGCACCACGTAATGATCGGGTGTGATAGATTCTAACGTTCGAATACAACGGGTGTAAGCCAGATTTACACACGCAATACACTTAGGTTGACTTGACGAGCCTAGCATGTACAGACATGGCCTCGGAACACGGAAGACCGAAAGGTCGAACATGAGTCGTATAGAAGATATGATCAACATGAAGATGTTCACCGATGATGACTAGTCTGTCTCACGTGATGATCGGACACGGCCTAGTTGACTCGGATCATGTATCACTTAGATGACTAGAGGGATGTCTGTCTGAGTGGGAGTTCATTAAATAATTTGATTAGATGAACTTAATTACCATGAACTTAGTCTAAAAACCTTTGCAAAATTTCTTGTAGATCAAATGGCCAACGCTCATGTCAACCTCAACTTCAATGCATTCCTAGAGAAAACCAAGCTGAAAGATGATGGCAGCAACTATACGGACTGGGTCCGGAACCTGAGGATCATCCTCATAGCTGCCAGGAAAGCATATGTCCTAGAAGCACCGCTAGGTGAAGCACCCATCCCAGAGAACCAAGACGTTATGAACGCTTGGCAGTCACGTGCTGATGATTACTCCCTCGTTCAGTGCGGCATGCTTTACAGCTTAGAACCGGGGCTCCAAAAGCGTTTTGAGCAACACGGAGCATATGAGATGTTCGAAGAGCTGAAAATGGTTTTCCAAGCTCATGCCCGGGTCAAGAGATATGAACTCTTCGACAACTTCTACAGTTGTAAGATGGAGGAAAATAGTTCTGTCAGTGAGCACATACTCAAAATGTCTGGGTTGCACAACCGCTTGTCCCAGCTGGACATTAACCTCCCGGATGAGGTGTTCATTGACATAATCCTTCAGTCGCTCCCACCTAGCTACAAGAGCTTTGTGATGAATTACAATATGCAGGGGATGGTGAAAACTATTCCTGAAGTATTTTCAATGCTGAAATCAGCGGAGGTGGAAATCAAAAAGGAACATCAAGTGTTGATGGTCAATAAAACCACTAGTTTCAAGAAAGGCAAGGGTAAGAAGAACTTCAAGAAGGACGGCAAGGGAGTTGCCGCGGCCGGTAAACCAGTTGCCGGGAAGAAGTCAAAGAATGGACCCAAACCTGAGACTGAGTGCTTTTATTGCAAGGGAAAGGGACACTGGAAGCGGAACTGCCCCAAATACTTAGCAGACAAGAAGGCCGGCAACACTAAAGGTATATGTGATATACATGTAATTAATGTGTACCTTACTAGTACTCGTAGTAGCTCCTGGGTATTTGATACCGGTGCAGTTGCTCATATTTGTAACTCAAAACAGGAGCTGCGGAATAAGCGGAGACTGGCGAAGGACGAGGTGACGATGCGCGTCGGGAATGGTTCCAAGGTCGATGTGATCGTCGTCGGCACGCTACCTCTACATTTACCTACAGGATTAGTTTTAAACCTCAATAATTGTTATTTAGTGCCAGCTTTGAGCATGAACATTGTATCTGGATCGCGTTTAATACGAGATGGCTACTCATTTAAATCCGAGAATAATGGTTGTTCTATTTATATGAGAGATATGTTTTATGGTCATGCCCCGCTGGTCAATGGTTTATTCTTAATGAATCTCGAACGTGATGTTACACATATTCATAGTGTGAATAACAAAAGATGTAAGATTGATAATGATAGTCCCACATATCTGTGGCACTGTCGCCTTGGTCACATCAGTGTCAAACGCATGAAGAAGCTCCATACAGATGGACTTTTGGAGTCTCTTGATTTCGAATCATTTGACACGTGCGAACCATGCCTCATGGGTAAAATGACCAAGACTCTGTTCTCCGGAATAATGGATCGAGCAACCAACTTATTGGAAATTATACATACTGATGTGTGCGGTCCAATGAGCGTTGAGGCTCGCGGTGGCTATCGTTATGTTCTCACTCTCACTGATGACTTAAGTAGATATGGGTATGTCTATTTGATGAAACACAAGTCTGAGACCTTTGAAAAGTTCAAGGAATTTCAGAATGAGGTAGAGAATCAACGTGACCGAAAGATAAAATTCTTACGATCAGATCATGGGGGAGAATATTTAAGTCACGAATTTGGTACGCACTTAAGGAAATGTGGAATCGTTTCACAACTCATGCCGCCTCAAACACCTCAGCGTAACGGTGTGTCCGAACATCGTAATCGCACTCTATTGGATATGGTGCGATCTATGATGTCACTCACTGATTTACCGCTATCATTTTGGGGATACGCTCTAGAGACAGCTACATTCACTTTAAATAGGGCACCGTCTAAATCCGTTGAGACGACACCATATGAATTATGGTTTGGGAAGAAACCTAAGCTGTCGTTTCTAAAAGTTTGGGGATGCGATGCTTATGTCAAGAAACTTCAACCTGAAAAGCTCGAACCCAAGTCGGAAAAATGCGTCTTCATAGGATACCCTAAGGAAACCATTGGGTATACCTTCTACCTCAGATCCGAAGGCAAGATCTTTGTTGACAAGAACGGGTCCTTTCTGGGGAAAGAGTTTCTCTCGAGAGAAGTAAGTGGGAGGAAAGTAGAACTCCATGAAGTACTGCCTCTTGAACCGGGAAGTAGCGCAGCTCAGGAAGATGTTCCTGTGGTGCCTGCACCGACTAGAGAGGAAGTTAATGATAATGATCAAGGTACTTCAGATCAAGTTGCTACTGAACTTCGAAGGTCCACAAGGACACGTTCCACACCAGAATGGTATGGCAACCCTGTCCTGGAAATCATGTTGTTAGACAACGGTGAACCTTCGAACTATGAAGAAGCAATGGCGGGCCCAAATTCCAACAAATGGCTTGAAGCCATGCAATCCGAGATAGGATCCATGTATGAAAACAAAGTATGGACTTTGACAGACTTGCCCGATGATCGGCGAGCGATAGAGAATAAATGGATCTTTAAGAAGAAGACGAACGCGGATGGTAATGTTACCATCAATAAGGCTCGACTTGTCGCTAAGGGTTATCGACAAGTTCAAGGGGTTGACTACGATGAGACCTTCTCACCCGTAGCGAAGCTGAAGTCTGTCTGAATCATGTTAGCAATTGCCGCATACTATGATTATGAGATATGGCAAATGGACGTCAAAACGGCATTCCTTAACGGCTTTCTTAAGGAAGAATTGTATATGATGCAGCCGGAAGGTTTTGTCGATCCTAAGAATGCTAACAAGGTATGAAAGCTCCAGCACTCCATCTATGGTCTGGTGCAAGCATCTCGGAGTTGGAACATTCGCTTTAATGAAATGATCAAAGCGTTTGGGTTTATGCAGACTTATGGAGAAGCCTGCGTTTACAAGAAAGTGAGTGGGAGCTCTGTAGCATTTCTCATATTATATGTGGATGACATACTTTTGATGGTAAATGATATAGAACTTTTGGACAGTATTAAGGCCTACTTGAATAAGTGTTTTCCAATGAAGGACCTTGGAGAAGCTGCTTACATATTAGGCATCAAGATCTATAGAGATAGAGCGAGATGCCTCATAGGTCTTTCACAAAGCACATACCTTGATAAGATATTGAAGAAGTTCAATATGGATCAGTCCAAGAAGGGGTTCTTGCCTGTGTTGCAAGGTGTGAAATTGAGCTCAGCTCAATGTCCGACCATGGCAGAAGATAGAGAAAAGATGAGTGTCGTCCCCTATGCCTCAGCCATAGGGTCTATCATGTATGCCATGCTGTGTACCAGACCTGATGTAAACCTTGCCGTAAGTTTGGTAGGAAGGTACCAAAGTAATCCCGGCATGGAACACTGGACAGCGGTGAAGAACATCCTGAAGTACCTGAAAAGGACTAAGGATATGTTTCTCGTATATGGAGGTGATGAGGAGCTCGTCGTAAAGGGTTATGTCGATGCTAGCTTCGACACAGATCTGGATAAGTCACAAACCGGATACGTGTATATTTTGAATGGTGGGGCAGTAAGCTAGTGCAGTTGCAAGCAAAGCGTCGTGGCGGGATCTACATGTGAAGCGGAGTACGTGGCAGCCTCGGAGGCAGCACATGAAGCAATCTGGATGAAGGAGTTCATCACCGACCTAGGAGTCATACCCAATGCGTCGGGGCCAATCACTCTCTTCCGTGACAACACTGGAGCTATTGCCCTTGCCAAGGAGCCCAGGTTTCACAAGAAGACCAGGCACATCAAGCGTCGCTTCAACTCCATTTGTGAAAATGTTCAAGATGGAGACACAGGTATTTGCAAAGTACATATGGATCTGAATGTTGCAGATCCGTTGACTAAACCTCTTCCGCGAGCAAAACATGATCAACACTAGAACTCTATGGGTGTTCGATTCATCACAATGTAACTAGATTATTGACTCTAGTGCAAGTGGGAGACTGTTGGAAATATGCCCTAGAGGCAATAGTAAAATGATTATTATTATATTTCCTTGTTCATGATAATTGTCTATTATTCATGCTATAATTGTGTTATCCGGAAATCATAATACATGTGTGAATACATAGACCATAACATGTCCCTAGTGAGCCTCTAGTTGACTAGCTCGTTGATCAACAGATAGTCATGGTTTCCTAACTATGGACATTGGATGTCATTGATAATGGGATCACATCATTAGGAGAATGATGTGATGGACAAGACCCAATCCTAAGCATAGCACAAGATCGTGTAGTTCGTTTGCTAGAGCTTTTCCAATGTCAAGTATCATTTCCTTAGACCATGAGATCGTGTAACTCCTGGATGCCGTAGGAGTGCTTTGGGTGTACCAAACGTCACAACGTAACTGGGTGACTATAAAGGTATACTACAGGTATCCCCGAAAGTATCTGTTGGGTTGACACGGATCGAGACTGGGATTTGTCACTCCGTATGACGGAGAGGTATCTCTGGTCCCACTCGGTAATGCATCATTATGAGCTCAATGTGACCAAGTGTTTGGTCACGGGATCATGCATTACGGTACGAGTAAAGTGACTTGCCGGTAACGAGATTGAACGAGGTATTGGGATACCGACGATCGAATCTCGGGCAAGTAATGTACCGATTGACAAAGGGAATTGTATACGGGATTACTTGAATCCTCGACATCGTGGTTCATCCGATGAGATCATCGAGGAGCATGTGGGAGCCAACATGGGTATCCAGATCCCGCTGTTGGTTATTGACCGGAGAGTCGTCTCGGTCATGTCTGCGTGTCTCCCGAACCCGCAGGATCTACACACTTAAGGTTCGGTGACGCTAGGGTTGTAGAGATATTAGTATGCGGTAAACCGAAAGTTGTTCGGAGTCCCGGATGAGATCACGGACGTCATGAGGAGTTCCGGAATGGTCCAAAGGTGAAGATTTATATATAGGAAGTCCAGTTTCGGCCATCAGGAAGGTTTCGGGGGTAATTGGTATTGTACCGGGACCACCGGAAGGGTCCCGGGGGTCCACCGGGTGGGGCCACCTATCCCGGAGGGCCCCATGGGCTGAAGTGGGAGGGGAACCAGCCCCTGGTGGGCTGGTGCGCCCCCCATGGGCCTCCCCCTGCGCCTAGGGTTGGAAACCCTAGGGGTGGGGGGCGCCCCACCTGACTTGGGGGGCAAGTTCCCCCCCTTGGCCGCCGCCCCCCTTGGAGATGGGATCTCCTAGGGCCGGCCCCCTAGGGGCCCTATATATAGTGGGGGGGTGGGAGGGCAGCCGCACCCAAGTCCCTGGCGCCTCCCTCTCCCCTCGTAACACCTCTCTCTCTCTCTCTCTCTCGTTGGAGCTTGGCGAAGCCCTGCCGAGATCAGCGCTGCTTCCACCACCACGCCGTCGTGCTGCTGGATCTCCAACAACCTCTCCTTCCCCTTGCTGGATCAAGAAGGAGGAGACGTCTTCCCCAACCGTACGTGTGTTGAACACGGAGGTGTCGTCCGTTCGGTGCTAGGTCATCGGTAATTTGGATCACGACGAGTACGACTCCATCAACCCCGTTCTCTTGAACGCTTCCACTCGCGATCTACAAGGGTATGTAGATGCACTCCTCTCCCTTGTTGCTAGATGACTCCATAGATTGATCTTGGTGATGCGTAGAAAATTTTAAAATTCTGCTACGTTCCCCAACAACGAGATCATGGAACTATAGAAGATTGAAATTGGAATTTCATCAAAAGTATTACCCTATGCATCTTGTTCATCGTGACCGCAATAATATATATAATTTTTGGCCTCGCGAAGGAGAAAGCATCGCTCAAGCTTGGAGGAGGCTTAAATCAATGTTATATTCATGCCCCAATCATGAGCTCCCAAGAGAAACAATTCTTCAAAAAAATTATGCTCGACTTTCTGAAAATAATCGCACCATGCTCGATACTTCTTGTGTTGGCTATTTTATGATGAAGACTATTGGATTTAGATGGGATTTATTGGATAGAATTAAATGCAACTCTGAAGATTGGGATCTCGACAAAGGTAAGGAGTCAGGTATGACACCTAAGTTTGATTGTGCTAAATCTTTTATGGATATCCTATATTTTCCGTAAGTTTAGCACTAAATATGGACTTGATTCTGAGATAGTAGCTTCTTTCTGTGAATCTTTTGCTACTTATGTTGATCTCCCTAAGGAGAAGTGGTTTAAATATCATCCTCCCATAGAAGTAAAAGTAGTTGCACCAATTAAAGTTGAAGAAAAGACTGTCACTTATAATGATCCTATTGTTCCTACTTGTTATGTTGAGTAACCACCTTTCCCTGTTAGGATAAAGGATCATGCTAAAGCTTCAACTGTGGTTCGTAAAAGCAATATTAAAACATATAGACCTCCTGAGCAAGTTAAAGTAGAACCTAATATTGCTATTGTTAAAGATCTCTTGTCTGATAATATTGATGGGCATGTTATTCAGTTCTGCGGTGAAACGGCTAGAATTGCTAAACCTTGTGCTAAAGATAAACATAGACTTGTGGTAGGCGTGCCTGTTATTTCTATTAAAATAGGAGAACATTGTTATCGTGGCTTATGTGATATGGGTGCTAGTGCTAGTGTTATACCTTATGACTTGTATAAAGAAATCAAGCATGAAATTGCACCTGCTGAGTTAGAAGATATTGATGTCACAATTAAACTTGCTAATAGAGATACTATTTCAGCGGTGGGAATTGTTAGAGATGTTGAAGTCTTGTGCGGGAAAACTAAATATCTTGCTGATTTTCTTGTTCTTAGTTCCCCACAAGATAGCTTTTGTCCCATTATATTTGGTAGACCCTTCTTGAACACTGTTAATGCTAAGATAGACTGCGAAAAGAATGTCGTTACTATTGGCTTAGAAGATATGACTCATGAATTTAATTTCTCTAAATTTAGTAAACAACACCGTGAAGAAGAATTTCCTAGTAAGGATGAAATTATTGGTCTTGCTTCTATTGCCGTACCTTCTAGTGATCCTTTAGAACAATATTTGCTAGACCATGAGAATGATATGTTTATGAATGAAAGAAGGGAAATAGATGAAGTATTCTTTAAACATGAACCTATTCTGAAACACAATTTGCCTGTTGAAATCCTAGGGGATCCCCTCCACCTAAGGGTGATCCCGTGTTTGAGCTTAAACGTTGCCTGATAATCTTAAATATGCTTATCTTGATGAAAAGAAGATATATCCTATTATTATTAGTGCTAACCTTTCAGAGCATGAAGAAGAAAGATTATTGAAAACTCTGAAGAAGCACCGTGCTGCTATTGGGTATACTCTTGATGATCTTAAGGGCATTAGTCCCACTCTATGTCAACATAAAATAAATTTGGAAGCAGATGCCAAACCAGTTCGTGATCCTCAACGACGTCTGAATCCTAAAATGAAAGAAGTGGTAAGAAAAGAAATACTAAAGCTTCTGGAGGCAGGTATAATTTATCCCGTTGCTGATAGTTAGTGGGTAAGTCCTGTTCATTGTGTCCCTAAGAAGGGAGGTATTACTATTGTTCCTAATGATAAAGATGAATTGATTCCACAAAGAACTATTACAGGTTATAGGATGGTAATTGATTTCCACAAATTAAATAAGGCTACTAAGAAAGATCATTACCCCTTACCTTTTATCGATCAAATGCTAGATAGATTATGCAAACATACACATTACTGCTTTCTAGATGGTTATTCTGGTTTCTCTCAAATACCTGTGTCGGCTAAAGATCAATCAAAGACTACTTTTACATGCCCTTTTGGTACTTTTGCTTATAGACGTATGCCTTTTGGTTTATGTAATGCACCTGCTACCTTTCAAAGATGCATGATGGCTATATTCTCTGACTTTTGTGAAAAGATTTTTGAGGTTTTCATGGACAACTTTTCCGTCTATGGATCTTCTTTTGATGATTGCTTGAGCAATCTTGATCGAGTTTTGCAGAGATGTGAAGAAACTAATCTTGTCTTGGATTGGGAAAAGTGCCACTTTATGGTTAATGAGGGTATTGTCTTGGGGCATAAAGTTTCTGAAAGAGGTATTGAAGTTGATAAAGCCAAGGTTGATGCTATTGAAAAGATGCCATGTCCCAAGGACATCAAAGGTATATGAAGTTTCCTTGGTCATGCCGGATTTTATAGGAGGTTCATTAAGGACTTGTCAAAAATTTCTTGGCCTCTGACTAATTTATTACAAAAAGATATACCATTTGTCTTTGATGATGATTGTGTAGAAGCATTTGAAATACTTAAGAAAGCATTAGTCTCTGCACCTATTGTTCAGCCACCTGATTGGAATTTACCCTTTGAAATTATGTGTGATGCTAGCGATTATGCTATAGGTGTTGTTCTAGGTCAAAGCGTTGATAAGAAATTAAATGTTGTCCATTATGCTAGTAAGACTCTAGACAATGCTCAAAGAAATTATGCTACTACTGAAAAGGAACTTTTAGCAGTTGTATTTGCTTGTGATAAGTTCAGACCTTATATTGTTGATTCTAAAGTAACTATCCACACTGATCATGCTGCTATTAAATATCTTATGGAGAAGAAAGATGCTAAACCTAGACTTATTAGATGGGTTCTCTTGCTACAAGAATTTGATTTGCATATTGTTGATAGAAAAGGAGCTGAGAACCCCGTTGCAGACAACTTATCTAGGTTAGAGAATGTTCTTGATGACCCACTACCTATTGATGATAGCTTTCCTGATGAACAATTAAATGTCATAATTACTTCTCGTAGTACCCCTTGGTATGCTGATTATGCTAATTACATAGTTGCTAAATTTATACCACCTAGCTTCACATACCAACAAAAGAAAAAGTTCTTCTATGATTTGAGACATTACTTTTGGGATGACCCACATCTTTATAAAGAAGGAGTAGATGGTGTTATTAGACATTGTGTACCTGAGCATGAATAGGAATAGATCCTACGCAAGTGCCACTCCGAAACTTATGGAGGACACCACGCGGGAGATAGAACTGCACATAAGGTATTGCAATCAGGTTTTTATTGGCCTACTCTCTTCAAGGATGCTCGTAAGTTTGTCCTATCTTGTGATGAATGTCAAAGAATTGGTAATATTAGTAGACATCAAGAAATGCCTATGAATTATTCACTTGTTATTGAACTGTTTGATGTTTGGGGCTTTGATTATATGGGACCTTTTCCTGCCTCTAATGGACATACACATATTTTAGTTGTTGTTGATTACGTTACTAAGTGGGTAGAAGCTATTCCAACTAGTAGTGCTGATCATAACACTTATATTAAAATGCTTAAAGAAGTTATTTTTCCGAGGTTTGGAGTCCCTAGATATTTAATGACTGATGGTGGTTCCCATTTATTCATGGTGCTTTTCGTAAAATGCTTGCTAAATATGACGTCAATCATAGAATTGCATCTCCGTATCACCCACAGTCTAGTGGTCAAGTAGAATTGAGTAATAGAGAACTCAAATTAATTTTGCAAAAGACTGTCAATAGGTCTAGAAAGAATTGGTCCAAGAAACTTGATGATGCATTATGGGCCTATAGAACTGCATATAAAAATCCTATGGGTATGTCTCCGTATAAAATGGTATATGGAAAAGCATGTCACTTACCTATCGAACTAGAACATAAGGCATATTGGGCTATTAAAGAGCTCAATTATGATTTCAAACTTGCGGGTGAAAAGAGGTTATTTGATATTAGCTCTGTTGATGAATGGAGAACCCAAGCTTATGAAAATGCCAAGTTGTTTAAAGAAAAGGTTAAAAGATGGCATGACAAAAGGATACAAAAGCGTGAGTTTAATGTAGGTGATTATGTATTGCTATAAAACTCTCATTTAAGATTTTTTGCAGGTAAACTTCTCTCTAAATGGGAAGGCCCCTATGTTATCGAGGAGATCTATCGTTCCGGTGCCATAAAAATCAACAACTTCGAAGGCACAAATCCGAAGGTGGTAAACGGTCAAAGAATCAAACATTATATCTCAGGTAATCCCATAAATGTTGAAACCAATATTATTGAAACCGTAACCCCGGAGGAATACATAAGGGACACTTTCCAGAACGTTTCAGACTCCGAAAAGGAATAGGTATGTGGTACGGTAAGTAAACCGATTCCAAAATAGTTTTTAAGGCAATATTTCTCCGTTTTGGAATATTTAGAAAAATAGAAAATTAAGTAGCAGTCTGGGAAGGACACGGGGGGCCCACGAGGGTGGAGGGTGCGTCCTACCCCCCTGGGCGCGCCCCCTACCTCGTGAGCACCTCGTGTGCCTTCCGGACTCCGTTTTCTTGCATGATACATATTTTGGTCGGTAAAAATTCACTATATATTCTCCCGAAGGTTTTGACTCCCGTATCACGCAAATATTCTCTGTTCTTGTTTCGAGGTTTTTTCTAACAGATCTAGATTATCATGACGTCCCCAAGTGCTTCCAAGGACAAGTTCTTCGAGAAGGTCATCAACCCTTACCTCGCGGAGGTGCTGCGACACCCTCAAAACATTGAGATGCGTGATGGGTTGCTGCACATCCGCGATTCTGAGGGACCAAAGGGAACCGGAAGCGTGGAGACGAGGCTCGAAGCAATGGAGCAACAAGTTTTCAAGTGCCAGGGGATGGTGGAGCGTGGAATCAATGCTAGCCACACGATGCTCGCGGAGTTCACTAACAACTACAAGTCGGATGCCAAGAACACCTAGGAGGCCATCTTCAAGATACATGAGAAGATCGAGCACCTCCAAGCCCAAATCTATGACCTGCAAAACCAAAACTATGAGTATGAATATAGATTCAAAAGAATGAGTTTGGCTGTAGATTCGAGGATTCCGGAGACTCGATCATCATTCTATGATGGTGAACCTATGCCTTGGAAGATGGATGACAAGCCCGCATCATCAACAACACCTCCACCTTCTTCACCAACCAAGGAGATATAATCACATGGGTATGGGCACTCCCCTTACAACCGCCAAGCTTGGGGGAGGTGCCCCGGTATCGTATCACAATCACAACTACTATCTTTACCGTTTTCCTTAGTTCGATCCTATTAGTAGTATTTTGATCTAGTAGAATAAAGTTTATGGCATGATCTAGTTTTGAGTTTTGCCTTATGATCTTTCTATGTAATCGAGTCCGTGAGCTATATAATAAAGATTAGTGTTGAGTCAAGGGCTTGATTTTCTTGCTATGATCTTGGGTGAATAAAAGAAAAGAGAAAAGGAATAAGAAGAAACAAAAGTTCATATTGATCTTATTGATAGTAATGACTTCACATAGAAAGAGTGTGACGATTAAAAGTTGTTGGGAGTTAGCAGACATAGCTTTGGTCATCGTCGCAATTAATAGAAAGTAATAAGGAAAGAGAGGTTTCACATATAAATATACTATTATTGACATCTTTTATGATTGGGAGCACTCATCAAAATATGACATGCTAAATTGTTGATGTTGGACAAGGACGACAACGTAATGGGTTATGTTTTCTTATATCTGAGATAAAGTATGTTGTCATGGATCATCCAACATGTTGAGCTTGCCTTTACCCCTCTTGCTAGCCAAATTCTCAGCACCAAGTAGAGATACTACTTGTGCTTCCAAATACCCTTAAACCAGTTTTGCCATGAGAGTCCACCATATCTACCTATGGATTAAATAAGATCCTTCAAGTAAGTTGTCATCGGTGCAAAGAAATAAAAATTACTCTAAATATGTATGAGTAGTGTGGGAGAAATAAGCTTTATACGATCTTGTGATGTGGAAGTAATAAAAGCGACGGACTGCATAATAAAGGTTCATATCACAAGGGGTAATAAAAAGTGACGTTCTTTCGCATTAAGATTTTGTGCATCCAACCATAATAGCGCATGGCAAACTCTGCTTCCCTCTGCGAAGGGCCTATATTTTATTATTTTCTTCTACCTTATGCAAGTGTCATGGTGATCTTCACCTTTCCTTTTTCATTTTATCCTTTGGCAAGCCCAACATGTTGGAAATAACCTGATATATATATATATATATATAATTGGATGTAGGGGGGCATGAGTTATTATTGTTGACGTTACCCTCGAGGTAAAAGGTTGTGGGGCGAAACTATAAGCCCCTATCTTTCTCTGTGTCCGATTAAAACTCCGTAACCACAAGTATTGCATGAGTGTTAGCAACTATGAAGGACTAGATGATAGTTGAGTATGTGGACTTGCTTTTTAGCTCTGACATAGACTCTTTCTGATGTTATGATAAATTGCAATTGTTTCAATGACCGAGGTTATAGTTTGTTGGTTCTCAATAAAGTTTCTGATTCATACTTTTGCATTGTGAATAGATCATCACTTGAACATAAGTAATCATATGACAATACCTATATATGTTGCTGTTATGAGAATAATCATGATGCCTTCATGTCCGTATTTTATTTTTATTGATGCCTCTACCTCTAAACATGGGGACATATTTATTGTTATCGGCTTTCGCTTGAGGACAAGCGAGGTCTAAGCTTGGGGGAGTTGATACGTCCATTTTGCATCATGCTTTTATATCGATATTTATTGCATTATGGGCTGTTATTTCACATTATGTCACAATACTTATGGCTATTCTCTCTTATTTTACAAGGTTTACATAAGGAGGGAGAATGCTGGCAGCTGGAATTCTGGGCTGGAAAAGGAGCAAATATTAGAGACCTATTCTGCACAACTCCAAAAGTCCTGAAACTCCACGGAATACCTTATAATAAATAATGAAAAATCCTCGCCAAAGATGAAGACCAGGGGGCCCACACCCTGTCCACGAGGGTGGGGGGCGCCCCCCCCCCCCATAGGGCGCGCCCCTACCTCATGGGCCCCCTGGTGGCTCTCCGATGAACATCTTCTGCTATATGAAGTCTTTCGTCGTGAAAAAACCGGAAGCAACCTTTCAGGATGAAACTCCACCGCCATGAGGAGGAACCTTGGCGGAACCAATCTAGGGCTCCGGCAGAGCTGTTCCGCCGGGGAAACTTCCGTCCCGGAGGGGGAAATCATCGCCATCGTCATCACCAATGCTCCTCTCATCGGGAGAGGGCAATCTCCATCAACATCTTCATCAGCACCATCTCATCTCAAAACCCTAGTTCATCCCTTGTATCCAATTCTTGTCTCCAAGTCCGGGATTGGTGCTAGTAGGTTGCTAGTAGTGTTAATTACTCCTTGTAGTTGATGCTAGTTGGTTTAATTGGTGGAAGATCATATGTTCAGATCCTTTATGCATATTATTACCCCTCTGATTATGAACATGAATATGCTTTGTGAGTAGTTATGTTTGTTCCTGAGGACAAGGGAGAAGTCTTGCTATTAGTAGTCATGTGAATTTGGTATTCGTTCGATATTTTGATGAGATGTATGTTGTCTAGCCTCTAGTGGTGTTATGTGAATGTCGACTACATAACACTTCACCATTATTTGGTCCTAGAGGAAGGCATTGGGAAGTAATAAGTAGATGATGGGTTGCTAGAGTGACAGAAGCTTAAACCCTAGTTTATGGGTTGCTTCCTAAGGGGCTAATTTGGATCCATATGTTTCATGCTATGGTTAGGTTTACCTTAATACTTTTGTTGTATTTGAGGATGCTTGCAATAGAGGTTAATCATAAGTGGGATGCTTGTTCAAGTAAGAACAGCACCCAAGCACCGGTCCACCCACATGTCAAATTATCAAAGTATCGAACGCGAATCATATGAACGTGATGAAAACTAGCTTGACGATATTCCCATGTGTCCTCGGGAGCGCTTTTCCTTATATAAGAGTTTGTCCAGGCTTGTCCTTTGCTACAAAAAGGATTGGGCCACCTTGCTGCACTTTATTTACTTTTGTTACTTGTTGCTCGTTACAAATTATCTTATCACAAAACTATCTGTTACTACTTATTTCAGTACTTGCAGAGAATACCTTGCTGAAAACCGCTTATCATTTCCTTCTGCTCCTCGTTGGGTTCGACACTCTTACTTATTGAAAGGACTACAATAGATCCTCTATACTTGTGGTTCATCAGTACTGTGTTAATAAAATACATTTTAGGGTGGTCATATGGTCACTGCCTCACCATACAGCTCCGTAATTTGTTGATGACACGATCAATTGACCAGTCAAACGATCCACATTCAGCAGCGCACATTACCATAGGGCCCACCCGTTAGCGCGTATATGAAGGACATAAATGGTAATAAATTAGTGGTCAGTGGGGATTTGAAGTCGTGAGACCTCTGGTTGGCAGTCGCCGACGGTGGGGGGCACGGTGATTGGGCGGTGGCGTGGGGATCGCCGGAGAAAAAGCTTAGCGCGAGGGGGGGCTAGAGGGCTGGCCGGGGCGGCGGCAGACCGGCGGTGGGGAGTGGTTTCGGGGCGGGCGGGGCGGCGTGGCCGCGCGGGCCGGCCATGGGCGGCGGCGGCCGTCGGTTCGGCCGGCGGTGGCTGGCGGCTCAGGGGGTGGAGGTTGAAGATAAACTGCAGGTCCTTGATTTCGTATCCAACAGCTGGAAAATCTACTGACCAGAGATGAAAAACTTAGTCGACTGACGTGTAGCCTCACCCCGCACGTACACATGCACGCACGCAACACTCGTACGAATACACGCACGCATGCAAGCATGCAACACTGACACGTACACATAACGAACACACGCACGCATGCAAGCATGCAACACTGACACGTACACATGCACTCATGAACACACGCACGTACGCACACATGCATGCAACACTGAAATGTACACATGCACGCACGCAACACTCGCACACCTGCGTGAACACCGCACACGACGCAAGACACACGCTCAGCCTATACGTGCATGCACCCTTTGTTAAGGACATGGATTGTTACGGGTATTAATCAATCTAATCCTTTTTTGCAAGGTTTAATCAATCTTATCTGTGATAAGCAGAATGTTGATGTTTGCAGCGGTCTTTATGAATCACAACGTATCGAACGGGCTATCAACGTATATATGAAAATTTCAAAATTCTCTTACATTATATAGTAGGCCTATCTAGATGAAATAGATGACGTCACACTCAATGGACAATCATCAGTTTATGAAATGCCCGCTTCTGACCGCCCTGGCCGACCAAAAGTTCCTCTGCCGTGCGCTGCCTGTGTTGGGTCACTAACATGCAGGCCATGTACCAAAAGAGCCCACATGTTAGTGGAAGAACGGCACGATGTCGTACGTCAGAGTCGAGGGCGCCACTCGATGCACGCCTGGCTGAACACGCCTCCTTGCCGCATTCAAATGCCTCCATGAAACCCGTGTGGAAGCCGAGAAACCCACTCTGGACACACGTCCGTTCATGACCAGGCCGACATTAAACGCAATGCCGCCCGAGATCCTCCCGTCCACCGTCTATTTAATCTCCTATTTAAACGAGGCCAAACGCCAGCCTAGAATCGTACCCATCCACCACTCCCCTATCTCCTCTTCACCATTTTGTCCACTCTTACAAGGGCTTACGAAGAGTAGTTATCCCGCATCAAAGACGACTGGGTGTCCCGCCGGATACGAGCTATGCAGCTCGCTGATCCACCTCCCTCCCCTCGCCCGACGGAGCCAGTTGCCGCCCCAAGCCGGCGCACGGTTCAGCAACTCGCCGCTCCAGGCCAGCTTGACGAGGAGCCGCGCACATGCATCGTCGCTGCCGTCCACGCCGCCGCCTCGTAACGCACCTGCCGTGTCTTTGACTGTGTCTCCTGTTTCTGTGGCCGAGACTCCCATGCCGGTGGCCGCGCCATGCAAGCAGAGACAGAAGACGTGTGCGCGGAGAGCGACAAGTCGGTGGCCAGCGCCTCCGTGTCCGCCACTATCATCGAGGAGAAGTAGAACACGGGAGGCCGCCGCCGCTTGGGTCCCATGAAGGCCACCGCGGAGGCGACGCCGACGTACACAGTAGGTGTCTTGCCAGATCCTTTTGTTGCAAGGACCTTCGTCGACCCCTCATGGGCTCCACGGAAGCGGAGAAGCCCCCTTCCACCATCATCTTGGGCATCACCCAACCATATTAGTTGGGCAGCGGGGAAGCGAGTCGTCCTTTGCACCGAAGCATATACCTCCGGGGCTCCCGGCAGTCCGATGATCGTGCTGCCGGACATGAGGACCACAAATGGATCGGCGGGCGACCATTTAGGCCAGGTATTATATACCTGTGCTGTCCAGAACTAGCACCGCTTAGTTGATTTGAATGTAATGAAATCCATCATGTTTGTATGAAAATCTGGTATTTTATATGAATTCCGTCATTGTTTATGAGAAATATCACCGTGTTTGCATGAATTTCGTCCGGTTAGTTGAGTTGCTGTCAGAATGTGTGCGGCTACGGTTGGATGGCGTAATATGTGGGTCGCCTGTCGGTCTACGGGCGGCGTGGTGGGACAAAAAAAGCACAGCTCGTGCGAGCTCGTCTCCAATGTGCGAGCTAGAGGATGCATGAGCACCCGAGCCATTCCTCGTTCATCGGTGGCAAAGGCACCGGTGGACAAAAGGGTCGCCAATATTTTGGCTACCCCGGGCAAAATCCAAAAAGCCCCTCCCAGCAGATTCAAATCCCTCGTTCGCCGTGAAATTTTGCCATGTGTTGTTTTCATGGACTAGCAAGATGCTCGTGCATTGCACGGAACATCAAGATGCATTTTTTTATAAAACACCTGTTGTGATTGACCCATGCAGGAGTAATCCCATGTGTAAAAACTAATGATATATCGAGAATTTTATCGGAAAAATGGTATCTCGAGAATTTCATTGAAAAAATGATATCTCGAGAAAGATGAGAGATAAGGTGAGGAGGAGTGGGGCGTGGCGGTGACTGGTGGTCGGACTGGGCGGAGGCATCGGGATGGACGACACATTATGTCTAGTTTTGTATCTCTCTCACACACACCCACGTAGGTGGGGACGTGCACGAAGAGAAGAGGTGCACGCACGGCGCATGTACTCCCATCTCTTTCCCAGCCACACCCGCGCGGTTACACGGTGGAGCTCATTTCTGTATGAAAAGGCAGCCCACGTGGTAATTTGACACGTGTACTGGTTGTCCACTTGATGGAGGATCGTCTACCACAGGTGAACAAACAAATTGTGACTTGACACGTCATATGGGGCCTACCTTAGAGGCAAGGTTCTATACACTCGAGATGCTCTGTACGTAAGTATTACTTTTGATGTGTCTCGTCAACTCGCAGAATGAGGAGAAGCTTGCTTATTACGCCGTCTCCCCCGCCCACGGGCGCGGTGGCTCACAGGACGAGGTGAAGCTTGCTTACTATGCCTACGCCCGCTCCTTCGCCCACGCGCGCGGTGGCTCACAGGACGAGGAGAAATTTTTAATACTCCCTCCGTTTACTCCTGTCCCTACCTTGGTTAGAGAGATTATCATATTGTTTGGGATATAGTATGTCTTTTAGTAGTACTCCCTCCTTTCCAGTTTATGGCTCAAGTTCCTTGGAGTAGTACTACCTCCTTTCCGGTTTATAGGGCTCAATTAAAAAATCTCACCAACCAAGGTAGATGATGAGTGGTGGAATAATTTTTGTAGTTTGCAAAATCACTCAATTAGTGTGCCCATTTTCTTCACAAAATTCTGTTTCCAATGCATTAATTGCAATGCATGCATGAATAAAGTACATGCATTGGTCAACTCTCTCTTAATCCTCGCATGCAATGATTTCATGCACCTTGAAATCTGAACATGTGATGGGAAACAATCAAATTGAGACTTATAAAACAGGAAAACTAAAATTTTGAGATAAGCCCTATAAATCGAAAATGTGGGAGTATATAGGAGTAGTACTACTACATCAATTTCCTTGGAGTCTGTGGTGCAACAAGCTACCCTAGGCTATGTTACTACTCCCTCCTTGCCAGTTTATGGCTCAATTGCAAAATCTCTCCAACCAAGGTAGACGGTGAGTGGTGGAATTAATTTCGTAGTTTGCACAAGTAATGTACGCTCGTTTTATCAAGAAGTTATGTTTACCGAGACATTAATTAGAACGAATGCATGCATGACCACTAAATTTCCATGAACTTCTACATGCATTGGTGAGTTTTCTCTTGACAATGCTTGCATCGCGTGATTTAACGCACCTCGAAATCCAACATGTGAAGGTACTACTACTACTAGTAGAATTGAGACTTATAAAATGGAAAAACAATTTTTTTAGACGAGCCCTATAAACCGGAAAGGAGGGAGTAGTAAGTAGTATATATATTACCTCCATAGTGGGTACGTACTCCATAAAATCATATTTTCCCAAAACTAGGTCGCTCAACCTTTATTTGCTTGTTTCCCTCCCTGCCTCGTTGCCTCGAACAGACTATGCCAAACTCCCCCGCCTGCCGCCCGGGAAAAGACCCGCCCTTGCCTTTTTTAGTCCGGGTTTGTATTGATGGATCGCGAGAAGCAGCAAAAACCAAGCCGTGTCTTGTACTCCTCCGTTGACGCTCGCTTTCATGAATTATGTACTTCCTCTCACCGACATGTGGGACATATAGCAACCGGGTTGATGTGTCATGCACCAAATAACAATGCAGAACAATAGGGGGACGCACCCTAGTCGTACCGCCCCAGTAGTAGTAATGATCAATGAGACGTCAAATCACAATGCCGCACCTTCCCATACGGACGAAGGAACCATTATTTCACACTTCGCTTCGTCATCATCTCCTTCAAGAAAACCACGTAGTATTGCTTCTGCCATTGTTCTGCCTCAAGAGGGGCACGCGCATCGCCTTGGTACATCATGACACGTGGGACCGCATGACAGGCCATGCTCCCCCGCCCATCGCTCGGTAAAATCACCTCATTTTTACTACTTCCTCCGTATCGGTTTACAGGGCATGCACGTCATTCCAGGTTGAGAATTTAACTGACTATATATGTGATGAACAGTATATGTTTAGAAACTACATCCACTTAAGAATCAAATGATATACTTTTTGTGACATAGTAACTCATATTTAGTTAGTCAAATGGATGACCGAGAACTACGTGCGCGCCCTATAAACCGAGTCGGAGAGGGTAGTACAATACATCTCTACTCCTATAGAAGACTCAGTTGGGGATGATGGTGTGTCTGCCATCCGTCATTTCTGACCATCAGATCTGCATCTAACGACTATGATGTAAGTCGTGGCATTTTTGCAACAAGACCCCACTCCTCTGCTCCAATTTACAGAAACCCCTTAGTATCTTGAAACCAACCACATCCCTCCCCCACCTCATCAAAACAACCACAAGGAATATATTTTGAGTGAAACCTAATACGAGTATATTTTTAGTGATATATATACCAAACTATAGTGTTTTTCTTTCAAGTTTGTGAACATGTATTATTCTATTTTGGATCCGTTGCAACACACGGGCACATTGCTAGTTAGATCAATATAGTCGGGATTCACCAAGGAGCAAAACCAAGTGGTAGGTTGCTCATGTCGTGTTGGCGTAGCAACTCAGGGCTCATTCGATTTGGAGGAAATCAGAACGTAGGAATTAGGAGTAGTATAGGTATTTGATAGGATGGCACTCGCCATCCTAAGGAATTTACTTGCCTCGTTCCCACGCGCAAAATGAGCTTTGAGTGGATGTGTAGTTTCCTCCAAAAACACAGGAAATGAGTAGTATTCCTACGAAATTCCTATACGCATTTCCTATAAACCTAATGCATATATAGGAAATTTTCCTCCGGAATCCTTGTTCCTATGTTATTCCTACGAAAATCCTCCAAACCGAATGAGGCCTCAAGTAGGGTCAGTCCACACACGAAATGGTGACACACTTAATAGGACCCCTTTGGCCGACATGTGGCTCATCCACCATCTTGTTCCACGTGCGATGCACCAAATTATAGTTCAGAGCAGCGGTTGGACTCGGAGGCACCCCGGTCGTAGCACCGCAGTAGTAGTAAATGAGCGATGAGGGTCAAATCACAAAGCCCCACCTTTCCCGCATTAAGCTAGAGGGACGAAGCAACCATCATTTCACTCCAGGGCGCAAGAGCATAAAGAAAAGAGCAAACCAATGATGCGTGCGGCAGCTACCTAGGGCACCCTGGGGTAGGGGCCTCCACTACAAATCCATTTTTTGAAAGCGCCTCCACTACAAATCCGCTTCTCCCTCGTCCTCTTAGAGAAAACCGATGATGCGTGCAGCGGTAGGGTTTGTAGGAGTACTACGGCGCGCGGGGACACGTCGTAGTAAATGGGAGAGGGATTGAGTTCGAGTCGACGCCTTAATATGTGTGGGCCGCTTGGTTTTACGGGAATGAGGCAGCATTTGGGTTCGGGGACTAGTGGAGATATACATACAAAAAGTTGTGGACGTAGGTTCGACCGAAAGGAAATGATGCATGGGCCTTGCATTTTGATATACCCACGGTCTCGTGAAATTTTCTACTCTACCTAAAACTAGTAAGGTACACATGCATTGAACGCATGAGATTTGGAAACCAAATTATGAATAAATACACACTATAGAATGTAAAGCTTTGAGTCATATATGCATGATGTAGATGTTCGTTTAGTTCTTATAGTTAATCTCATTCAAAATCAATTAGTTTTATAAAAAAGTTAAGATTCATGGGATTGTGCATTGTAAAGCATAAAGTCAAAAACAAATAATGGCAATTCATTTAGAAAAAAAAAAGTTTGGGCAATTATGATACGGAAGATTTTAGAACAAAGAGAAGTGCTTGTGTTTTGGGAAAACATGCACGGCCCACATCTCTTATTGGTTGATATGTCACGAAACAAGAAAGGAGGAGGGAGTTAATGTACCATGCCAAAGCGTTTTGGGATTAGTTGGTTTTCGGAAGATGACTTACACACCTAGACGGAGGGAGTACAAAGAGAAAAAATGAATTGCAGTTAAAAGAATGACATTTCTAACAAAAATGTGAATGTGAACTACATATGTGTGCACATGACCAGCACATACATTGTCAATTCAAAATTTAATGCAAGAAATAACTTATGAGTAACATGCACAAATTGATGATGTGGTGCTTGCATGCATAGAGTAGAAAAAACAATGTGATTTATGACTTGCATGCATGACGTGTTCTTGTGCCATAGTTGCATGTCTAGGAAAAAAAAGCTACTAGTGGGTTGTACTAGCTATTTAGGAATAAAAGATGTATACATGGAAGTTGTAGGGAAAGAGATGACATGTATCTCAATTTCTATGAGTAGGGATTGGAAAAGAGATGTCATTTGGTTCACATCATAGGAACTTTTCTCTTGAATCTAGAGATGACATGTATCTCAATTCCTATGAGGAGGGATTAGAAAAGGGATGTCATTTGGTTCACATCATAGGAACTTCTCTATTGAATATACGCTAATGTTTATTTTCCTTTGAAATTATGGGAGTATAGGAATCCATTCATATGAACCAAGTGGCTCTAAAGCTATAAAAATGATATCATGTTTATTTGCTTTGAAATGTGGAGTATATGAATCTATTCCTATGAACCAATTGGCTCTAAAGGAAAAAATCCTATAAAAATCGTATCATATAGGGTTCCTATGATATTCCTTCGAACCAAAGGATGGTTGAAATTGCTGCAGGTGATACGACGGTCTTTCTTTGTAGACTCCTCCCCCATCTTTATAGTTACCTCTCGAAGATGAATGAAATGATATATACCGGGTATTCTATATGTGCATTTTGGTACACGAAAACTCGGTAAAAGTTTGTGAGGTTTAAATTCTCAATAAAGCTATATGCACTGCATTTTGGAACGGAGGGAGGAGCATACAGCAGTTGCTAACACTCATGTGGAAGATTTGTGTGTAGGGGGAGTGGCCGCTCTGTTAAATGACATGGCAAAACTGACACTGTTGGATGCCGATCTAACGGTTCTTACGGCGTTCGTCAGGAAACGGCTTGTGGAGAACGTTTGTCAGATAATGATTTACAGACACATGCATAATTGCATTGATACATGCCCCCTCTCTCTCACGCACACACACACCCTCACGAGTCACGACTCTCCCGAGTCCTCTCGCACCCACCGTCTGTCTGCAGGTAGACGTCACACACATATGTGCCCTTCACACCCTACCCTCAGAACTTATAAAAAACAAAAGACGTCGCACACCTTTTATTTTAGCTCACACGTCACACACTTATACTATTACTCTTGTGGCGAACGTTCTTTGGGCATAGTATATTGTACTCTCACGAAGAGAAGCGGTGCATGCACGCACTAGTTCTCACACACCCACTCGCGAGTACACATTGGAGCGCATTTTTTTGAAGCTGGTACAACAAAATCACTCCACTATATATATAAGAAGGATCCTTAGCACATGCTTTACTAGGGTTCCTCTCTTTCACTCTCTCATGCTCTCCAGATCTAAGCAAGACATAGGTGGCCACACTCTCTCTGCTCACGGTTGGTCACAAATCCGTCTGGACCACCTCGACTGGGGCAGGGATGTAGGTGCATCGTTCATGCTGTCGTCGGCGACGAGGGAGGAGACCAACGGCTGCCCGCACGTCCCAATCGGCGGCTGTTCCGTTCTCTCCAAGAGAGCGCCGACTCGGGAGGGCCTCCAACCCCTTCTTCCTCCCTGTGGTATTGTGGCGAATATGCGGCCTCCCGACGCCATCTTTGCCACATGCCGACGACCCTCGGGTATATATTCCTTCAAAACCTGCCTTGCTCTACTGCCCCAACTCCCCACATGGCTGTGTGTGGATCTTTTTCTACTTCCATCGGTTATTCCAAAGCCACCTAGACTTTTACTATTATTAGAGGTAAAGCTAGTTCATACAGTAGAATCTAAGAGTTGGTTCAAACAGGGAAGAAAGTGGGAAAGCTGTAGCATTAATCTAGGACTTGGTTCTAAGAGGAAATGGGGGAAATTAGTAGATACTGGCTACCCAACCGGTCTAGTGGTTGAAAAGGCGAAGAAAGCATGGTGGATGGCGAAGGGTGGTGGGAAATGGGGGAAAGTAGTAGATACTTAAATCTCACACCGCTAACATTGCTTCATCCCAGTGGAACTGCACAAATTTGATTGCACATTTATTGACCATGTGCTACTCTCATGACAATAATACTAATGCTATTGTTCTGCATGTCAATTTAGTGGCAGTGTTGATGTGATATGACGCTACTTACTTAAGGGCACTTTCATACTGTTAGTCTAGTGCCAATTATAACACAATAGATGTCGTTGTTAATCATACGTCACTGCAAATATCTGTCACTGTTTAAATAACCGTATTTCGTATTTGTGCAAACAGGGATGTCTGTCTCCATATCATTTCCATCTGCGCAATCAAAAGTACACACCTCATTTTTAGTACAACTGCACAAAATGAGATGGCTATTCCTATCTGCCGTCCTCTAACCACCAGTGGTCCAGGTATTCCTACATTGGTTCTAACTAGGTAGAATGACCAACACAATCTAAAAGAAGCTGATTCGTACGTTTTACTTCCTGATTGCAGTGCAGGGACGAGCGAAAATAACTGCATCCTAGTCCGGAATGCACTTTCTACAAGTTGATCCATGGACCGAGGACTAGCTGGCACGGCTGCATGGAGGTTTTTGGGACAGGTGCGCAAACAAGAGGCATTGTGGTGTGCTTATTTATGAAAATAGCGGTGCTTAAATTTAATGGAATGCACAAGAATTTCACCTTGTCAGTACACTACATGGTTCAGTTCAGCATTCCAGCTGAGAACACAATTATAATTGGTTATTCTGGATTGAGAGAACCTAACCCTAGATGGTGGCAACAAGAAAAAACCAGAGTGAACTCGAGGAAATTTAAGCCTGCCGGGAGGCCCTTTGCTTAGAGAAGCCTTGCTTGTTTCTTCCTGATTTGTAAACCTTCTCACAACTTTGTCTTTTGCTGTGAACTAGTATTTGTTTGTTATGTTCTGTGAATAATTGAGATGTATAAAATTGCTTAACTTATGCTTTTCAAGTTTTTTATGAAGCCGAGTTTAATGTGAGTGTTCCACATGAACGCTGGACTAGCGTGTGAACGTTTGGAATTTACATTGTGGCCTCAGTTAACTGCATGAACCACTGTAACAAGATACGTAGTTGCTTATATGTCAGACAACAGATTATTGATTGTTAGCTGGTCGATAGCCTAGTGTTGAACCGAGCTGAGCCAATGTGCCGTGTTTTGCACAACCACTTACAAGTGGGGTAGCACCAATAGTATCTACAAGTACTTATGTATATGTCGGTGCGCATTTCTCGAATGAGTACTCTATTTCATCAAACACGCTCTGCTCATATGATAAACCGTGACAACTTTTGTGTTACCATGCCATATTCATGAAAAAACTAGTGAGGACACATCTGTTTCGGCAACAATTACGATGGTTCTCACATGATTCACGAGCACACAAAGGTAGCAGCAATTTCCATAGACGGATTCAAACAGAGTACTAGCCCCAGAGGGCTCGATAATAGGCAAGGTTCGGATAAGTAGACACAATCCAAACTAGTATTAAACACTAGCTGGGGCAACTATTTCATGCCTCGATCTAATTTGGGTGGACACAAGACTGAACTTGCCATGAACATCATTGAGGATGTCCGACAGCAGCTCAATCCTGTGAACCTTCATGAAGATAACCTTGTGGCCTTGCCACTCATAAACTTGTTTGTGGAGGCATGCACGTCATCTTCGTGCGTAAGCTTGACAAGAACAGTATGCCTCACAAACGAAGGAGTAGCTTTGAACTTCTTGTGCTTCAGTACACCCTGGACAACACGCCTGACAACAGTGAGGCCGGAATACAACTCGGCATCGGTATAAGCGCAAATGGCTTCCAGGATCCAACGGCCTAAGAACTTTGTTTTCCTAGTGCGTATATTCAGGTCATCCGCCTCATAGCGAGTGACATGTACAACCACACAAGCCTGTCTGCATCAGGGCTCTAATTGAAATAGAAACAAATTCTGAATTACTTTCCAGTATAAGAAACACAAGTTATTTAAACCACTATGTATAGCATGGCATCGAAGCTAATAAAGTATTGCATTATTCATCGCCACATACTTAGATGAAAAACCACAATCGAGATCGGCAAAGAAGAAAATCACCTTGGGTAGCGCAGCGCGCGGGGGGGGGGGGGGGGACACATCCTCAAAGCGGGAAAACTCCACCTGCAGTGCCACGGGGGCTGTAACCTCAAACACGGCGTTGACCATCTCAGTAGTGGTCGTGAGTGTATCTGGGGTCGTCTTGATGGCTACCTCCATCTTCTTGGATCTCTATGTCTCATGGGGAGCACCCTCCCGCGTCTGCTCCAATATCGGTAGATCTTTGCCTGGTTCTCTTTGGTCCATCATGAAACTGACGAATACTAGGAGACCACTGAAAGGAAAACACAATCGCAATGACAACGAAACAAAAAAGAGAGTGAGGATCGGTTACTGCTTTGCGAAAGTTCTTTTTTTTCTCTGAACGAAAATATACCAATATCACGGATCCGCTTACCTTCCCTTCGTTGAGAGAGAAGAACAGTGGCAGATGCGAGTGTTGGCTTTCTTGAAGACGGTGAGGGAGAATGGGATTCAGCAAAGATTGAAATGATGGTTTCTTTGTCCGTCAAACTTAGACTGCGGGGAGGTGGGGTTTTGTGATACGACGGCTCGTTACTGCCACGCTATGACCGGGGTGACTCTCCGCGTGCATACTGCCTTCTGATTTGGTGGATGGCATTTGGGACCGCGCGCGGCATGGCTCGCATGTCGGTGAACAAAAGTAAAACGACATTCAGTAGAGGGAGACATTTTGATGACCTAGGAGGAGCCAGAAGCGGTAGTGTATCCACTATACTAGTAGTAATTTTTTTTCTGATAGCTGTAGAGTGTCTCCACTTTACTAGTAGTAATTGTTTCTGTGGGCCCAAGACAAAATAGCCCATCCACCCTACTAAATAATAAAATCAATTCAAAAGCCAATATATTTACTTAATGAGAGGCGCTACCCACACCCAGCACACCGCCCCCCAAAAAAACCTGGGTGCTCTTCTTCCTCCTCACTCCCACCCACCTCACGTCAGCTCGCTCCACTCATACCCCCAAATTCCTCACCTCACTCCTACAGAAAACCCCAGTTCCCCTTCTTCCTCGCTACTACAGAAAAACCCCAGCTCCCATTCTTCTTCACTCGCACTACAACTAGGCTCGTCATTCGTTACTCTGCTCAAATCCGTGAGCGCGATGCGACACCCTCGAGGAAAATGGAGTCGGCTGACCCCAGCGCCAAGAAGATGAGGCTCCCGCCTACAGCGACCCCTGTTGTAGATCCCGCACCCGGCAGCGCGGGGAGAAGCGGCGACCCTGCCCCCACCGGATCCCAGGAACCCGTAGAATCTCGGGTGGACCGCATCAGCGATCTCCTGGACGCCTTCCTTAGGGAGATCATCTCGCTTCTCCCCACCAAGGATTGCTGCCGCACCCAAGTTCTCTCAATTAGGTGACGCCCTCTATGGCATGTCGTGCCCCTTAATCTCGACTTTTGTCAGCTATCTCTCTTCAATGATTTTGAAATCCCCAGAGCCATCATATCCTCCCACCAAGGCTCCGTTCAAAGCCTCTTCATCCGGTCATTGCTACCTGAGCAAGCATACCATGCCCTGCATGGTGGACGCCTGGCTGAAATCCCCTGAATTCACAGAACTACAGCTGCTTGAGTTCTACTATTCCCCTGAAAATCACCTACCAGATACCGAACACCATCTACCTGTGCCCTCAGCACTGATGTCCATCTCGCGGTTTTCCTCCTCTCTCCACACTGCCACCTTTGCGCTGTGCGACCTACCAGACAATCTGGTACTAAACCTTCGACTCCCATTTCTCAAGACACTTTCACTTGTGCGGGTTCATATATCAGAGGCCTCATTGCACAGCATCATCCACTCCAGTTGCCCTTCCCTGGTGTGCTTGGTGCTTGTTTTCACAGTTAGAATCGGTTGTCTCCAAATAAAGTCACCTAACCTTGTAAGAATTGGAATTTCTTTTGACGGAAGGAAGCTGTAACACCCACAATGCGGCTATATCTCCCACGTGTCGGGGCACGACTTAGAGGCATAACCGCATGGTAGGTTTGTCACAAGAGGGGTAATATTCACACAATCCCATGTACTGAATAGAAAGGGATAAAGAATTAGCTTACAATTGCCACTTCACACAATACATAAATAACCCATACATCATCCAAAGTACAAACAAAGGTCCGACAATGGAACCAAAATAAAGAAAGACAACCCCAAATGCTAGATCCCCGATCGTCCCAACTGGGCTCCACTACTGATCATCCGGAAAAGAAACATAGAACGGCCCGAATCCTCGTCGAACTCCCACTTGAGTTCGGTAGCATCACCTGCACTGGCATCATCGGCACCTGCAACTGTTTGGAAGAATCTGTGAGTCACGAGGACTCAGCAATCTCACACCCGCGAGATCAAGACTATTTAAGCTTATGGGTAGGATATGGTAATGAGGTGGAGCTGCAGCAAACACTAAGCAATATGGTGGCTAACATACGCAAATGAGAGCGAGAAGAGAAGCAACACAACGGTCGAGAAGCTATAAGTGATCAAGAAGTGATCCTGAAGCTACTTACGTTCAAGCATAACACAAAAACCGTGTTCACTTCCCGGACTCCGCCGAGAAGAGACCATCACGGCTACACACGCGGTTGATTCATTTTAATTAAGTTAAGTGTCAAGTTCTCTACAACTGGATATTAACAAATTCCCATCTGCCACATAACCATGGGCACGGCTCTCGAAAGTTTATACCCTGCAGGGGTGTCCCAACTTAGCCCATCACAAGCTCTCACGATCAACGAAGGATATTCCTTCTCCCAGGAAGACCCGATCAGACTTGGAATCCCAGTTACAAGACATTTCGACAATGGTAAAACAAGACCAGCAAAGCCACCCGATGTGCCGACAAATCCCGATAGGAGTCGCACGTATCTCGTTCTCAGGGCAACACCGGATGAGATAGGCTATGAGTGAAACCAACCCTCGAGTTTCCCCGAGGTGGCCCCGCAGGCGGCTCGGTTCGGACCAACACTCAGAGGAGCACTGGCCCGAGGGGTTTAAAATAAAGATGACCCTTGAGTCTGCAGAACCCAAGGGAAAGGTATATGGTGGTAGGTAGGCAAATGGTAAAACCAAGGTTAGGCCTTGCTGGAGGAGTTTTATTCAAAGCGAACTGTCAAGGGGTTCCCATAACACCCAATCGCGTAAGGAACACAAAATCAAGGAACATAACACCGGTATGATGGAAACTAGGGCGGCAAGAGTGGAACAAAACACCAGGCAAAAGGCCAAGCCTTCCACCCTTTACCAAGTATATAGATGCATTAAAGTAAATAAGATAAAGTAATGATATCCCAACAATATCCATGTTCCAACATGGAACAAACTTCAACTTCACCTTCAACTAGCAACTCTATAAGAGGGGCTGAGCAAAAGCGGTAACATAGCCAAACAACGGTTTGCTAGGAAAGGTGGGTTAGAGGCTTGACATGGCAATATGGGAGGCATGATATAGCAAATGGTAGGTAGCGCGGCATGGCGTTAGAGCGGACAACTAGCAAGCAAAGATAGAAGTGATTTCGAGGGTATGGTCATCTTGTCTGAGATCCCGCGAGGAAGAAGAACAAGCCCATGAAGAAGACAAACAGACTTAGTCGAACGAATCCTCACACATTCGGAACGAAACCGAAACTAAAGAGAGAAGCAACCCGAAAAGAAGCAAACAACATGGTAAACAACCATCAAATAATCATGGCATGACGCACAATCAAGTATGATGCATGTCCGGTTTAAATATGCATGGCATGGCAAAGTGCATAAACAATACTACAAATTAAGTGGAGCTCAATATGCAACGAGTTTCACATTGACGAAACACCACATCAATTATTTAGTTCTCTCTTGTTTATGTACCCAACAATATTAAATGTTATTAAACATGGCAAGAGGTGAAACATATAAAAAAACTACCTATCTAGGCAAATTTAAATGAGGCCGGAACAACAAACAACCATTCCGATAAATCCCCATATGCATTTAGCAATTTAATGCAAACAGCAATTTAAGCATTCTTGATGTTGTTATCATGATGCAGATGACATCTGCAAGTTTTAAGGAATTTTTATGAAAAAGTTAACATGAAGGATGATATGAAGCATTTGTCATCATGGCGGAAACGAAAAGGGGTGCCACGACAACGAATCCGAAAATGATGCCACGGCAACATATCGGTTCCGATAACTCGATTGAGATACTGATGCAAAAGAGAAGTGTGCAGATATGTGGAACAATTTACAGATGGTGGGGTGATTCCGTTTACCGGATGTCCCATGTGTCGGTGGCATGGCAACCGAGGGTCATGCACGAAACAAACGGGCACAGTGCAAAGACGGGGTTCAACTCGTAAACCACACAACATTCGTTCACGGGCGGTCATCTCGAGGTTATACCTTTGAAGCGTGCCTTCGGGATGGATCGAGTTCATAGAGGAAAGTATACGTTCTAGCGATGTAGTGGAAGTAGTCGTTCACGGAAGTCGTGGGAGTAGTGGTACACGTTCGTTTTTAAAGAGGTACTTGGTGCATCCGAGGTTTCCGGAGGTGACGGCAGTTGAACTTGCTGATCCGAGGGGGTATTTGGCAGTCTTGTTCTTGCGACGGTAGTTGTTCACGTTCGTTCGAAGAGATACTTGATGACTCCAAGCCCTTCGGGGTCAACGGTAGTCGTACACGGGTCTTTGGTGATGGTAGGCGTACACTCGTGGTAGTAGAACTTAACACTTGCGTTACACATGTCTTTATTGACAGTAGTGGTACACTAGTCGGAGACGGACTTGACGCATCAAAGGTCTTTGGTGTCACGGTACTTGTTAGGTCATCATGTAGATGTACTTTCGAAGAGGAACTTGTCGCGTCCCAAAATGAGCAAGGAAAAATCCCTCGTTCAACAGTGCTCGAACTTAACGAAATCCATGAATGTTTCTTGGCGTATCCTGGTCTTGGAGAGGTCTATGGAAAAGAACTTGGCATCCACGGAGACATGGAGCCGCGGTCTTGGCGTCGAGCAGGGCCGGCCCTGAGGGGGGGCAGGAGGGGCGGCCGCCCCGGGCCCCCGAAATCCAGGGGCCCCCTCCCGGCCTGTGCGTAGGTAGGCAAAGGCCCAAGCCACATGCAGACGGGAACGACGCAACGTTGTCCTCGTTTTCCTTCTTCCAGCCCATGGTGTATATGCTTCTACATTAAAACAGGCATGCATGAGGCACGAATCAATCAGGAAACCCTAAAAACCGAATCAATCAGGATCCATCAGCTTGGAGACACAACCAGGGAGCTTTGATCGAGGATGAGGTCCAGTCGTCCAGATTGCAATGAATATGGCTGCACACGGGATGGGGCGTCTGCGCACCGGCGCTGGATGTCACCTATGGATGTGGGCGGTTGCCGGCCGGCCGGCCGATGTATATTCCACAAGTATCGTTAACCATTATGTTTCTGCAGTTTGACACTTTGTTCTTGTGGTCTAAATCTCAAAGAGATCAAGAACGAAAGTGATGTTTTGGATAATGATTCTGACGACTAATTTTTAGATGAACTATGCAATGACGGAATAAATTAGAAAATTAGGTCCTGATTTATTAAGTTTTAGACGAACTATCACAATACTTCTGCTTTGATTTTTGAAGATATGAAAGAATATTTTTCATATCATTTATATTGATTTTTTCATGATTCTAAATTAAGTTTTCAGGTATTGTTATTTATAATATCAATCCTACAATTAGTTCGTCTAAGAACTACTGTGCATATCGAACGCAAACATCATCACAGTGAACACGGCTTTGCCTTTCGAAACTATATTTTGTGATAGACATTTAGACACACACCTTTACTTCCTCCATAGGTCATCATATAAAATTTTGGGTTACTCGTGAGTGAACCTGGGCATCCTCCGGGACGCCTAGTCCAGGCCGGGCTATGCAAAGCCCGACCTCAAAATCCTAAGCCTGAGCCCAGCCCGACCTGGCCCAAATGTCGGGCTTTCAAGCACCTTTTTTATAAAATAATGAATTTTGGGATATTAAAATGATATATTATACCGATATTTCTAATAAAATAATGATATATGCCATGTTCGGGCTTTTAGGCCGGGCTTCGGGCAGAAAAGCTGAGCCCAAGCCTGGCCTGGTTGTTGGGCTTTCGGGCCGGGCTGTCCACTCCCGGGTTTACTCGCGAGATCGTAGTGACACAAAATCCAAAGTGTTTACAAAACTGAATATTATTGTTATGATGATCCAAAAGGGGGCCCGAGTTTTAGTTTCGCCCCGGGCCCCTAAATTCTCAGGACCGGCCCTGGCGTCGAGCAGGGGTTCGAAGGCCAACGAGGGGCGAGGTGGACGCTGCTGTTGCCTGCCAGGAGGCGAAGCAAGGCGAGAGGATGCCGGTGGAGTAGGGTCGGCCTAGGCGTGAAGTAGCGGCCAGAGCAGGGAGCAGGGAGGAGGGAGGCCGGAAGGCGCGGTCGTCGCGCTCGTCGGCGTCCGTGAGGAGGCGCAGAGAGGCGCGACCTGCTCGGGCTCCAAGCAGCAGGGCGGCGTCCTCCGGCGAGGAAGGCGAGGCCGAGGACAGGAAGGCCGGAGGGTGGCGCTCGGGGAGGCGCAGTGCAGGTAGTCGGCGAGGACGACGGAGAGGTCCGGCTCGCCGGGCCGGCGGACGGCAGGGCAAGGGCCAGTGCGGAGCGGGGGCTCGAGCGCTGCAGAGGGAGAAGGACGCCGGGAGTTACAGGTGAAGAAGCAGAGGCGCAAGGAGGACCATGGCGGCACGGGCGACGAAGCAGCAGCGGCGCTGGCGCCGGGCCATGCGGCGGGGAGGCGAGGAGGTGAAGAGGGATGCGGGCGCCATCAGAGGAGCCTGGAGGGCTCGAGCGAGGGAGGGATCGAGAGGGAGATGGGAAACGATCGGGAGAGAGCGAGGCTCTCCTGTGGCGGCGCGCTGCTGGAGACGAGGGAAAGGAGTGGGGGTTCGGGAGAGGGTTAGGGTTAAGCAGGGGTTCTGCTGGGCCTTGGCCTTGGGCCGGCGCGGGAGGTAGGGAGGCCCAAGTGGGTTGCGGCGCTGCGGAGAGAAGCTGGGCCTCGACTGGAACTCTGCTCCTCTGTTCTTTCCTCTTATCCATTTATAAGATATAAATGGAACTTGCATAAATGCACAGAGAGGTAGCAGTGGAATTAGCTAGAGACAAAAATAGTTCTGGAGTCCTTGGAATATGATCAATTAAAGAAAAGTGGTGTGAGGATTTTACAGACTATAAATTTAAACATGTTCAAATTTAATCCAAACTTGCATGAATTTATAACCTAACCAAACCGAACCCAAATGGGCTTAATTTTTATAGGATGGCCCTACATAATAGATATGATTTATGGGCACAAGATGAACATTTATGGAGGAAGTAAGAAAACCAAAGATAATAAATTGAGTTCAATATGTTGAATTCGAAAACCCTATCAATGAGTTCTGGCTGGGACAAAAATTTAGAGGGTGGCTGGACATATAAAACTTGCATTAAGAAGAGGGTTTGGGTAAGAATTGGAGAAGTGGAAATGCAACTCAAATAAAGGAAGAGCAAGGAACGAAGGAAGTAGCATTTTGGGATTTGGAAACTCGGGCGAAACCAAGTTGAAGTTGAGCAATGAGTAAAATACAAAGGATCAAAGAGAAGGAGTTGCAATGCACATGATGCTCATGGCAACATGAATGACCAAATGCAATATGACAAGAGATATGCATGGCAATGCAATATAACCGATGATGAACATGATGCAAGAAGCATAATATGACAATGGGACTCATCATGATTATGGCATAAACATATAGAAATGAAATATGCAAAAACATTATGATAATGCAACAAACATAGCAAACACACGACAACAACTAAGATAAAAGGAAAGCATCTAGAGCATCGGTCTTGGGGCGTCACAGCAGCTCATCATCCAAGATGCCCCTTCACTTCAAAGGTTGATCCTTGATTCTAGTTATTCACCATCACAAATAACTGTCCTCCCTGAGCCTAAACTGGAGACCTTGGGTGTAATACATGATCTCTGTGCTCATTTCAAGATGGTGTTTGGCTCCACAGTTCTTCAGGTACTTTATATTATCATCTACACTTGTAACCATAAGCTGCATTTTAAATTTCCGCGCATAAGTTATATATCATCTCGGAGTACACATTTTGTACTAATATTATGTTCTATGCTCAATGAAGAGTTTCTCCATGGATAGCCTATCAATGGTGCTGGATTCTATCAAGATCTTATATATCCAAATGAATAGTTTTGATCTGAACAAGATTATTGGCTTGCTGCAATGCTTTCCATGTCTGAATAAGTTGTATATGAAGGTGATAATTTCATGCACATTGGAAGCCCGCATATAGTGTACTAGAATTAACCGTTCAGCTGTTGCTCTTTCCACATTCTTTTTAGACCTTAACTGTTTTCAATCTTCATGTCTATTTAGGCAATAGGACGGGGTAAGAAAGTTATAACCAATCGGTGGATTCGTAATCACCGAGATTTTCTCACTTCTCATGACATTCGATTGAAGACAATAACGCTAGAACAATATGTAGCCAACCATGCAAACACTAGATTTTTCACATTCTTCCTGCTGAATGCGAGGTTACTATTGTCCATCAGGCTTAAGTTTATCAGCGACATGGTTTTGACGGATGGGTATGTCGAAGAGCAAAAAAAGGAGTTTCAGGTGGGCAAAAGAGCTTCTGAACGTGTCGGGCTTCTATTTACAACATATTGTGGTCATAATCGAGTAAATTTTACGACCCAGGATGTTCATTCTATGGACCTGACCGATCCATTTGACTGTGACTGCCAAAAACAGTGCTAGAGTTAGATGTTGTTGCCCTTTTCAACCTGGGTTTTGTCTAAACCTGATGAACGATTAACCC
Organism: Triticum urartu; assembly: GCF_003073215.2. Classification (NCBI taxonomy): domain Eukaryota; kingdom Viridiplantae; phylum Streptophyta; class Magnoliopsida; order Poales; family Poaceae; genus Triticum; species Triticum urartu. Next base: position 142,348,113 of record NC_053024.1, on the reverse strand, counting down.
TCGTGCTTTTGTACAGTTTTTAAGCTGGAGTTAGATGTTCTTGCCCTTTTCAACTTGGCTGTGACTGTCATATTTTCTTTGAAACAAGGCAAATGGCTTGCCATTCGTTTAATTTAGAGTGAAGTATTGTAACAAATCCCAACCAAGGGAAATAACATCACTCTCACTGGCTGCTTGAGCTCACTGTGTGTTACAGAAGCCAAGTGATTAGCCCCCACCAGCACCCACAAACTTATTTCGAACTAGCACACCAAATAGGTTGTAAATTTTCATAGGAAAGGCTGCATGACCATGACAGATTTGGATTATGACATTTGGGACCCACGAGGAAATAGCCTATCCAAGGTGGTGTCGACTTACTAGCTAGTCAACAAACGATTCTGCCTACCAGCCGTTGGATTGACATCCAACATCTGTCGTGTATCTGACATCAAACAGTAGGGACCCACCAACGTCATGGCAGTACGCAAGCAAGTGCCTCGTTATTATAAGCCCAAAAATGGTTCCTCCTATTGGTTGGACATCTGGGGCTCACGCCATTGTCAACGTAGTCAATAAACGAGAGAATTACTACACAACGAGCGGCTGACACCAGGGACCCAGCAGGTCGCGCAGTTGTTATTTACTTTTTTAGGAACAAGTAGTTGTTATTTATACTAGTTTTAGCGACGGATCAGGGTAACAACGGGGCTGTGCGGGGGCTATGGCCCGTCTAGCCAGGGTTTTATTTATGTTTACCACATCATGAGCCCAGTTGTGTTTTTTTCTTGCTGAAAATGGCTAGCACAGTTCTATTTTTTTTAAGAAATACCCAAACGAGGCGTACTTGCTTTATCAGCCGTGCTGGGCTGCAAATATTTCAAGACGAGGAGAGTTTCATTCAGTTTGCCTAGAAATGGGTTGTACATTTTTAAAACACATCAAACCGGGAATTAGTTTCAATTTTTTTAATTACAAGATTTTAAATTCCATTGATTTTTATGCGTGGACAATTATTTGGATTTTATATTTATATAAATTATTTTTCAAAATAGTTTGAATTTGACTCAATATTTAGGGATTAAAAATAGTTGACCGCACCAAAATATGCAAAATTTTGTATAATTTTTAACCGTGGCCACAATATCGGGTGTAATGCTAATAAAAAGAAGATGGACTCCATATGCTCAAAAAAGAAGATGGGCTCCAAAAAAATTCTTAAGAATTGGCAAATGGGCTGTAAATTATTAGAAATAATGGCAGATGAGCTATATGCTGTTTTCCACAGATTTGAGGCTGATTTGTGCGCCTACTACAGGTTGACGCATATGCTTTCCTAAAAAATAAGGTTGATGCACATGCAACACCGTGTCAACTTAGTCAACACACAAGAGCAGTGACTGTTGGATGTCCATCCAATGGTCGTCATGCTTCTTCAATCTCTGTTCTTCCTGCTCTAGACGCTCAAACAAGCGCCGGCGAGACTGCCTGCTCCCTCCTCTCGTGGCCGGCTATGCTGCCACGCGGGCCTCACCGCCCCATCATTCTCCCATCGCTGGCCTAGCCATCCCTCTACTCACCCACACCTGCTGTTATTCTCCGGCGACGGCAGACGAACCAGTAAACCCTCGCACTACCCTCCGCATGGGAAACAACTGCCGAGTTTTCCCTGGCTCCATGTCGTTTCCCTTCCTAGGCCTCGCCATCGTCCACTGCCCTTGTGCTCTCGGCGTGGCGTGGTCAACGTGGTCAATGAACGACATGCATCAGAACTGGACTGTACCTGGAGAGGCCGGCAGCTGGGTCCACGGCCGCACGCAAGGAAATGCCTCCTTATTATGCACAAAATAATGATTCCTCCACCTGACAGCTGGGACCCACCGGAAGGGCCTCTCTATTTCACGAAAAAAACGTTCCCCCGCTGATAGGTCGGACCCACTAGCTATATCTTCCCACGCAAGGAAGTGCCTCGTTATTATGCACAAAAAATGAATACCGCCCTGCTAGCTGGGACCCACCATAGTGGGAAGCTGACTTGTGGGCCTACTAAGATGACGGGGACGGAGGGCTTTGTTAACTTAGTCAATATGAACGATTCTAGCTCCAGTGACCGTACGATGTCCATCCAACGGCCGTAGTGATTCTTCAACCTCTGGTCTTCTTGCTCCAGCCGCCCAAACAAGCATCGGCCATGCCGCCTACTCCTGCCTCCCGTGTCCGGCTGTGCTACCACTGCTGGCCAAGCCATCCATCTATACTCACCCACACCTCCTGTTATTCTCCGGCGACGACAACCTCACACCGCAACCGAAGCAGTCAACCCACGTACTCCCCTCCGTGTGGGCATCCACTGTCGCGTCTTCCCCGGCTCTGCGTCGTCCCCTTCCTAGGCCTCGCCTCGTCCATCGCCCTGGTGCTCTCGGCGTGGCGTGGTCAATGTGGTTAACGAACGACTTCCATTGGAAGAGTACTGTACATGGAGAGGCTGACAGCTGGGTCCACGACTGCAGTAAGGAAGTGCCTCCTTATTACGCGGAAAATAATGATTCCTCCACCCGACAGCAGGGACCCACCGAACGAGCCACCGTATTTCACGAAAAAACATTTCCCCTTTGACTCCTGGGATCCACCAGCTATATCTTCGCATGCAAGGAAGTGCGTCCATATTACGGGCAAAAAAAATTCGCCCCCTAACAGCTGGGACCCACCAGCTACATCTTCGCATGGATCGAAGTGCCTGACAGTCGGGACCCACCTGGTCAAAGCGTGCGTAGCGTTGTCATTCTGGTCACGAACGTGTACGTACATACGATTGGTCTGTCTGCAGGCTGCAGCGATAAACTGTGGCCGTGTGAGGAAGGGCACGTGTCGTAGTAGAGGCGCGCATGTGTCGTAGTAGAGGCGCGCACGTAGAATGTACACGTACGTACAACGGCCAGGGTGCAAGAAAGAAAATACGGCCACGTACGTACATACGGGCGGGGTCTCGAACGCCTACTCGCGCATAGGTATGGCCAAGGCTCGTGTACATGGCTGGGTCGGAATGGAGAAACCGCGTCGTCGTCGTGTTCATGGGGAGGCAACAGAATGCGTCGTGTTCATCGGGAGGCAATGGAACGCGTGTTGTTCATCGGGAGCCAACCGGCTTGGATGGAACAACCGATGGAAATGAGGCCTGGCGACAGCAGAACGGGGGAAACGGCCTTGTGTTTGACCGGCCACGATCGAAAAGGGATCCTGTTCATCGGGAGGGGTCTGGCGTATCGCAAAACGGAGGAAACAGACCTCCTATGGTCGAAACGGGGTCCTGTTGATCGGGAGGGGTGTGGCGTACCGCAAAACGGAGGAAATGGACTTGTGTTGGAGCGCTACGGTTCGAACGGGGGTCCTGTTCATCAGGAGGGGTGTGGTGTACCGCAAAACGGGACTCCACGGGATACTGTTCATCTCCATCATCGACTGCCTCCACGGGCTACTGTTCATCCACCGTCGACTGCCTCCACGGGCTCCTGTTCATCCACCGTCGACCTCCTCCAGCCTCCACCTGCGACTGTTCATCCACGGGCTCCTGTTCATCCAGCCTCCACCGCTCCTCCACTGGCTACTGTTCAGCCAACCCTCTCCACGGGGTCCTGTTCAACCACCCCTCCACGGGCCACTGTTCATCCAGCCCTCCATCGGCTACTGTTCAACTAGCCCTCCACTGGCTACTGTTCAACCAGCCCTCCAAGGGGTCCTGTTCATCCAGCCCTCCACGGGGTCCTCTTCATCCACCGGCTCGATCGATCGGGGTACTGTTCATCCAGCGGCAATGACCTCTACTACCACGGGGTCCTGTTCATCCAACCCCCCACCGGGAACTGTTCATCCAAACCCCCTCAACAATGCTCACTGTTCATCAAGGGAAGGAGGTAGTAGTTTTTGATCGGCTTCAGTTAGCAGCAGTAGCGAAGGAATCACTCGGGTTCAGTTAACAACAAGGGATCGATCGATCGCTCGGGTTCAGTAACGCGTAGCCTGCAGTGCAATCGCTCGGTTTCAGTTAGAGCCCAACACCTCGCTCGAGTTCAGTTAGAGCCCAACGCCTTGCACACACGCGCGTATGTATGAGAGAAACGCGCATCACTCGGCCCCCGACTACCCACCATAACCGGGAACTCCTCGATATTTTCCTCGCCCTCGCTTCTACCATGGTTTTTTTCGTCATGGACGGCCCAAAGAATGTCATGCAGCTACGTCTCCGGCCCGCCCAGGATGAAAAGCCCATTTTCTGTCATGATTTTTTGTCATAGAAGTAGGAGCCCACCATATCTATGATGATACCGGGTTTTGTCACAATTATCATCATAGAAGTGTCATAAGTATGACAGAAAAAAATTCGTTCGACCCAAAATGTCACGAATGTATCTTTTTTTGTAGTGGTGTTCGCTACTTTGATAATTTGATATGTGGGTGGACCGGTGCTTAGGTGCTGTTCTTACTTGAACAAACCTCCTACTTATGATTATCCCTCTGCAAGCATCTGCAATTATGATAAAAGTATTAAGAATAAATTCTAACCATAGCATTAAACTTTTGGATCCAATCGGTCCCTTACGGAATAGCGCATAAACTGGGTTTAAGCTTCTGTCACTCTCGCAACCCACCATCTAATTGCTACTCCACAATGCATTCCCTTAGGACCAAATATGGTGAAGTGTCATGTAGTCGACGTTCACATGACACCACTAAGGGAATAACAACATACATACTATCAACAAACACATATCAAGTTCACATGATTACTTACAACATGATTTTTCCCGTGACCTCAAGAACAAAGGTAACTACTCACAAATAATAATCATGCTCAAGATCAGAGGGGTATTAAATAGCATAATGGATGTGAACATATAATCTTCCTCCAAATAAACCATATAGTAATCAACTACAAGATGTAATCAACACTACTAGTCACCCACAAGCACCAATCTATAGTTCCAGTAACAAGATTGAACACAAGAGATGAACTAGGGTTTGAGAGTGTAACGCCCTCGATGTGGCTATATCTCCCACGTGTCGAAGCACGACTTAGAGGCATAACCGCATTGAAAGCAATGTCGCAAGTGAGGTAATCTTCACACAACCCATGTAATACATAAGGGAAAGAGATACATAGTTGGCTTACAATCGCCACTTCACACAGATACATGAATAAAGCATTACAACATCCAAATACACTCAAGGTCCGACTACGGAACCAAAATAAAAGAAGAACCCCAAATGCGACAAGGTCCCCGATCGACCCCAACCGGGCTCCACTAATGATCCACTAAAACGAAACAACACAAAGGTCAAGATCTTCATCGAGCTCCTCCTTGAGCTTGGTTGCGTCATCTGCATGGACTCATCGGCACCTGCAAGCTGGTTTTGGAAGTATCTGTGAGTCACGGGGACTCAGCAATCTCGCACCCTCGCGATCAAGACTATTTAAGCTTATAGGTAAGATAAAGATATGAGGTGGAGCTGCAGCAAGCGACTAGCATATATGGGGGCTAAACATACGCAAAAGAGAGCGAGAAGAGAGGGCAAATCACGATTGAGAAACTATGATCAAGAAGTGATCCTAGAACAACCTACGTCAAACATAACTCCAACACCGTGTTCACTTCCCGGACTCCGCCGGAAAGAGACCATCACGGTTACACACGCGGTTGATGTATTTTAATTAAGGTCAACTTCAGGTTTTCTACAACCGGACGTTAACAAATTCCCATCTACCCATAACCGCGGGCACGGCTTTCAAAAGTTCAAATCCCTGCAGGGGTGTCCCAACTTAGCCCATCACAAGCTCTCACGGTCAACGAAGGATATTCCTTCTAGCGGGAAGACCCGATCAGACTCGGAATCCCGGTTACAAGACATTTCGACAATGGTAAAACAAGACCAGCAAAGCCACCCGAATGTGCCGACAAATCCCGATAGGAGCTGCACATATCTCGTTCTCAGGGCACACTGGATTGTCCAAACTTCCGGTAGGCCAGCCCAGAGTTGCCCCTGGTGGCCACCGGCGGCTGACAAGTTGGACCAACACTCAGAGGAGCACTGGCCCGGGGGTTTAAATAAAGATGACCCTTGGGCTGGCCGACCCAAGGGAAAGAAAAGGCTAGGTGGCAAATGGTAAAACCAATGTTGGGCATTGCTGGAGGAGTTTTATTCAAGGCGAACTGTCAAGGGGTTCCCATTATTACCCAACCGCGTAAGGAACGCAAAATCCGGGAACATAACACCGATATGACGGAAACTAGGGTGGCAAGAGTGGAACAAAACACCAGGCATAAGGCCAAGCCTTCCACCCTTTACCAAGTATATAGATGCATTAATTAAATAAGAGATATTGTGATATCCCAACAAGTAAACATGTTCCAACAAGGAACAACATCTCCATGTTCCACCAAGGAACAAACTTCAATCTTCACCTGCAACTAACAACGCTATAAGAGGGGCTGAGCAAAGCGGTAACATAGCCAAACAACGGCTTGCTAGGACAAGGTAGTTAGAGGCTTGGCTTAACAATATGGGAGGCATGGTAAGCAAGTGGTAGGTATCGCAGCATAGGCATAGCAAAAGAGCGAGCAACTAGCAAGCAAAGATAGAAGTGATTTTGAGGGTATGGTCATCTTGCCTGAAATCCCGCAAGGAAGAAGAAGAGTCCATGAAGAAGACAAACGGACGTAGTCGAACGGGTCCTCACAAATGCGACGTTATCGGAACCAACCTGAGGAAGCAAACACCGGAAAGAAGCACACAACATAGTAAACAAACCACACATGAACATGGTATGATATGTGAGATGCGGTATGCGATGCATATGCATGATTTGCAAGGGAATGAATGAACCTGGCCTCAACTCGGAAATCCAAGTGTGCCACTGGAAAGATGAGATGAAATCGCATGGAAACAATATAAAGAACGCCGGAATCGGAGTTACGGTTTGGAAATGGCAAGCAATTCAAATATGGCACCGGTATGTGATTTACAGCAAGTAGTCAACTAAATGCAATGGGATGAACATGCTACAGCACCCAAACATGGCATAAAAATGCATGGCAGGAATCCATTCATGATGCTTAACAACAGACTAGCAGTGAGCTACAGCCAATTCATCCATTAACAGGTTCCAACAAGCATGGCAAAAATGCATTTGGTAAACAGATTTCAGACTTAGTGAATTTAACACTTGTCTGGAATTTCAGATCAGGTAGCACGCTTTGGAGCAACAAACTATATGCTACAGGACCTGAACATGGCAAAGAAAAGCATGGCATGGAGCCACTCAAAGATCTTAACAAAAGTCCCTTAGTGACCATGAGCCAAAAGGGATCAGAAAATACAATTGCGAGCATGTGAACATGGCAAAAACATAATCAGACTCTCAGACTTAGTGAAAACTGGAGCATGCAAATCAGATATCAAGTAGGCATGATTACGAGCTCGATGCACTCACTACAGAGCATGTCATGACAATCTAAGCATACACCCATCAAGAATACACATTATGCAAGCTAGACATGGCAAGAACAATAACATGGCATGCACGGATCAACTACATCATCATCGGCAAAATCGCTAACAAGTAGACAATCTGCCCAGATTCATGAAATAGCAAGAGTAGAGCTCGATTGGGTCAAGCTAGGGTGCTCCATAATTGCAAACAAAGAAATGGATGGATAGAGCACTACAAGATTAACAAATCATCCTTACTGATCATCCTCAAAAGAGGCACGGATCACTAGGAAACAACATGAACATATGGCATAATGAGATAAACAGACCAAGGACTTAGTGGAAATGCTAAGTCCCTGAAATCAGCATTAACAAGTGCACCACTTTGCAAGCTTGTGCTAGTCACCACACACATCACAAAAATACATGGATGGCACCACTGGAAATATGGAAAAACCTATAACAAAACATATGTAGAGCTCATGGGCATAACATGCACACAATAATCATGGCAAAAATGACAAATATCTAAATAGAGCAGCAGATCTGACAATTATCTCAACTAGCATACTTCCAACAGCATTTCGGGCATCAAGATGAACTCAAATGAAAATGATGCAATGAGATGAAATGATATGCTCTCTAAGACGAACATTTTGATATGCTACATGTCCAAAATGGAGCTACAAAGAGAGAGTTACGATGCTGTGAAAAATGCAAAAAGAGGGGAGAGAGGGAAAAGTCAACCGAGTGGATTGGATCCAGATCTAGGGTTCGGTGTGCACGCGGCCCGAGGCGGCTCCGGCAAGCTCACAGCGGCTCCGGCGAGCTCGGTGGAGCGGCGACGGAGAGGTAGATCCGGCGTCTTCCGACCGGATCCGGTGGCGGGGGACGCGAGGAGGCGCGGGGAGGCGGCTCCGGCGAGCTCCCGCGGCGGCGGCGAGGTCCCGTGGCGACGGCCGGTGATGAGGCGGCGCGTGGGCGGCGGCGGCCGGCCCGGAGGAAGGAGGCGGCGGGGCGAAGGCGCGCGGGGCGCTCGGGCCCGATCCGGCCCGGGGCGGGCTCCCCGTGGGCCGCGCGGGCCGCGGCGGTGGTAGGTGGCGGAGGACACGTGGCACGCTGCTAGTGGCCGTGGGCGGCGGCGGAGGAAATGTCTGGCGCGGCGGACATGTCCGGTGGCGGCGGATCTGGTTTTCTAGGGTTTCGGGGGGAGGAAGAAGAAGAATTTCGGAGGGGTCTTTAAATAGGCATAGGAGGAGCTAGGAGAGTCCAAATGAGGTGCGGTTTTCGGCCACACGATCGTGATCGAACTCTCTAGATGATGGAGAGGGTTTTGGTGGGTTTTGGGCCAAAATGGAGGGGTGTTGGGCTGCAACACACATGAGGCCTTTTCGGTCCCTCGATTAACCGTTGGAGCATCAAACGAAGTCCAAATGGTACGAAACTTGACAGGTGGTCTACCGGTAGTAAACCAAGGCCGCTTGGCAAGTCTCGGTCCAATTCGGAAATGTTTAATCCCCACACACGAGAGAAAGGTAGAAATGACCACCGGAGGAGAACGGAGCGCCGGAATGCAAAACGGATAACGGGGAAAATGCTCGGATGCATGAGACGAACAAGTATGCAAATGAAATGCACATGATGACATGATATGCAATGCATGACACGCAAGCAATGACAACGCAACAACATCGAATAACTGGAGGACACCTGGCACAATGGTCTCGGGGCGTTACAGAGAGGAGATGGTGCTGTTGAAGATGTTGATGGAGATTTCCCTCCCCAAGATGGGAGAGTTGCTGGTGATGATGATGACGATGATTTCCCACTCCGGGAGGGAAGTTCCCCCGGTGGAATCGCTCCGCCGGAGGGAAAAAGTGCTCCTTCCCAAGTTCCGCCTCGAGACGGCGGCGCTCCATCCCGAAAGCCTTTTCCTTATTTTTTTTCTAGGTCAAAATGACTTATGTACCAGAAGATGGGCACCGGAGGTGGGCCGAGGAGGCCAGAACCCACCAGGGCGCGCCCAGGTGGGTTGTGCCCACCTGCTGGTTATTGGCTCGAGTATTTCTTAAATATTCCATAAAAAATCCCCGTGCAGTTTCAACTTATTTGGAGTTGTGCAGAATAGGTAGCCTGGCGTAGCTTTTTCAGCTCCAGATTTCCAGCTGCTGGAATTCTCCCTCTTGGTGTGTTCCTTGCAAATTATGAGAGAAAAGGCATTAGAATTACTCCAAAAAGCATTATTATGGATAAAAACATTATAAATAATAGTAAGAAAACATGATGCAAAATGGACGTATCAACTCCCCCAAGCTTAGACCTCGCTTGTCCTCAAGCGAACACCAAAATCAAAAAACATGTCCACATGCTTAGAGAGAGAGAGGTGTCGATAAAAACAAAATACAGACATAGAAGCATCATGTTGATTATTATAATAGCAACACAATTAAACATAGGACTTTTATCATAGAACTTTTATCAGATACTTCTCATGCATAAGTAATAGTTCATCACACAATCGAAGTATAAAGCAAAAACTCTATTAGAAACCAACAAAGTATGCTCTCGGTCAACTTTACAACCACAATTCATCATCTTTTCAGGAAGAGTCATGTGTCAGAGCCTTTAGGCAAGTCCACATACTCAACCATCATATAGTATTCTATGATTGCTAACACTCACCTCGTACCCATGAGCAAAACGTTTCAACTGGACACATAGAAAGATAGTGGCTTATGATTTTGCCTCCCAACATACTCACCTCGAGGGTGATGTCAACAATAATAACTCATGCCACCCATATTCAACTGGACACATGTGCCTAGATCTTTCCTCACCACATGATGCTTGCCAAAAGAGAAAAATAAAAGGAATAGAGATAAAAACTTTGACTCTTTGCATAGAAGTAAAAGATAGTCCCTTCGCAGAGTTGCCATGCGCTTATTTGTTTGTATGCTCAATCCATTAGTGCAAGAGAACGTCACGTCACATTGCCCCTTGTGATAGCGACATTTATTATGCAGTCTATCGCTTTTATTCTTCACCATCACAAGTTCATGCAACGCTCAATTTTCTGTTACACTAAATGATCTCACACTTTTAGAAGCAATTTTTATTGCCTTTTTGCACCGATGAAAACTTACTTGAGGGATCTTGCTCAATCCCTAGGTAGGTATGGTGGACACTTGAAAAAGATTTGTGTTTAAGGGTTTTTGGATGCACAAGTAGTATATCTACTTAGTACAAATTTTTTGGCTAGCAAAGATGGCAAGCACCACATGTTAAAGGATCCATGACAATATGACTTCTATGTGAATATGAACAAACATAAATCATTAAGTTGTCTTCCTTGTCCAACGTCAACAATTTTGGCATATAATATTTTGATGAGGGCTCACAATCACAAAAGATTTCTAGGATAGTATATTTATATGTGAATCTTCTCTTTCCTTATTGATTCTTTCATGAGTTGCATCATTGACTAATGCTATGTTTGTCAATCTCTAATAAAATTTTCTACTTATACTTTTTCTTATGTGGTGCTATCTCCTACCATAGGATTAGTATATAATCTTATTGATTTATTTCCTTTCTTTTGTTTGTTTCCTTTATATTTTTCTTTCTTATTTATTTTCTTTATTTGCAACATGAAAGTAAAGAAAGCAAAAACTCAAACTAAACTTTATTATATAACTTGCATACGATTACAATGATAGATCACTAAGAAAACTCTCAAATAAGAAAGGATCAAACTAAACTTTATTTCATCTAAAGCAAAAAAAGATCGAACTAAGATAAGTAAACACTAGTGCGCATCGGTCCTAAACAAATGGTTTAAAACCCCTTCCCGCGACGACATTTGGAGCCGTTGCCAAGTGAGTGTGTGCGATAGGTTGTCCTTCCCACACGACCCAAAAATCGTCGGGGATAGGCCCTCCTGGGACCCACGCTAGGGCCGTGTGCGATCAGGCGAGGCATCGAAACCCATTCATTTCCGTAGGTATGTACATCCCACATGGTGAATCCTAGAAATCATTTCCATAGGTATGTACATCCCGCACGGTGAATCCCAGAAATCATTTCCGTAGGTATGTACATACCACATGGTGAATCCCAGAAAAACATTTCCATTCGTATGTATATCACACACGGTGAATCCAAGGAATACATTTCCGTTCTTATGTACATCCCACACAGTCAATCCAAGGAAAACGTTTCCGTTCGGATGTACATCCCACACGGTTTTATGTATACGCTCATGTGTGAAAGGTGTAACTATCACACATGCTCTGCCTTGGTCAACTGTTTGCTTTCATTAACTACATCACACACGATGTGATGTAGATACCTGTGTGGCATTGGGCTATATATCGCAAGCGCTTTTACTGCTAAAACCGTTTGCAAAGGTCCATGATCATCTGTTCTATTTTTGTTTTTGCTTGTAATTTATTATTCTAATTGGAAATTTTGAAATACGAAACATGCAATTCAAATTCTCAGCACAAAGGTTCAACAACGAATCCATAAATAAAATTTCCAGTACAATATGTTCAGCAATTACAGGATTAGGCAGCAATTAACTATGATGAACCGCAATATTTAAAGGCGGTAAAGGTGAAGAGACAAGTGTAAATCATTTTGACTGTCGAAGGTGTTGAAGAAGCGGAATGCCCATAATGTGCCTTCCTCCATGCCATAGGCACAAACCACTTTTGTCCAACCCCTTGTGACGATCGCCCGCCCATCCTTCACCGCCTTCAGGAAGACTTCTAGAGCATTATTATGGCAGCATGAATTATATACTTTAACCTTAGTTGCCTCCACTCCGGTCATGTAGTTTGCAAGGTAATCATAAGTAAATAGCTTCGGAAACCACTGAAAAGAGAAAAATATCAGATACTGAGGTCTAATAGAGTAACTTGCTATGGGCAGGGGGAAAAGGCAACACATTACTTACCATCCTAAAGTTCACTGTTGTCTTCGACAAAGTGTAAGTAAAGAGCTTAATTCCAATCACCCGTTTCTTTCACCTAACAATCTTTCTTAGTTTCCCCACTTGACGCTTGTTCATGAATATCTCATTGCCCCATATGCAAAATGGACCGAAGCATGGATTAGTACCCCTAATATATGTACCTACAAGCAACCAGTAAATGTTAGAAGCTAAACTGAGATTGCACAAATGATGTAAAATACAACTACCTATGTTCCTAAGTATAAATATATTTTTTGAGATTTCAATATGAAATACATACGGATGTATATAGAATTATAGATATAGTTTAGATTAGAATCTAGATTCACTCAATTTGCTCCTTATGTAGTCTATATTGGAATCTCTAAAAATACTTATATTTAGGAATAGATGGTGTATAAGACATGGGATGCAGCTAACCTCGACGGCAAACAACATCATCACCCATTGTAGCCCTGTGTAAGTACATGGAAAGCCAATGTTAACTACAACAGGGTTAACATCCACCAAAAATAGCAAATGGTAATAAAATGGCAGCATTTGTAGTGATATCTTCATTTCGAAAGAGTAGCACTGTAGCAAAGGGACGGATTAAAAAGGGATACAACTCTTAATTGCAACAGGCTTAACAACATCCTAATTCATGTTTTGTAAGTTTGTAGCCATTGAAATACAACTCTTTAAAAATGGATACAAGTGTTAATTGCAACAGGCTTAATGGCCATTGAAACCGGTACTGATAAAAATGCAATTGGAAGAGTTAAACATCACAGGGCAGGTGCTGCCAGAGCAGATAATGGCCCAGTTGTCTATAAAAAGGTAGGGAAAATAGCTCAAACGTGTTAGGCATGTTTACTACAACATGCTTAATACATTGACAGTACAAAACATAGCCATTAATTGCAACTGGTATTGGTAAGATTGAACTGGTGGGTACATACTTGGTAACTCCTGAGAGGTAGTTGATGGGGCACTTCATCTTGGCCAGAGCCCGCCCAAAGTCAGCGGCGGCAGAGGCAAGCTGTTCCTCCGGGTCAAAGCATGGAGCAGTGCCACTAACATGTGTACCTACAGGCAACCAGTAAATGGTAGAAGTTAAACTGCAATTGCACAAATGCTATGAAATACTGTAAGACATGGGATGCAGCTAACCTTGATGGCAAACAACATCATTGTCCGTTATGACCCTGCGTAAGTACATGGACAAGCATGTTAAGTACAACAGGGTTAGCATCCACTAAAAATAGCAAATGGGGCAGCATCTCTAGTATATCTTCATTGCGGAGAGTAGCATGGTAGCAAATGGACAGATTAAAAATGGATACAACTGTTAATTGCAACAGGCTTAACAGCATCCTAAGTCATGTTTTGTAAGTTTGTAGCTATTGAAATGCAACTGTTTAAAAATGGATTCAACTGTTAATTGCAACAAGCTTAATAGACATTGAAACCGGTACTGATAAAAATGCAATTGGCATAGTTAAACATCACAAGGCAGGTGCTGCCAGAGCAGATAATGGCCCAAATGTCTATAAAAAGGTAGGGATCATAGCAAAAACGTGTTAGGCATGTTTACTAGAACATGCTTAATACATAGACCGTACATAACATAGCCATTAATTTCAACTGGTATTAGTAAGATTGAACTGGTGAGTACATACTTGGTAAGTCCTGAGAGGTAGTTGCTGGGGCACTTCATCTTGGCCAGAGCTCGCCCAAAGTCAGCGACGGTAGAGGTGAGCTGTTCCTCCGGGTTGAAGCGTGGATCAGTGCCACTAACATGTGTACCTACAGGCAACCAGTAAATGGGTAGAAGTTAAACTACAATTGCACAAATTATGTGAAATACTGTAAGACATTGGATGCAGCTCACCTCAACGGCAAACAAAAGCATCGGTCGTTATGACCCTGCATAAATACATGGGCAGGCATGTTATGTGCAACAGGTTTAGCATCCACTAAAAATAGCAAATGGGCAACATCTCTAGGGATATCCCGAGTCATCTATTGTAAGTTTGCTGCTAGTATTGGTGAAATTGAGCTGGACATGGTAATATATGAACATCACATAGTGTGTAGTACTGAAATAAACAAGGCATGAACATGCTTAATACATCAACCGTACAAATCATAGCCTTTGCAAGTGGTATTGGTAAGATTTAGCTGGTCAGATCTTACCTGTTAAGTCCTGGGGAGTAGTCGCTGGGAGACTTCATCTGGGCCAGAGCCTGCACCATGTCGGGGGCGGCGGTGGAGGCGAGGTGTTCCTCCGGGTTAACACGCACAACAGCCATCGCGCCATGGACCGCCATCAGCTCCTGGCGGGGGGGATTTGGAGGCATGAGGATGTTTCACAGGCGTCATTTAAGCAATCAGGCCGGGGACATGATAGAGATCGGTGGGTTACCTGACTAGATCCGAGCAGAACGTAGATGTGGTTGAAGCTGTGGTTGCCGCGGCGGCGATTTGAGATGCCGGTAGGGGGAGGCGCGAGGGAGGGGGGTACTGAGGGGAAGGGGATGTGGTTGGAGGAATAATTTCTGAAATCGCGTGCCCAATGAAAAATTTGGTGCGAAATTTGAAACTTGGGCGGGGGAAACACACAACACAGACGAAGCGCGTAAAATACTCGTGTGCGAGAAAAAAAAGTTGGCAGATCCCGTCTCCAAAAAAATGTACAAGTGTACTTGATTTTTTACGGTCAGTGGTACACTTGGTTTATTAGGAAATATCGCACAGGTAACTGATTTATGGGTCATTAACACAAAAAATGCAGATGGGTACGACATAGAAACCGTGTATTTTGTGATATTCTAATGATTAACGCAAAAAACGCACACGGGCACACATGCTAATCAACGCTCAAAGCCCTCAAAGGATGCTCTTACCGACATTGTACCTTAATACTACAAACTTAAAGTAGTACTGGTAATTTGCTCTAATACTACAAACTTAAACTACTTCTCACATGCTGCCATCAGGGCATGCTGGCCAGACACCGGCGTTCTCCTTCCCGGCCTTGTAGGCGGCAGACCACCGTGCTTTGATATCCGCCAAGCTCTCCTCACCACAGCATGTGACCTCTTTTTTCTTGCGGTGGTGGGACTCTCTTTTCTTGACTGATTTCTACCTTTTCCGCTCCTTCTGTGCGGCTTTGGCCGCCTCTAGATCCACCACCCATTCGGCCATGGTAGCCTCAAAGTCCACCCATGTAACTGTCTGGCCGCTGGTGGCGATGAACTCGGCGCGGCGAGATGCCACCGCTTCCTTACCATCTGCGCGGTCGCGGGCGGTGAGGAACACGGCGGGGCGGGATGCCATTGCTTCCTTACCAGTTACTGTGCACTGCGGTGCCATGGACGGCGCTCGGAGAGAGCTCTGGGACGGAGGGGTCGGGTAGCCATACAGTGCGGTGGTATTCAAGAGCTCAACCACAAACGACAACAGAAATTTGGCTTCCCTTACAATTTTGCTCATTCATTATCGCACATGGTTCATCTCCGTCGCTTCCGGAAACAGTGTGCGCTGAGCCTATTGTGTGTTGCGTTATGATTGGCCGGAACCCAGCCACGCGGATCGCGCGTGTGCACCGTTGGATGCGCTGCAATCGAACGACAATCCACATCCCTCACATCACACCCGTGCACCTATAGCTGGATTGGATTTATATGCGCTAAATGCCTAGAAAATGCACATAATCCCCTATGGTAAATGAGCCCGGAAAAATGCCAATTTTGAACACAGTGATTTGCAGGGTGTATGTTCGTCGTAGAAAAAAACTCCAGGGCAAAGAACGAAGAAAATTTGGATTCCCCTTCAATCTTGAGGATTTCCCTTTCGAAAGCATGGTACTTCCTCGGTGATGGTTCGATTTATGAATGGCGTGCATGACAACATAAGCCAAACCTTCTCAAATTTTTACCAAGGTATGGTGAGGTCATACCATGGCACCATGCCAGGCGTCATGTTTTTTAAGCATTTATTTCATTTTTATAGTTGAAAACCCAACAAACAGACATCTGTGGTTGACTATTGCCACACATTTCATCGAAATATCTGTCCATTCCTTGTAAAAGGCATGAGAATTTACTAAATGGCATGAGCATGGTTTTCTAGGCCATTCTTCTGGACCCTTTCATGCATCGATTGTTTGAACTTGAATTATGCGCATTAATGCCTAGGAAATGCACATAATCCCCTAAATATGGCAAATGAACTCAGAAAAGTGCCAAATTTAAACACGGTGATTTGCAGGTTGTATGTTCATCGTAGAATAAAACTTGTGGACAAAGGACAAAAGGAAATTTGGACCCCCCCCCCTTCAATCTTGGTGATTTCCCCCTTAAAACTGTGAAACTTCCTCGGTGATGGTTCGACTTATGAAAGGCGCGCATCACGACATAAGGAAAACATTCTCCAATTTTTACCAGGGCATGGTGAGGCCATACCATGGCACCAAGCCAGGCGTCATGTTTTCAAACCATGTGTTTCATTTTTTGTATAGTTGTTAACCGAGTAATCGACACGTTTATGGTTGACTATTGCCACACATTTCCTTGAACTATCTGTCGCGTTTACGGATTTCGCCTCCACCGCTTTCCGCCGCCTATCTGCACCGACATTCTAGACTATGGTCGACTGGGGTTCTCTGCGGCATTGGGCCGGGGATTTTTCTCATGGAGAAGGTAATCAACTTAATTAGCGAAATATTCACTCATATCTTATCGCAGTCCGTCCGCCGTTGTTAATCAACCGGTGGAAATCCCCATGGAATCATTTTTGTTCTAGCTGATTCGTGGGTGTTCATTGATGTGTGCACAGTGCGAGCACAAATCAGGCAACTGTGCTCATGGCCAGTCGGAAATGAAGTTCTAGCTCACCATTCCGGATGACTTCAGGGAGCGCTCGGTATGTTCAATCTCAACCTACCACGGTCGGCATGGCCTAAATTTGTGAACATATACCGTCTGTTGCTACATTATCTATATATTTGCATCAAATCTTTGTTACATTATCTATTTTTAATTCTATATTTTTGTACTTTGCTTGCATCTATATATGGATATGTTCTATCAGTTACTCCCATATTTGCATCTTGCTTGGTGATTTCAATATATCTAATTTAGGATCTTAATTTTCATTTCAAGAAGTACATCCCTTACTTTGCAAGAATAGGAGTAGAAGGAAATCTTGGGATTTACTTTGCTGATGACTCCCAGGATGTCATATTGACAACACAACATGGGTTTACAATGACGGTTAACGTAAAACTTGATAAAGATGGTCACTCCTATTTTAATGCGGACCTTTGGAGAAAAATGTCTAAGTGTTATGAACTGAAAGCTGGCAATAAAATTCTAGTGCGTGCACCACAGCCTGCTCTAATTAACATGGATGTTTACTTCCCCAACGTCATCAGCCGATCAAAGTCTGATCGAGGTTAGTGTCCTTTCAACTTTCTCCATGCTGTCATATTACTATTTAAGCAACCAATTGATCACTATTTAAGCAACCAATTGTGATATCGTATTCTGACTCCGTTCCTAGGCAGTAACAAATTCTATTTACCAATTTATGCGCACTATATATTCTTCTACCATGTTCTGAATAAATAATACCTTTCCACCTTTTAAGTAGGATATGTTGGATGCATAGTGAATGATATGTATGTTACTAAGCGTACCAAATTTCACTGGAAGGACTTGAAGCATGTCATAAACTTTGTTGATAATCTGACAGAGATAGCACATCGTATGAATGCTGGATTTTGGATGGGATTAATTAGACCTATGGTGCACACACTGAACAAGACCAATTGTGTGCACAAAGTGCTGGTAAAAAGTCTTATTTTAATGTTGATGCTCATAAACTATATATATCTTCAACGATATGTTACAATTGTTTTTTTATTCTACATGTCAACAGAAATTGCCCCCTGTAGCCGTGCCTGGATCGATTTCCCGGCGTGGTCGAATTACACTTGTGCCTGCTAATAATGCCAAAGTGATTGCAAGGTACTACATTTCCCGCAAAAATGGAACCATTCAAATTAGCAAGTTCTCACTTCTCGTGGCAATGCATCCATATTGGAAAATTGGAGACACTGTTCTACTCCTGCTCTACCAAGGCACATGAGGGCTCTTCCTTTTCATTGACGAGATGCTGAGTCACCGTGATCAAGCTTCTTCCAGTGGATAATTGTGGTTGTTGGCCCTCATCCTCTTAAAATGTGCTAGTTGTTACTATATATGTTAAGTATGTAGATATGGACCATATGGTTGTTGGCCCTTAGCCTCTTAAGCTGTCCTCCAATGCGCAGGCTCACTGGGAAGCGAGCCCTTTGACTTCCATGGCCGCCCGCCTTCCTCTCCATTAATGGCGCCCGAGCCGCTGTTTAATACGGGCGTCCTTACTGTTCACCTCCCATTCCCCTCCCCCCTGCAGACCTCCACCGCCATGGCGCAGAATGATCATCTACGACTAGTCTTCAAGTTTGGTGAAGTCGACTCCGAGCCGGAGGAGATAGAAAATAGGGAGGAATGGGGCCTCATGGACATGGCCCAGAACGAGCTGGCCGAGGCGAATGCTGCCCCCGCTCCCGTCCCAGATCCCATCCACACGCCCGCGCCAGCGACCATCCCCGTAGCACTGACGGGCTGGTCACCGAGCACTATTGCAGAGCTGGAAGCCGCGAGCGTCAGCGAGGTCTCCGCGGACCCACGCAGGCTCATGTGCATGTCAGCGCCAGCGCCCGTGCCCGTGCGCGCCCCTCCACCCACCGTGCGACGGGCCCCGTGCGTTTGGCTGCGTCAGCGGCGCCCGTGCGCGCCCCTCCACCCACCACGACGCCGGTCCCCATGTGTTTGGCTGCACCCGCCGCGCCCGTGCCCGTGCGCGCCCCTCCTCAGCGGCATGGGACGCTGCCGTCGACCGCTACCTCTAAGCGGCGCCAGTTGTCGTCCTCCCGCGCCCCGCCCGTCAATCGCGCGACGACATGATGTTTGATTTACAAGTGAAGAACATTTTGTGCTACCTTGAAGATTTCAACAACAGCGTCCCGGAGGACGACAACGACGGCGCGGCACACCGCCTCCTCCGCCGCCGAAAATAGTTTTTTTGGGGTTTAATACTGCATCTCGGATTCTCGATCATATGAATATAAATTCGCAGTGTGACTGAATGAAAGATATGGTTTGAACGAACTTGTGTTTTTCTCTCTTAATGTACAGACTTATCAAACGATTTTATTTTGAAAAAACATCAACAGTTTTTAAATACAAAACACTCATCGCAAACATTTTAGTTAGAACACCCGTATGCAAATCGACAGCTTCCCCAGGAAGCCAAGGGAAAATGTGCCGAGCAGGATTTCTGCATCCCTTCAACGCAAATGGTTGTTTTGCATGACCCGTGTGCAACCACGTACAAACAATTGGGTAAGATTTGCATATCTGTCATTTTGGGTATGTTGCCATTTCTCAAACTGGAAAGATTGACATTTGTTTATCGTAACATTGCCATTTGTCAACCTTGTAACACTGCGATTTGTCAAAATATGCAGGTACAAATCACTAGCACTATCTAATTTTTGCAACTAAAATCACTAGCACTGTTCATATGGACACCACTAGCAGGCCTGAGTTCATGGACGCATATGCAAATGAACCATAGATTACATACAACAAGTCATCAACCCACAACGACAACGAGGATACATATTGGATTATAGATCATTTCCAACAAAACATTCTAGTAAAGTTTTTCTCACACAACAAATAACAAAGCGACGAAGTGAACTTCAGCTCAACCACTCATCGGTGTTGGAAACGCTTGCTTTGAACCAGAAGTGATTCTCTAGGAAGGGCCAGCTACTGTCAATCTCGAGACCAACGCAAAACTGATCATCCAGGCTGAAGCGGCCTATTTCAATACCCATATTGGGACGGTAGGGAAGCATAGTAATGTCCTAGGTATGGATACAATTGCTTCTCATAAATGGTAGTACCATTGTGTCAACAGCAGCTGGATCGCCTTCCACCATCATCGGATAGTTTTGTCCAAGGAAGAGCGAGTTTCCTCCAAGACTTTCAATACTGAACCAGGGAGAAGGTGTTAGCGCTAGTACACCAGTATCCATCATGAATACCCTGCAACGGATGTTGGAATAGGTCTGGAGAGTGCGACCTTATGAGACAACACCTGCTTCCTTAGTAACATCAGTAGTGCCCCGTATACAAACAAGAAGAGGTGATCCATCGGAATAGGTTGCCAGGTGCCACTGAGTATATGGGTCGTGCTCGTCCTCATGCTCGTGAATAAAATTTTCAAGTATAGGTGGTGGAATGTTCACAGGACCTTGGAAACACAAGAAGGTTAATTAGTAAAGGGAAACTAGCTAACCCGCATGCATGTGGATGAAACAATAATAATAACGGTGGAAGACAAACGTACCGAAATCATGAGGATTCCATGCAAAAACAGTGCCACGAGTGGTGGCAGCAAACACAAGAACCTCGTATTGAATTGCATCACAGTACTCATCCATGTATAGAAACTGATTTTTGAGCAATATCCATCGAGTCAAACCATGAAGGACGACAATAAGTTTGTCGAAGATAGCGACAACATATAAGCATTCCTATAACCCCAAGAGCGGTTGGGAACTCGACAAATTGCTATCTTTCGTAGACGATAGTCAGCATGATCGTATTTGAACTCATGTAGAATACCGGTGCACTCAACCTTTGGGTAGTCAACTGAGATTTTTTGAAGTGGAACCCGGTGATGAGTGTACACATTCACAAGTTCCCACTCGCAGTTGTACCCAATATAAACAACCCAATCTCCATTTGCACTTGCCCAAGCCTTGCCCTCAAGCGATGGCATCTTAACATCATACGTATCATTATCAAGCGGCATCAACTTATACTAGGAGAGGCTTCCCTCGTCCCCGCGTCAGTCAGCAGGGTCACGACGAAGAAGATAGGGGAGATCAAACCGCTCCTGGACCCTTGGGTTCCTTGTAATGATGTTATTAGTTGAGTCGAGAATGGTCTTGAATGAACCTGCCATGCTAGCCGAGGTGATGACGTCGCACCGATCAATGAGTTCCTCCACCGCGTCATCATTCAGATCGGGGCAAGAATAACGGGGTCGTTCCCGGCTTCTTCCCTCCATGGAGACGACGATCAAACAATGACAAAAGGAAGAGTGAAGGCAAATGGAGGAGGGAGGAAGAGCTAGCGTGCGACATCAGTTCCAAATCGAGAGGGAAGGGCAAAGAGTCGGTGGACGGTTGCCACAGTACACGAAGAGGCGCCTGGGGAGCAAACGGTTGCCACAGAGGTCACTGATGTCTACTACACAACCTTCTTCTTGTAGACGTTGTTGGGCCTCCAAGTGCAGAGGTTTGTAGGACAGTAGCAAATTTCCCTCAAGTGGATGACCTAAGGTTTATCAATCCGTAGGAGGCGTAGGATGAAGATGGTCTCTCTCAAGCAACCCTGCAACCAAATAACAAAGAGTCTCTTGTGTCCCCAACACACCCAATACAATGGTAAATTGTATAGGTGCACTAGTTCGGCGAAGAGATGGTGAAACAAGTGGTATATGGATAGTAGATAAAGGTATTTGTAATCTGAAATAATAAAAAACAGCAAGGTAACAAGTGATAAAAGTGAGCGTAAATGGTATTGCAATGATAGGAAATAAGGCCTAGGGTTCATACTTTCACTAGTGTAACTTCCCTCAACAATACTAACATAATTGGATCACATAACTATCCCTCAACATCCAACAAAGAGTACTCCAAAGTCACTAATAGCGGAGAACGAACGAAGAGATTATGGTAGGGTACGAAACCACCTCAAAGTTATTCTTTCCAATCAATCCGTTGGGCTATTCCTATAAGTGTCACAAACAGCCCTAGAGTTCGTACTAGAATAACACCTTAAGACACAAATCAACCAAAACCCTAATGTCACCTAGATACTCCAATGTCACCTCAAGTATCCGTGGGTATGATTATACAACATGCGTCACACAATCTCAGATTCATCTATTCAACCAACACAAAGGACCTCAAAGAGTGCCCAAAGTTTCTACCGGAGAATCACGGCGAAAACTTGTGCCAACCCCTATGCATAGGTTCCCAATGTCACAAAACCCGCAAGTTGATCACCAAAACATACATCAAGTGAATCACGTGGTATCCCATTGTCACCACAGATACGCACGGCAAGACATACATAAAGTGTTCTCAAATCTTTAAAGACTCAATCCGATAAGATAACTTCAAAGGGGAAACTCAATTCATTACAAGAGAGTAGAGGGGGAGGAGAAACATAAGATCCAACTATAATAGCAAAGATCGCGATACATCAAGATTGTACCATCTCAAGAACACGAGAGAGAGAGATCAAACGCATAGCTACTGGTACATACCCTCAGCCCCTAGGGAGAACTACTCCCTCCTTGTCATGTAGAGCACCGGGATGATGAAGATGGCCACCGGTGAGGGATCCCCCTCCGGCAGGGTGCCGGAACAGGGTCCCGATTGACTTTTGGTGGCTACAGAGGCTTGCGGCGGCGAAACTCCCGATCTAATCTCCGTTCTGGAAGTTTTAGGGTACAACGATATATATGGGTCCAGGAAGTACGTTGGAGGAGCCACGAGGGCCCCATGAGGCAGGGGGCGTAGGGGGGTGGGCGCGCCCCCCACCCTCGTGGGCAGCCCGTGTCTCCCCTGACGTGCACTCCAAGTTCCCTGAGTTGCTTTCCTTCCAAAAATAACTTCTCCAGTTGATTTCGTTCCGTTTCGACTTCGTTTGATATTCCTTTTCTCTGAAACACTGAAATAGGCATAAAACAACAAATCTGGGCTGGGCCTCCAGTTAATAGGTTAGTCCCAAAAATAATATAAAAGTGGATATTAAAGCCCGATATTGCCCAAAATAGTAGATAATATAGCATGGAGCAATCGGAAATTATAGATACGTTGGAGACGTATCAAGCATCCCCAAGCTTAATTCCTGCTCGTCCTCGAGTAGGTAAATGATAAAAAAGATAATTTTTGATGTGGAATGCTAGTTGGCATAATTTCAATGTAATTCTTCTTACTTGTGGCATGAATATTCAGATCCATAAGATTCAAGACAAAAGTTTATATTGACATAAAAATAATAATACTTCAAGCATACTAACTAAGCAATTATGTCTTCTCAAAATAACATGGCCAAAGAAAGTTCATCCCTACAAAATCATATAGTTTAGTCATGTTTCATTTTCGTCACAGAAGAATGCTCTCATCATGCACAACCCCGATGACAAGCCAAGCAATTGTTTCATACTTTAGTAATCTCAAACTCATAAACTTTCACGCAATACATGAGCGCGAGCCATGGATATAGCACTATGGGTGGAATAGAATATAATGAGGGGGTTATGTGGAGAAGACAAAAAAGGAGAAAGTCTCACATCAACGAGGCTAATCAATGGGCTATGGAGATGCCCATCGATTGATGTTAATGCAAGGAGTAGGGATTGCCATGCAACAAATGCACTAGAGCTATAAATGTATGAAAGCTCAACAAAAGAAACTAAGTGGGTGTGCATCCAACTTGCTTGCTCATGAAGACCTAGGGCACTTGAGGAGGCCCATTGTTGGAATATACAAGCCAAGTTCTATAATGAAAATTCCCACTAGTATATGAAAGTGATAACTCAAGAGACTCTCTATATGAAGAACATGGTGCTATTTTGAAGCACACATGTGGAAAAAAAGGAATAGTAGCATTGCCCCTTTTTATTTATTTTCTTTTTTTATTTGGCCTTTCTTTTTTTTGGGACAATGCTCTATTGAATGATGATCATCACACTTCTATTTATTTACAGCTCAATGATTACAACTCGATACTAGAACAAAGTATGACTCTATATGAATGCCTCCGGCGGTGTACCGGGATATGCAATGAATCAAGAGTGACATGTATGAAAGAATTATGAACGGTGGCTTTGCCACAAATACTATGTCAACTACTTGATCATGCTAGCAATATGACAATGATGAATGTGTCATGATGAACAGAATGGTGGAAAGTTGCATGGCAATATATCTCGGAATGGCTATGGAAATGCCATAATAGGTAGGTATGGTGGCTGTTTTGTGGAAGATATAAGGAGGTTTATGTCTGAAAGAGCGTATCATATCATGGGGTTTGGATGCACCGGCGAAGTTTGCACCAACTCTCGATGTGAGAAAGGGCAATGCACGGTACCGTAGAGGCTAGCAATGATGGAAGGGTGAGAGTGCGTATAATCCATGGACTCAACATTAGTCATAAAGAACTTATATACTTATTGCAAAAATCTACAAGTCATCAAAAACCTCGGCACTACGCGCATGCTCCTAGGGGGATAGATTGGTAGGAAAAGACCATCGCTCGTCCCCGACCGCCACTCATACGGAAGACAATCAAATAACACCTCATGTTTCAAATTTGTTACATAACATTTACCATACGTGCATGCTACGGGACTTGCAAACTTCAACACAAGCATTTCTAAATTTCACAACTACTCAACTAGCACGACTTTGATATTATTACCTCCATATCTCAAAACAATCATCAAGTATCAAACTTCTCTTAGTATTCAACACACTCATAAGAGAATTTTATTATTTATCTTGTATACCTAGCATATTAGGATTTTAAGAAAATTACCATGCTGTTTAAGACTCTCAAAAATAATCTAAGTGAAGCATGAGAGTTCATCTATTTCTTCAAAATAAAACTACCACCATTGTTTAAAAGATATAAGTGAAGCACTAGAGCAAACGACAAACTACTCCGAAAGATATAAGTGAAGATCAATGAGTAGTCGAATAATTATGAGACTATGTGAAGACTCTCTAACATTTAATAATTTCAGATCTTGGTATTTTATTCAAAAAGCAAGCAAAGCAAAACAAAATGACATTCTAAGAATGGCAAACATCATGTGAAGAAGCAAAAACTTAGGATCAACGAAACTAACCGATAATTGTTGAAGAAGAAAGGTGGGATGCCAACCGGGGCATCCCCAAGCTTAGATGCTTGAGACTTCTTGAAATATTATCTCGGGGTGCCTTGGGCATCCCCAAGCTTGAGATTTTGTGTCTCCTTAATTCCTCTCATATCAAGGTCTCCCTAAATCTCAAAAGCTTCATCCACACAAAACTCAACAAGGACTCATGAGATAAGTTAGTATAAACCATTGCAAAAACCTTATCATACTCTACTGTAGAAAATCACTAAAATTATTATTCAACATTGCATACTAAATGCCTCTGCATATTTAATAGTCCTATCCTCAAATAGAATCATTAAAGAAGCAAACATATGCAAACAATGCAAACATAACAGCAATCTGCCTAAACAGGATAGTCTGTAAAGAATGCTGCAACATCCATACTTCCCTAGCTCCAAAAATTATGAAAGAAAATTCCCACTGTAGTAAATTTATCAGAGCTTAATATTCAAAAAGTTTCAACATTTTATCACATTCTGAATTTTCTAGGGAATTATTGCAACAGCGGTAAACTTTCTGTTTTCAAACAGCAACATGTATACTTGTAACATAGGCATAGTAAAGACTATTAATGCCACTTTTATTGAAATAAAAGATGCAAAACATTGTTCTAAATAACAGCAAGAAAATCCTAACAAAATAAATTGACGCTCCAAGAAAAACACATATCATGTGGCGAATAAAAATATAGCTCCAAGTAAAGTTATCGATGAACGAAGACGAAAGAGGGGATGCCTTCCGGGGCATCCCCAAGCTTAGGCTCTTGGTTGTCCTTGAATATTACCTTGGGGTGCCTTGGGAATCCCCAAGCTTAGTCTCTTGCCACTCCTTATTCCATAGTCCATCGAATCCTTACCCAAAACTTGAAAACTTCACAACACAAAACTTAACAGAAAACTCGTAAGCTCCGTTAGTATAAGAAAATAAATCACCACTTCAAGGTACT
Organism: Triticum urartu; assembly: GCF_003073215.2. Taxonomy (NCBI): domain Eukaryota; kingdom Viridiplantae; phylum Streptophyta; class Magnoliopsida; order Poales; family Poaceae; genus Triticum; species Triticum urartu. The sequence continues at coordinate 142,321,660 of NC_053024.1, read as the reverse complement.
GTAATGAACTCATTATTTATTTATAATAGTGTTAAACCTACTGTATTCCAACTTCTATATGGTTTATAAACTATTTTACTAGCCATAGATTCATCAAAATAAGCAAACAACACACGAAAAACAGAATCTGTCAAAAACAGAACAGTCTGTAGTAATCTGGATCAAACGTATACTTCTGGAACTCATAAAATTCTCAACTAAACTGATGGACATGAGGAATTTATCTATTAATCATATTCAAAAAGAATTAACTAAATATAACTCTCCAAATAAAAATGGCAGCAATTCTCGTGAGCGCTAAAGTTTCTGTTTTTTACAGCATGATCACAAAGACTTCCCCCAAGCCTTCCCAAAGGTTCTATTTGGCACAAACACTAATTAAATGCATAAAACCACATCTAAACAGAGGCTAGATGAATTATTTATTACTAAAAAGGAGCAAAAAGCAAGGAACAAAAATAAAATTGGGTTGCCTCCCAACAAGCGCTATCGTTTAATGCCCCTAGCTAGGCATGATGATTTCAATGATACTCATATAAAAGATAAGAATTGTAACATAAAGAGAGCATCATGAAGAATATGACTAGCACATTTAAGCCTAACCCACTTCCTATGCATAGGGATTTTGTGAGCAAACAACTTGTGGGAACAAGAATCAACTTGCATAGGAAGGTAAAACAAGCATAACTTCAAAATTTTAAGCACATAGAGAGGAAACTTGATATTATTGCAATTCCTACAAGCATATGTTCCTCCCTCATAATAATTTTCAGTAGCATCATGAATGAATTCAACAATATAACCATCACGTAAATCATTCTTTTCATGACCTACTAGCATATGAAATTTACTACTCTCCACATAAGCAAAATTCTTCTCATGAACAATAGTGGGAGCAAACTTAATAAGATAACTATCATGTGATTGAAAATTAAGATCAAGATGACAAGTTTCATGGTTATCATTATTCTTTAAAGCATACGTGTCATCACAATAATCATCATAGATAGGAGGCATGCTTTCATCATAGTAAATTTGCTCATCAAAGCTTGGGGAACAAAAAATATCATCTTCATCAAACATAGCTTCC